>NC_080839.1:6759988-7410821 GCF_030435755.1 Ochotona princeps | reverse complement strand
GCTATTGTGATGAAGTTACAACACTCAATTTTTGCCAGTGTTTAGGATTGGGTCAGGAAGATTTCATACACAGGAAAGAAAAGTTTGCATCTCATGAATTATAAGGATCGTTCGAGAAAGTTCATAGAAGAGCATATTATGAAATAACCATGCATGGCTTTAAGAAATTTTTTACACTATGAAGAGAGCAAGAACATAAGTTTGTGCCTTTTGCCCTTAGTATAGTAACTGGAGAGTCTCCCACCAGGGATTCTGACACTGCCTCTCCAAAACTTGGCCAACCTGCCCCATTGCTGTCCGCATTTCCTCATCTCCCAGAGCAAGACCTACCAAGACTGAAAGGCCCAGGAATAGCTTGTCAGGTATCCACTCATTCTTCCATTTTCTTGGAATTTCCTCTCCCCTAGGAATGCCCAACACCCCAACTGCTGAAGCCCAGCCTGGACCTCAGCCATGTGTTCATTTCCTCAATTCCCTGGGGAAATTGTCACCTCTTAATTTATTGCTAATACATTCTATTCAGTGGTGAATCGCTCCCCATTTCTTCC
Source organism: Ochotona princeps (assembly GCF_030435755.1). NCBI lineage: Eukaryota > Metazoa > Chordata > Mammalia > Lagomorpha > Ochotonidae > Ochotona > Ochotona princeps. Next base: position 7,410,273 of record NC_080839.1, on the reverse strand, counting down.
TCCTGTTTCTGTGCCTCTTTCCCAACATTTGGGGCCTTGCTTTCTGAGCGACTTTCCTAATCCGGAAAAATAGACTTGCTTTGATTCCATTTTCTACTCACTTTTGTAATGATCTCATATTTGTACCCTTAGTATACCTCCTTGGGTTCTCTTCTGGGAAATGAACTCTTCAATTGCTGGACTTAAAGAAATCCTTGGGACCATTGCTGTATTGATGTGTCTTAGGAAGTCTTAAGATCTCAGTATTTGAGAGAATGGCTCAAACTCGGTTTAGCACAAGTCTAGTTCTTGCAGCCTTCTGAACCCTCCAGGAGGTGGCGAATGTAGCTCACTTTGCAGTGTGTGTCTTCCCATAGACACCTGTCTGGTGATGATCCTGCAGCCTACTCCTTCAACAAAGCAACAGGCAAGAATTGAGCATTAAGTGTAGACTGGCTCCATCGCCGAATGCTTATGTAATATTGTGTGACAGAAGGTGTGGCCGCAAATACCAGCTCCCTCACTTGTATAATATAAATCCACCCTTTTTTTTTTTTTTTTTTTTTTTTTTTGCCAATAAGGTATAAACAAATTTGGGACTATGATAATTTTTCTGTCTACCTGGTAAAATGTAAGGTTTGATTGAGTTTAGCAAACTTTGCAGTATACAACTCTTGTTGTATGTTTGAAAGAACCTGGGGGGAAAAATTCAGCAAGGAACCAGGAGCAGGGGTAAAATAGAAAAACAGACATCATTTGCATTTTATACTGTAGTTTTGTAGAATCCTATCGGAGTTATTTTTTAAAAACTCACAAGCTGTTAGTGCACAGAAAACTTCAGCTGTTATCATATTATTACTTGCTTCAGGTAATCTTATATAAAAGATCTTTAAAAAAATGTTTGACGATACTAAGGGCCCAACGAGATAGATTTCTTTCAACGGCGTCACGATACAGATCACAAAGAGGACAATGACAGTGGGATATTGTCATGGAGTGAAGGGACAGATTGGGTTCCAAAACTCCACAGTCAGCATGGGCAAAGTGGTTATTTATATCTAAGGAGTAGGGTCAGTGGATGGAAAATTACTAAAAGGAAGCACTGGGTGAAGGGGACTCTGGTTAAACTGACCCAGCAGGATTCTCAAGGAGGATGCCAAAGTGAGCAGGTATCTGTGAACCAGTGGAGGATGAGGAACCCAGTGAAACAGCAGAGGTGACCAGATGCTTAGGATTCTTTGCTGAAACAGATTTTGCAATAAAGTGCACCACTTGGGTCTCATTTTTAATGTAGCATAAAAATTTTATGAGGTGTATGTTATAGAGCAAGTTGACTGTAAAAAGAGATAAAGAGATAAAGTCAGGAGCTTCAAATATAAAATTTACATTTGTCAAAGATGATATTTAATTACTAGTTTACAACGAAGGCAGTCAATTGTATGTTCAAAGTGATGTGGAAAAAAATTTTAAATATCATACCTTCCTAGACAATCAGGAATACTAAAATTAACTTGCAAGGAGGGGTAAACAAGCTTTTTGCACATTCTGGTGGACACCACTGGCCTTTTCACCTGACACAGTCCAAGTACATGTAAGTGCAAAAAAAAATTCACAATGCTGCCATTTTCCATAATTTATAGAGTTTCAACTAGCTGGGAAACAATAAAATAATTCAAGGACAAAAAACACTTAAAACAACAGTGGTTGGAACAGATGAAAGCTAATATAAAAATTATAGAAAGCGGAATGTTTTGCAACCTTACTTAAATTTCCCATTTGCAAAAGGAACTGTCAAATGTCTGCCACTCTAGAAAGCTCCAATTCATTTGCCATAACAAAAACAAAAACCCTCATTCAGATTATTGCCTGGTGTTCAATTTTACATCTTCTTCAAATGTGTCTCCTTTGTTTTGTGCTTTTAGTAAACATGATGCTTAAAGATCCCACTCGTCAGGGGAGTCCAGCTGATTCTCCCGAGTTTGCTGAGCAACATTACTGCTGATTCTGCTAACAAACCTCTGTAGACAACAATTGCCACCATCACCCCAGGGAAAATAGTCTTCAGCCATGTTTTTAAACAATTCCCAACTTTTGCAAAGCTGCCCAAACATCACGTTTCACAGTTCCTACTTTCTATTACTCCAATCTTTATTTTGATGTTTGATTTGGGATTTAATGGAGATAATATCAAGCCACAACTCTTTAATATGTAAGTGACAGGACCCTAGACAAGTACACTGTAACTCTTAGAAACTTTATTGGTGTTTATTATTTTCGCATCTGTAAAGTGGGGACAGTAGTAGTGTTACCGCTGGTGTTGAAGATAAAAGAGAATGAGAACAACGAGGCAAAGCGTTTAGTGAGCCCTGATAAAAAGCAAAGTACCCTATTTTTCCGGGAAGTGTGTGTGTGTGGGGGGGTGAGTAAGTAAAATGGGGACATAGAGAAAGAAACAAAATATTTGGACGTGAGCCTGCCTTTGTGGTGTACTGGAGTAACTGACAATGATTTACTGGCATTCCATAGGGTAGTGCCAGTTTGAGTACTGCCTTATCTGCTTCATTTTTTAAAAAATTATTTTTATTATTTTCCATGATGATTTTTTTTAGGTATAGAGATTCCACCCACTTCCCTCTCCTTTTTCCCTCCACATTTTTCCCTCCCAACATTTCCCTCATATTACTATAGCAGTAGAGTCTTTTAGTAACAGTTCAAGGTTTAACATTCTGCTCTTTAAGTACATCATGGCTTCTAAGTATAGACAAAGACAGAGAATCTAGTAACATATTGTTAAAGTATGTTCAACTGTTTCACCAGGAGTCCTCCTTTTAGTCACTTTGTGCTATAAAAGTCTCTATTATACAGTTCATCTGAGAATATATGGATGGGAAGTGGAGCTGCTGGGATTAGAACTGGCACCCATATGGGATCCTGGCATGTTGAAGGCGAGGACTTCAGCTGCTAGGCCACCACGCCGGGCCCTGGAATATATTTTTCAATCCGACTTCTCTTTCCATGCCCTCAGAAAGTACTCTGACTCCTATGTTTGGTGTTTTGATGGTGTCACTTCTTTCTTGGATTCTTTTCTTAGCTTTACTCAGTTCCTATTTAATTTTTCTGATTTTAAATTTTTGTAGGAAGTGTCTTCTAGCTCTTTTTCTTTTTGCCTCACCCATTCCATTATTAAGATTTTCTATTGAATTTTTAAATTTATGTTACTGTATTCATCATTTCTAATAATACAGTTTGATGTGTTGCAATGCTATTTTATGTGTAATATATTCCTTGAGCTGCTGCATCTCTTGTGTTTTAAGAAGCCTTTTAATGATTTTTTTAATTCTATTTATTTCTTTTTATTGGAAACTCAGATTTACTGAGATAAGAGGAGACAAAGATCACTTATCTGCTGGTTCACTCCCCAAGTGGCCACAAGAACCAAAGCCAAATTGATCCAAAGGTAGGAGCCAGTGGCATTTTCCAGGTCTTCCATGCAGGTGCAGGATCCCAAGGCTTTGGACCATATTCTGCTGCTCTCCCAGGCCACAAGCAGCGAGCTGGATGGGAAGTGAAGCATCCAGTACTCCAAATGGAGCTCATATGGGATCCTGGCGCTTAGAAGAGGAGGATTAATCAATTGAGCCATCTAGTCAGGCCTGTTATTTTTTAAAGTTCTTATTCTAGCAGCTCTTTGATGTCTTCATCATCTAATTCTGAGATTGAAATATCTTTTTGATCCTTTGTGCAGGAGGTGTGAGTAAACTCTTTCATAGTGTCTGTGCTTCTTATTTCGCCCCTGGTCATTGCAATTCAGATTTGCAGTTTCTCCTCCTCAGGACTGAATTTTTAAACTGCCATCCACAGGTCTACAAGGTAACTTAACTGATGCCCTTCAGGGTTAGTTCCCAGATTGTATCACTGGTGCCACCCCCTCCAGCTGTACTGCCGTGTCTACCACAGACAGGGCACCTGTGTTGTTTCATTTTGGTCCCCGTTATTCCATGTCATAGTCACACCAGTGTTTGCTCAGCTTTTCTCCCTTTCATGGTTCCAGTAATATCTGGGACTAAAGAGATACTAGCTCTGTCTCTAAAGTGGCTTATAGAGCTGCCGGCAGCACTTGTTTCTGATGGTGGTGTACAGATTTGTTTTCTTGTCTGAATCTGCTAACAGCAAGGTCTTGGGGGTAACGTGGACCTTTTTGGATGGATTCGTGGAATCCTGCGTCAGTATTGTTTTTCTGGTCGGACCTGCGAAATATGTTGATTTGAAGTGGGTTGGCCCTGGGTTTAGAGCATGCAGAATTCATTGTTATCCCCCTGGGGCTTCGCCACAGTACTCAAAACTGTACCTGATACCCCATTTGTGATGCTTTTCTGGAGGCTGAATTATAAACCTCATAGCCATCCACAAGAGTTTCACTGCTCTGTATTGGCTTATGACTGCATTCGAACATCGCCAAGACCTGCAATTCTATGCTTTGATTCACCTGCAGCATTCCTGATGCCCTCCCCTTTTCACCTGTCCACTGGTACAACTATGATCACTGCTGGGTGATCTGTTGGCAACAGCACCGTCCTGCTGTCTCTGGCAGTTCCCTGTGTCCACGGGTCCCCCGGTGTCTCCCTGCCAGCCTGCCTACTGCTTCTGTGGGATCACTCTGCCTGTTTCTCTTCTGCTACTCCTTCTGCCTCTGCGCTAATGTGTCCTCACCCTATTCCACCATCTTGCTCTACCCTTTGTCTGCTTCTGGAGTAATCAAGCCAGCTGTCATCTGAAGAGAACATGACAAAGCAGGTGAGATTAGCTTATTTTTAACATTTTTACGGGATTTGTAATACAGTTCCCTCAGAAAATTTAGTTAAGGAAATATTTCCCCCTATAAAACTAGAACTCCAACATTAATCCTAGTAGGAGAATAAGCAAGAAGACAGATTCGCCAATATCCCATCATGTTGGGCCTGGTCATAGCAAAATGAATTATTGATCTTGAGGATTTAACAAACTCAGATCACTTTAATTAACATGATAAATCCTCATTTTAGATGTCTGTACAAGTTATATTTTAATTCACCAATTGCTTTCCGTATTCTTTTAAGATAACTGTCCACTTTAGCTTTTCTAACTATGGTTTCTGAGACCACAAATATGTCTCAGAAAAGTAATGAAAGGTATTAATTCATAATAAATTCATTAAGATAATTACATAAGGGTTTTTTCATCAGCATACATTTCTAATGTATAATAGTAACTGTCACCAGGAGTCAATTATTTCAAGCCCCATCCTTAAGGCCTGGCACATGTCAAACCTCTAACTCACGATCCCTATTAGAATGGATTAGAATTGCATACAAATATCACCAGAAAAGGAAGTTCTGATTTCATACCCTTAATCTTATTTAGTCATAAATTATGAAATTATTATCCAGGGAACTTAATTGCCTATAATGCATATAATTTCTCAATGTTAATCAGAAAAAAAGAATTTACCAACAGATGTGAAAACCTTTTGGATGTTTTGGGGAGAGTTGTTAAATTTGAATGGAAGTTAAGCTTCAAGGAAAAATGTTTAATGCTAGGCACATAGCTGATGCTGAAACTATTGAAGTCACCAAGCACAAAATTGGTCTTTCTACAATTACAATCCTCCTTTGTCATTCCACCTACTAAGCCACTCATAAATCAGATTCCTGGGGTCCAAACTCCAAAAGTCAAGCACCCTTTTACTATTCTCACCCTGAAAGAGCCTCTTGACCAAACTGTTCTCATCTGAAATAATCTCACTTAAGTATAACAGCTCTTTCTCGAGTCTGGGCCATGCATTTTGATTATTATATTGGGAACACAAAATGTCGTGGGCTTATTCCCCTGTGCTCCAAGAACAGGTTCCCAGATGGTTCCAGATGTGAATGAGAGTTATTGAGGAATATATCACTAAGGGATAAATGGGAAGGCAATGGGTGTAGACATGTTGAGATTTCAGCATGGTAGTGTTCATAGCTGTGGGCAGAAGAGATGGAAGAAAAGTTCAGATAGGAAAAAATCTCAGATTGCAGCATAGTTACGACAAAGTCTTAGGTTTATGTTAGATACCCAAGTCTAAAATTCACCTGAAATAAATCAACCATTGAATAAGATGGATTACTTTAAACAGTCTTCATGTATTCATTCATCAGCTGAGAGCATTCCAGCAAAAACACCGTCTGATGTGAAACCACTGTAATACAGTAATACAGCAGCTGGAAGATTGTAATGTTTCCCACTGTGCATTTTCAGCAAGAATATCTGTGCCTAGTACCTCCATAACCACTCCATAAACCAAAATGAAAATATCTGGATTTTCTAAGAGGGTGGCAGTGGTGTAGTTTAACCATCATCTGCTGGACTCAATTGAGAACAGACCTAGTGCTCAAATCCAGACATTTTGATATGAGATGATGATGATCCAAACAAAAACATAACCAGTTACCTGTCCCTTATTCCAAACTTCTCACCTCAAGAACTGAAATCACTTAGTGATTGTAAGCTACCAATTGTGTAGCTCTTTGTTAGTGCAGCTATAGGAAAGGAAGACAACCTCTGAGGTTCCTGTTGATAAACTTTTTTGCATGATCCGAAGACCATGCAGATTTTGCTTTGTAATTAGGCTGTGTTGAATGGCACAGGTGACCTTAAAAATAGAAGATTGCTTGGGTGAGGCTTACCTAATCATGTGATTCCTTTCTAAGCAGAGATTTTTCTCAAGCTTGTCACAGTAGGAAAGCCACTGAGATTCAAAACACTGAAGATACCTGACCACAGAGAAATTCTCTACTCTGATCTGCCATGCCGCAAGAAACATGGTGATATCTCACAGTGGAGGGTGACCCAGTCTAACAACTAGAAAATATTAACCAACATTCTACACCTGCAAGGAGATGAATTCTGCTAAAAGCAATGTGCTTGGAAGCAGATGTTTTTTCTGAGCGCCTTCAGGTAAGACCTCAACCCAGCTAACACTTTCATGTCAGCGATATGACTTGCCTAGCACTCAGCCATATCAGGCCAGGTTGTTGATCTCAGAAGCTGTGGTAGAATAATTTTGTGTACATTATTCTTACCACTTGTAGTTGCCAGTGTGGGGCTGTTTGGCTTGGTGAATCAGATATCACCCAGTTTATGATGGATCATTCATGTGGTACAAGCATCTTATATTCTATAATCAGGTGCTTTCTCTTTTATTTTAAATTTTAATGAATACTTTAAAGTGAGAATAAAAGAGAAATATGTAAACATACAGAGATCTTCCATCCACTATTTCATTACCCAAATGCTTGCAAGAGCCAGGGTTCGGCGAATTCCAAGCCAAGACCTAAGAACTCAACCTGTACCTTCATGATGGATGGGAGGGACTCAGACACTTGAGCCGTAATTTGCTGCTTCTCAGGGTGTGTATTAACAGGACATTGGAACCTGAGGGGGAGACAGAACTTGAACCTAGACACACGCAGACATCCCAAACAACACCATAACTGCTACATACCCTCACTCATACTTAATTGGTTCTCAAAATGAAAATTCAAAAGAATGTCTTACACAGCTAACTCCAAAATCCTTTGGGCTGAATGATGAAGTTTTTCCACTGGCTCCTGCTATAGGTTTGAGCAGGCTTCATTCATTAATCATCACTGATTCTATGGTAACGCTATGATTTCACCAGAGAACATGACATTGACGCATGCTCTTGTTTTGCTATGCTTTCTGTTTCTCTTCATTCAAATTTGGCAGTCTTGCTGCAAACCAGGCAGGAAGTACCTCTGCATCATAACTACCTCAGTGATTTTGTGATGATTGCTTTTCAAAGGGAAATAATCCTTTGCTAGACTCACTGACTTTCTTGAACTCTCACCAACTCCTTCAGCTCATAATTAAGTCCCAGCACATGCCAGAGTAAGGAATTCACGCTTGGTTCAAAAGGAAATGACATATACTTCAAGAGCTTCTGAGCTCTTCCTAAAGGACCTGCCCTCAACCAAATGAAGGTAAAAAAGACCACCACTCCTTCTTCAGCTCAGGATATTTCTGATTTTCTGTGCTTCAGACTATTTTGTGAAATTCACTGAGTCATTGTAGAAACTACACTATAGTCTATTTTTTCTTGATACCCGAAAGTGCTTGCCCTACAGTCTTACAAAACTTCCTCCTGACATTGTCCTCCAATAAACTTTTTGTACACAGATTTCTGTATTAGAGATTGTTTCCTGGGGAAATCAACCGAAAATTTTCAAATTTGACAGGTAGGTAAATATAGTGCAATTGGCAAATATGAAACACATTAGCATAACCCTTTATATTTAGTATACAGTTTAAATACAAAAATATTGCCTCCTCTACCCCAAGTAGCCAGGAAACACCAGCAGAATATTTCACTTGAAAGGACATTATTGTACTTTGGACAATTTTTGGTAACATCCGTTTCAGTTGTGTTTCATAAATTAGACTACAAACACGTTCATTATTTCAAATTAGACTATAATTCAAATTAGACTACAAACATTATTCCAAAGGACCTGCTAGTTGCTTGCATACATGTCATACTGAGAGGAACAGGTGACCAGGAAATAGAGACTACAGATGCCTTGGGAAGATACATGTTTGTTAAGACATTGGAAGATCCATTCGATGAAGTCATCCTAATCAACAGGGTTTCTGAAGTAAGTCTGAAGCAACTTATTTTTTCCAGGTCGGGCTACAACACCAGCCAGTCCACACTGGAACCGGGACTGGGGGTGAGTTGGACTGGGCTAGGCTGTAACACTCACCAGTAGGAGCTGGAACTGGGGCAGGCCAGGACCGAGCCAGGTTGAAGCACTCGCTGATGGATGTCGAGATGAAACGAGTCATGTCAGCTCGTGGTCAGGATCTGTGAACCCTGGGGTGAGGGGTCTGGCAAGCATCGGGTAGTATATCCCAGCTCTTTGGCCCTACCTGCATAACGGATATCAGGTTCATGAGCCCTCAGTACAGGGGTCCATGGGGGCCTAGGTCTGTAGGTCTGGGCCCTTTGGCCTGTCTTTGAGGTGAGTGCTGCCTCTGTGAGTCGCAGGGGTTGGGTGTCCAGTGGGGACCAGGTAACCTGACCTAGGCCCTACGGCCCACCTCTGTGGTTGGTACTGGGTTCGTGAGCTCCAGAGGCAGGGGTTCTGTGGGGATTGGGTCACCTGGCCTAGGTCCTTGGGCCAACCAGTGGGAACTGGTCTTCCTCAGTGGAAAAGACCAGAGTAGTGGATAGCAGGCATTGATGTGCACAGAAGATATGGTAGCCCATTGGGGTCTACAGAGTATATCTGGTACCATATCAGAGGAAGGATAACACAACAAACTGAACAACTACCCCAGCCAAACCATGTCAGTAAATACCTGGGTGAATGGAAACTCTAAGTTGGACTGTGTCAGGCAACGTATATTGGAAGGGTTCCCTCTTCCTTGGATCGACAGGACTGAGCATTTCATAACTTTCACAACCACTTTGGCAGAAGTCTTGGAGCGTCTGCCACGTCGTGACCCTGGGTTGATACTGGGTGGCCGTTCTCCATCCCCAGGTACTGGGGCAGTTGGGAGGCTGGGTGTGGCTTATCCCCTTATCTTCTCCCCACCCCCAGGAGCAGGAAGAAATATAAAATTTGGAAACAATGATCACACCCACTTTTCCCTAACACTGGATCCTTCCCAGCCTGATCATCTATGTAAACATCATCTGAAATACTACTACTACTAATAATAATAATAATACAATGAAACAAATAAAAGCACTCTTTGTCTTGCAAAGGTCTAAGAAATCCAGGGGCATGAGAGCCAGAGTACTTACAGTGCAATTTGCTGGTCTTCTTCAGCTTTACTTACACCTGATTCTGCTACACAGAGGAATGCCTACCTAAGCCAACATCATTAACATCATTTCTCTTTCTTCATGGGATAACTTAAAGGCAAAACTTCTTCCCCAGGCTAACCAATTTAAGTCTAAGATCCAAGATAGCTGCCAACATGACCTCAGGTCTCAATATAATCTCAATTCCATGCTAAAAGTCATTGCAATCTATGCCATGACAGCTGACAATGACAATGAACAGAAATGATCATAAAAGGACAAAAGGGAGGTGGCTCCTCCATCCTAAAAAATATGTTGTCCCTTTCTAAGAAGAGGAAAATATTCCTTGTCATGTTAGCATGCTTGGTCTCCTCCTGCCTGTAGTCACATGTGTATGACTCTTCAGAACCCAATAGATCAAGACATTGGTTTGCCAGTGAGCCTCTTGCTTGTCCATTCTTTAGCTACTTAGTGAAGTATGTGTGGTTGATGCTAAAAGCTTTGGTTTCATTACTGACTTGACAGCACTGAATGGAAAAAGGTCCACTATCCTTGATCTAAACAGAGCAGCAATTCCATATATACTAAACCAGCAGTAAGAATCATTTCATGGACTGCCTAATTTTGTGATATCACAGTTAGGAGGAAGATCTGACAGAATTCAGCTCATGATGAACAGTTTGTAAGCACCGTCATTTGATGTTGTAAGGTCAGATGTTATAACATCTTAGCATATCAACAGCTGTTTTTATCTATCTATCTATCTTTTTTAAGATTTATTTATTTTTATTGGAAAGGCAGATATAAAGAGAGGAGGAGAGACAGAAAAGAAGATTTTCCGTCTGATGGTTCACTTCCCAAGTGGCCGCAACGGCTGGAGCTGAGCCAATCTGAAGCCAGGAGCCAGGAGCTCTTCTGGGTCTCCCACGCGGGTGCAAGGTTCCAAGGCTTTGGGCTGTCCTCGACTGCTTTCCCAGGCTACAAGCAGGATGGGAAGTGGGGCAGCTGGGATTAGAACCGGCACCCATATGGGATCCCAGCACGTGCAAGGCGAGGACTTTTAGCCACTGCGCTATTGTGCCGGGCCCTATCTATCTATCTTAAAGATTTATTTATTTTTACTGGAAAGTCAGATTTATAGAGAGAAGGAGACACACAGAGAAAAACCTTCCATCTGCTGATTCACTCTCTAAGTGGCTGCAATGGCCAGAGCTGAACCGATCCAAAGCCAGCAGCTTTTTCTGAGTCTCCCATGCGGGAACAGGGTCCCAAAGTTTTTGGCCATCCTGAATTGCTTTCCTTGCCCACAAGCATGGAGCTGGAAGAAAAATGGAGCAGCCAGGATACAAACCATAATCCACATGGGACCCTGGCATGTGCAAGATGAGGACTTTAGCCACTGAGCTACTGCACTGGGCTCCAACAGCTGTTTTTAAAGCACATGGTATTGGGCTATAGATATTTGACCATGGTCCAAGAATTTCAGACATTATGTTTTTATTCTTCAACACAATGTTGACATAAACTTTTTATTACATTGTTTCCTACTACAGAGAGTGCTAATGCCATAGCAAATTATTTCCTTATGGCTTAAATGGTAAGATTAATTGCAACACTGCCTGGGACTGAGTCCTTTTCTGACCAGTTCCATTCTAAAACCAGCAGTGTAGGATGGATGTTTGCCTTAAATGTCCCACATTGGAGTATCTGTTGGCTCTGGCTCCCTTCTCCAGCTTTCCACTAACACAGATCCTGCAGGTGACCACTTCAATATTTGGATCTCTGCTAGCCACCTGACAGGTTTAAATTGAGTCTCATACTCCTGGCTTTGGCCTTGTGGCCCTTGTGAATATTTAGAGAGAAAACCAGAGGATAATAGCTCTCGCTCTCTCTTTGTCAAAGGAAAAACAAACAAGCAAATAAAACCCCAATGACCCTGTGACAGCCTTCTTCATAACAGGATCATGTGAATTTTTGTTACTTATTTGTTTTTAGGACAGCAAAGTGACAAAGAGGGAGAGACATCAGCCTCCTGGTTCGTTTCTTTAATATCTACAACAGTCGTGCTGGGTCAGGCCGAACCCAGGAGCTGGGAACGCCAGCCAGGTCTCACAGGTCCTTGATATATTTTCTGCTACTCCTAGATGCATTAGCAGGAGTTGGATGAGTAGTAGACGCTACACCTGATGCCAGGCACACCAATATGAAATTCGGCATCCCAAAGTGTGGCTTAATGCTCTGAGACATGACACCTGCCCTTTACTATAATACGTTATAAGACTATAATTCTTTCTACTTTCTCCCATCCATGGTGGTATTATATCTATATATTCAGTGGACACAGACTATTGGGTTGACATTTTTCCTTTCATCACTTTAAAGATGTAACTCAATGTTTTCTGACCTGTTATTTCTGACAGTAATTCAGCCACAATTCTACCAGCTCCATCATCTTTTTCCTATATCCTTTCAAGAATTTCTCTTTCTGTTCAGTTTTTCTTAAAGATTTATTTGTTTTTGTTGGGGAGGCAGATAAACAGACAGGAGGAGGAGAGAGAGGAAGATCCGCCGTCTAATGATTCACTCCCCAAGTGACCGCAACGGTCGGAGCTGAGCCATTCTGAAGCCAGGATCAAGAGCCTCTTCCGGGTCTCCCATGCAGGTGCAGGGTCCCAAGGCCCTGGGCTGTCCTGGACTGCTTTCCCAAGTCACAAGCAGGGAGCCGGTTGGGAAGTGAAGCAGCCGGGATTAGAACTGGCGCCCGTATGGGATCCTGGTGTGTGCAAGGCGAGGACTCCAGCCGCTAGGCCACCACACAGTGCCCTATCATCAGTTTTAATAACCTTTACTATTTGCAGTCTAAGGGTGCTTTTCTTTGTTTTTATTATACTTGAATTTCGCTGAGATTTTTGAATTTGTATCTTGAACTTTTTAGCACAGTATTTTAGCATTTCTTCAAAAATCTTTTCTCACATTTTTTTCTCTTTCTTTTCTGAGAGTTCAATTGTTTACATTATTAGGCTTCCCAATGTTGTACACACACATTAAGGTACTTAAAACTTATGGTGCTTTGCAGCAGCAGCTGGTCTCTGGATGGGGCCTGCACCAGGTGCCCTGGCCTCTGCATCCCCGGCAGTGGCAGAGGCAACTCCAGATCACGTCGCCTGGTGGCACGCTCTGAAGACTTGGGTGCGTGGGTTTACAGGGGTCTGGGATATGGCACAAGTGAGGCTGAGCAGGGACCTGAGCATTCATGTCCAGGTGCGGATTGGCTACTGGCAGATTGGACAGAACCAGGTTGAAGCACCCACTGGTGGATGCCAAGCTGAGGCCAGCCAAGCCAGTCTGAGCATGGTGGGAGCCAGGTCCCTGAATCCCAGGAGTGGGGCATCCATCAGGGCCTGGGTCACCTGGCCTGGGTCCTTGGGTTTGGCTTCCTCAGTGGAGAAGGTGGATCAGTGGACAGCAGGCTCAGATACACACGAGGAGTTGGCAGTCCGCTGGAGCCTATGGAGAACAACTGGTGCCATGGAAGCAGAACAGAGCAAATTGGACATCCACCCCAGCCAAAGCATGACAGCAAAAACCGGGGTGAATGGAGACTCTAAGGTCAACTATGTCAGTCAGTGGACATCGGAAGAGTTCCCTCAGCATTCAACCGGTGAGACAGACAAATTTCAGAACTACTAAAACCACTTGAACAGAACCCAAAGTTTGCACCACATTGAGACCCTGGATTCATATAGAGTGGCATTCCCCAGCCCCTGGTACTGGGGTAGTTGGAAGGCTGGGTGGGGCGTCTCCCTTTGTTACCCTCTTTGCCCCAGATACAGGAAGGAGAAATGGAAAATTTGGAAACAATGATTATATCACTTTCCCCTAATCCTTGACCCTTCCCACCCTGATCAACAATGTAAACATCATAAAAATAAATACAAATAAAATTTTTGTAATTATGAAAGATTTGTACCATGACAATGTATGCACATATTCAAACATTTTGCACCAAAATAAATTTATCTTTAATTTTTATTTTACCTACAATCTTTCAGATTCCCTCATGTATCATTTTTTTCTGCAACGGGAAGGATAGCAGTGAAGTATGCTTATCATCACAAATATCAAGTTGTGGCATTTTCCTTTCCCTCAGCTATCCCAATAGCTTGCAATTCAGTAGAAATCTCCTGTCTTTTCTGTGAATTTAGCTTCTAATTCTTTTTTTTTTTTAAGATTTATTATTATTATTGGAAAGCCGGATATACAGAGAGGAGGAGAGACAGAGAGGAAGATCTTCCATCCGATGTTTCACTCCCCAAGTGAGCCGCAATGGGCCAGTGCTGCGCCGATCCGATGCCGGGAACCAGGAACCTTTTCCGGGTCTCCCACGCGGTGCAGGGTCCCAAAGCTTTGGGCCGTCCTCGACTGCTTTCCCAGGCCACAAGCAGGGAGTTAGATGGGAAGTGGGGCTTCCAGGATTAGAACCGGCGCCCATATGGGATCCCGGGGCTTTCAAGGCGAGGACTTTAGCCGCTAGGCCACGCCGCCGGGCCCTTCTAATTCTTTTAATCAAAATAACTCATATCCTCTTCCATGTAGCTATCGGATTTTATAGTGCTTTGTAAACACTTCCTAGCTAGTCTAGCACAGATGTTGGAATATTTCCTCCTCAAAAACCATGAGCCCCATGACAATAGAAAGCTCACTGGGGGAGCCGAATTCTAGAACACCACAGCCTGGAGCATATTCTGGGTCAGGACTGGAACTGCCACTCAGAGCGTTTCTGACTGAGGTGCTTGCTCTTCGCAGGTTCACTTCCATTGCTTCCACAGTTTCAACGAAGCCCACCTGTCTTCCTCTGCATATTTGGCATTAAATCATAATAGTAATATTGGTGATAACAGCAGTTAGTTCTATACTATCGTTTACCTAGGGCTGGGATCGCTTGCTCTAACCTCAGAAGTTGTCACACCACAGATTGGAATAGAAAGTAATTTATGAGTAAAACAACTGAAAGGTCTCATATTTCTTCACTTTATGAAAAGGCCAGCTGTTAACAGCAACCAAAGCTGTAATGCTTCAAAATGCTTTAAAAGTCAATTTTCCTTCTGTCTTGGAACTCACAGTCTGCCGATACTTGAGTCAGTCTTCTGTTCACGTGACTACGCCGGGACTCGAGTCCTTTCTCAGCCTTTCCTTCTGTCTTTCAGCATGTGATTTTATTTGTATGCAATTATTGAATTTTGGTCCCTTTTTTCTCTTCATCCGGTTTGTATGCTATGAAACCACACCAGCCCCAGTAAGGTTTCATAGCTGGGGAAACTTTCAATGCCTTTAGCCAAGGGCTAAGTTTTCCCCAGCAGATAAAATGAGGCAAATGAGCTGTGAAACTCTTTTTTTTTTTTCTTTAAAATTACCAGCTGCTTGTTATAATTTTGACATTTTCTAATTTTCCAGGAACATAATTGTTATAATAATTTTGAAAACTGAATCAGATAATGACCTTTAGTGGTTCAATGGGCTGGAAAGATTATGCTTAACATAAGAAAACATGTTGAAATAATTCTAATTTGCAAAACATATATATGAGGAAAAGCAGCAAATCCAATCTTCATTGTAACACAACACTGATCATTTATCTTTCGAAATATCAACTATCATAGTCTCATAACAAAACTGTACTTTGATGAAGGCTTCCTTTTCAGGTGCCTTAGATATGTGACGAGCCTCCCTCTTGAGATATACACCTCTGTCTGGGAGATAGATATTAAACATAGAATGAAATGGAGAATTCCTCCATCTGCCCAAGATCACACAGTTAGCAATTAGTGGAATAAGGTTGGGAACAGGTAATTATGTCATATACAAGTAAGCTGTGACAACCAAGACAATACAAAATGACGACAGTAAGGATAGGTCTTCTGAAACATTTTTGGGACAAGTCCATAACCTGACCTTTGCCGTAACCTTGGTTCTTAAAAAGTCGCAAAAGAGAAGTGAGAGTGCTTATCTCATTCCAGAATGAGATCTTGTTTTGTTTTGTTTTGTTTTGTAGTAAGGCTGTAAGCAGTAAGCTGATTCACCCAATTTTTTCTCTGTAAACAGAATTAGAAGGTCCAATTGGCTAGTTCTGATGTTCACTACTAGGTGGGATGCAACTCTTACTGATTGGACAAAGTGCGGTGCATGATATTTAAACTGGGTATCTGTTCCATGCCACTCCAGTTGACCGGATCATCTGTGTTGTGCGCAGATGGAAGCTTGGTTTGTTGAATGATTCACATCATATCCCTGTGCTCTCTTAGTTGATGATCTAAGGACCCCTGAACATGGCTGATTGGGGCTGCTTCCCTCCTTGCATGTGGTGGAATGGGACAGTCCACTGGTTGGCACTGGTTGGTGATTGAAGACGCCTGAGCTTCTAAGAGTCTGCCTCAGACTCGTTTTTTTGTTGTTGTTATAGATTTGGTCAACTGGCAACAAGCTCACAGTTTATTATTATTTTGCTAGAGTTTTTGATTGAGTGGTTATTTTAGGCCTTCTTTCAAACAACTTTACTTCTTTATAGAGTTGTGTGGACAGTGAAGATTTGCTCTCAATGGACACTTTGTATATTCTATCTGGTCCTTTAGAATATGGTAAATCCTTCTGAAATCAACTAACTTTTGTGATGGATTTCATTTCATTTTCATTTTATTTGAAAGGCACATCTGCTATTCACTTTCTAAATGCCTGCAGCAGTGAGGGTGGGTTAGCCTAAGCCAACAGCGTGGATCTAAATCCAGGCCGCTCAAGGAGGTGCTGGATTTAAATCCAGGCCGCTCAAGGAGGTGCTAGAGGTCCGAGTGCTTTGCCTGTCATTGACTGCCTCCTAGGATGTGCCTCAACAGCACGTTCAAATTCAAAACTCACCTGGAACTCATACCTGGACAGTCCTCTGTGTGATACTGCATTCTGCATTCCAGGGGGCTCCTGAATGGAATGACTGTGCCAAGAGCCCATCCCCATTACACTTGGCTCTCCACATTCATTTCTGGCAGTGTTGACACTTTTGGAAAATAATAATAGCAAGGATGTGAGCAAGAGACAAAGGCTGAAATCATCATATATGCTACCCTGCAGAACTTTCTCTGTTGTCGTAAAAGATACGTCTTCAAATTCGTTGTTTTTGTTTTGTTTTGTTTTTGTTCTACACATGTGTGCCTATGAACCAGGCCCAAACATTCCTTCAGGTGGTTCTGTAACTCCACTTTTGGCTTAATCTGAATGTTGGTGGAATGATTGTAAGATTATGATCAAGTAATCAGAGAAAGCCATGTGATGAGAGTCACCTCTGAGGCAAATATTCTTTAGCATCAATAACAGAGAGGAAATATTTGAGAAAAGAAGGAAGAATCCACCAATTCTAATGTTCCTTAGAGCTTTATTAAAAATGAAAATACCTAACAGAAACAAAAAAATACAAAATCTAATTACCTTTCTGGGTTATGGTGCAATGTTTAGGGTTGTTTCCTGAAGGTCCATTGAACAATGGCATCCTTAGCCCACCAGCACAAACAGGGCAGAGTAGAAACATCAGGGTCAGGAACAAGTGTCAGTCATGTTCCATCTGCATTTTCGCACTCTCTCTTTCTAAAGATTTATTTATTTTTGTTGGAAAGTCAGATATAGAGAGGAGAAGAGACAGAGAGGAAGATCTTCTGTCCACTGATTCACTCCCCAAGGGCTACAATGGCCGGAGCTGAACAGATCCGAAGCCAGGAGCCAGGAACTTCGTTCCAGGTCTCCCACGCGGGTGTAAGGTCCTAAGGCTTTGGGCCGTCCTCAACTGTTTTCCCAGGCCACAAGCAGGGAGCTGGATGGGAAGTGGGGTTGTCAGGATTAGAACCAGCACACATGTGGGATCCCGGTGCGTGCAAGACAAGGACTTTAACCACTAAGCTACCGCGCCAGGCCCTGCATTTTCTTGTCATTAAGAAACTCATCATGTTGAGAAGATACCCCCTAAAGTTGCATAGCAAAATAACCGCTAATTGTTCAAGGTGACACAAGTGTTGCTTTAGTGAATAAATATCTTTTAATGTCGGGAATACTTAAAACTAAACCTGTAAAATATCTGACTGGATTAAATTATTGAAATGGCCAATTTGTGCATGGTTAATACTTCATGTAGTTGTATTATTTCAAATTTCAAATTTCATAATTCCAGTTTAAAATATGTACTTAGAGACCTGCTCTGTGGCCTGGCAGTTAAAGCTGCCACGTGTAACACCAGCATCTTTATGGGCACTGGGTCAAGTCCCGGCAGCTCCACTTCTGATCCAGCTCCCTGCTAACGTGTCTGGAAAAGCAACAGACAATACCTCAAGTAGCTGGGCCTCTGCACCCCATGAGAGATACGAAAGCAGCTCCTGGTGCCTGATTTTGACCTGGTCTAGCCTTGTGCATTCAAGTCATTTGGGGAGTGAATCAGTTGATAGATTCTCTCTCTCTCTCTCTCTCTCTCTCTCTCTCTCTCTTTGTAATTTTGCCTTTGAAACAGATAAAATAAAGCCTTAAAAATAAAAAGACATGACTTCTTCTCAAGTTGAGGAGCATCTGTAAATAGAACAATACCCAGATGTTCTCTCTTAGCACTGATCGTTAAAATTCGATGGGCCAGTCACCTGAGCCTTCCAGGAACTCCTGCCTTGATCAGGTTTGTCTTAAGCCTGCTGATCTCTGCTTCTATGTCCAGTTAAGTTCAGATGTCTCAGAGACATAGCCCGTGGGCGTATGCCCTAACATGACCCACATGTTAGACTACTGCCTTTGCAGATGGTTGTGCAAAGGAGATGAACTTTTGCAAGTACACTTGAGACATAAGTCTGCCTACTCCAGGGAACCAAATGAAGATATCAAGTAGTGTTTCAAAAGGTGACAAATATCCAACAATTTCTCCAAGTTAGAAGGTCCATGTGGGAGACAGAGTTATCATCACTGAATAGAAATTCTGTCTCATGAGAGGAACCCTTTAGATGAGACAGGAAAAGATTTCTGAACCTGAGATAGGCAAGGCCTATGTCCTTAATGAGCAGATAGTAGTTATACAAGTTGGACTACAACACCCATTGGTTCAAGTGGAAGACAGAACCGAAAACAGAACTGACCCAGCAATTCAAACGACCAGCATGTGCATAAGCTGATTGAGGCGACGGATGCTGCCGGACTCTGTACTGGCAAACACACAAGAATCAGGTTTGGGATCGTCTCAGATGAAGCTTCTTGGGAGATCCCTCCAACTGAACTGCTGATCTCAGAACCCCAACCATGAAGAGACTATGTCAGCAAGTGGATTCTGAATAGGTTTCATCGCTATTGGAACGGTGAGATTGGCAGCAATTCAGAATTGTTGAACTATCAAAACTGCTTGAGCAGGACCCTTGGAGTGCGCCTAACATCGGAGACCTGGGATGGGTGGGAGGCTGGATGGGACTTTTCCCTTTTTTTCTCCCCTGACCTCAGATACAGAGAAAAAAAACTGATGACATTAGTGTGAAAACAATGTTATTACCCACTTTCCTGTAGCCCTTGACCCTTTGTACCCTAATCAACTAAGTAAGATTATTAAATAAATAAACAAACAAATAAATATATTAAAAATGGCATAAATCTGTACCCTCCAGCAACCTTAGAGATAGGGCTTGGAAATCTCTGAGGTGGGAATAAAGTAGAATATATGATGTAACTAGCTTAGAATCATGAATCAGAAGTCACACATCTCCCACCATATGTATTTCTGTTCACCTATCTGTCAATCAAAGGACCCCTTCCCCAGGATATATGTCCATTTACCTGGGACCTAGGTGTGGTGTTAGGTAACCGTTCCCCTTTCCAAGCCCACAAGAAGCCTGGAAATGAGAAGGGACTCTCTCTTTCTCTCTTTGTATCTCTTGCCTTGCTAGCTCCCATTTGGACAAAAGGTTTATACCATCTGTGGAACATAGAATCAATCTGGAATGTATTGGTATAACAGGCTGGGCATATGGGATCCTCAGTAGGTCCTATCCCAACAGCTGGCATCAAAGACTAGCCCAACATATTGCTGCATCTCAGTTCTGTAAGATGTGTACTGGCAACCTGCTCAGAGCCTGTGAAAAACAGAAGAAAATGGCCCAAACGCATGGGCCCCTGCCACCCATGTGGGAGAGCTGCATGAAATGCCTTTCTCTTGGCCTTGGTCAGACCCATCGCTGGATGCTTTAGCTATTGGTGGAGAAGGCCAGTGAATAGAAAATCTCTCTCTCTTTTCCCCTCTCTATAACTCTAACTTCCAAATCGATGAAATTATGTGTGTGTGTGTGTCTGTCTGTGTATCTATGGGTTCAAAATAAATCATTATGACACTTGAACAGAGAGTAACAGATGATACGAACTATCAGACTGTAACCTAGTGTGAGGAATCAGATGGGCTAATAGGCAGTTAGGGCTTCTGCTCTCTGATGAAATTGCTTTTTGAAAATATGAAATCTTGCTTCTCCTCCATTTTACTCTTCCAGAGGCATGTTCTTCCTAGCTTTGTCCCTCAGTTCTCTTGAGAGAGAGCAAAAGGACACAGTCAGGATATGAACTCCATTCACTTGGAGTTGATGTCATTACAAAGCAAAGAGAATGGGAGGAGGGGGCCACCAGTCACAGCCTTCCGACCAGGAGCTAGATTGCCAATGCGCAAGAGTTCCCCTCTTTCCCCTTTGGTTCATTTGTCCCCCCTCCTTGAGATGGGCATAAAAGACACCACCTCCACCATTTTCTCTGGCCTTTCCTTCTTCGGAGCCCTCTGTTGTCCCTATGGCAGAAGATTCTCTTTCCTAAATAAATCTCTCTTTGCACGCTGAAATTGTCTGCATGAAGATTCTTCCTAGTTGCTGTCATTTTTCATATCGGATTCCCCACTACACTCAGATAGAACCAAAAAAGCTATTCTCAATCATCAGTAAAGTGTAAATAGACTAAGATTAAGCCCTGACTGTGCTTGGATCACATTAAGTTTTCATTACAAGTCATACGTGTTGTACCTTCCACCCCAAGCAGGCAGCTCTCCCTGTTGGGTAGTATTATCTTTAATAAAAAAAGAGCTAGGACTTAGAATGCATTTCTCTGGAACAGCCAGTATGATCCGTTGTTTCTGAGTTCATCTTTTGTGAGTCCTTGCTTGTTGGCGTTTTCTCTTTCCCTAAGGGTGAATTCCCTGGCACAATGGACCACTCCCAGCTCCATGCAGTGTGTTAGCTGGCAAAAGAACTGAGATTGAAATAGGAGATTGGCTTTATGGGTGAGGTTCCTGTTTGTTCAAAGCCACCTCCTATCTTTCCCCTCTGAAGCCACCAAAGAAAACTGGAAATCCTGAAGTGACCCTTAATTAACTCAGCTGGAGGAGTCACTGAGAAGCTAAAATAGAACTCTTTTTTTTTTTTTTTTTTGCAAACACAGTCTGAGCTGAAAGTCTTTTATGGGCTAATCATACTTGTTTGATTTAATCTATTGTCTGGACAAATGGAGACAATCTTTTCTATGTTTCTTTTACACAAAGGGCTGGAGTTTAAGCAAGTGATTCCTTTAGCTGAAGTAGTTACCTTTCTGGGAGTGGCTATCCATCAAATGTCCATTCCTTTTCTTTCTGGAGCAAGTACTGGGAAAGAGCTGAGTTGGTCCTGGGAAAATGCTTGTAGCGAAGCAGCCGTGGCCATGTGGCGCAACCCAGTCCCTTGCTCCTGCATACACACGTCTTTCCTTCCCTGTATCCCCCTCTTTTCTTACTTTATCAAAATATGCTCTTAGAAAAGTTTAGAAAAAGCACCTTCCATTTTGGTGTGTTAGATCTCTCACAGCACTAGCATTTGAGCTTGATTTGAGCATCAAAGTGGTTGACAGGGGTTTTTGAGGGATAGAGAGTCTTCCCTCTCATTTTAAGGGCAGCTCCCCTAAGAGGAAGTGGAATGTGTGCACAAATCAGTGTCAAAATCCAAGCCAAAACAAAACATGGTCTGAACTGGTATTTTAGCTCAACTTGAGCTGTCTTTGAAGCAACCACTTTAAGTGCAGCAACCTATTGGAATAAAAAACTAGAAAGCAGTTCAGTCTCCCTAGCCTAGGAACATATCTTTAAGCTTACTTGAAAAGAAGAGAAAAATCTAGTATCTTGGTTCACCACAGAGCTTTAAACTGCCAATTGCTTTTTTGGGGCAGCCTTTTAATGGAGCCCATTCAACAAGTAGTAATGGTTAGCAGGTTATTCTCCAGGCTATTGAACATGCTGTTTTCTTACAAGAAAAGCTAGTAACATGTCAAATAAATAACTTTTGCTTGTTATACTAACAGTCTATTTTACTGAACCTCAAACACTACTGTTATTAAGAATAACCTGGGAGGATATGAAAACTGCAGAATTCTGCACCCTCATCCTCCTATCTCCCCTGACTGATCCAGCAGCCCTGTACTGGGGATAGGAAATCTGCATTTTTAGGAATACCTTAGAATATCTAACCTGGGTAATTCAGTTTCTTTTGTTGAGTAAGACCATTACCAATCCTGGACTGACTCAGTTTCTTGCTCTCACCTGTGCTGAACACCCCTCCCACACACGCACACATACTCCCTCCTCTTGCCTGTCTTATTCCCTTGGTGAGCTAAGCTCTGTTGTACCTCGTTTTCTTAATACACAGTTGAACCTCATATTGTGATGTACATCCTTAGGGCAGGTGCTGGTCACATGAAAAACAAATACCCATTTGCTGTGACTTCATTTGTCCCAGGATAAGTTTTATGCCACTGGAAAAATGATCCATCTGGAAGTAGCTCAGGTGAATTTGGCTGCCACCCTTGACAAAAACCAAAGGAGATCTGGAGAAAAAACTTACCCCAAGTTAAGTGGTACAGAAGGTTTCCTAGGAAGCTGAATATAGGTGAGAAAAAAAATCTATGTAATTTCTATGTTCAAAATTCCCATAACTCAGACTGGCAGAATCAGAGGATAGTTGCCATGGGGATAACAAGGTACTGATCTCTCATTCTAGCAGAAACAAGAGGATAAACACAAACTAACTTGGCCTTGTCTGCTTGATAAAGAAAATGACCTCCATAGCTTTTTTTAAAAAAGATTTATTTTTATTACAAAGTCAGATATACAGAGAGGAGGAGAGACAGTGAGGAAGATCTTCCGTCCGATGATTCACCCCCCAAATGACTGCAACGGCCGGTGCTGTGCTGATCCGAAGCCAGGAACCAGGAGCCTTTTCTGGGTCTCTCACGTGGGTGCAGGATGTCAATGCTTGGGGCCGTCCTTGACTGCTTTCCCAGGCCACAGCAGGGAGCTGGATGGGAAGTGCAGCTGCTGGGATTAGAACTGGCGTCCATATGGGATCCTGGCACATTCAAGGCGAAGACTTTAGCTGCTAGGCCACCACTGTGCCGGGTCCGACCTCCATAGCTTTTTAAGAGAGCAGAAGAAGCATATTACCCAAGAGATTATGAGTTAAGCATAGAAAATATATTGCTAAAATAAGTAATGCAAAAGAATTGTGTCATTAATGCATGTTGAATGCAGGAAGAAGAGACAAGGAAAATTAATTATGTTGAAGCTAATCTTCAACGTTTGGTAAAGTGCAGCAGCATCTCTCTCAAATAAGTTTCTTTTCCTTTGCTTTGTCATTGCTGTTTTGTTATTGTTTGGTAAGAGCAAGTATTTCCTCTTGAATCAACAGGCAATATAGCCAGAAAAAAAAATGCATGGACACAAAACAATAAAATACACTAGAACCATTAGAATGAACTACAGTCTGGAAGAGGTGCCCAATACTACAAAAGGTGGAATAGTCTCATCTTTAGTAATAAAAATAAGTCTCAATAGTCACAACCCTTAACAATTTTTGTCATAATTTCTTTCCCTTTAAAATAGAGATGATGATAGAATTTTATACCTCTGTCATAAGTTATGCTACTATTTGATTAATGCATGTAACTGTATATCCTATATGTTTCATAAATAATTATTTTCATCATATCATTTCTTTAGAATGTTTTTTTTACCACCCCACATTTCTCTCTTCCCTTTTGAACTTTTGGTCATCTCTCAAACCTGCTCAAATCACGCATCTCTCAGGAAACTGACTTTGAGTTCCACCTTTGGTTTTTAATTACATTAATATAAGCACTATTTTTTAATTACATTAATATAAGCACTAGTTTTTGGTCTCCCCATCTAGACTTCACGCTCCTTAAATTATTCAACTGCATCCCCCTGATCCTAAAATAGTATGCCCAACACCTAGTAAGTAACAAGCTAGTATTTGCTTGAAATGGGCTATATTGAATAGGAAAGGGGAGATTTTATACTAAAATCGCAGAGTTCAGATAACCCTACAGAAGAGAATAATGTAGTCCCCTCCCCCAGCTCATCCTTACTGGAAAGTCCCTTTCAGGGGTGTAGTTTAAGTTTGCATGCTGCAGGTAGAATTGCTACTCCTTCGCTGAAGTAATTTAAAGAAGTCTGGCACAGAATTTCTACTTTTTAAAGTTGTTGTTGTCATTAAGTCTAGTAATGAGTGTTCAGGAGCCCTGTCATCCCAAACCACTCTTGTGCATAACACCTGTCAGTTGAATACTTTTCTGTCTCATGCTTAAGAACATTATTGGAAAGGCGGATATACAGAGAGAAGGAGAGACAGAAAGATCTTTTGTCTGCTGTCACTCCCAAAGCTGTCACAATGGCTGAAGTTATGCCGATCCAAAGTCAGGACACAAATTGGCATCCCTGTGGGATCCTGGCACATGTAAGGATTTAGCCACTAGGCCTTTGCACCAGTCCCCCTGTGTCTTATTCTATAGCTCGTGGCTATATTCTTACTGAACTAGGGTCTTTTTACTTGCTGAACATTTTATTTAGTGGAGCATTAAGCCCTAGACTATAATGACAATTTAAACTATTTTATTTCAAAGATTAAGAAAGGTAAAAAGAAAGGTAGAAATATAGAAAGAGAAAGAGGTAGAAAAAGAAAGGAAGGCAGATATGCAGAAAGAAAGAAACAAAGGGAAATGAATGAAAGAAATGGAAGAAAAGAAACAAGGAAAAGAAAAGAGGTGAGAAAGGTTGGGAGGGAGTAGCAGGGAGGAAAAATATCAATATGTTGCTAGAATTGTATCTATGACTACTGCAAATCTGTTCTTGTATTAATATCACATTAACATAAAATGAAGTATTAGATGACAAAAAATAAGTCCATAAAAATAAGTAAATTCCTAAAGTTACACACTCTCTGGAAAAGAAGCAAATCATACATGTGGAAGAATGTATTTTCAAAGTAATTTACCAGTAGACGCTAACTGGATGGATGAGTGGCTGAGTGATTAGGTAAAGGGGGTAGGAATTCTGTTTTTTTGCTGAACAAAATGGTTTATTTTAACTTCCCCAATATGCCCTCCGCATATGTGAAGTTTTGTCTTTGATTAGTCTACACTCAATAGCCAGCTAACCTACTTACCCATGTGTCTGCCTGATAGTATTGTTTCAGACCTTTATTCCAAAGGTTTACGAAATCCTCCAGGGTCACCTTGGGGCAGGTGTTCGGTCTAGTGGCTAACCGAGTCCCACATTGGGGTGCCTACATTCCAGTTCTGGCTTCACTCCTGATCTCCACTTGGTGAGAATAAACACCCATGGGAGCAGCAGGCAACAAGCCAGCGGACTGCACTCCCGGCATGAGTTCTGGGCTCCTGGTCCTGCCCTGGCCCTGCGGTAGACACTTTGGGCATTTGAAGAATAAACCAACTGATGGGAGTTGTTTCTCTGCCTCTCAAATGAATCAATGATAACTTTAAATATTATCACTTCTAATTGTGGCAAAGGTTGCATGCTGCTTGATTTTTCTCATTCTTAGCAAAACCTTAAGCAACTCATTGTTATAGTGTTAATCTTTCAGTTAATCATTCTTGATCACATGTATACCATGGACTTATTCTGTGTTATTTTACAACCAAATTTTTAAATGATTAAACTAAGGTTTTTAGTATATTTAACATAATCTAGTAATACCTTATATATAAGCATAGTAACATGAAATATTGTGAGTTACTTAGATTCAATTACTTTCCAAACAGTTTAAGATATGTAAGTATATGTACCTGCTCCATTTTTAAACTTTTATTCTAAAGAAAGATACTCCTTTTTGCTAATTTCCTCAAAAAGAGGAGTCTTCAAATTTTTCAAGGAGAATAGATTACCTAAAACAATTGTGCATGAATTTCAATTTTTTTGGCACCAAAATAAACACCTTTTAATTCACTTTTCCTTGCATGTTTTGACGCATCCTTAGGCTTACAAGTGGTTCCATACCTTTAAAAATTATTTTTCTTTCATAATGCTCAACCATAACATTGCCAGTACTGCATATTATACTAATATTCCTAGCTTGTAATTTATTAGGGATCTTTTTTTTTTCCCCTGACATTCATTTTTTTTGAAAGTCAGAACTACAGAAAGAGGGGAGACACTTTTTTTGTCCAACAAAGAGACCGTCCATCTGTTGGGTGGTTGCAAGGTGGGGCTGGAGCTCCACACAGGTCTCACGTATGGGTGGCAGGAGCATGGGTACCTGGGCCGTCACCTGCAGCCAGATAGATCAGAAGCAGGGTAGCTGATACCCAACACCCTATACCAATGGCAAAAGTGATGGTTTACCCAGCGGGGCCACATCAGCAGCCACTTGCTTAGACATTTTTATTTCCTTTAGTGGGAGGAATTGCCATTTTGCGTACTTTGTCCGTACTGTAATGGGAAGTATTTTAGCTAACAAGGACAAGCTCAGCTTTTTATAAATGAGCCATTTAAAACCATCTTTCAAGAATCCCAGTTCTCATCCCGTGGTTAGCATGCAACTTAGAGCCCGCACCCATGAGAACAGGACTGTCACTGGAAAAGGAAGCTGCTAAGAGCATTTTCTGTGCCTAAGCCTGTTGTGACAAGAACAAGCGAATGAGCAAGCTAGCCACTGATTTCCTTGTAACCATTGGCACCTGTTATTAATTAATTGCAAATGGGGTGGGGTGGCCAGAGTGAGTTTCTGTTCTAGATCAAACTAAGAGAAAGGGAAGCCTTATCTTAGGGGAACAGGAGGTCAATCAAACGCTCCTCCTTTCCCTAGTCCACCTTTGTTTGCTTATTTACCATGGCAAAAGTAGCTACCTATTCAGAAGAAAACAGCTTCAGTGATACTAACATGAAACTCACTTCACATGACCCAGGGATCAGGGCTGGCAGCCTTCAAAAGGGCAGAGCCAGAACGTAAACCCAAGAGCTTCGACAGGGAAAATGGGCAGTGCCCCAGGCAGCAGCTTAAGAGCTGTGCCAATTATCTACCCCACATGGCAATTGTGAAGAGACCCGCTAACTAAGATGGAAAAACACAGCTCGGAGGAAACAGGATGGCTTGAGCACTTCCTGCTGTAGGCATGTCCATTCACAGCAGACAGATAGTAGCACATATTCATTTATCTCTCGAAGACATATGAGATATTTTTGTGTAAAAAATACTTGCAATATATTATCAAATACAAAAAAATGGGATAAATTGATCAGAATTCTTACAAAGTTCATACTCGTTACCTTTGTTAAATTCTATTTGGCTTTATCTGACTATTAAAACACATTGATGTTTCTGCCAACACACGCATCTGTATTTACCAGTGTACTGTGTTTCACTCCGTCCACTTTTTCTACTATTACACATCTGCTGACACTCAGGCTGCCTCGTTAATGCACCTTCTTATCCTTATTGCCTGGTAAGAATATCTAATAACAGCCAATACGTGATTTGTCATTAGCTGATGGACTTGTTTATTTTTCTGACTGGCTAGACCAGTACTAACAGTAGCGGTGCCACAGTGACCTCTGTTGATGAAACCAGGAAGTGCAGTGAGAAACTTCAAAAAAAAATGAAAGGAGCTATTTAAATCGAAGTCAAGCTGAGGTTGAAATCCGAGCTCTGTTCCACTTGCGGAGAGGAAATGCTCTCCAACCAGAATGGCTCTGTGAGTGTCTGACTCAGCTTTTTTCTTATTTCCGGGGCGTCGCTTCAATACATTTTTAAAAGTGCTTCTCCTAGTCTGTTCTTTAAGGAATGAAGGAATTAAGTATTTCACATTGTGCAGAAGTGTTTCACATACGACTCAAGGCATTATGAATGAGGCAGTGAACAAACTACACAACGTAGTTCTAGAAGAAAGTGCCACAGTGATTTCGAGTAGGTTTTCCAAACGACTCTTACTTTTCATTGTGATTCGCTCTTGCTTTTTCTGTACGATTGCATGGGATCTGATGCCCAGAGCCCCTGTGATGTACCCACCTCACCAACTCCTTTGCTATCCTACGTACTCTCAGTGCTTGGTGTGAAACTCAGGGGGAAGAAGAAATGAAAGGAGCTCTCTGACATGACATGGTTAAGATGCTGCCCATTTAAGAAATCAAATACGGGCCAGCGTTATGGAGTAGTGAGCCAAGCCCTTGCCTGCAGTGCTGGAATCACATATGGGTGCCAGTTCATGTCCAGGCTACTCCGAACCAGCTCCCTGCTTATGGCCTGGGAAAGCAGTGGAGGATAACTCAAGTCTGTGGGCCTCTGAATCCCTGTGGGGGACCCAGAGGAACCTCCTGGCTCGGAAATGGCCCAGCTCTGGACATTGCAGCTATCGGAGGAGTAAACAAGTGGATAGAAGAACTCATACTCCCTCTGTAATTATGCCTTTCAAAAAAAAAAAAAAAAAGAACCTTTTTTTTCCCCAAAAGATGATGTGCGGAAAAAATGTAGGAGCTGTGTTATAAAAACCGTAAGCAGAAAGGATATGGGGGACTTGCCACCTGAGGGTTAAACTGGAGACCTTAGCTCTAAACTAAGCTTTCCAGTTACAACCTTTGCACCAACTGAATCACTTCACATTCTGCCCAATAAACTTGACTTTCAGATGGGACTACACATAAAATATCTCATTTGGACTGTGGTCCTATTTGACAGAAGACAAAGGGGTTATATAACTGCTTATCTGCAGACTGAAAACCTGGAATTTAAAGAAATTAAACAGAATGAGGTGAGGTACTTATTTGGCTATAAAAACCATATTAATTTAGTTGTTATCTAAGTTTTTTTAAAATCACGGTTTTAGAGGGAGTAAAGAAGAAAAAGTACGTAACATGCCATTGTAGAGTTAAAATATGATCTTCTCCAGGTGAATAATGAAGACAGCTGCTCTCCCTCTCTTTGGTCCCTGAGGCTTCAGCCATGGGACCACCTTGCCAGTGGGTTGGTGGTGTGGACCTGCAGATTGTAAGCAGTAAACCTTGAGCTACAAAGCTGCTTGAGATGGAATTCAAAACAAAGAATCCCTTATTGAATCATCAAACTATTTTTGTAAGACCGCAGGTCAATTCTATTTATTTTTCTTTACACACCCTGTCTCCTGAACTTTCTGAAGTGTGCTAAAAATGATACAAAATTCAAGAAGGCGGCAATAATAAACTAGGAGAACTCGAAGGAAAGATATGGAGCCAGAGAAGAAGTTGGGAGTATGCATAAACCAGAATGTGTGCATCTTTAAGTCACGTGGTGATCATATTGACTAGACTGGATTTCAGTTTCCTAGCGGCTAAGATGTAATGAATCACCTGAACACCCTGTCACAAGTACCATGGGCAAAACATAAGCCAGTTTCACCAAAAAACATCCAACTCTTTCTGGTTTTAACAAAGCTTTATGTTGTATCTGTATAATGTGTATATGCATGTGCGTATAAAAAACAAAGAAACCATATGGTGAAAAGCAATTAAGTAAAATTTCAATGTTTTAATGCAATTTTCTTAGGATTTTTCTGCAAATTATTCCTTTCCATGGGTGCCCAGTTAAATCTGAATTTAAGATCAACAAACCTAGACATATTTACACTAAGTAATTATCCGTTGTTTATCTGTGATTCAGATTTAACTGAGCACCTGCAGTATTGTTTGCCACATCTGGCAATTGTGGAGGAAGACCTCCTGGTTACCATGGAAATGACTGCATCTGCCCATGCTTATGGCACTGGTCAAACACAGGGTACTACGCAGGACCCAGAGCACATCAGAACTACAGCTTACTGATTTTCAGTTCTTAGAATAAAGCAACACAATCACAATCAAACATTAAGAGATTTGATAGAAAGGCACCTTTAGGGAACTTGAGAACCGCAGGAAATTTTATTTAAAAAAAATATATGTATCAACTATGTTGGCAGGCCATTAGCTATCCCTGACAATATGTGGACTAGTGGTGTTTTTTGCTTCTTTATATATTTTTTTTCTTTTTGAGGCTGTAAGAAAAATGAGTAGATGCTGATATGATTTACTATCTTGAAACAGAGTTTCAATTCCATAAAACGGATTGTCAGCACCTGGTAAGGTATTTTACATGTGTTGCCAAGCATGAATTGGTGAAAGACACTTGACGAAGATGACATTGCGTGCGTTTTTGAGTGGTTTCATTTTAGATAGTTTAGATATAACTGTATAACGGTTATTGACATTTAAAATAGAGCTACATATATTTCTTTTTTTAAAGATTTATTTATTTTTTATTACAAAGTCAGATATACAGAGAGGAAGAGAGATAGAGAGGAAGATCTTCCGTCTGATGATTCACTCCCCAAGTGAGCGCAACGGCCGGTGCTGTGCCGATCTGGAGTCAGGAGCCAGGAACTTCCTCCAGGTCTCCCACGCGGGTGCAGGATTCCAAAGCATTGGGCCATCCTCGACTGCTTTCCCAGGCCACAAGCAGGGAGCTAGATGGGAAGTGGAGATGCTGGGATTAGAACCGGTGCCCATATGGGATAACGAGTTCAAGGTGAGGACTTTAGCTGCTATGCCATGGCGCTGGGCACAAGCTACATATATTTCTAAACTATTAACCCATTCAGAATCACACTTCATTGCTTATCATTTCTTGTTATTCATGGAAGATTGGTTACAGGATCCTCCACGGATATCAAAATGGCATTTCCTTTGTGTGGAGCCCACATATGTCCTCCCATGTACTTGGCCTCATCCCTAGGTCACTTCCAACACCCAGTACACTGAAGATGCTATGTAAATGGTTGTACTGCATTATTTGGAAAATGATTGCAAGAATAAAACGCTTGCTCATACTCAGTACAGATGTAATTTTTTAAAAGGTATTTTAGCTCATGATTGATTGAATTCCTGAGAGCACAGCTATCAGATATGAAGGGCTGTCACTGAGTTTCTGGGAAAGCAAGGATGTCATCTAAGCCATTTGGTTTGTTCTTCCTCTCTGGATCAATGAGCCCTACTACAGTTGATGGTATCAGGAAGAATACATGCAGGTACTTTAATAATTTGATAACTTCTTCCATTAACTTAAGCATGAATTTTTAAACATTCCGTTTTTCTCAAGGTAACAAGTTAAAACACAAGTTGAAGGACTTAATATTCTCTTTCCTCACAATCAAAACAGTATTCTTAAAGACAGCTTTAGAAGATAACTTTCCAAATCTTGCATCTGTACTAATAAAGCCTACCTCCCATAAGTTAGAATTCAAAACCAATCCCTGATTTGACATTCAAGAATTTACAGCATCCGCAAGCCAAAATTTTGAATGTCAAATTTCCAGAAGAACATGAATTCTGACAATTTCCTTGACAACGTCTCTGTTGGTAGATGTTTCTTTTTCTTCTTTTTCTTTCAGAAAAGCAGTGCTACACAGACAATCCTTGCAAAACATACACATTGATACAGTACAAGGTAGAATCCTACAAGGCCCACTGCCGGATCAAAGAGACCCCCACTTTAATAGAAATTGCCAGATTCCTCCCTACCTGTGTTAAGTCACTTACACGCCAACCCATGAAATGTGAGCCTGCTTTTCTGCACCTTCAGTCGCGCTTTAATCTTTGCCAGTCAGATACACAGAACAACTACACTTCCGAACTAATTTTAAATTCACCAGTCAGGAAGGAATGAAATTGGTACTGACTTTTGCCCTTTCACAGCTGGCCAGCGGCCCCAGCCCTCAGGTTCAGTTCCTCCTCACACTGCCTAGTTACTACAGGGTTGTCCTTTCAATGACAACTCTAGTGTTCTGGAGTGCTGGGTAGATTCCAACTCTCCCTAAGGGCAACCTAAGCAAAGCAAGGACCCAGTGTGGCTAACCTTCAGCCATCCGGCCCTGGGGAGGACATTCCTGCTCACAAGCATGAAAAGCATGTGGTACATACTGTGCCACAGCCATGGCAGTGGACATTCGGTGGCTGCAGTGTTGCTTAGACTACAACGTGAACATGTTTATCTCCTTACCAGACAGAGAGGGAAGCACAGAGTCATCTTCTGGAATGTTCCCCCAGGTATTTGCAAGGGACTAATAAATCAGTCCACATCTGCTACGTGAGTGGGAGGAATCCAGCGATTGAAGCTATCACTGCCTCCTCATAGGGTCTGCATTACAAGAGCTATAGCTGCGTCAGGAATCACAGCCCAGGCATTCTGCTGTGGCACATGAGCGACCTAACCAGTGTCTGGACTGCCTGGTCACAAACTGGCGTCATGGCTGTGGTTCTTGCTCTGCAGAGCTCCAGCTCTCTGAGCTGTGTTCTGATGTGGAACATGACATGTTAGTTCTCTGAGCCCCAGATATCTCACCAATGTATTTGGTTCTTCAAGAAAATCTTCAGTATAATCCTTTTGCTTGTCACCAAGAACACTGCCCCAGTCATATAGGCATCCAGGATAATATTCCTTTAAAACATGAAATCCTTAAATGGTGATTGCTTCCAGTGCATGAAAATAACTTGTATTGGTTTATATACAACGTTCAGGAATTTGTATATCGTATTAAGAAAAAGTAAATCTAACTTTTAAAAGACTTACCTATCTAGGGAGCTTAGCAAGAGAACAGTAAGATCAACTTTCATTAGGACTAGATGTGTTTTGTGTGTTAAAAATTTAACATTATGATAAGAACTTAGAGGGACATACACACACACACACACACACACACACACACACAAATGATGTTCAAAGTTCAGAACAGGACACAGAGCAATGATAACTGAAGTTTGTTGATATCAGACTTCCAAGATTAGTACAAATAAAGACTTGGACCTATACCAAATACATTCATTTTAATTCAGTGACTTGCTAGCAATGAGAGCAAAAACAATTGCTTCACAAGTTAACTTTGATTTTGTCGTATTTTTGATAACAGCCATGCTAGCGTATATGACACAGTATTCTGCTGTAATTTTATCTGGCATTTTTCTAAGGACTGATAATACTGAGCATTTTTCCACTTAAAGCTTTTCAAAGTTTTACTGAAATTGCATGTGGTTAAGTGAGCAGATGACGCTCCCCTGGGGTCTGGTGTTGTGCTAGGTGGGAGTCCAGGCAGGAAGCTGTACAATTCAAGGAAGCCCTCACAGTCCAGGTTTGCAATGTTAGCCCGGAAGCGGCCCATTAGCTCCAGGGGTCTCCCCTCTCCCCCTCCAACTACCCTGCTGTGGTCCCTGGGGCTCCTCATCCTCTCCAGGGTTCTTTCCACAGAACTGGGCTGTTGCTTGGTTTTGCTGGGACTACCTAGGACTCTGCAGTATTCATTCATGCTGCTCGTGAGTACCACCCACGCATACTCTGTGAAAGATACTAGTTCTGTGTCTTATTCAGTTTTGTGTGGGGAAAGCATCTTTTCCTGTGGTTGCATACCAGTGACTGCTCTGGTAAGTATATCTTTGAATATTGTCATTTTCCCCTGTTTCTCTCTCTGTCTCTCTCTCTCTCTCTCTCTCTCTCTCCATCTCTGTTTCAGTCTATCATCTGTTTATCATTTCTACACTCTTTGGCCACAATAGTTTTTTATTGATGAACAAATTATATGCAATAAAATGCAGAGATTTTTAGAATCTAGGTGTGCAATGTGAGTCTTGTCAACTGTTTACAACAATTTCAATGTCACATCCAAGAAGATAATAGCGCAGGACCAACGTTGTGGTTCAGCAGGCAAAAACTGTGTGGTCGGTGATGCTGGAATTCCATATATGACGCTGATTGAAACCCCCGCAGCTCTACTTCCAGGGAAAATGCCCAGAAAAGCAGTGGAAGAAAGGTAAGTTCCAGGGCCCCTGTCACCGATGTGGAGACCAGCATGGAGTTAGAGTTCCTGGATTGATACTGATTGAACCCTGATTGCTGTGGACATCAGGAGAGTGTGCCAGGAGGATTTCTCTCTCTCTCTTTCTACATCTTTAAGGAAAGGAAAGAAAAAAGGAAGGAAGGAAGGAAGGAGGGAAGGAAGGAAGGAAGGCTCTTTTTTCTTAAAAAAAAAAAAAGATTTTTAAATTTTTTTTGGAAAGGCAGCTTTACAGAGAAAAGGAGAGTCAGAGAAGAAGATCTTCAGTCCGCTAATTCACTCCCAAAGTGACTGTAATGGCCAGAGCTGAGCTGATCCGAAGCCAAGAGCCAGGAGCCTTTTCTGCTTTCCCGTGCAGGTGCAGGGTCCCAATGCTTGAGGGGTCCTCAATTGCCTTCCCAGGCCACAAGCAGGGAGCTGGATGGGAAGTGGGGCTGCTGGAACTAGAACCAGTGCCATATGCGATCCTGGCATATTCAAGGAGGGGACTTTGGCCATTAGGGCACCACGCAGGGCCCAAGAGGGTTCTTTAAATAGAAAAAAAAAAGATAGAAGAGGCCAATGTCTACTGATGCCCATATGGGCACCAATTTGTGTCTCTGTTTCTCAACTTTCATTTGAGCTCCCCGCTAACGGTATGGGAAAAGCAGTGTAAGAAGGTCAAGGTACTTGGGCTCTGCATCCATGTTGGAGAGCCAGATGAGGCTCCTTGCTTTGTGGTCTACTGCAACCCCGGCCACTTCAACAACTTGGGGATTGAATCAGGGTCTGGAAGATCGCTTTCTCTCTCCCTACCTGTCTCTCTGTAACTGACTTAAAATAAATACATGTTTTTGCATTTATTTGTTTACTTTACTTTACATAAAATTAGTAGATGTTACATTTTTTTCACCACAAGGATTTAGGAGAATACAGGTTAGGACACATTTTC
Source organism: Ochotona princeps (assembly GCF_030435755.1). Taxonomy (NCBI): domain Eukaryota; kingdom Metazoa; phylum Chordata; class Mammalia; order Lagomorpha; family Ochotonidae; genus Ochotona; species Ochotona princeps. Next base: position 7,375,330 of record NC_080839.1, on the reverse strand, counting down.
TAACATCTGAGAGAATTACCTTATGCCCTTTTCTAGTTTGGTGTTCTTCATCCACAAGAACCACCAGAGACAGCCTGGTTGAGCATGTCTGTTTATTATAATGCAAGCACAAACTTACATGGACTAGAAAAGGGGAAGGCAAAAAGGCATCTCCCAACAGCCCTCCCACCCAACAATGACAGTGTGATTCGCTAGAAGACACGTGTAGCTCTCTGGACCCTTCCATCAAGTCACAGGTCACGTACAACACACAGGTTGGAAAGCATGCCTCAGGTCACAAGCAGGTAGGCCAGGAGGCACATTTGATTTGTCAGAGTTGCTTATCAAGGAAGCCCCAGCACAGCTCATCCAAGGACAGAGAAGAGAGACTGGTGCGGCCCACCGCCCTCGCCTGTATGACCAGTGAAACAGGCCAGGTTGAGGTCTCAGCTGAAACCATTGTCAGGGGTCTCCCCGGGGACAGGGTGTGCCGTGTCCCTCTGACCACCCACACATACTACGTAGGCAGAGGTCTAGGGGTGATAGCCCAAAGTTGGACGTTTTAAAGCTCCTACTGGAAGCAGAGTTCCAGTTGGTTCACATACTGACATGTTTTTGTCAGGAGTTTTGTTAATGATCACAGTCTTATAAGTGAAATGGTACCTCCTTCTGATTTAAACTGCTATTATCCTTGATTTCATGATTTGAACATCTTTTCATTTGTATACCTTCTTTTATTACATGCTTATTCAGGTATAGTATAATGTATTTTGGTCATTTTTTTATTACATTGTTTGTGTTTTGATTGCTTTCAAGTGAAGTTTTAAGATTCTAAATCCAAATATTCAGTCAGATATGTATGCATTACAAATATTTTTTCAACATATTTTTTAAAAAAGCACATTCATAAAAAGATTTATCCATTCATTTATTTGTTTGAAAGAGTTACAGAGAAAGACAGAGAAAGAATCTTCCATCTGTTGGTTCACTCCCCAGGTGGCTGCAACTGTCATGGCTGCCCCAGGCCAAGGCTAGATGCCAAAGATGCCAAGAGCTTCATCCATGTCTCGCATCTGAGAAGAAGCCCAAACAATTGTGTCATCCTCTGCTTTTCTCAGGTCATTAGCACAGAGCTGGATTGGAAGTGGAGCATCTGGGATTGAGCCAGGGAACATCACAGATGGTAGCTTTATCCACTGTCCTACAGTTGTGGCCCAAAAATTACGGTTTCTTTTATTTATATTTACTTTTTAAAAATGTATTTGTTTTTATTGGCAAGGCAGATTTACAGTGAGAAGGAAAGACAGAGGGAAAGATTCTTCATGTGCGGGTTCACGCCTCATGTGGCCGCAGTAACCAAGGCTGAGTTGATCTGAAGCCAAAAGACAGGAGCTTCTTGTAGGCCTCCCATGTGGTTGCAGCATCCCAAGGTTTTAGGCTATCCTCTACTGCTTTCCCAGACCACAAGCAGGGAGCTGTATGGGAAGTGGAGCAGCTGGGACTTGAACTGGTGTCCATATGGGATCCTAGCACCTGCGAGGTGAGGATTTAACCACTGAGCCATCATGTTGGGCTCTGTTACTATTTCTAAATGAACAATAGCATACAAATGTCAAAACCATTTCCTAGAAAAATTCAGTCCAGATTCAAAGATTCAGATTATATGAGAGTGCTTCAAAATGCTCAGGGGAAAAAAATAGAAGTTTGTTTTTATGGACAGGACATGTTTGGAATTCATGCATAACTCTCTCTCATATTATGCATTTTCTATGACTTTTTGAATACCCCCTTATACACATGGAATTATTTTCCCCAAATTCAATTTCCACTGGTTTTCTGAAATATCCTCATTATTAGATAGTTATTGCCACAATTTTTCTCTGTGACTAACAGTGAAAATTCGAGTGGCTTTGTACAGGAAACATTTTTTTTATCAACCCAGGTCACAGGTGAGCAGGAGCCAGAAGGGAAGCAGAGAAGCCTGAATGGCCTGTTGAGTCCAGGACTCAGAATGGCACAGCATCAGTTTCCATCACTCTCTTCGCAGAGCACGCCTGCTGGTTGGAACTAGAAATAAGAAATAGAGAAACATGCCACGCCCATAGTGAGAAACATCTGCAAAACTACTTGAAAATGACATGGGTGTTGGGAGGAAGGAAAAATGCAGAGGTGATGGATTAAATCTAACATGAAAAAGTCATGCTTATAACTCCATTTTTAAGAATTTATCATAGAAAATAGATGCTTGATTTACCTATTTTTCTCTCATTCCCTGCCTTATCAAATGGTTTACTTCTCTGATTTCCTATTTCCATTTAGTCTTCAACTTGTCGTGAGACAAATCATCCATTCAATAACTAATTAGAAAAGTTCCTATATGCCAGATACTCAGGCATGTTGTAGATCCCCAGCAATAATTGCCACAGGCGGCATTTCTATGATGTAGGACTGGGCACAGACAACTAAGGAGGGAGGCGTGTACTGCAAAGCTGAGTTTTACAAAGCAAGGACAACTAAGTTAGGAGTTACTAAGGAAGGTTCGTGGGAGTTACATTGGCAAAGAGATGGGGGATTTCTTTAGCATGTGCAACAGGTGAAGGTTACATGGCTTCAAAGTTCAAGTACTTAGATATTTCTGTGATGACAAATGGAGAGTGAAGCTGAAAGTGGAGAAACAGAAAGCAGGAACGTGTCATATCGGATTTATACAAGGAATAGATCATATCCTTTTTGTTTCATAAAAATAATTTTACTTTGTTGTATGAAGAACATGCAAGTTGCCCTGTTAACAATTCTGTGAATACATAATACAGTCCTATTCACAATAGGGACAATGTGGTACAATAGTTTCGAGGACCAATAATTCATAATATAGACTTATACAGACTCTGTGAGCCATTAATAACTCATCATTCCCCCTGTACCTGGCTCCCAGCAAGAACATCCCTCCACCTGCGTCTAAGATATTGCCTATTTCAGATGTCTCCTGCATGTGAAATCATGCAGTATTCATCATCTGAGACAGGCTTATTTTATCCTCAGGGGCCACACATGTATAGTGCCAGAGTTCCTTCCTTTTGAAGGCTGAATAACATTCCACTGGAGATACAGGCTACATTCTTGTCTGTTCACGTATTAATGGGTATTTGGGGGTTTTCCACATGTAATTGCAAGGAACATGAAAATGCAAATATATTTCTGGAATTTAATTTCAAGTTGATTAGGTCAATTCTCTGGAGAGATGTTGAGAGATATTGCTGAACTTTGAGATATTGAGAGATATTGCTGAACTTTAAAGATTTATTTCTTTTTGTTGGAAAGTCAGATAGACAGAGAGTAGGAGAGACAGAGAGGAAGATCTTCTGTCCGTTGATTCACTATCCAAGTAGCCACAACAGCTGGAGCTGAGCAGATCCGAAGCCAGGAACCAGGAACCTCCTCCAGGTCTCTCATGTGGGTGCAGGATGTCAATGCTTGGGGCCATCCTTGAGTGCTTTCCCAGGCCAAAAGCAGAGAGCTGGATGGGAAGCAGGGGCATTGGAACATGAACCAGAGCCCATATGGGAGACTTTAGCCACTAAGCTATCACACTGAATCGATATTGCTGAACTTTAAGACAGCCGCATTTTTTTAACTTTTTGAGGATTATCTATGATGCTCTCCAAATGACTGCACCATTTCATATTCTCATCAACAGTGTACAAGGATTTAAATTTTTCCACATTCTCACTAACACTTGTTGTTTTGGATAACATCTACCAAAACCATTCAGATTTTGATTTACAATGTCTTAAGATCAGTGACTTCATCCATCTCTTCATAAACCTGTTTACTGTGTGTGTGTCTTTTTGAATGAATTACACTTTTCAAAGATTTTTTTTGTTTCTATGTTTATTTGAAAGGCAGACTTACAGAGAGAGAGAGAGAGAGAGATCTTCCATGTGCCAGCTCACTCTTTACACAGTCATCATGGCTGGGGCTGGGCCTAGGCCAAAGTTAGTAAATTGGAACGCCGCCCTAATATTTCACCTTGTTGACAGGGACCCAAGTGTTTGGGCCATCTTCCTCGTCCAGGCACAGAAGAGAGCGGGAAGCTGGATCTGCGGTAAGCAGCCAGGAACCTGTGTTGGATGCAGGAATCCAGGCATCAACTTAATAACTCACTGTGCCATGTAGGCATTTTCATTGGAGAAATTTCCATCCAAGTTTTTAGCTCATTTTTTACCCACATTACTTATTTGTCATTGTGTAGCTTGAGTTCCCTGCAATTTGACATGCCTGTAGTTTGAGTTCTTTCTAAAAAAGGATCTCTTATCTGATATAGACTATATAGACTATCAGTATTTTCGCCCGTTTGGAAGCTTACTTTTCACTGTTGTTTGACCCCCTTTGCTGTGCAGAAGTCGTTCAGTCACCTGCTGTCCTACTTGTCCAGTTTTAGTTGGTTGTCCATTCTTTTGGTGTCATTTTCATGACACTGAGATAAATGCATTAATATATATTGATATTTAGTATAAATAATTAATAACATGTAATATTTATATTTTAAAGATTTAATATATCAGTACATATTGGTATCATATTTCCTTTCAGGATTTTATAGCTTCAGGTCTTACTGTTTACACCTGTACATCCTTTTGAGTTGATTTGTGCGTGTGTTGTCAGCAAAGAATCCAACTTTATATTATAAAATTTACTATCCTACATACAATCCAAGAGGCATTGTCTTGCAGTTAGCTGTAAATATGAATGTAAAACTGGATAGAGAATTTAGGGCTAGTGGAAAATGTCCACAGCGCAAGTATGATCAGATCTGAGCATCGAGGCAGATCATGGAGCAGCCTGTGGAGAATACAGGTAAGATGACAGAGTGATAGGATGACAGGAACATAAATCAGTCGTTCAGTAGTTGAATTGTGAACAGATGCAAGTAGCTTGCCATGGATCTTAAGGAGGTACAGACAACATCACAGCAGGAAGGGAGGGCTGTGGGTGCTGATAGACATTGAGTAACAAGAGCAAAGGAATAATCGGTGAGGTTCTCCATATGAGAGAAGAAAGTGAGATTTGGGGCTCACATGCAACAGAAACAACCCTTACCTTATTTAATAGAAGTTGAATCATTTCTTTTTCACGGCAGTAGGGAAACTGAAGATGAGGGAGGAGGATATGGCAGCAAATAAATGGTTAATCTGTAGAAAGGGAGAGAATGCATGTTCTTCCTTTCTTTGAACAAGGAGAATAGCATATTACGGGGGAAAAGGTGAGTATTATGTTTAAGGAAACTAGAGAATGCCTGGAAATAAACCAACGAAAATTGGGAGAGGAAACTAAGAAGACCTAGTTGTTTCGTTGGTGACGCTGGGGGTCCAGCGGTGGTGGGATGGCATGGCCTTATCACATCAGATCTTAATGACCTTGCGTGCTTATTCCCAGCAATGTTTGAGATATGTGGGAGAAAGCAGATTTTTTTTTTTTTTTTGCTAGATCCAGGTAGACATTTTGACAAGCCCAATGCTAGAAGGACAACAGAGTTAAGACATTTAATAATACTGCATTTATTTTGATCAAACATAGCTCATTCTAAAATTTTAACATCTCCCTAGAGTTCACTGAGAAATTTGGAAGTCGGGTATTTTTGATGTTACACAAACACGATCTTTTGGTGAATGTTAAAGGAGGGAAAACAAGATTTTCTCATAACAGCACATGTTTCATTGCTCAGTCACTTGTTGACATTCTTGTGCTTGTTTTCAGGTGATTTAATGGACAATGAATATAGGGATTCTTTTATTCCCTGTGCTTGAATACCCAGGGATGCATATGTTAATTTATCTTGACATTCTCAACATTTTGAAAATTTTATACAGAGCAACAATGCACATGCTTTTTTCTAAAAACGTACCTTTCATAGAAATTATTTCAAACATGATTTTTGATTCAAGATAAAACTGCAGTAAACTTATCTCAAGATAGGAAAACACTGAGATGCTGGTGGAAAACATGAGATTGCTATTAGATTCATAAATTACAATGCAGCTCCTAGTGACCAGTAAGCCATGGGTTGTTGAAATGGAAACACGTAAGGTATAAAAAATAGAACTCGAACTTGAACTGTGGTTATGCAACAAGGTGGAGGAATCCATCATGGTGGGAGGGTTTGGGGAGGGGTGGGGAGAATCCCAGTACCTATGAAACTGTGTCACATAATACAATGTAATTAATGAGTAAAAAAAAATAGAACTCAAGTACTAGTGGAAGAATGCATCTCTACTGACAGAGAAAATCATATAATCTAAATAATAAAGATTATAGAGGTACTCTCTTATTTTCTCGTTAAAGTCTAAAAGAAGAACTGGTTTTCAGCTTTGTTTGATGTCAGCGAATTAAGCAATATGCCTTAAGGATGGGTTCTTACCAGTAAGAACTGCATTGTATTATGAATAGGTCTTTTGACTCTAAGTTTTTACCTGCAATTGGATATGTACAAGGTGAGTGAAAAAAAATATTTCATAAACTTAGCTGTTTTCACATTCAGTTTATCTTTGATAAGGTTAGAGTGTAAGCTGCATTAGTTATTAAGAATAATGTAACCGTAGGCTACTGTTTCTGCTTTGCAGTTTAACTTTGATTTGTCCATGTCATTGCTTGAAGTCTAAACGCCACTAAAAATTCTTTCTTCTAGATCCATATCAAATGGCATGGATGATATGAAAAGCTCTCACAGTTATCTGATGATGTTTCAGTTCATGTAAAAAAAAATATATATATATATGATAAGCCATGGATTAAATTTGGATTGCATATTAAGAAAAGAAAGTGCACCTCTTTCTTTACATGTGGAAAATTACTGAAGATACAAATATTCATGTTGTTATCTAACGTGAACAAAATTGGAGACATGCTAACATCAGTTAGAAACACATGTATAATAAAGATCATTTTCCAATATATGACTTCAAAATAAGGGTGTGTGTGTGTGTGTGTGTGTGTGTGTGTGTGTGTGTGTGAAAAGAAAGAGAAAAGAAAGAGGGAAAAAAGAAAGAGGAGGTAGGGAAGAGAAGGGGAGAAGAAAGGACACCATTAGGGAAAACCTGTGGAGAATACATATCACAATTCTTGCCCAACTTAAGGGATAACCTTAGCTTCCTTATCCTCTTCTGCAAAAAAAGTCTGTGAAAAATAGAATTAAAACAAATGTGGGGTGATGTTCCGTTAAGCCTACATGTTCAGCCATCATCTGTGATAGGGCACCCTAAAATTCAGCACTGATTCAAGTCTTGGCTGCTCCACTTTTAGTCCAGCTCCCTGCTGGTGAACCTAGGAAACCAGAGGAAGAGTGCTCAAGTACTTGGGCCCTGTCACCCATGTGGAGGACCCAGATGGAATTCTAGTCTTCTGGCTTCGGCCTGGCCCAGACTCTGCAGGAGCAGTCATCAGAGGAATGAACCAAAAGATAAGAAAATCTTTCTCTGTGTCACTATTTAAAAGCATATGCCATAATATGATGTCAAATCTAGAGATAACATATGTGACTTTTACTCTATGTTAATCAATGCTATTTCATACTTACTTGTACCTAATGTAACAAGAACTTGTGATGTAATTCATTAATTAACCATCTAAATGAATATCAATCAGTTTTTAAAAAAATGTTTTTAGTGGAAAATCTTTCAAACTTATGTATATAATGCTTTCAAAAAGTTAGTGCAAAATGCATATTACACCATATTATGAATGCATTTCAAAAATGTACTCTAAACTAACAAACGTATCTTTTAATTCCATCTTTATAAACTATTTGAAGTGTCCTTCTATGCACAACGCAGACCTATGGAATTAATAAGAAAATAAAAATATTTTGTTGTTTTCTTATATCCTTATATTCATACAGCCTCATGCAGGACTAGCAAACTGCCTTGTGAGGCTCTTCTACTGGAACATGGTGTCTATCATAGATGCAAAAGGGAAAAATAAACACATTTGCAGGTAATATAGAAAGAAAAGAGGTGACAATTGACATAGCCATCCTGCTCTTTTTACTTCATGTACATAAATAATTTAAGATTTTTGCTTGTCAGTAAACAGGTACCTGAAGTTGGAAAGCTGGTTCATGTTAGATAAGAGACTAAACTTAGAACGCAGAAGGAAACGTGCTGGGATTTCTTTTCTAATCTTGTTTCCTCGTTACCGAGTTACCCACGTCCATGGGGACTCTTTCCATGTGGGACCATTCTGGACTTTGCCCAAGGAAACGGGCTGTATCTGCTTTTCGCTTAGTCACCGGAGCCTCCTTTCTGCAGCTGTTTTCTGTCTGAGGAACTGGCCAGCTGTGGGCATTGTGAAAAAACAAGGCATGGTCCCCAGCAGGTGCCAGTGTCAGGAAAGCCCCTTGGCGGCTGTGCTGCTGAGAAGGCGGGCGTGCTGAGCCTGCGCCTGAGTGCGGGCATGCGCATGTGCACGGAGATGTGCTGGTGAGCTAGATTTAATTTCAGCGTCTGAGGACCTTGTATTTCATAGAATTGGACAAGAATTTGTAAAATACTTTTTTTTTTCTTTCCTGGGAGTCGAGGAGATAGGTGATATTGTTTCTGCATTCTTTGGGAACAGAAAAGCTGTTGGACTTTCTCTTCTGTCCTTGGCTAACTCCTTCCTCCTGAATCACAGTTAGCTGTCTCTCCATGTCAGTAGGGGAATTGTTCTGGGATGTCCTGAACGTGTCCAAAATATACACGTTCAACTTCCTTGCATTTTCACACCCCCTCCTTTCTACGCCATGTAAATGCTGTGTTATTTGTCCTACACCTCACTGTTTAAGGAACGATGGCAAGGAAAAAATAGTCTATACATGTTCATTGCGGGTGCATTTTAAAATAATATATTCCATCTGAGTTTGGTTGACTTCACAAACACGGAACCCACCGTGAATATGATGACAATCCAATTGCACCCAACTACGTCTGACTAATATCTGTGATTATGTTTTATTCATGTATTCCTTTCATTTGAGACCCTATATTGACCTGGAATACGCTCCAATCAATCCCAAATAGATACAGGGAAATGTCTGAAGTATACTGACCTGTCTGAGCTTTCAAGACGCAATAGTTATTAAGCCAAATGTGAAGAAGCCGCATGTGTATCAACAGGCCTTGACACTGATATTTGAGCTATTCAATACATTGTTAGGACCTTGTTCTCTTCTCTGTAAATCCAAGTATTGGAATGGAAGAGACTGGAGTGTGTGTGTCAGCGCGTGAATGTACACATATTTATGCTCTTTCCCTATAATAGGAGGTCACCTAGCCACCAGGCAGACACCGGAGTTTCACTGATGAAAGGGATGGAAGATGCTGTTTGCAATTACTGGGATATAGATACTGCTATTTTCTGCTCTTATTTTGTACTGGGAGAGTTGGCACTCTTCCCTCATGAAGTACTACTAAGAAAACTTCTGAAACCTTTCCCTTCTCACTGATTTCTTGGGCTTCCTGGTTTGCACCTGTGATGTAAGTACTAAACGGGAACATCTGGGAAAACAGTGCGTGGTATGACTTTGCACAGGAGGCCCCTTTGATGCTTGTAGTCTGTGTGGTCCTTTTAAGATGTTGTTGGAAATCCTTTCTGCTGACCTTTGAGTTCAAGCACTGCACAGAGCTCCTGGCGAAGTTCAGCTGTTAACTCTGAGCTTAGAAACTGTGTTGACTATGTGGAGTGGCTGGAAATGAATCTGAGCAGGAATACCTTCAGCACAGAATGTAAACCTGAACAGGATTGAATTGAAGGGCAGCACAGCGGTCAAGTAACTGGATGCCTCATCTCATATTGGAGTGTCTGGTTCGAACTGTGACCCTTCCATTGATGACACATCCTGCTACTAACGTGCATCCTGCAATGGAGTAGATTTTGACTCAGGTACTCAGCTCCTTGCCAGCCACACAGAAACCAAAGGTGCTTTCTGGTTTTGGCTTGGCTCAGGACTGGCTACTGTGGGTATTTGGGGAAAGAATCAATGATTGAAAATCTCAATCTCTCTTTCTCTCTCTCTCAGGATAGAACTGAAATTAAATCTCATTGAATTAAAATTAGGTTTTTAAATTTACATACGTAATAAGTTATAGCCATTTTGTTGTACACTGTCACTGAAGATCCAAAGGAAATTGGTGGGTTGGATAAATGGTACAGATATTCTACTTCCTCTATTCTTTTTTTTTATTTATATGATTTTTATGTAGCTGATTATGGCTCAAAGGGTCAAGGGCGACAGGAAAGTGAGTAAGACCATTGTTTCCACATTCTCTTTTTTCCTTCTTGTATCTGGGAGAAGGGGGGAGAGAAAGGGAGAAGCCACAACCACCCCTCCCAACCATCCCAGGGTCCCCAATGTGGGGCATGTCCGAGGGCACTGCTCAAGTGGTTTCGATAGTTAAATTGTTCTGAATTCCTGCCAATCTTGCCATTCCAAGCATGATGAAATCTCTTCAGAATCTACTAACTGACATAGTCCACCTCTAGTGTCTCTACTTGCCCAGATTTTCACTGCCAACACTTGGCTGGGGTAGTTGATCAATTTGTTTTGTCTTCTGTTGTGATACCAGGTGTCCTCTGTAGGCTGCAATGGACTGCCATATCCTCCATGTGCACCTGGATATGCTGTCCTCTGCTCTGAGCCTCTGAGGAGGCTCAGCTTTGACACATGCATTCCATGGTAGACCATGGATTCTGCAATACTCTTCATGGTTGGGGTTCTGACTCCAGCAGTTCAATTGAGGGGATCTCCAAAGAAACTTCATCTGAGATGATCCCAGACCTGATTCTTGTGTGTGCATGCCAGTACAGGGTCCGGCACAGACTGTCGCCCCAATCAGCCTATGCATAAACTGGGGGTTGCAATTGCTGGGTCAGTTCTGCCACCAGTCCCGTCTTCTACACAAAGCAGTGAGTGTTGGAGCCCATCCTGATCCTGCCCACAACATACTTGGCCTTCACACAAACCAGAAGGAGCTGTAGCCTAGTCAGAGTAGCCCACAATAACCCCCAACAGGCCTGCCCGCTACCCTGGTTCCCGTGCTGGCCTGTATGTATCACAGCCTAGTTCAGTCTGTCCCACATCCCTTTCAGCTCTCATACATGTCAATGGGCATTGAAGCCTAGTTCAACCCAACTAGCCCCACTATCCAGCCCACACATGTGCTGGCGGATGCCTCTTTTTGTCTAGCCATGCCTGGTCCAGTCATGGTTCTCATGCTCACTAGATGGAGTGGCAACCCAAGAGGGAGGTGCCTACTGTTTACCTACTGGGCCCACAACTACTCTCCAGGTGGTTCTGCAGTTTGGCTTGACAGAATTACACCCTTGTGTGAGCATTTGCCAGCTAATGCTGCGACAGAGCCCAATCAACCCACACCTATTTTGATTTATGCTTACACCAGTAGGAACAGTCAACCCATCCTGGCTTTACCCTGGACTAGCTCACATGGGGCCAACAGGTTTATAGCTCTGCCTGATCTGGTCTGCCCCATCCCAACTCACACTCTCCACTGGGAATGGTTATCCAGCAGGGGAGCCCATGCAGCCCCACTACCAGATTTATCCCCTCCACCCTGGGTCTTGCATTTGCTAGTTGGGTGCTGTGGCCTGGTCTGGCATGGCCTGCTTCACCTCGACTTTTGTCAGTGGGTGCTGTAGCCTGACCAAGCCTGGCAGACCCCAAGTTCCAGCTCACGCTGGTGGGGGCTGTAGCCTAACCCAGCCCAGCAGGTACCCCAGTCTAAAGCCAGGAGCCAGGAACTCTCCCAGGTCTCCCACATGGGTACAGGATCCCAATGCTTTTGGCCATCCTCAACTGCTATCCCAGGCCACAGTCAGGGAGCTGGATGGGAAGCGCGGCTGCTGGGATTAGAACCAGTGCCCATATGGGTTCCCAGCACATTCAAGGTGAGGATGTTAGCCGCTAGACCACCCCGCTGGGACCCATTCTCTCTTCTTGATAGCCTTGTAAATGCAGGACCACAATTCATCTGTGAATCAGTTATTGACACTGAAGATTCTTAACTCCACAGATACAAAGTCTTCCACTTCCCAGACACGCTTACATTCCAATCAGTACCCTTTGTGTAAGTGAACTGAAAGGCCCGGCCTAAAGATAGGTCTCATGATACAGTCATATAGTTCAAATAGTCACCAGCTGCTATTAATCAATACTGATGGTTTTCAGACCTCTGTCTCATGCTATACAAAGACATCCCAAGACCATATAGGGAGGAAAATTAATATTTATCTAGTGTGTTCTGTGTACATATCTGTCCTAGACACCTAAACACATATTTATACAATCAGTCCCGACAGGAAGTGTATAAAGAAGGCACTATCACTTTATTTCATAAATTAAATTGAAATTAAAAGCTGGGAAACTCTATAAAATTCATCAAATTTAACTTACTATGAATATTCACATATCCTAAAATGCACACTCAAATTACTCTTAGGGAATAACATTTTCCTGATATTTGAAATGCTAGTTGTGTAGAAGCCACATGAAGGAGCCTTGAAAATAGCTTATATGAATTTTCTTAATTCTCTAAGTCCAAAAGTATCAAGATATTTTTTCATTGGGATTGTGTTATAATCACAAAATATTTACTATTTTGCAAAAATCTAAAACTTGTAATCAGTTTATTTACTGAATCAAGACTTATGTGTAATATTCTGCAATAACTTATTTTTCTTCTTTTTTATGCAAATGAAAAATCTTAGATGGGAAGGTGAAAAAATAAATCTTTGTCCCAATTTCCAATCATTCTAATTTAGTAGCGGCAGGTTAATCCATTTTACATTCCGCTTTGTCAGAATACATTTGAGTTATAAGTGTAATATGTTTACGATTTAAATTGCAAGGCTTCTGTTCTTCTAGAAACATTTGGTGGGTCCCTCAAATGCCAGGAACCAAAGTTTGCTCACTGAGGTCAACAGAGCCCAATCTCAGAACCCAGCCCATATATAGCTGATTGTAACTGAGGTTTGGTTTTAGAAGGGCAGAGCAGTTTCACTTTGAACAAAGAAGCTTTGAAAAAGGAGGAGCGAGATTGATACTCACCTGAACGGTTGTGTAAATTTCTTTCACTTTCCATCAAGGTTTTCACATTGATTAATTAATTAGTTAATTACCTAAGTTCTCAAGTTATCTTCCCTAGGGATAGAAAGAGACAAGAGGGAACATTGTCCTGGAAATAGTGCTGCAGCATTGCTGGCGCCCCAGAGAGCATATTCAGAAAATTAGGACCATGATAACTGTGGCTGCATGCAGCTCACCTTTAATCTTACTGGAGAGACCTTGTTCATTTGCCCAATGATAGGTTAGGATTATAAAAAAGAAAAATACCAACATGCCAACAATGTTGCCTTAAATGCCCCACTTAGATGTTGCACAAAACTACCATTTTCTTTATTTTTGTAAAGATCTATTTATTTTTATTGGAAAGTTGGACTTTACATTGAGGAGAGACAGAGAGAAAGATCTTCCATCTGTTAGTTCATTCCCCAAATGGCCACAATGGCCAAATGATCACAATGAGGTGGTCCAAGGCCAGGAGCCTCTTCTAGGTCTTCCACATGGATGCAAGTCCCAAGGATTTGGGCCATCTTCTTGTTTTCCCAGTCCATAGCAGGGGGCAGGATGGGAAGTGGAGCAGCCTTGAATCAAACGGATGCCCATATGAAATCCCAGTGCTTGCAAGCTGAGGATTTAGTCACTGAGTCCTTGCACTGGGTGTTTCCATTTTCTTTTATTGTATGAGAGAGAAGAAGAAGGAAGAGGAGGAGGAGGAGGAGGAAGAGAAAGAAGAAGAAGAAAGAAAGAGATTCTGGAAAAGCATCAATTTCTTTATGATGGCTGGCTCCACATCAGAAGGAGACCATGGTTGTAATATTATACTATTTCATGAAAAAATAACAAGAAAAAATAGTCTGTACATAATTAGTAAAAGTGTATTTTGTAAAAGTATATGTTAGTAAAAGTGTATTTTAAATAATTTTCAACTTGAATTTGGTTGAATCTACAAACATGGAACCCACAGATAATGAAAGCCAACTGGATTTCAAGACAACCCAAAGTGTAGAATCTATATCTGATCAATATCCTCTAATCTTGCTCTAGAAACTTATTTCTGTCTACTCCGGCATACTGATGGTTGATGCAATGAGGAACATTCTTTTTTTTTTTTTAAAGATTTATTTTTATTACAAAGTCAGATATACAGAGAGGAGGAGAGACAGAGAGGAAGATCTTCCGTCCGATGTTTCACTCCCCAAGTGAGTCGCAACGGGCTGATGCGCGCCGATCCGAAGCCGGGAACCAGGAACCTCTTCCAGGTCTCCCACGTGGGTGCAGGGTCCCAAAGCACTGGGCTGTCCTCAACTGCCTTCCCAGGCCACAAGCAGGGAGCTGGATGGGAAGTGGAGCTGCCAGGATTAGAACCAGCGCCCATATGGTATCCTGGGGTGTTCAAGGCGAGGACTTTAGCCGCTAGGCCACGCCACCGGGCCCAATGAGGAACATTCTTACCAGTGGTTTCATATAGTTCCTAATTAGCTGTTTATAAGTTAACCCATGAGTGTCCTCTTTGTATCCATTCTTTAAAGACATTTGTTTGGAACACATAGTAACACACACACACATACACAGAGAGAGAGAGAGAGAGAGAGAGAGAGAGAGAGAGAATATTCCGGATGTTGTTCAGTCCTCAAACTGACTACAGAAGCCAGGTCTGGACCAGGCTGAAACCAGGAATCAGGATTCAGGAACTCCACTCAAGACTCCCAGATGGGTAACAAAGACCGAAGTCTTGGGTCATCTTTCAATTCTTTCCCAGGCACATCAGTAGGAAGCTGGATAGGAAGCAGAGTAGCTGGGACTTGAATAGGTACTTTGATGGAGGGTTACATACATGAATAGCATCAGAAGTGATGACTTAACTCATCATTCTATAGTCCCAGTCCCCATATGAACGCTTACACCCACACGGGACTGTCCCTGTCTGTGTATCTGCATGCTCCTCTCTCCAAACCAAGATCCTGTCTAGAGGATGCCAGGACTGAGTCTCCAGGCCTAGGTAGAATACAGCACAGAGCGTGCCCAGTCAGGATTTGAATGATTAAAAACTTGAAGCAATGACATTAGGGCTTTATCAATTTGTCTTTCTCAAATCTGCCCACCAACTACCATTGTGCCCTTTGTTGGGTGTTACTTTGGATTAATGTATTCTGAGACAACCCGACTCCTCTCCCATCATAGAAGATACCATTCTCCTTACTCCTAAAATAATATTTCCACAAGTTCTATTTTTCACTTCCAACTCATTCTTTCCAATTCATTTCAAGCATTCTCCCCAACATCCTACATGTATCACTTA
Organism: Ochotona princeps; assembly: GCF_030435755.1. Lineage (NCBI taxonomy): Eukaryota > Metazoa > Chordata > Mammalia > Lagomorpha > Ochotonidae > Ochotona > Ochotona princeps. The sequence continues at coordinate 7,359,941 of NC_080839.1, read as the reverse complement.
CGATTCTACCAACCTGCTTTGGCCTAGGGCTTTGAAGGCCTGTGTGGGTCTGAACCCCTTGCCCACTTCCATCTTTTTTTTGACACAGTGGATTGGGTTTTGAAACAAGATATACTTCTGTTCAGCGTTGTTGCTTAGGGGCTGTGATTTTCTGTAACAGCTTTGGTATTCTTATAAAGAGTATGTAGGTAACTAGGGTTTATTTAATATCTCATTTGTGCCTCTCTGCTAAGTTTCAAACCTAAATCTTCAACTGTCTTTGACATTCCCACTAGAAAGTCTGGTAGGCACCCTTGTTATATGATCTCCAAAATTACCGATAAACAGCTCCCCAAAATAATGTCTACTGAATCTTCTCTGCTATTTTCAAAAAAACTTCATCCTTCCAGCATCTCAGAGCTAAACAGCTTCCAGTTCACCTAAAATAATTCTCTTTTCTATTGCCCTCCAAATCTAACTTTTTGGGTAATAATTTCAGCTCTATCTTCAACATGCATCCAGAATTCAAGTGTCCCCAGGATCCAAACACATTGAGTCCAACTAACATCATCTCTGCCCTGTTTTATCAAAAAGGTCTTCTAACTTGCATCTCTGCTCTCACACTTGTCCCTTACTGCTTCTTCCTCAATGAAACAACTGAGATTGTCTTACTGAAATAAATTAGAGAATGAATTGGAGTTCCCTCAAACCTCCCAAAGACTTCTCATCTTGGTTATAACTACCGATGTCCTTGCAGGAGTTCCAGAACTCTAAACATTAAAGGCCATATTTCCTCTCTGATTTCTCCAACCTTCTAGATTTTGTACTTTGTAAAACATTTTGTGTGCTCCCCTGGCCTACAAAGTAGAAACTTCAGTTTTATTAGTAGCTCTATTGCTTAGAAATAAAACATTTTTATTTACTTTTCTAAGTCTCACCTTTCTTTTGTCCCAAATTAGGGAAATAATATTCACGACTCATGATTGTTGGCCACTAGTAACAAAAAAATCACACACTGGAAACTATAAAGTCAGTCACCATCAGTTATTACCATTCATACCGTTACCCTCATGCCCACCATCATTAGCTTCACCACCAACATCATCATCATCATCATCATTATCGTTATTATTATCACAATCACTACTTCTCAATAACAAAGATGACCTGTCTTGAAAACTTTAGCTTGCTCATTTGTGAAATATGCACACTAATAACATCTTTATTTTAAGGTGTATTAGGAATCTAATGAGGTGGTAGATCTAGTGTAGTAACAGCTATAGTTTTAAAGTTTGATGTGCATTTAACCATAGGTGGGATGTACTGTTTGGAGAGCGTTCTGTCCCACTGTGTGCGCTCACTAAATGTCATCAATTGCTATTATTCTGCCTTTGCTGCAATGCTCTGTCTTTCATGTAGATCTGCATGATTTACTACTGGAATGAATGCTTAGCACATGATGGAGTCTCAAAACCTAAATAAATGCTTAAATTGAATTGTGTGAGTCCATAGAATACACATTTGCAAGGTTACTTCTTGTTTCACACCCACAATTGTGGAAACATCCTGGACATGAACCTTGGCAGGATGCTCATGTATTGGATCTCCACAGCTATAAAGTGACTTTCAGTTGCAGGTGCTTGACAATTGCAAAGACTCTCTGCATGTTTGCACAGCTACTAAGTGTGGGTAATTTACATGCCATAATGGGATTCTCTTGAGAAATGAGTACCTGCTGTCATTTGGCATTATGACTACATTATGTGTCAGAGTTCAGACAGTATGTGAACAAGTGTAGAGGACAAGGAGTCTCTTCTTCCACAATATGTCACAGTATCTACAGCTGATGGAGGGAGGATATAGCTGTGTGTCCCTTGTACACAAATGTGATGTATCCACATATGAGATTCTTCAGCCTTTATAAATACTAATTTTTTAAAATTCTTGGTCTCTGAATAACTGGTAAGAGCTATACTTGATCTTAGTGAAAAAGTCAACAAAAATCTTCTGTTTTATGGAGGAAAGCTAAAGTAATGAAAAATTTAGTGGCTAATTAGCTGAAAAAATGGAATCTTGGTTTAAATATAAATAAGAAAGTATCAGGAGAATTGATTATCCAAAATATCATCCTTATGTGTAAGCCTGAATTTGCACAAAGTGCATTTTCATGAAGCAAAACATTTCTCTGTTGAAACAAATCAAAGATTTCTGGCCAACAAAGCAGAGGAACACATGTCATTAATGAGTGCTAAAAAAACATTCATATCACTGCATAGCCCTGCAGACTGGTTTTGAAGAAGAGATCCCAGGTTTTTAGTAAGAAATTAGCCTGTTTTTAAAAAACAAAGAAGCTAGCTTAGAAGCTAAGAATTTGAAATATAATAATAAAAACAATGAAGTCAAAATAGTCCACAATGGCATTGTGGTGTAGTGGATCAGGCCGTCACCTGTGACCCCAGCGTCTCATACAGGTGTGAGTTCCTTTACTTGGAAGTGGCTGCTCCACTTCCAATCCATCTCCCTGCTAGCATGCCTGAGAAAGCAGTGGAAGATGGCCCAAGGTTTGTGTCACTGCACCCCTGTGGGAGACCTGGACAAATGTCCTGGTTTCCCCAGGTTTGGCCTGGCCCAGTGCTGGCCATTGTAGCCATGTGAGGAGTGACTGAGTGGATGGAAGACTCTCTTTCTATTTGTAATTCTGACTTAAAAATCAATTAATTGGTTTTTTTAAAAACTCCTATACTACAAAGACTGGCTTTTCATAATCAAAGATTCTGGATTGAACTAGCATTACGCAATGAAGAATTAGTCGTTGTACATGATGGAAATTGTAGCATGGCAGACAAAGCTGCATCCCACGTACCTAGGATTGAGTTCCACCTGCCCTTTCCCAGCCAGCTTCTTGCTAATATGTCTCTTGGGAGGTACTGGTGATGTTTCCAGCTACCTGGTCCCTAAATCCATACCAGAACCTTGTGTGGAGTTCTAAGCTTCTGGCTTTGGCCTGGCCCAGCCCTGGCCTGCTATGGGCATTTGAGGAGAAAACCAACAAAATTTTTTTTAAAGATTTATTTATTTATTTATTTTTATTACAAAATCAGATATACAGAGGAGAAGAGACAGAGAGGAAGATCTTCTGTCTGATGATTCACTCCCCAAGTGGCCCCAACAGCCGGTACTGTGCCCAACCCAAGCCAGGATCCTGGAGCTATTCTGGGTCTCCCACGTGGGTGCAGGGTCCCAAGGTTTTGGGCCGTCCTCGATTGCTTTCCCAGGTCACAGGCAGGTACCTGGATGGGAAGCGGGGCTGATGGGATTAGAACGGGTGCCCATATGGATCCTGGCGCATTCAAGGTGAGGACTTTAGCCGCTAGGCCATCTCCTCTTGTATGAAAATGAAAATGAAAAACAAAACCCTTAAAATGAATATTATTAAAGCAACATTGTTAGTTAGATATTCCAAAATATGAAAACCTATAAAATCTGTAAACTTCCTATCTATAGTATCTAGGAAGGGAGTCAGTTCCTTGCCCCTATTGATTTAGCCTGTACACCAAGGCTGAGGATGGTAGGAACCTTGTGGAGAGAGTGCTAACGCCCCACTGTGGTGCAGGGGAGTCACTGCACCAGGAAACACTCCCTGACAGGTGTCTGAGGGATTCTCCTCCCTCACGCAGAGGTTTCTGGGGTTTCCGTACCTGATAACGCTTCACTAAGCTCCAAGCTGTGTGTGGCAAGAGACATGAAGTTGAACTCAGGCCATCCAGAGGTTTTCAGTGGAAGAAGCAAGAACTTAAGACCAGTCCTGCATTGGGTGATGGTACTAAGCTCCTCTCCTCTGTGAGCAAACATATACCTTTCAAAGTGACTTCCAAGGTTTCTGGAGATGCTGTCCTGCTTGTTAGGTAGCTGATTCCTGTTATAGCAATTTAAGGTCTCCCTGAAGTGCATCTATTATTCAAACAGATCGTTTTACATCAAAGGGAAGACAAAGCATTAAGTGGTTTACCTGAGAGAATTAATAAATACCTGGCAAGTACATTGATGACGCAATAAGGTCAATCTTAAACTAGGTAGTCATTATTTCTGAAAATATTTAGAAACCTCATGATGTAATTGGCTTTTCACAGCGTTTAGGTAGAAGGGATAGATATGGGAGAACCCAAAAGGTGAATCAATCAGGTATTGCTGGAAAGAAGCATTTAAGCATTTCACATGAAACTAGGATGAGTTTATACGTATCTTGCAAAACCAACCCAACCCCAAGAAAGACCTGTTCCCTAAGGCATGGCAACTACTCCTTTTTGGCCAAGTCACACTTTTGCTCATCCAACACATGTTTTGTGGATACTTGCTGTATTCCAGATACTGTGCTGAAAGCCAGGGATGAAAGAGTTAATAAAATAGACCAATAGAATCTGCTGAGCTTCATGAAGCTTTTCAATGGAAGAAAACTGAAATGATGAAGTGTTGAGAAGGAAAGGTACGGGTGGTATTAGAGGGCTTTAAAAAGAACTCCAAGTAAGCCAGAACAAAAATGATACCAGGTAAGTCTTCCTCGAGTTAGTTAGCTTTGATTTGGGGCTGTAAGAGTAGTTAGTCAACTGAAGGGCTGTGCAAGGGGATAGATATGCCAAGACCCCGAGGCATGAGGGAATCTGGAATGTTGGCCAAACTTCATAAAGCTGGACAGCCTACAGAAAGACAGATGCCAAGTAGGTGTGGGGTTTTGGTGTTTCTAGAAAGCACGGAGAAACCACTAAGAGACTACGGTGACCAAGACACGGATTCTTGCTCTGAGTCATTCCATGGCAGCAGCAGTGGGTCATGGTGTGACCACCATTGGAGCTGAGCTCCTAGGGCTGGGTCAGCACAGGGCCACTCTAGAACTCAATCTGCTTTTGGGACATCAAGCAGGATTATTTCCCACACAAAGCCATCTTTCAGTTACAAGACCCAATAAAAGGTCATCCTTTTCCAACTATAAGGAAAGGTGAATCACTTTTATAACTGCAGCAGCACAGATTATGAAGTTAAATATATACTAGAGTCTGTAACTGCTGTTCCTATGGGCATTAAGTTTCCAGAAATTTTGAGCTGTCATTCACCATTCTGGTTATGATGCACAATCGTTCTTAAACAGTCTGTGTGACTTCAGCTCATAGAAACCATTGAGTGAATGTGGACTTGACCTCTAACTTCGCTAAGCTTGCAAAGCCCCTTCTCTCCACTTACAACAATTAAAAACTTTATTCTGTTAATGGCTTTTTAAAACAGTGCCTGAAATAGTGCTGCTTAACTTGAAAGCACCTGAAAAATAACTTGCAGTTTCCAGGCAATGACTCACTACAGTAGAGGGTTGGATGAAACCAGCGTTAGGATGGGCAGATCTGAGTGCGCATTTATCCCCCAAGCCTTCTTTGTTTGCTTTGTAAGCTGTCTGTCTATTTTAAACATTTTTGCATCTGTAGTCCTTCACCAATAAAATTAACACAACAATATCTGCCTCGGGCTCAACGTGATAGCTTAGTGGCTAAATCCTCGCCTTGCATGCACCTGCTAATCCATATGGGACCAGTTCATTTCCCAGCTGCTCCACTTCCCATCCAGCTCCCTGCTTCCTGTGGCCTAGGAAAGCAGTTGAGGATGACTCAAAGCCTTGAGACCCTGCACCTATATAGCAGACCCGAAAGAAGCTCCTGGCTCCTGGCTTCAGGTTGGCTTAGCTCCAGCCATTGGGGAGTGAATCATCAGACAGATCTTCCTCTCCGTCTCTCCTCCTCTCTGTATATCTGACTTTGTAATAAAAATACATAAATCTTTTTTAAAAAAATCTTTCTCTCTGTCTCTCTTTTTCTCCGTAAAGCTGCCTTTCCAATAAGAATAAATAATCCTTAAAAAAATGGCTGCCTTTGACTTTGCATATTTGTAACAATGAACAAAATGTAGAAGTCCAGCACATTGTTCAGAACTTACTTCATTTAAAACAAAACAAAACAAAAATCAGTTCTTACTTTCCCCTCGTCTCATAGTAAAGTTACTACTGCTATTAAAAGTATGAAAAGGGAATAGGAGGCTGAGTTTTGGAAGAACTGGTGATTCTTTTTAAGAAGATAGAATATTCTGAGACCCAACTCTGTTGCACTTGGGGAAAACGAATGTTGATAAAATATTAACTGCCGTATTCTATGTCTTCTCTGAGAACCCTCTGCCCTTGCCTGCCCGGACTTACCGCTGCATTTCCTTTCAGGCCCACAGATAACTGTTCCTACCCTGCACCTGTTCAGGTAGAGAACTGTTTTGTTTTCTGTACCCTCTAACCCTGTGTTAGAACTTCCAAGAAAACCCACTTTGGTGTGAAATGCCTCTTGATTGTTGAATAGTGGTGATGGTGATGGTGGGGTGTCACATGTTTTGAAATATAAAAAAATTCAGAAAAGGGAAAGATTTTTATTTCGTCACTCTCAAAGGGGCTAGAGCGGTCGTCCAGTTGCTTTTGGTCTAAATTTCAGCTTTGAAATGCTAGACATTGGGACAATTGGGGCACAGCCTTGGAGGATTAGGAGCTGAGGGAGGGAACCAGGGTTTGGTGCTACAGCCCTGTGACCTGCAGCAGAATCCTGTTGCCCCCTCCCTGCCCTAAACCACAGCCTGGTTCTGTCCTGTAATTAGCAGAGCAAGTCCATTTGAGCTAGGCAAATCACTGGTTTTCCATGAAATAATTATATTGCTCGATGCCCTTGGACATGTACGACACCTCTTGAGCTAAAAACAGAAAAAGTTTTTTTTTTTTCTTACTTTCTTACTTTTTCCCCCGTGAGCTGGAGGAGCGAGAAGACCAGAGGACAGAGGAAGCTACAGTTGCCCAGAATGAGACACGCTACAAGGAGGGAAACAAATGGATTCCGTTTCAGTGCCCAGGGGAGAATGCCTTGCACCCGGGTTGACAACTCTCGCAAAGCAAACAACGACACGAGACTTCTTGAAACTTTCTGTACATTCAGAGAGCTCCAGTGCGCCCGGGCGGCACCGAGGCCACCCACCCCCCCCCACACACACACTACCCACTCGGCTTCTGCTCCCCCGCACCGAGCAGCGGCTGGCTCCTCCCCGTGTGCCCAGCGCACCGGGGTGTCCCCTTACAGGAGCCTGCGGGGGAAAGGGCGCGACGCGTGGGTCGCGTCGGTCCCTTCCTTGGATGCACGCCCAACGCTGCCTCCGGGGCGGAGACAGCTCCGGCCACCGTGCACCCTGCACGGCGATTTCACCCACTGCTCGCCAGCTCCGTGGGCGGCAAGTTTTAGCACGCAGTGCCGGCGAGAAGGGAGCACAGCCTTCGCCCTTGCGGCCCCGGGGCCCTGCGTCCCCCGCAGGCTCAGGCAGGTGCGTCGTGCGCCAGCCGGGGCCTCGCGTCCTCCCGCCCCGAGGCCCGGGCGCCGCGCCCGTCCCGCCCCCGCTCCCGCCCCCGCCTGCAGGCCGCCCCTGGCAGGGCCTGCCACTGCGGCCGGGGAGCCGCGGACCCAGCATGGGACTGCAGCCTCGGAGGACAGCGACCGAGGGCGGTTGAGTGTCCCTGTCGTGGCCTCCTGGAGCCGCGCGCGTCCCTCCTCCGGCTGGTGCGTCTGTTGGAGGCGGGGACCCAAGCTGCCGGCTGCAGACACCCGGTGCCCAGGCGGCCGTGAGGTGACTCTGGCTGCCCCGGCGTACACGGGCTGAGCAGGGGGCAGTGTTCCTGAGTGATGCGCTGAGGGCTCAGAGTCCCAGGCGTCTGACTCGTGGGCTGCACTCGCTGCGGACCCCATGGAGCCCGCGAACACCGGGCGGAGCCTGCTTTCGCCACAGCCTCGGCTGCTGCTGTTGCTCCTGCTCCTGCAGGTGGTGGGGCCGGCGGGCGCCCTGGCGGAGACCCTGCTGAGTGCGCAGAGGGCCGTGGGCAGCAGCTCCAGCCCGCCCAGCCCCGCGAGCGTGGTGGCCCCGGGAACGACACCATTTGAGGAAAGTCGGCTGCCCGTGTTCACCCTGGATTACCCGCATGTGCAGATCCCCTTCGAGATCACCCTCTGGATCCTTCTGGCTTCCCTGGCCAAGATTGGTGAGTGAGCTGGATCCGCGGTTGGGGGCGGGGGCGAGCAGACTGGGCACCCCCCGAAGGGAGACGGGGTGGGTAATGCGACCTCCCAGTGGTAGCCTTCCCTGGTGGACGCAGGTAGGGGCCACAGGTGATTTGTGCTGTCTGCAGAGGGCCGCCGCAAAGGGCGACTTTCATGCTTGGGTTCTGAAATAGATACTGTGCCGGCATACAGACTAGAATTTGCTGCTCAGTTCTACATCTAAGACCAAGTTGGACAGCCCTCTGCCTAAGTTAAGGGAAGACTTGTTAAAGGCAAGTAACACCAGGAAGGCTGAGGGGTGGCCGCTTCACCTAAAGGTAGAGACACCGCGAGCACCGGCGCTGACAGGTTTGAAGACCTGGATGCTGAAGACAGGTGCGCCAGGGCTGAGACACGGAAGGGGACCAGGCACACCTGAGGAGCTGCAGCTGCTGCAGGAACGCCCCGACTCCTCCCTCTTTGGGGCTGGGGTTCTGGCTGTCACTCTCCAGGAAGCATTTGCCTTAGGATTGACTAAGGCCTGGCAAGCTGGATACTTCAAAGCGAATTAACCCACTTTTCACACTAATCTCAGGAACTTTAGAATGTGTTTTTCTCTTCTGCATTACTCCTCCAACCCCACGTTAAAGCAAAACAAAACAAAGACACCTTTTATATTTGATCACGATAGTTCCTTTTAATGGTAGATTTTAAGGACTTGAAAAAGAAATTCTTTACATCTGTTAATCGCTATTGCAGTATGTGGAAGAAGTTTTGAGGACAAATGAGCGCATGCCTGATGTATGTTTTCTGTTTGTCTCGGCAGTGGAGGCAGTTATTCATACATGATGGAAAGGCACATTCATTGCTTGTTCTCCTAGGGAACTTGCTGATAGGTGGAGAAAGACAGCGACTGCTAAGATTACAACCTAGGGGAATGCTAATAGAGGGAGACACGCAGGAAACACATAGGGGACTGGAGGGAGGCAAAGGAGCAGCATTGAAACAGAACTTTCAAGGATGACCAAGATCCCATCAGTTGGAGATGATCAGGAAGACATTTCAGAGAAGCCTGAAGCGAAGGATGCATGGGTGGAAAGCAGGTGGATTAGGAGAGGGCGCAGTTGTGGGAAGTAAGCGTGGAGCACACGTTCAATGTCAAATCAAATGGCCAAGATTCTGTTACCGGGGACCCAAGGAACCATGTACTACGTAATGATTCCACAGTCTATAATTGTCCGGCTTTTACATGGTCCCACTGGCAAAATGTTTTAATTCTACCTGAGCAATGCTGTGGGTAGATGGACGTCCCCCGCTATCAAGCAGATATACATCTGCAGATAATTTTGTGGTCTCTAATAATGAATGGAGACGCCATCTCTTCCGGCAGTGTTTGCAACAAGTCTGCATGTTACAATGCGCAGGCATTGTTACTGCAAGTTGGTAGAGGTAGACACTGAAGCACTTTGGCTCCAAAGGCACGTTGAGGGTAGCCCACAGTGGCGTCCTGTTCAAGCGCTGGCTCTGAGCCTGGACCCTCTATCATGGGAGGGCCGCTTCGGTGCCCTGTTCTCAAGATGGCTCATTGGTTGCCTTTTCTATCCCAACTCCTTCCTCTATTATTCACTCCTGATGATTTTAATCGGATTAATCTCACTAATAACAGCTGCTAGTAGGCATTTAAGTCCATTATCTCTCATTTGCACAACTGCTGTTGCAGGTAGGTGCGATGATCTTGTTTCATATAGGAAGAGACTGAGAAATGAGGAGGTTAACTTGCCCGTGGGTGGTGAGCCACAATGCCAGCCACGTCTGTCTGATCTTCAACTCTGCGTCCGGCCCGTAAGCTTGTTCCAACTGGAGGATGTGGCTGTGTCCAACGTGCTTGGAGCGGTGCTGAGCAAACAGCAAGCACCTTGTGGTTGTTGCCATCAGTGGTAGCGGTTGACCATGACAGCACACAGGGGTAACAGCAGTAATCCTGCTCTTGCTGGCACTTCGGCTGCTTTTCCATTGTCCTGGGATGGCTGCTCTGTGTCTATACTCTTAGTTTCAACCCTATTCAAGTGGCTTGTCTTTTTGGACGTGCTGTCTGATTGTCATGCTTCGTTCATTTTGTTTTGACGATATCACTTGAATTCCATATTTTCTTGAAAATCGTTCAGACTGGTTGGAGTTAGAGCTCACACGTGCCCGTCAGCAGTGTTGCTGACTCAGATATGATCATGTTTCTTGCTGCTTTTCATTTCTGCGTGCCCTCTCCTGCACTGTGTTTTCCTCTGCTGATTATTATACCCTGCCCTGAGTGCTCTCTGTGCACCTGCCTTCTCCAGTGGTGAATGCCTACTGTGGCTACTGCTATACTTTCCTCCACGTATGTGCAGCAGTGAAGAGGTGACATCACAGATGTCCAGGCTTCCATCCAAAGAAGACCTGAGTAAGCAGGCACACACTGCTGTGGGTGAGGGGATGGGCGTAGCTCTCAGGACAGAAAGTGGAGGTTTAGGATGCAGAAAACTGACACTTGTGGCATTTGGCTAATTTCATCTTGTACACAGCCCGGGCCTTCCCTGCATCTTTCACTTTGTCCCTGGAGGGTTCTGAAAATGCTCAAAAACACCCTTAATTTCATCCCCTGTCCTTTCCAGGGTCCTGAATCTTCTGTCTGGCTACGGACAAGACTTTTCTGGTACCACAGGACACCTCTAAAACATATAAAGCAGTCATCAAGATATTCACAATTTCTATTGTAACTTTTTCTGGCAAAAGCTGTTACTTTGGTGGAGTTAGCAAGGGGAGTGAATTGAGCTGTGCAGGGTGATATGCGGCTTTGTAATAACGCATGCTAATGCATGTGAAACATTGTGATTTCCTTTTGGGACACTTTTTTTAAGATTAATTTATTTTTTATTAGAAATTCAGAATTGCAGAGAGAAAGAGACAGAAAGATCTTCCGTCCACTGGTTCACTCCCCAAGTGGGCCACTATGGCTGGAGCTGAGCCAATGTGAAGCCAGGAGCGAGGAGCTTCTTCTGGATTTCCTATGGAAGTGCAGGGTCCCAAGGTCTTGGACCACCCTTAACTGCTTTTCCAGGCCACAAATAGGAAGCTGAATGGGAAGCAGAGCAGCTGGGATATAATCTGGCACCTAAATGGGATCCTGGGCATGAAAGTGGAGGACTTTAGCCACTAGGTTATCATTTGGGACCTTCTTAATGTCATTGTACCTCTTGTGTTTGGAGCCAGTTGCCTCCAGAGAGCGCAGAGAAACATTGCTAATGATTTCTCCAACCAAGGTCTCAGGTGTTCCAAAGTGGAGGTTTCTAATGTCCTTTGTAGGCAGCTTACCTAATGCTTGGAGGGGAACTCAGACAAGTTTTGTAGACAATAGTATAGTATAAGCTTAGATATATTCCAGTTAGAAGTAAAGGAATGTATTTTTGATAAACTGTTGAATGATTGAGTTTAATCTTCCATTATTTTACCTGATTACCTGGAAAAACTAACTTGCTAATTATTGGGTAAATGAAAAATAATGTTGGGACCTGTGTTGTGACAAAATGAGTTAAGCCGCTGCCTGCAGTGCTGGCATCCAAGTCATGTCCCAGTTGCTCTGCTTCTGATTCGGCTCCCTGCTGATGGCCTGGGAAATCAGCCAAAGATGGGCTCATGTGCTTGGGCCTCTGCACCCACGCGGGAAGCTTAGAAGAAACTCCTGGCTCCGGGCTCCTGACTTTGGCCTAGCCCAACTGTGACTGTTGTGGCCATTTGTGGAGTGAAAGAGCACACAGATCTCTAAACCCGCCTTTCAAATAAATGAATACATTAAAAAAATTTAAAAGTGAATCTGTAGAATTTTCCTAAGAGGATAATGAGTGTGTGCATGTTCATGTGAAATAGATTAAAAAAGTAAAGAACTTCATACATGTAGCATATCTTGCAACAGCTGAAACAAGGTAAGTTTCTGATTTTAAAAAAAATATTTGATTTATTTTAAAGGAGGAGAGTGATAGAGAAAGATCTCCCATCCATTGGTTCACCCCTCAAATGCTGCTAACAGCAGGGTCTGGGCCTGGCTGTAGCTAAAAGGCAAGAACTCAATCTGAGTCTTGCTAATAGGTAAGAGGGACTTAAATCCTTGAGCTGCCACCTCTTGCTTCCCAGGATGTGCAAGAGCAAGAAGCTATAGTCAGGCACAGAGCTGGGCTTAAAGATAAACACTCCAAGCCATGTCCTAACCTCCATGTCAAACACCTACTCCACATTTCCTAATTTACCTTTCCCTGAGGAACTCACCATAGTTACACTCTTGGTTTTACACTTTTAATAGTTACATTTTGAACAGCATTCATTATTTTTATAGTCATTATTAATATACTCTGCTTAGTAAATTCTGTACCTAAGGCTGATGTATTACAGTCCAGAAGAGTGAATAACCAAATAAGTAAGAGAAAAAATTCTCTGGTGTATTTTAAATTGTCATCTCTGATTGTCTTGCCTGTGAAGTGGATCAGTGGGATGTGTGTTAATGTAGGTGAATTTTGGGGGGCTGGGGAGGGATGTGCACTCTATCTTTGTCAAAGTCGCAGGGACAGAGTGTTGGGCTGTTGGAGTACAGAGCTACCTACTTTTTCCTAGGAATTCCAAATGCCAATCCCTGTGGGTTGAGGTCTTTTAAAATTTCCTCCTTCATAGGGATGGGAGGGAGAGGAGAGAGGAGAGAGGAGAGAGGAGAAAGGAGAGAGAGAGAGAGACATGGATGGGCCAGTTCAAAGCCAGGAGTAGAAAATTCCATCAGGGTGTCGTATTTGGGTAACAGAGATGCCACTGTGTGAGCCGCCACCTGCCACCTTCCAGAGTGTTCATCAGCAGGAAGCTAGAAGTTGAAGTGGAGCTGGGAGTCAAATCTTTGTATCCCAGTGTGGAATGCAGGTATCCAAGTGGCATCTTCACTACACCAATGCCTGGAGGATTTTGAAGGACTCATCTGTTTGCTTCTGCTTCTATGTGCCACTAATTGTTCTGCCCTTTTGTTTTTCTTGACCCCAAAACTTGAGGTTTTAAAAATGCAGAATTTTTACCTTTGCTTTTCCCTTTCCACTGGCAAGTTGAATAACTTACATTGTTATTACTTTAAGGGTAAGTCAGAAAGCAGTTTGGCCCATGAACTTGAGCTACAAGATCTCCTGAATTTGAAAAGTAAAACTCCAGAGTTTTATATATGCCTGAATTAAAGAGATTTTTTGATTTCTGGAAAAAGCCTTCTCCTGGCACTTGGCCTGTTTCTGCCTGTCCTGTTTGTTTTATGTTTCATGTATTTGCCAAATGAATGATCACTGGAGGAGGGTCAAGGTCTTCACCATTGAGCCAAATCCTACTTGGAGCACACTTCTAAGACAGGTTGTTTCTGGCAGTGTTAGTTCTGAATGATGTTAAAAATGTCATCTGACTACTTTGTCTCTCAAAGTCTGCACGTATCCCCATTAGGCCATCCATATATTTTCTTCTCTCTGAAGGATGATTCACTGTCTTCCTCTTGCACTCTCTGTGAAAAACAATTCAGTTGTCTCTTCAATTTTGTCATGCATTTCTTTGCAGAAGTGTTTTTGCAACTTTTAAAATAATAGATAATGTTTCACCAACTGAAAGTGTTATTCTGTACTGATGTTAGCAAGGACAACAATTTCAATGGGATGCTTTCTTTCATAGAGAATTCTTTCAGGCATCTTGAAGCTTTAAAAGGTACACAAAGAACTTTTTGTGTAAAATTATGCATTCCGTATCAGATTGTAAAGCCAAGTGCATTCGATGATTTGGGTATTTGAATAGCTCCTGACTAATTCAATTAATTCAACTACTTTATCATTGCATATAGATTACCTGTGAGTTTGTGGGTCATTTGCAATGATTCAGATTTTCTAGAAAATCATTATTTTGTTTGAGTTTTAGCTTTGTTGGAAGAATGCTATTTTATGATTTAAAATATAATTTGCCTGCATCTGTGTTCTATTTTTTATTCCTAGTATTGTTTAGTCATTGTTCTCTACTTTGATCTAAGTTCATTTAGGACATCTCAGATACTAGTTTTTGTATGGCTTCCAACTTATCTGTTTCTGTTCTTTATTATTTATTTACTCCTACTTTTTTAAGGCTTATTTATCTGGTTCTTGAATCGAAAACTTAGCTCATTAATGAATTTATTAATTATTTTAAAAATAGTTATGTATTTTTATTGCAGAGTCAAATATACAGAGAGGAGGAGATACAGAGAGGAGGAGATACAGAGAGGAGGAGAGACAGAAAGGAAGATCTTCCATCCGAGGATTCATTCCCCAAGTGACCACAACAGCCAGAGCTGGGCTGATCCAAAGCCAGGAGCCAGGAGCTCTTCTGGGTCTCCCAACACTGGTGCAGGGTCCCAAGGCTCTGGGCTGTCCTCGACTGCTTTCCCAGGCCACAAGCAGGGAGCTGGATGGGAAGTGGAGCTGCTGGGATTAGAACCGGTGCCCATATGGATCCCAGATATTCAAGGCGAAGAACTTTAGCTGCTGTGCCATGGCGCTGGGCCCTATTTATTTATTTTTAATGTCAGTTCCCAGTTTGAGCTCTAAAGTTGCACATAAACATACAAAAAGTTGCAAATAAACATTAAAAAACAAGAAAAAGGATAAACACTAAAGATTTCAGTAAAGTGATGCAAATGAGATACCAATTTCCAAATGAATTCCTTACAATCTTTAGTGCAATTGAGAAGTAAGCCATGGGTGAGCATGGCATTAAGGCAACACACGCCACTAATCAGTCTGGAAAGATGAGTGCTTGATCAGTCTCACCGCGGAGGATTCTCCCACCAAATTAAAGGGTTTTTTGTTTTTTAAGATTTATTTTATTTTTGTTGGAAAGTCAGGTATAGAGAGAGGAGGAGAGAGAAAAGAAGATCTTCCATTCGATGGTTCACGCCCCAAGCGGCTGCAAGGACCAGGGCTGTGCCAATCCTAAGTCAGCAGCCTGGAGCTTCTTCCAGGTCTCTCACGTGGGTACAGGGTCCCAAGGCTTTTGGCCATCCTCAACTGCTTTTCCAGGCTGCAAGCAAGGAGGTGGATGGGAAGTGGGGCCGCTGGGGTTAGAACAGGTGCCCATATGGGATCCCAGTGACGCATGCAAGCCTAGGCCTTTAGCCACTAGGCTACTGCGCTGGGCCCCAAACTAAACTTTATTTAAGGTCAATTTGATCAATTTAGCCCTCATGATATTGAATAAACGCCTCATGAACCAAAATCACATCATGTTAAATTCTTCTTAAAGATAAATTCTCATTATCCAAATGAGTGTTTTGGGGAGAATGACATTACATGTCATTTAAGGTTAGGAGTATGTTTTTGTCCTATTTTGCTTAATTGCATAGTTTTAACTGAATTTTTTCTAATTTATCTAATTAATTTTTTTTGAAGAGGTAGGATAAAGAGAGAGCAGAGCTCTCATCCAATAATTCACTGTGCAATGTCCCCAGTTGCTGGAGCTTGCTGGCCCACAGCTGGAAACCAGAAATTCAATCCATGTTTCTATGGTGGGTGGTGAGGGTCCCCAGCAAGCTGAACTGGCACCTGCTCCTTGTCAGCATCTGTACTGCAAGAAGCAAGCTCTAGAAGCCAGAGTTCGGTATTGGACCGAGACCATCTGATGTAGGACACAGCCATCCTGATTGACATCTTAACTGCTAGGTTAAACACCCCCATTGGCTAGCTGCGACAATAGCATTTTCACTGAAATTCACCGTTCAGCATTTTCAAATTACCTTGCCATATCTCACTTCAACTTTATCATTATTTAGAATTTAACTTTTAACTAACTCAGTAAGTACATATCAGTGTGTGGTTTGGGGCCTGGCTTGGTAGCCTAACAGCTGAAGCCCTCACCTTGCACGCATCGGGATCCCATATGGGCGCTGGTTCCTTTCCCTGCGGCCCCACTGCCCATCCAGCTCCCTGCTTGTGATCTGGAAAAGCAGTTGAGGACAGCCCAAAGCCTTGGGACCCTGCACCTGCATGGGAGACCCGGAAGAGACTCTGGGCTTCTCGCTTCTGATTTGCTCAGTGCAGCAGCTTTGGCCACTTGGGGAGTGAACGATTAAGTATATTATCTGTTTATTGGGTATAGGATTTTTCACACAAATGCGTGAATCTAAACAGACAAATACACAAAAAATTGAGTCCAGTTTCTAATTATGGTATTAAAATCTTCAGAAAGATTACTTTTTGGCTAGTTAATCTATCAGATTACAATGACAGCTAATATTTAAATCTTTGTCAATTTTATGTTTTGATGCTATGCCGTTAAGTAATGCTGGTTCGATATTCTTACATCTTCGAAGTGAGTTCTGCCTTTACTTTTTATGGTACTGCCTTCTTTATGCCACATACTATTGGCATTTGAAATAAAACTGGTACTTTTTACACACATGCTTGCTATACATGTCCACCTCAGCATTTTTAAAATATCTACTGTCTTATACTTTTACCTTCACATCAACTGTATCATTTTCATTTGGATGCGTCTCATTAAACTATACACAACCAGATTTTTTGATTGGTAAGATTTCAAATCTCTGTAGTTTAAACAGAGATATGAAATCGTATTCCTTGTAAGTATGTAATCGGATTGATTTTTCTGTTCACTGTGCTTTTTACTCGATGTCATTTTTTTCCTCTCGACGTACTTCGGTGTGGTCAGTTTTTGAAAAAGTTGTGCATTATGCTTGTCTAAGTTGACTTCATTTGTTGTTGCTCCTGAATTTTAATGTGGCTGTCTGAATTAGCATGAGTCAGGCGGGAGTGCATGGCTTACATTCAGACATGTTTTCCTCTATATATAGTAGTTAGATGATCTGTGTGTGTCTCTTAAACTCTCAGAACTCAGGCTCTCTGTTGGTAAAATGGAAACAATAAACAAACTGACGTATCTAATTAGATTCATTAATGTGAGTAAAGCATTAAGATATCCTCCTAGAACGTGGCCTTTGCTAGTTTTTATTCCCTTCTTCCTGAATAATGCATGAACTGGATGCATTTCCATTTAAAAACTGTAATTTATTATCTTAGAATTTAGACCTGATTTGTATTCAATTTCCTCCAAATATATATTTTTTGCAGGCAGTATTTGTGCAGGTTTGTAATACATTTGAAAGCTCTTGATCATTGCTGTTTCTATCTCTTCCTTCTTGAGTGTTTAGTTTTACTGAAGCATGGCTTTTACAAGAAACTTGAGAAGTCTCCTTAGTGTTTGCTATGAATATTTTCATTTCGATTATACTCTTGAATGGAAATATAAATGAATATATGCAGGATTTAGAGTTATCACTTGGAACACATGATTTCTGCTCTCCTTTGTTGCTAAGGGAAATTATATTGTCTTTCTGTTTGCCCTCTGAAATTAACCTGAGTTTTGTCTTAGGCTGTATTGAAGATATTTGTTTGGTTATTAGGAATATTCCATTACTTCATCAGTGTGTCTAAGTATGGACTTGGATTTTTCTAAATTGGAACTTGTCATACTTTCAGATTTCTTAAATACTGTGCATGTTTTTCGTATTTTTATATGCTATGTTTCTTGACAATTTCTTATATGTTTTCCCATTCTATTATTCTCACTGCATTTCTAATCCAAAGTTTCTCTTAATTTTTCATTTTGATGGGATTTTCACCTTTTTTCCTTCTTTTTAAATTTTTTAATGTAATTTTTCAAGTCTGGGTTCTATTTATGCTGTTATCCTACTTACAGGTTTTACTCCTCCCTTCATTGACAGACTCATTTCAATAATATATTCATTTTGCAGCCTCGGATTTTTCTGTTATTTCCAGTGAGTAGGTGTGTAGATGTGTGTATTTGTCACAACTACTGACTTTTCCTTTTAGCTACCTGTTTGTTTTATAAATTATGGTTTTTATTGGTCTTATTGTGAGCTTAACTTCAGCAGATTTTGTTGACTGAATCCATTTTCCTTATGTTGTAAAATATCCTTATACAATGGTTTTGAGTGGAGTTCATTTGGGGATCATGAGTTTCAGTGCTGGGTTTGAACATTAACTTCTTAGCGTGGTTTTTCTACGTGATTCAAGCACTAAAAATACAGACTTCATACTTGTGTGTGGTGTAAACCTGGAGTTTGTAGCTGCACGTAGTATAGCTGGTGTTTTTTCATCCTAACCTAAGCCCATGAAGAACTGACACATTTTCTTGCATTTTCCCTGGCCACAGACACCCTCCTTCCTAATTCCCATGTATCATTCAGGGCAAAGTAGTGCTTTGAGTTTTCAGAATGCAACAGCCTTCCCCTTAGTAGGATGTGAAGTCAGATTTCCTGTCTTCATGTAGGCGTTAAAATGGCCAGTCCTAGCACCTCGGGTGTGTTTGGGATTCCCTTGGTTTGCTGTGGCTTGGAATCCTTCATGCCTTGCTTTGATTCCATCCCCTTTGGTTTCTCCCTGTTACGCATATAGCTTATTTTGTGGTTAGCTCAGGGTTAATATACACTCATCGTGATTGGAGGCTTTATCTGTTTCCCTGTTAATTCAGTGACTGTATTTTGATTCTACTCTTCAATGAATCCAGAGTGCCTAGCACATTTTAAAGCAATACATTCTATATATTATTTGATTGTTCACAGACTAACACAGTAGGTTTTCAGTGATCTATGGGGAAAATAATATTTACTTTCATAGATTTTTTTTTAGTATACAGGATGGAAATATGATTATATTGATGTTGTTTCATTTTGTATATGTTTATATTGTTACAGGAGTAGTCGAGCAATCCAACCAAGTCATACTTTGCAGATCAATTCAATCTAACTTTTGGGGAAAATATCCCTAGACTAGAAGAAAAAGACCCTGTTGTGATTCTTGTTCTGCCATTAACTCTTTATATTGACCCTGCCCAAGTCCTCACCTAATTGGTTCTCCAATTTAGTTAGTAGGAGTAAGGATATATTTCTGCTCTACTTGTTTAATATTCCCATGTGGAAAATACAAGATTCTCTGTAGCAGAGGAAATAGTTTATAAGATAGGTCTTATTTTTATAGCAAAATAAATTTTACATCAAGAGAACCATGTGCTAATTATAATAAAGTGATGCGTAGACATGGGCGTATTGTCATTCTAAATGATACATATACAATTACAGGCTACTCTCTCACAATTACATCTTTTAAATGGAATGAGTCATAATTGAAGTACTTCCTGCACCAATTCTATCCATTGTTCATCACTGTTCACAGGCTGTCCAATCTTGAGGTCATCCCTCGTTTGAAGATATTTTGCATTTCTCTTCTTCTCCAGTAATTCTGGGGAGAAAGAAAGGGAGGAGAATTCCTCTGAAAGCTCTCCACAGGAATACAACAGACTCATATTGTAAAATGTCATGTAATTATAAAGGCTCACCTGTGAAAGATAAAAGAGAATCCAACAATTAATGTAGAAATTTCTGCTGTAATTATATATAATATGCAAATATACATATAAACATATAAATATACAATATGTAAATATATTATATATGTGTATATATATATAAAGTTCCATAGGGCACCATAGAGTTAGTGAAACAACTCTAGTGCCCTAATTTTGTGACTCTGTTAGCTGGTCATTGTGCTACTCCCAAGTTCTGAGCTGATTTTCCGGGGACTTACAGGCTGGGAAACCTGAGCACTGTAATACAAGCAGCGTTGTCTTTTCTTGTGGCATTGGAGGGTGGAGGAGAGTGAGAATTAGTGATCACTCTGCAAGTTTCTTTTACAAAATAGTAACAGTTAACAAAGAACATTGTTCCGTCCCTGTAGTTGGGCCAATCATTTTGAATTCATGATCTTATTTAATCTTCACAGTAACTCTGAGAGGTAGGCATTATTATTATTTCCAGTTGGGGAAAATAGATGAAGATACACAGTTTTAGGGAACCTAGGTGTCTTGTCTAAGACATAGCAGGTGTCAAGCTGTCATAGTGGTCTGCTGCTGGCTCCTCTTCACTGTGCTGTGTGTCATCCTTCTGCTGCCATGGAGCCAGTCACCTGAGGATCCAAAATACTGAAATGCTGTATTTGTACTGAATGTGTCGAAATCTTGTCATGATTCCCCAAATAGTATAGTACAGCAACTATTTACCTAGTGGTTACAATGAAGTAGATAGGAAAGGTAGCTTAGAGGTTTGAATCGCACCGCATAATGTGCATAGGTTATATGAAAGTACCACACAGTTTATATGAGGGACATGATTCTGTGCAGAGCTACAGGAGTTCTCCCAAGCTCCTTGCAGGGCCTCCAGGGTACGTTGAGCTGTTGGCTCTTACCCACTCTTAAGCTGGAGTCAGAGTCCCGTAGTCCCATCTTCGTTTCACCCTTTTGACCTTATTGTGACCATCTCAGATCATCGCTGTCAGATCAGGCGATAATAAGAAACCTCCTTCCTCCCTTTTGCAGGATGGCTATGAGAACCAACTGAAGTCATATATGAAAGTCAATTGTGACCACAATGTTATGATACGTATTATCTCACAATGACTGTGAGGTGGGTAAGGAAGAAAGAGCTAGACTAAAGGCAAGGTGGTAGGAACTGTCAGTAGTTTCAGCACTAGAACATGAGTCCAGAGCTTCTGAGTCCTTATCCTATTCCAACATCCATGGCCTAGAGAATGTAGAGCTTAAATGCCTTTGAAATACCTAATTAAATGTGTTAAAGACTCATGGGTTAAATAAAAGTACAACCCATATCACTTGGGCTACTGTGTAAATTATAACAAGCCAGACTTTATCCCAACAGATTTATGGAAGAAAGGTTTAATGTGTTTCCTTGCTGCCTAGATTGTAACATATTGAGCTGCACATACAAATGTCCACAGAGACAAAGATGCGTATGCAAGTGACATTCACTAGGGTATAAACTCCATGTGGGTTGGGATTGTATTTGCTTGACTCACTATCAAACAAAGTACCGTGTCCTGTGCAGTAGCCTAGTGGCTAAAGTCCTTGCCTTGTGTATGCACCGGGATCCCATATGGGTGCCAGTTCTAATCCCAGCTGCTCCACTTCCCATCCTACTCCCTGTTTGTGGCCTAAGAAAGCAGTCGAGGACGGCCCAAAGTCTTGGGACCCTGTACCCACGTGGAAGACTAGAAGAGGCTCTTGGCTCTTGGCTTAGGATCAGCTCATCTCTGGCCATTGTGGCCACTTGGGAAGTAAATCATCGGTCGTAAAATCTTTCTTTGTCTCTCCGCCTCTCTGTATATCTGACTTTCCAATAAAACTAAATAAATATTTTGAAAGACTACCTTGCGCAAAAGAGTTACTCAATATTTTATACTGAGTGCACAAATAACTAATATTTAGAGACATTTTCTGTTATAGAATAGTTTGGTCTTATGGCAAGAAAGACCATCCCACATCCTGGTTTTTCCACAATAGCCATAATTTAAATTTATTGTCTTGGCACTTGTATTATTAATATGCCCGTTCCCTCTCTGATATCTAGCTTGGATGATTATTGGATCACTCTACTTTTCACACATGCTATTATTGGACATACTTTGAGTGACAACTTAAACTCTAATGTTCACTTCCCCCATCCTTCCATTTACCAGAAATGGAATTTTGGTGAATTAACAAACTTCCCTAACATTTGTTACTGCACCTGTAAAATGATGTAATAATAGAAACACCATCACCAGCTTGTTGTAAGGACAGAGTTCACACACTTCAAATGAACTTCCTATCCTGTATACCTTGAAAATTTGGGTAGTCTTGGATGAAAACAGATTTCTTGCTTCCTTTTGCAAAGCATAATGGCATCATCATACGAAAGTTTGCTTTGTTCATTTGTTCCATAGCAAGTTATTAGATTGTTTAGATGTCCTGGTCTCCTGCTGTTGGTGTTATGAATAGATTTTTTTTTCCAAATTGTGTCTATTTTGGTTTCCAGTGTTGCATAAGTGAAAAAAATTATCTTTCTGCTTTTGCTATTAGTTTGCAATGAAAACGAAAAGCATTGCACACCCTTTGTTGTACCCCAAGTTCCTGCCTTGGCATTTGAAAGGTGACCAGTCAGGCAGAGTAGGGGAAGGGCAAGAGCAGCTCAGCTTGTAGGACTAAGGGTCAGGTGCAAACTTCTCTGGAGGAGCAGGTTTTTTCCTGAATGTTCCTGCTGACACTTCCTGGAAAGGCTGGAGCTGCTGGGTCTCCTTTGTGCTCCTGGAGTCCATAAAACACAAATGCTCTTTAACATTAAATATTTTCCAAGTGCTCTTGTGTGTTTTGTACAAACAGAATCTCTTCAGGAAACTTGAAAATCAAATGCTGCTTAAAATAATTATTGCTTTTTAAAACCTGTAGTCCAGAGCTCTTCATTCTAGACAGAACCATGAGCTGGCTGACTCTGTGTTCTCTACCAACACATTGAAATAGTGAGGGGAGAGGATAATGAGAACTTGCAGTTCTTCCTTTTGTATTTGATTGAAACTTCTGATTTTCTGGCTTGGGGAGGATACAGTGTGAGTGTGAGCCACGCCTGGGCAGGCAGCCTGCTTAGGAGAATAGCATCATTCTTTGTATTTCTCTTGGGCATGGCCTGGAAGGAACTGGAGGATTCTGACTCTAACTTGAGGAGTTCATGTTTTTACAGGGGATCAGAACGCACACCTGCTTGTTTGAAGTAGCTCCAGCCTCCATCTCCCTGCAGTCTCATGCTCAAGTTAATTTCCTTCTGACTTTCCTCACCATATGACCTGTGGTCATTTTACTTTTTAGTTGGCTCTGTACTTACCGTCCATCCTTCCTAAGTGGAAACTTGATATCCCAGGCCAGTATCTCAATGTCTGCTTATAACATATAGAGTTAAAATTAATGATATGTAATTCCCAATCACACTTGTGAATTTTCACACATAACATCTACATGGATCCTCTTAAGAGTCTTTATTTTGTTTTTGTATTGCTACTGATACTCATTTGTCACGTACTCACATTCCAGAGCTGCTCATGAATGCTAATGGTTTGACTAAAGGGGATTGGTAATTTTTTGCTTAATGGCTTTACTACTCCAGTGACGACTATTTTGGACTTTTTCTTTTCATTTAATCTGGATGTTTCAATTCTGTGTTTTGGAACCATTGACGCCAAGGGGAGGCAGGGCTGTCTGTAAATCTCTGAAGAAATGTGTGTAATTGGCAAGGATCCAAGCCTTCCTCTTTTCACCAACTATGTGAGCAGGTCGACTGCTACTTTAATGAAACATACTATTTATGATAACAGTTGAATCAAAACGATCTCTATCTGCCTTTAAGATGCATTCATCCCAACACTCATCAAATCCTCTTTGGTCTCTGCAACCAAATGAGCAGCTCACATGGTTGTGTGAGTCCACCACGTTGCTAATCAGTAGCCAGGGAGGAGGTGAAGTGAATGAAAGGGCATGAATCAGGTAGTTTAAGAAAATAGTATCATTTACCAAATAAGGTAATTTCTTACTTTAGCCAGGACCACCAATGCACAGCTATTGCCCGTGCTATGTAAGTAACTGCAGTTAGCAACCACTTAATGAAAAAATGGAATCAGGTAGTAATTACTGGCCACTGTGGGCTCCTTTCAAATACTTTGACGTGTTTATTTTAAGCAAGTGGTAAATTTGTTTAGCAGGCAAGTTCTCGAAGCAACACAAACCAAAAAGAAAATAAGGCTCCCGTACAAGATGGTGGGATGGGTGGGGTCGGCTCCCGGGAAGCCGTGTGCAACTTAATGACAGCAGTGTGCAAACAACTCCCCCCAAATTGGCATCATTCATTCACTAGCACAATGGCTGAAAGAATGACAAGTCCTCAAATTTAACATATAGCTGGGGGCAACAGAATGAAAATTGCTTTCACTTGTTAGCTGTCAGGGAATGTTTGGAATCTAAGTTATAGTATACCAGGGTTCTTATCACCACCATCAGCCTCTGAGCTGAGGTAGCCCAGCAGGCCATACAGAAGCAGTTACTAGGGCTGAGTTCTCCCTGGGTTCTGTAATTCCCTCTATATAGTGCCCATCCTCAGAACAAGATCTTCAAATTGAATCCTTTCTTGGTTAATTTGTTTATCAAACGGTGTCTCTAAAGTGGGGTGAAAGTGTGAAGAAAATGAAAAGTGAGGTGCCTGGACCTACAGGGTGACGATTCCATTAAGTTAAAGATGTTTGAGGCCATAGAAGGGCAGTGGAGTCTGCTTCATCCCTGCAGAGCCTCAATTTACAATCCTAACCAATTCTGAACAAGTTCCCAGGTGGTCCTGCTATGCTCCCATGAAACGTGAGTCCGAGAGCTTTCTAAATAAGACTCCGGGCAGCTCCCAGTGTCTTAACGGCAAGGATCTTGTTTCCCACCTGGGTATATTTGCAATTCTCCTGGCATCTGTGGATTAGTTTTCCCCCACTTGAGGAGGCACTCATTTCACACCCAAAGATAATATGTGCAGAAATACTTTGAAATCTGTCCAGGGGTGGTGGTGTTATTCCCTGGGGCAGGTTGCAATGGGAGTACACTGTGCTGTTTGTAATTTCTGGACTGTCTAGAGGGTGTCACATATGTAGTTTGGCTCCTTTCCCTGAGCTTGTGGGGCACTTTGTAGAATTCATGTGACACAGATCTAGCTTTGTTCTTCTCTTGAATGCCAGGGAATCTGAGCATGCCGGTAGCCGAATGTAAACATCATCGGAAGCAGAGAGGGGCTGTCACCTCCCTCCCCTGGCCCATTCCACTTCTAGTTTCAAAAAGAAAGTGGGATTCATGAACAAAAGAATCTACAAAGATCTTATTTAGTAGGAAGCATCCAAGGCAGTCAACGGCATAATTGGTTTCATCTTTATGGAAAATCAGTTAGCAACAAAAGGTTCTAAACCATAACTTACATTAAGTAACAAGTGAGAGATACTGCTTACAGATGGAGACAATACTTATTGGCCATTTCTTCACTGGCAATCCTAAGCTGGAAGTTGAGATCCTTTCTTAGCTTGGGATGGAAATAATTTTTTTAAATTAAAAAAGTTATTTATTTTGGTGTGTGTGTCAGAGAGAGAGAATGAGAGAGAGAGAGAATGAGAGAGAGAGAGAGAGAGGCAGCACACTTCTGTGCATGGATTCGTGTCCTGAATGTTTGCAGCAACTGGGCCTGGATTAGGCTGAAGGTTGAGCAAAGAACTCAGTTTAGGTCTTCCATATGAATAGCAGAATTTCACCTATTTGAGTCATAACCTTCTGTTTCCCTGAAGAGCAGTTAGGTCTTGAACCAGGGCAGTAAAATATGAGATAAAGGCATCCCAAATGGTATGTTTAACTGTTCTTTATTTGCACTTTATAAGATCACTATGCGAAAGTGTTCAATATCTGTACTTTATATAGATACAGACTAACCTGTTTCAGTCAATCTCTTTTCAAATTTCTGCAGAAATATTAGGACCCTTCAGAAATTTCATGAAAAAACATAATAAAGTGAGAGTTAATTCTGATTGGCAAAACAAAGTAGAAGTCCTGAAATTTTTTACTATATATATTTATATATAAATATAATATATACATAATGTATATAAATATTATATATAATATATATAAACGTAATATTGAAGGCTGTATGCAGGGACCCTTTGAGCTATGAAAGTACCAAATTGTCTCCTGTGTAGAGCCCCTGACTGTTACTTTGTTGGTATGAATTTTAGAGAGATGGTAGAGCATTATTGAAATGCTGCCAGGTCAGCAGGTGGGCAGTGTTTCAGTGGAGATGTTTATTTGAAAATGTACTTCATGGATTTTACATGGTGGCTTAACTTCCCAAGCAGTCAAGAGCAGCACCCCTGACTGACTCTGTCTTTGATCCCATAGAATGCGTCCCTTTGTATAATAGTGTTAGATTCAATGTCTTCTATGAAATGACATTGCCCAGAAGGATTGATGAGGATGACGTAGGGCTCTGTGTGTGTGTGTGTGTTGCATATACCTATGCTTACCATGTACATATACACACATGCACAGAGAACAACTTGCTGGTTAATGACCGAACGTACAATTCCTGGTTACTTGACTAAATACTTTTCCAATTCATTGGATATTGGCTAATTTGTGGGGCCCATATTACTGAGAATAGATTTTATCTTGTGGATGGTCATGGAGTACAAACAGTGACTCTGAGTTTCAGAAAAGGGTTTCGTGCAGACACTAATGAGGCTTAGTCATGAGTCAGCTCCTGTTCCTAGTCTTGACCTGGCAATCAGATTAGGATTTAGGAGAGCAGGTGCAGGGAGGTAGTTCACCTGCAAATTCTCTAAGCCTGTGGAAGTGGATGAACAGCATCAACCAACAGTGCTGCCCTGTATTTTCCGCTTTATAAAATAGCAATGTATGGGGCTTCAACCAGGCCAGCCAGGCAATCCCTGGACCACTGGGAAGCTGAATTCTCACTTACTTAAGAGATTGGAAGCCTTTGTTATAGTTGAGATTTGAAGTCAGGAATCAAAAACAAATGATGAAGAGAAGTAGCTAGAAGCATTTGTCTTGCACTGGTGTCCACTAATACCTTAGCAGGATCTAATATGTGGACTTGGCTTGTTGGATTTGGGTCTAAGAGGCTCGCTGCCAGAGTGGACCTTGTACTGCCTCTGCACACTCTGTAAGATGGGCAGGCTGCAGGA
Organism: Ochotona princeps; assembly: GCF_030435755.1. Taxonomy (NCBI): domain Eukaryota; kingdom Metazoa; phylum Chordata; class Mammalia; order Lagomorpha; family Ochotonidae; genus Ochotona; species Ochotona princeps. The sequence goes on along the minus strand of NC_080839.1, from coordinate 7,333,177 downwards.
ATAAGGACTGGCAAACAGGGAGGCTGCTGCTGTACTAATCAAAGGGAATCTGTGCTCAAATTTAGCTGATGGTTGCCTTGCAAAAATTGGTATGGTGTCCTTGGGCACAGAGAGTCCAATTCTGAGTATACTGCAAGTTAAATAAGACAGGAGAATTTATGTGAACAACACGTTAATTTCTAAAGACAAGCTCCATACATTGGAAGCACTGGATAGAATAATACAACATAGACTTGCTGTCTGTGGTGGCTCATGGCCTGCCTATTCGCAAACTCTGCTCCTTTTTCATGCTCCAGGGAAAGTTTTGCTTGATTGTGTTTCACAGATCCGAGCCTATGATAAGTAATACTTGTGTACCCAAGGCCAGCTTGAATTTGTTGAATAGTCTAGTTAGCAGTGATAAAAATGAGTACTGTCCTCAGAAAGCGAATGTGTTACAAGTAATAGTAGAACTCATATTCTATTAATAAGAATTGGAGGATCATTGCAATATCTAAAAACTGCATTCTTATTTTCTCTTTCACCTGGGTGAAAGAGAAGACAAGCTGAAGTAGCACTCAAGATTTCACTGAATTAAGTTACAGAACAATTTCATCATTGATGAAAGCCAGTTGGGTAAATCAATTGAAATTCTGGGAATTATTGATATCCTAATGAAAGTGTTACTTTAATTAAAGAAAGGTGCTTTCCTTTAAAATGTGTATTTGAAAAAAAATCAATTTAAAAGATCTAAAGAGAATAAAAATCTTAACAGTGTAGCTATCTTTGTGATTTTTTTTCCATTTAATATTATTTCAAATAGATCCATGAAAGAACTCATGTGATAAACACACGTGCTGTGGTAGATTGTTATAGCAGCTTAGCATGAAATTGGCTCAGGAAAATTCTCTTTTTATAGCCATGTTTTTATGAGCATTTTAATTTCTTTCAGTTTCTAAAACATTTTTCTTTCATCCTTCCTTCTTGCCTAGCTGACTTTCTTTCTTCCTAGCTTTCTTTTTCTTTCAAAGGTAGAGCAAGGGCCCAGCACAATGTTTGAAACACTAAATCCTCACCTTGCAAGTGCCAGAATTTCTTCTGGGTGCTGGCTCTTTCCCTGGCTGCTCTGCTCCTCATTTGGCTCCCTGGTTGTGGTCCAGGAAGGCAGCAGAGGATGGCTTAAGTCTTTGAGACCATGCACCCAGGTGGGAGACTTAAAAGAAGCTCCTGGCTTCTGGGTTCAGCTCTGACCCTTTTGGCCACTTGGGGAGTGAACCAGCAGATGGAGGATCTTTGTCTATTCTCTCTGTAAATCTGGTCTGTCTTTCCAATAAATATAGATAAGTCTTAACAAAAATAGATTGAGAGCCTGGTGCACTAGCTTAGTGGCTAAAATCCTCACCTTGCATGCCTGGGGTCCTGTATGGGGGCCAGTTTTAATCCCAGCTCCTCCGCTTAACCTCCAGCTTCCTGCTGCGGCCTGAGAAAGCAGTTGAGGATGGCCCAAAGCCTTGGGACTTCCACAAAGGAGACGCAGAAGAAGCTCCTGGCTCCTGGCTTCAGATTGGCACAACTCTAGCTGTTGCAGCCACTTGAGGAGTGATTCATCAGACAGAAGATCTTCCTCTCTGTCTCTCTTCCTCTCTGTATATCTGCCTTTCCAATAAAAATAAATAGATCTTAAAAAAAAAATAAAGAAAAGAAAAGGTAGATAAGAAAGTTGGAAATGGGGATCTGTGGAGAGATTTTTCTTCTACCTGTTGGTTTACTGCCCAAGTGACTGTCACAGCCAGGTCTGGGCCAGGACCTGAAGCCTGGTCTCCCATACGAGTGACAGAGGCTTCAATAAATGGGTCATCCTCTGCTGCTTTCTTAGGCTCTTTATCAGGAAACTGAATGGATTGTGAATCAACCAATACTCAAATCAGGCAACACCAGCCTTGGTAGGACTTCAAGAAGTCACTTTGGGCTCATGTTGTGGCCTAGTGGGTGAAGCCACCGTTCATGATGCTGGTATTCCATTTGCACACCTGTTGGAATTATGACTGTTCCACGTTCAATTTAGCTCATGCTAATTCACCTGGAAATGCAGTGGGAAATGTTTGGGACCCTACACTCGTGTGGGACACCTGGAAGATTCTACTGACCCCTGGCTTCGGACCAGCCTAGCTTCAGTTGTTGTGGACATTGGAAAGGGAACAGCACATGTAAGATCTCTCCACCTCACTCTCTTAAGTCTGTCTTTTAGATAGGTAAATGCAAAAAAAAAAAAAGAAGTTACTTTGCTTTCCCTCTCTGCACTGTCAAACATTTGGACTTCTTATTTTTGAACAGCTCCTATGCTGCACAGCGAATACCAACAGCTGTAGAGTTGTCTTTCTGCAGGTCAGTGCAACCTCTGGGTCCCAGCCCATCTGTAGGTGCCTTGAGCTGGGCTCACCTGGAGACTGTGCTCTGCCAGAGGCCTGACTTAACAGCAGTGTCTTTGCTGCCATTGCTTTGGTAGTGCTAATGCAGCTAGGTCAATATGTACTTGTGCTTTGCTGTTTTCACTTTATAATAGTGAATAAGAAAGAGATGAAAGTAGTACTTTTTTTCAGTATAGTTTATGTATGCATAACTGCATTTACCGTTTTCACTGTTTTAGAGTGTACAGCTCAGCGGCCATAAACACGTTGCTGGGGCGGTGCAGTCGTACCCACCATCTCTTTCGAAGACTAGCTTATCTTCTTCCCCAGCTGATACTCTGTGTCCATTTTACACCCACTCCCAGCACCTCCTGCCTCCAGTCTTTGGCAACCTCCCTTCTACTTTCTATCTAGGTAGATCATGTCAGGGGAACCATGAAGTCATTGTTCTCTTACCTCTGATAAAAAGTTTTGAGGAAGAACACTACAGCTCTTAAAACTGTAAAGAGACTGAGACAACATGTGAAGGGCCAGCAGTACTACAGCACACACAGCTAGAGTAATCAGATATAACCCAGCTGACTGCAGAGTCCGGCAAGAAAACAAACAAAAACATCCACATAATGAAAGAAGAATGAGGAATGTGAGCTTGTGATAAAAGATGAGATCCTCATCGTTTGATTTCTGCTGCTGGAGTCTCCGGTTACAACGTGCTCACCTGGGACGTTTTCTCTGCATGCTTCCCCTTCAACTTGGTGCAATCCCTGAAGGGGACTCACCACTTCAAAGGGCAAATGAAGAGCCTTTTTCTTCATGGCTGTTTTTATCCAATCTGTTTCTTTAATCTCTCACACTACTTGTGACACCATGCTTGACAATTTTCGCTACACCAGAACCCCATTCTCCAGTTCTGCTGGAAGCCAGCTGGAGTGCTGTGCAGTGTAATTCTGACAGTAACTCAGTGGAATAAATGCAGACGCCACAGGTGAAGTGCTCAGTGTTCCCAACTTAGACGCCAAGCTAAAAAACTCGGCTTGCCATCCTCTCGACCAGCTGGTTATAGACATCTTATTTGGGCTCCATAATTTTCTGTAACTGTTCACATTGCCTAGGAAAACACAAAAGTTTGCAAGTTTATTATAAAGGGCATGGAAGAAAAGCACAATGCAGAGGCACCTAAGACAAAGGATGGAGAAGGGCTACAAGGCTTCTGTGCCCTCTCTGGATGCAACATCTTCTCAGCACCTCCAGGTGTTCATCCATGAAGCTTTTGATTTTATTATCTGGTGTTCTCATGAATGTACCAGAGGCTCTGCATCAAGCAACTGTTTAAATCCTTGACCATGGGTGACTGACCTCATCTTTGGCACTTTTCCGCTCCTCAGAGCTTGGGGACAAGAGATGAAAATCCCAACTCTGGTCATGCTTTTGTCTTTCTTGTGACTGCATCCTAAGGCCACCTGGGGCCCCAATCATGAATCATCCCATTGGCATGCCATGGAAAATCATTGCTTCCGAGATCTCAAACGCCTTGGAAACTCTTCTGTGAGAATACAGGGCCTAAGACCAAATAGTAAAACAGAAATCCCTATCCCTATGGCTCTGGAGATAGGAGGGTTTGGAGAGCTTTGTGCTACAGTTTGCAAAATACTATGTGAGAATAGGAGGGGATAAGTGAATCCAACTTGAATCCAGTCCTGAGCTCTTGTGCGTTCATCAAATCCTCAAATGAATCTCTGAACTTTCTGCTTGAATGATTTTTATTTCGTTGAGAGGCAGCATGAGAGATAGAAACAGAGACCAAGAGACAGACAGAGAGAGCCCCCATCTGCTGACTGGCTCCCAAAGGCCTGGAGGCTGAGCTGAAGCTGGGAGCTTTACTCATTCCAGGTCTCCAGGATGCACTGCAGGTGTCTGACCAACTGAGCCTTTACAGTTGCTTCCTGGAGTCTGCAGTAGCAGGAAGCTGGAGTCAGGAACTGGAGCCGGGGATTGGATGCAGGTGCTGCACTGTGGTATTGATTGCTCAACGTCCCGGTGAAATACCCTCCTGTTCAAGGAATTTTAAAGATGAACAGACAAGCTCTCCATGTGGTAACTGAAGCTTGGTATTTGGAGTGACTCAGAGGTTTTGCAAATGATCATTTTCAAGTTCAGGTAGTTCCTTGCTACTTTGCTGAGATTTTATTTTTAATCATGAATGGAAGTTGAGTTTTATCAAATGATTTTCTTTCTACACAAATTAATATAATGTTGTAAGTTTTATTCTTTGTCTTGTCATTGAGATAGACAAATTGCAAAAGATAGAACCGACTTTTCATCTCTAGGATAAACCTTATTTGGTCTTGGCGTTTTATTGGTATCATATTTTGTGGATTATTTTCTTCTACTGTGATAAGGATTTTTGCATCTATTCTGATAAAGCATATTACTATATTGCTTTCCTTTTCCTACTTTTGGTATCAGAAACATGCTAGGTTCATATAATGAACTGAGAAGTATTTTTCTTATTTTCTAGAAGAGACAATGGGTACAACTGATATTTTCTGGTAGAATTTACTAATGAAAACCTATTGTCTTGGGGCTTTCTTTTAGGGGGAGTTTTTAAATGACAGTTTTGTTTTCTTGCTGCCACCATTTCCTCCTCTCCTCTTCCTCCTCCTCCTCCTCTCTCTCTGTCTCTCTCTGTCTCTCTCTTTCTTTCTCTTTCTCTCTCTTTCTAAGTATAGGTCAATTCCAGTTATTTCATAAATAGTGGATGAATTGTGGTGGTCTTGCATTATTTTAAAAATTGCTCTGTTGGGCCCGGCGGCGTGGCCTAGCAGCTAAAGTCCTCGCCTTGAACGCCCCAGGATCCCATATGGGCGCCGGTTCTAATCCCGGCAGCTCCACTTCCCATCCAGCTCCCTGCTTGTGGCCTGGGAAAGCAGTTGAGGACGGCCCAATGCATTGGGACACTGCACCCGCATGGGAGACCTGGAAGAGGTTCCAGGTTCCCGGCTTCGGATCGGCGCGCACCGGCCGTTGCGGCTCACTTGGGGAGTGAAACATCGGATGGAAGATCTTCCTCTCTGTCTCTTCTCCTCTCTGTATATCCGGCTTTCCAATAATAATAAAATCTTTAAAAAAAAAAATTAAAAAAAAAAATTGCTCTGTTTCAAATGTGTTTGTAGTATACCCTTATGATCATTTTTGATTTCTTCAGGGTCTGTAATATCACCCCCTATTTCAGTCCAGATATTTAAAATTTGTGTTTCCTTTACACTTTTCAGTTGGGAATGAGCTTCCTAGCTGAAGCTAGGAAGCAGGATGGTGTTCTCGGGCTAGTTTCCGGGCACCGTGGGAAGGGGACACTCATTGTTAACCATAGGAATAGCATCCCACCACCCTCTTTTTCCTCATCCAACACCAGTATAATAGGAAGGTTGGTCTGTTCCCAGCACCCTGGCAAAGGTGGGAACCAGAAGCCCCAAGTGGTCATTGCAGGGGCCATGTTCGTGGTGTGCCTGGAGTAGAGCAGGTTTTGTCCAAAAGCTGTTTTGTCTTTCCAGGCTGACCCCTTCCCAGTTCTTTGCTACAGAAAGCAGGTCAATATTGGGACCTTGGTTGTTAGTGCCCATTGGCATTTCTGGGCTACTGCTTCTTCCGGTTCTGGTATGGGATATTGGAGGACACAAAAACATCCAGAGAACTCACCGTATGATGTTCACCTGTCAGAATCTTCTGTGTTGTTTTACAGTAACATCTTGGCCTTTTAGGTGTTCTGTGTGTGACATAAGTGGATGTCTGTTTCCTTTTTGATCTTTCCTTTTTCGTCTGAAACTTTAAAAAGATGAATGCCTGCATATCCTATTCCATTTTCATATTCTTTATTTTTGTCATTGATCTTAATCTGTTACTTCATAATGCATGAGATGATTTCAGCATAGGATGACCTTTGGTTTTCATAGATTTTTAAAAATGTTAAACTTTCCCACCTTCATGAAATTTTCCACAGTTGTTGAAGTACAAGAAAAGCTTCTTTGGGCATGTTGGTTATTTCTCTTTATCTGATGCAGTAACACTGGTTCAGGTATGCTTTCTTTGCACATTTATGTGTCACGTTTTACTTTATCTAACATTCTTATGTTCCTACCCACCATTATTTAGAGTTTCTAGTCCTCTTTGTGTAGTAAAACGAGGCAGAATGTGTTGATAGTGTTCCAGCGACAGTGTTGTGCTGCATTCATCAAGAAATGAGTTATCCTGTAGAGCTCTATAGAAACTCTAAAGTCTTCCAGCCAAAGCTAGATGACAATTAAGTACCATGATACTTTTCAGAAAGATTCTGATTGCATTTGTCATCTTGATTTTCTTCCCTGCAATTTTCTGTCTTCTCCCAGGATTCTGAGGCTCAAACTATGGATCCATTCTTGAACATCTTTCTCATGTCCATCAGTCCTTCCAGGGACACAATATGTCCCTCACTGAACCTCCTCTCATGCTTACCATCATTTCAATGAAAGTCAACATTAGCCTTCAGCTGGATTACTCAGTAAACATACTTGGCTAGTTTGTCTGCTTCCATTCTTTTTTTTTTTTTTAAGATTTATTATTATTATTGGAAAGCCGGATATACAGAGAGGAGGAGAGACAGAGAGGAAGATATTCCGTCCGATGATTCACTCCCCAAGTGAGCTGCAACGGGCCGATACGCGCCGATCCGAAGCCGGGAACCTGGAACCTCTTCTGGGTCTCCCACGCGGGTGCAGGGTCCCAAAGCATTGGGCCTCCCTCGACTGCTTTCCCAGGCCACAGGCAGGGAGCTGGATGGGAAGTGGAGCTGCCGGGATTAGAACCGGCGCCCATATGGGATCCTGGGGCGTTCAAGGCGAGGACTTTAGCCGCTAGGCCACGCCACCGGGCCCTTCTGCTTCCATTCTTCAGCCACATCCAAAATGTCCGTTGTGTGAATGTGGTCATGACATTTCTCAACTCGAAAACTTCCCATAACTCCTAATCGCTTTTAGAACATCTCCAGTGTCTTTCCTGTTGCTGTCGGTTCTGTGTGCACTAGAAATTTCCTGCTCCTGTGTTTTCATTTCTTCCCAGTTTCTTCTTTACTCCATGAGTTCCAGTAACAATAGCTTCCTTGCTCATGGTGTTCGTAACTCAGGACCTTCTTGGGAGGTGATCAGTAGAGACCAAAGTCATAGGTAATAAAGTAATTCATCAGCACAGATAGTGTGAATACAGCTAGCTTCGTGGAACACAGTGCAAGGAAGCAACAGGCAAACAAGACAAGTAGGAGCTGACTACTGCTGGAACATGGACTAAGTATGCTAGTGAAATACCTGTAGGGTAGTTCCTTCTAGTTAAGGTGGCTGTGGTCATAGCTTGTAAGGTTGTAACAGGCAGGATAGCAAGGCAGATAACCCTTGTAATATGGACTACAACCCAAGAAGCATACTTGTAGCTGCAATATTTTCTCTGTGAGGCCATGTTTTCTATGATCCAACAGGTTGCCCAGGTGGGTGAATCGCATTTTGGGGAGAAGTTGGGAAGCCGGTGTCACCTTTAGCTTAGAGATTCCACCAAATTCTCTGGAGCCACCCTCCACATTGCTCTCTGGAAGACGATGAAAAATAATTGGCATTTTGGCAAAGGCCTCTTTTTATAACTACTTCAGGGTGTTTAGGGGCTTCATATTGACCCCACCTAAGATCATCAGTTTGCCAGGGGTGTGGGATGTGGGATGCCCAAGGTCCTGGACACCACTCCACACAGATCCAGCATGTGGCAAAGACTCAGGGAAAAGGGAGATTCATTCTGGAGAGGTCTGCTGGTAAACACAGGACTCTAGATGGCCTTGTCTGAAAGAATTGTTGATGGAGTTGCTGCATTCTCAAAGAGACAAACTGAATTAGTTTGTTCAAAAGAGGCCCAAGGAGTTAGGGCAAGGAGGAGATATTAGAAAACTCACTAGGGACAGGAGAGAAAACAGGATTTACATTTTGAGTTCTGAATTATTTATTCTTAGGTATAGCATTTCTTGTCCAACAGTCATGGGTATAATGTACATTCAGAACTACAGAAGTCTATGCACAACATTATGTTTTAACGAGGGCACACATTTTCCCTTGGGCAGCTACAAGAACCATCTAGAGCCATTTTGTTGAAAACTGCTTTGATCAGTAAGAAAACTCCAGTATTTGTTTTTTATTAAATTTATTCATTAATTACATTGTGTTGTAATTACATAGAATCTGGGATTTAGCAAGGATGAATTTCTGGGCAGAAGGGGCAAAACATAGTCAACTGATTACATCGTGAAGGGCTTCCTAAATGTTAGCCAGTCCGTCTCCTGTGATGTATCACATGGTGTTGTCATTGTCACATCCATCAGCCAACCTTTGGTGATAATATTCTAGCATTAGGTGTGAGAAAAACAGGTGTCATATCTAGTGTCTCCTTTTTGACATGGAGGCCCTCTCTAGAATTGAAGCACCAAGTTAATACCCAGCAATCATACCTAAAAACATTTCCTGCAGAACCTCTTGTCTTTGATTTTATTCAGAGTTGACACCAGTGACTCTATCTTGATCTTTCTTCCCTGCTTGTGATCAAGATCTTTTTTCTGAATATACTGCAGACCAATTACTCTAGCTAGGTTCTGTTTGTCCCTCCCTGCCAGATTCGATTTCACCTAATTGTTGATCCAGTTCCACATTGCCTGGGAATATTTGACTACCAGGAGCTGTGGCAGAAATTCTGTCAGCACATTTGAGCAATAAAGAGGTATTAAAAGGCGTAGTTCTTAAGGTAATCTTGCCTGCAGTTCATTGTCTGTCTTGCAGGTACAAGTCATTAAAGTGTCAAGCCACCATTATATTCCTGAGATTTGTACTTCTATAACACAAAGCTACAAAATGAATATATAAAACAAAACCAAGAAGATCAAAGTTAACAAATCTAAGAAAAAGAATGAGAGTTACACTGCAAAAGCAGATGCGTTTTATAAGAGGAAATGCTCTACCATATAGCAGTCTTGCATTTGGCAAAGTCTCAGTATCAAAAGCCAATCCAAGGCAGATTTGGATTATGTTTTGAACTATCATGCCTTAGCTTTGGAAATTTAAGGGCACACGAGAAAGTGCCAACTTTGTTTACTCACTACAAGGCTTGGAGTCCTCTAAGCATGGCTTTCTCTGCTTAATTTTTAGAAATGTCAATATATTTAACTACAGCTTGTTGTAAGTAGAACAGATTCTTACTTAACTTACGTTGCTATGCAAACACAAAACTCTGAGTATGTAGCCCCTTGTTTACTAATAACTCAGTTTTGCTACCTGCCACACCCACGATGACCCAGAGGCTCAGTCATGGAGTTGGGAAACACGGGAGTTGACTTCTAGACTATTTTCAAGATAACAGTCTTAACTTTTTCAAGGCTCGGTCTTCTCAAGCATTCAGAAGTGAAGAAAAACAGCAGGGAACACAAAAGATCTCCTTAAAGATTTGTGACAGAGAGGACGAGCTGTGGGAAAGGACTGTAGCTTTGTCAAAGGGCTAGGCCTCTTGTTCTGAAAGCTTATATGAAAGCAAGACAAAGGAAAATGAGATGCTTCTTTTTGACATCTGAGGAATAAATGATGCCAAGTAAGGTGATTGTCCCATTCTCTTAACACAGCCCAACCAAGGGACATAGTGAACAGGTATTTTCGATGAGATGTGACCACTGAAGGGGAACTAGCAGTTCTGTGGCTTAAGGAATGGAGTTGGCCCTTAACACTGAGGGCAACAGATTCTAAGCCTCTCAAAACCGGGACCCTCTGATTCCTCCAGAGAATCTCCTTGGCCAAGAATCAGCTTTCACAGAGGAAAGCCATTTGCTGAGAACCAGAAATAGACGAATACAGGGAAGTGGAGTCCCCATTCCTGAAGCAACAGGTACTAGGCTTTTGAGAATGAGAACTTTGAGTTCTACCAGACAGTAGACCTAAGCAGGAAATACCAGTTGCCCACATACTTGCAAGCTGTTCTCTGAGGATCAGCAACAGAGGGGAAAGAATGGCTGATCAGAGAGCCAGAAGCGTGTTGCGGGGGTGCTCACGTGAGTGAGCTGGCACTGCCATTCATGTCTCATGTTGGAGGATGGCTGCCTGTGATCACAGGGTAAGGTCTCATATGAATCACCACAATGTCACAGGAATTGACCTACAGTAGAGACCAGTTTCCAAGATACTGAGAAAAATGGACTAGAGCAGATAGAGTGAGCACGGATAGATTTATTAAGCTCACTGCCAAGGAAGCAGTGGGACCAACACAAATAGGGTGTAACTGCTGCTACACTGTGGACTGTAATCTGAGAAGCACGCAGGTCAGAGGCAGCCCCTTCTTAGTTAGGAAAACTGTTGCCATATGCTTGTAAGAGAACTGTAGTCAGGACAGCCAGAAGTTATCTACTGTGACACGCACAATCACCCAAGAAGCATTATTTGTAACCGCAGTATGTTCTCAACCTGAGTTTTGTATCATGCAGGTTATCTTAGGTAGCCAGCTGGCATCTCTGAGCTGAGCAGCTTATATCACCTTTAGTTTGGGGACTATATCAAATGTCCTTGGGGCACCATCCACAAGGACCTCCGCTCTCTTTTCTTCCCTCATTAGGGAGGTTCTTCAACCATGTTTCACTCTTTCACTTCAAATAAATATTTTTTAAAAGAACACGAAAGTATTTTCTAAAGCTTGTAGAAAATGATATTAAAAGATAATTTTATCACTTAAGGACAATCTGATCATGGGAATGGACTTTGCTTCCTTGAGAATCGTCGAGTTCCTGTGGCTGGGATGCTTTAGGTAGCTCTGGATTGTTGCAATGCAATGTCCATGAACTTTTTCAAGATTAAAATGGATTATTAAATCTGAAAATACTTTTCTTTGTGAATCACCAAGAGATGCAGAAATATGAAATTGTGTGGTCTTATTTCATTTCCATAGCTCCAGTGTTTAAAACACAAAGCTGTTTGTTCTCATTAGCATCCACAGAAGGGAAGAGGGACAGCAGGAGAGGGGCACTGGAGCAGCGCCTTCAGGAGAGAGTGCACAGGCTCTAGGTGAAGACAGATACAGACTTTAAAAAAATGTTCCCTTCAAGGAGTCTCCAAAACTATTAGCAGAAGACGCGTACTGGGAATAAACCACCCATAGATTTCAAAAGAAAATTTACACCAAAAGCTTTTGAAAAAGATTTGTATTTTTAATCTTTTATTGGAAAGGTAGATTTATAGAGAGAAGGAAAGACAGAAAAATCTTCTGTCCACTGGTTTACTCTCCTGGTGGCCACAATGGCCAGAGCTGACTCAACTTAAAGCCAGGAGCTTCTTCTGGGTCTCCCATACAGTTACAGGATCCCAAGGTATTGGGCCATACTCCACTGCTTTCCCAGGCTATCATCAGGGAGCTGGATGGGAAGCAGAATACCCAGGACACAAACTGGTGCCCATATGGGATCCTGGTGCATGCAAGGTGAGGACTTTAACCACTAGGCTATTGTGCCTGTCCCACACCTAAAAACATTTATTTATTTATTTAGGCAGATATACAGAGAGAGAGAGAGAGAGAGAGAGAGAGAGAGAGAGAGAGAGAGAGAGAGGGAGGGAGAGAGAGAGAAGGATCTTCCATCTGCTGGTTCACTCCCTAAGTGACTGCAATGGCTGGAGCTGAGCTAATCTGAAGCCAGGAGCCTGGAGCCTCTTCCGGGTCTCCCACGCAGGTACAGGGTCCTAATGTTTTGGGCCATCCTCAACTGCTTCCCCAGGCAACAAGTAGTTTGCTGAATGGGAAGTGGAGCAGCTGGTATCTTAACTGGTGCCCATATGGGATCCCAGCGGATGCAAGCAAGGATTTAACCATTAGGCTATCACGCTGGGCCCACTAAAAAACCTTTGACTCCACTTTCCACAAACTGAAAAGAAAAAAAAGGCACCCATAGAACCAACAGGCATTTACAAAGTCCATTTTAAGTAATGCAGAGGCACGTGGGTATAAGAGTACACCAGGCTTCAGTGACTGAGCTGTATGACCCAGCACTGGGCCCCAGGGCTGGCTATGTTAAAGTACACCCCCGCAACACATTTCTGGCCCTCTGATCAGCCATTCTTTCTCCTCTATTGCTGAACCTCAGATCATAAAATCAAGAATGTTCTAGAAGAAGTCATGCCTTTCTGGTTAGGGAGAAAAAGAGTAATATTTCTGAAATGTATTAAACCTATTTTTAGTTATTGAGGGAAGTATTCTTATTGAAATCTAAAGTTTCTGGTTTTATGTATCTCAATTCACAGAGCAGCCAAACATATATATCATAAAACTGGATGCAAAAAGTCATTGTCTGATGAAAGTATGTAATCGGATGGGTGTGAGGTAGCACCAGTGAAAATCAATAAGAAGCTGGATGGGCAGCACTTGGAGCAATGGTTAAAATGCTGCCTGGGATGTCCACACCCCGCACCGGGGTGCTGGCTTGAGTCTGGTTTGGCTTCCAATCTAGCTGCCTGCTGATGTGAACCCTGGAGGCAAACAGATCGCGAATCAAGTACGTGGAGCACCACTCCTGAGGGAGACTCTGCTCAGGTCCCTCCCTGGCTCCTGATCTCACGTTGACCCTACACATTGCCTCTGCAGCTCTGGGTTTGTGGGTGTCTCTGGAATGAAGCAGCGAGTGGAAGATATCTCATCCCCTACTCTCATAAATACAATGAAATCAATGACATTGAAACTGAACAACAATTAAGATGTCCAAAAACATGGGATTTAAAAACTTTAAAATAGCCTGAACTCCAAAACGAACAATCTGTAAGGAAAGTCACGGGCCGCATGGAGGGATTAATAACAGAATGAGACTCCTTACCAGTGAAAGAGAACACCAACATAGAAGAAAAGAAAAAAGCATTGAATCCTTAGCAAATTCACTTCTTGCGAAAGAGAACAGGATTCAAGCTTATCATAAAAAAAAGACCACAGACCTTTCTTTCTCAAGTCAAATCTGTTTTAACATCTCTCTGTATAAAGGGGTTGAAATTAAGCTGAATAACAGTGCAATACAATTAACTCCCTATATATTTTTTTATTACATCTAAAATAGCCTTTTATTGAAGCTGTGGGAGCTTGACAAAGTGAGAAAGAATACAGGAAGCTTCCAGATCACAGGGTCCACAAAAGAGTAACACTGTAAAATCCTAATCAGAGGCAACTAATAACAAATACATATACCATGAGTTTCTTAACCAGCGTCAACTTCCATTTAAGTTTTAAGAAGTCTGAAAATTACTGCTGTTCCTTTCATTCCTGTCTTTAGGAGGTAAAAATGGGTTATTATCTAAAAATGCTTTGGGAATCACCAAAATGTTTTGAAATAAAATTGTGTGGTCATATTCTGTTTTCATAGCTCCAATATTTAGGAGAAACTTAGCAGGAGCTTAGACAAATAATAATAATAATATCTAAAAAGAATACAGAAAAAATTAGTGTTATTTTTGGTGAAAGTCAATTTTTAGAGTTTATTTCAATCTAAAGCAAATGTGAATTTTGTTTAAAATTGCAAAAAAAAAATCATGTAGGTAACATCCATCTGCCGCAGTCTAGCTCTGATTTAAATTCTGTGTAAATACACCATGTGAGTCATTTGATTTACGTTGTTTTACTGGCTTGGGAGATTCCACAATGCGATTCCTTACATTTACCAGAACCATGGTCTCTTCTCTACAGTTTCTGCAGAACCCATATCTCGCATCTTCCTTCCTCTCCAGGCTTCCATCTCTACCACAAGCTGCCCACCATCGTGCCGGAGAGCTGCCTTCTCATCATGGTCGGACTTCTGCTGGGCGGGATCATTTTTGGGGTGGATGAGAAGTCCCCTCCCGCGATGAAGACTGACGTGTTTTTCCTGTATCTCCTCCCTCCCATTGTGCTGGACGCCGGCTATTTCATGCCCACCCGCCCCTTCTTTGAGAACCTCGGCACTATTTTCTGGTACGCCGTGGTTGGCACCTTGTGGAACTCCATCGGCATTGGGGTGTCATTGTTTGGCATCTGCCAGATCGAAGCCTTTGGTCTCAGCGACATCACCCTGCTCCAGAACCTGCTCTTCGGCAGCCTGATCTCAGCCGTGGACCCCGTGGCTGTGCTCGCTGTCTTCGAGAACATTCATGTCAACGAGCAGCTCTACATCCTCGTCTTTGGAGAGTCCTTGCTGAATGATGCAGTCACAGTGGTGAGTCACCATGGCAACACATGGGCGCCACCAACCGACCAAACTTATTTGAAGGAGCTCTCCTTGGGTCTTGAAATTCTGAATGCATGCTTTTATGTGTTTTCATCTTTCACTTACTGTAATGGACCTGTAATTTTCCTTTTGATCTGGGCCCCATGGTACAACATAGTTTGTGCCTTCTGACAGGCCGTGGTTCATACCTGAGGAATATAAAAGGGATTGTGGCCTCTGGACCTGTGATGATTTACCATTTAAGGCATTTCCAAAGGATGACATTTGTTCATAGTGGAAAGGAAGCCGGAGTTATTTTTAAGAAGTGATACTGTCCCATGCAATGTGTATAATGCATGAGAAGTGCTGATACCCCATGAGAGTACCATTCTCAACCAGAGTTGGCTTGTTTACAGTTTTCAAACATTTACTTTTTTAAAATAAAGATTTATTTTATTATTTGAAAGGCAGAGTTGAAGAGAGGGAGGAAGGGAGAGAGATCGAGAAATCTTCCACACCCTGGTTCACTCCCTAAATGGCTACAAGAGTCACAGTTCAGTCAGGCTGTAGTCAGGAACTTGGAACTCCACCTGGGCCTCCCACATGGATGGCAGGAACTCATGTACCTGGATGCCATTCTGCTGCTTTCCCGGGCACATTTTTAGCAGGGAACTGGGTGGAAGTGGATCAGCCTAAACTTCAGCCTGTGCTACCATGGAATCCTAACATTGAAGGTCATGACTTAACCCTTTGCACCCCAGTGCTGGCCCACATTATGCAGCAGCTTTCATCACTTGCTCACTTTCTGTTACGACTCAACAAGCACAGTTCTGGGCCAACTCATTTGCTTGTAAGTAGGTATTTATTCAGCAAACACACATTATTTTTAATTCTCTTTTAATTGCAGCATAATTAGAGTCAGAGGCTGTTATGGTCTTAATGAGGTAGAATTTAACCGTGGAGAGAATGGATGAGGAAGGTCCATCCCCTCACCCAGAGGCCTCTGCCTGCCCCAGCCAGCCACTCAGGTGATCCAGGACTGAGACCACGATTAATTGGCTTCAGTGAGGCTGTCTGATGTTAGTCACTATAGCCGCACAGGTGATAGCAACGAAAAGCATTTATCCTTGTGTAGATAAACCTACATAGTAGGTACTCATCGCATATGACAGATGAGAATATTGAGAAAGATTTAGTAATGTAGACTTTTACAAAACATTTATTTATTTGAAAACCATAGTTGCAGAGACCAAATGGCTACAAGAGCCTGGGCTGGACCAAGCCAAAGCTGGGAACCAGGAGCTTCATTTGAGTATCCCACCCACATCAGTGGCAGGGACCCAAGTGCTTGGGCTGTCTTCCACTGTTTCTGCAGGGCGTTAGCAGGGAGCTGAATGAGAAGTGCAACAACTGGGACACAAACTGATGCCCATTTGGGATACGGAAGCACATAGGGCAGTTTAACCTGCACCCCAATGCTGCCCCCACCATGTGTACTTAAGTAACTAAATTTGTGATACCCTCTCCATTAGCTTCTGTCTTTAAAATGTTTTTCCCGACTTACTTTAAGGTCTCCATAGTCATCAACATTATTCTGCTAGCTTGTATTCCAGTACAAAGTAAGATCCCTGAACTAAATAAAATATTATCTCTAAGGATGTCCATTAATTCCATGGATGTTATTATGTAGAAAATAATACCTTGATAACATCACAATTTTCAGAATAGCTGCTAAGATAACCATTTTAAGACAGCTGAGGTGTATCATTGCAGTAAAAAAAAATCTTCATATACATCATTCATACTTTACAGTGATTAGTCATTCGTTTGCCAATATTAAGTTTTGACTGGAAAACTGCCATAATAGTAATGACATTATTTATAACTGATTTTAGAGACATGAGGTTCTCCTTTGTGACTTTGATATGTAAATTTATCTATGTTGAGCAGATTGCAGACACTTGCATATTGCGTTCTCAGAGTAAATTAATTGGTTGCAAAGGGATTTTTTACAAAGAAATAAGAACACCTGTGCATTCTTTCCAAGGCACTCAGCACATCCAGGCTACTTGCAGAAGGACACACCACAACTCTAACATCTGTTCCTGTTTAGTACCTACCTCAGTAGGGCATCAGATCTCAGGGAGGACCTCACTGAATCACTGTGCAGAGTATACAGGGACAGTTGGAGATCCACAGATGTGTTCTGTGCTGCTGCTTAAGGACACAGAGCCATCAACTGTGGTCTCATGGATGTGGAAGAAGAGCCGACCCACTCAGCTGTCCAGGACTCACATAGATTAGCATTAACTCATGGGTGTTTGACATAAATGTTACCATTCTGGCTAAGAGGCTCATGTTCCACACGGGAGTGCTTGGGTTGCAGTCCTGGCTCCACTGTGGATTCCAGTGTTCCACTAATTCACACTCTGAGAGCAGCAGTCATGGCTAAAGTCATTGGGAGTCCTGGACTGGGCTCTCAGCTCCTAGGATTTGACCAAACCTAGTCTGTCCTTTTCAGGCATTTATGGTGTGAACCAGTGGAAGGGAGCTTGTGCCTGATTCCTCTCCCTGTCTCTCTGCCTCTCAGAAGAAGACAGATATGATATTTAGCTAGACTGTTGTGATTTTGCTTGAAAAATCATGAAGATGCTTTAAAATCTGAAGCTTTTTCAGGTGCTCAGTTAACTCAAAGGTCCTGATGTTTCTACGGTCATCCCTCACCACATGACTTGGGTTCCCATAGTCATCTCCAATGCCATTCCTACAGCATGTTAATGCAACTGTTGCGTATCAGATGTATTTCTCAAGAACACTTAAAGCATTTCCTCAAAAGTGATCTGTCCTTACCCTGGGTCGTTTAAGGAGTGCTAAATCTGTAGAAAGAAGCTAGTACCATACCTCCATGGCTATTCTTTTTGGACCCTAGGGTGGGACTTAACTTTAGGAAAACAGGGGGTGAGCAGTGACTACTTCAAAGTTCTTTTTGATTTTGCAAATAGCAACACAGAGCTGAAGTGTTTTAAACAAACATGATGATCGTCCCTGAAGTTTCATATTTAACAGTGCGACCTGACTGCTTTGGGCTACAGAGCTCCGCTGGCCATCAGCCTCATTTGCTCCACTTATAACCCTGCTCTACATGGTGTTGCTGACTTAGCACACATTTAAAACTAACATTCCAACTATGTCATTCGTCATGTAATGTATTTATGCATTTTTAAAATACTCATACTAAGCAGACCTTTGATCATAAGAAAGTTTTAAATGCACTCATTTGTCAGATCAGCCCATTACAAAGTCAGATTTTCAATATCATAAAGATCAAATGTTAGGAAGAGGTCATCTTGGCTGAGTCCCTAGAAGCATGCTTGTAATCTGCACCTGTATGTACATTGGAAATTCCTATTCCAAAATCTGAAACATAAAAGTCTCTAAAATTGGAGAATCTTGTGAGCATTGATGTGACAAACTCAAGTGGAAAATTCCAAGCCTGGTCTCGAGTAATGAGTCACAGTCAAAATACAGATGCACTCAATACTGAATACATTTGTCTTCAGTGTGTGCATAGAAGATGTATATGGAATATGACCAGCATCACAGGGTAGTGAATAAAGCCAGCTCCTACAATGTCAGTATCCATTCTATATGTTGGCTCATGACCTAGTTGCTTCACTTTTTGTTTGTCACCCTACTCATGGCCTGGTAAAACAGCAGAAGGGGGGCCCGGCAGCGTGGCCTAGCGGCTGAAGTCCTCGCATTGAATGCTCCGGGATCCCATATGGGCGCCGGTTCTAATCCCAGCAGCTCCACTTCACATCCAGCTCCCTGCTTGTGGCCTGGGAAAGCAGTCGAGGATGACCCAAGGCCTTGGGACCCTGCACCCCCGTGGGAGACCCCGGGGGTGGGGGGTTCCTGGATCCTGGCTTCGGATCGGCATAGCACCGGCCGTTGCGCGCACTTGGGGAGTGAATCGGATGGAAGTTCTTCCTCTCTGTCTCTTCGTCTCTCTGTATATCTGACTTTAAAATAAAAATAAATAAATCTTTAAAAAAAAAACCATAAAACAAAAAACAGCAGAAGGGCTTTGGGCCCTTCCCCCAACATTGGATACCTGGGGAAACTCCTGCCTCCCAGTTTGGGCCTGGCCCAGAGCCAGTCATCTGGGGAGTGAACCAGCATATGGAAGATCTCTCTCTTTCTCTTTCTTTCTCTCTGTTAACTCTGCCTTCAAAAATAAGTAAACAAACCTTTTAAAAATAGATTCATGTAAGTTTCATATCTAGACATAGGTCACATCTCCAAGATATCTCATGATGTATATGTAAACAGTCTATGATTAGGGGAAACAAACCCAAAATTTAAACAAACAAGCAAACAAAGACTGATCTTAAAAGCAATAAACTCAGTTTTCTCACTTATACCTAACACCGATAAACATGTAAATCAAAACTCCAAGGTATTTTTCTACATAGGTACCATGGGGTAAAATGAGTTGACTAAAACTGAAATCACCTAATTGTGGGGTTATGGCTGTTGTGACTAAAAGAATTTTAGCTCATGACTGTCACTAGGCATCAGTTTTAATGTGAAGTGGAAGGCTGGTTATGGGAAACCTTTGGTTTTTCAAGGATAAATAGCATCATGGTCTGGGGCCTGATAAGAAGGGACCTTGGTGGTATACTGATGGTTGAGTGCCCCCAGCTGAGCTTTGCTCTTTGCGCTGTCTGCCGAGGTATTTACAACAGAATGGACCTCTGGTGGATGGAATGGTGATGTTGGGAGGATTAGGATTAGGATTTATTTTGTGAAAATGAGCTCCTGGGCTTTTCTTGGCGGCCTCATCACTGTACTAGATGGAGCAGGAAGATGAGAGAAGAAGAGATCAGCTTATGTAAAAACATATTCTGATTTGTAGTTATTTGGGACAAAACGACAGAATGAGGGAGATGTGAGAACAGCATTGTGGTGCTACCACTTAAACTGCTGACTGTCAGCATCCCTCATGGGTGCTCAGATGATCCACTTCCCATCCAACTCTGCTAATTCATGTGGGAAGGTGGTGGAAGATGCCCAAGTACATGGGCTCTGTCACACCTATGGAAGACACTGAGTTTGATCCAGCACTGGTTATTGTAGCAATTTGGGGAGTAAACCAGCAGGTAGATCTGTTTGCCTCTCTCTCTTTCCCTGTAGTTCTTCTTTTCAAATAAATAAAATACATTGAAAAGGGGGAGAAAGAAAGGGGAGAAAGAAAGAGAGAGAGAGAGAGAGAGAGAGAATCTTCCTTGTTCATTCTTCAAATGACCATAGCTCCTTCTCTCTCTCTCTCCCCAACCCATGACTGGAACTTTTACCAAGTCCCATGGGTGTAGCAGAAGCCCAAGCACTGGAACAATCTTGTGTTGCTTTCCTGGGTGGATTAACAGGGAAGTACATCAGAAGGGAGTAGCTTGGACTTGAACCACTGCTTTCCTACGGGATGTGGGAGTACAGGTTGTAATTTAACCTACTGCACCACAATGTTGACCATTTTGTTATCCTTTGGACAATGTGGAAGTCATACCCCTAAATTTTAATTGAATGCTGATTGATTCCAAGCAGTTTCTAATCTGGTAAAAAATTGAGAAAGTATGCCAGACAGGAAATGTGGTAGGTTTTAATGAGCACAGTGAAGTGTAACAGGGTGAAGGGGCCTTTGCAGGACACAGGCTGGCTGGCAGGCATGGACTGACTCATCACCCCGTGGCTGAACCTTGAACAACTTACCCGGAAGGTCAGAGGACCTGCATTCTAATATTGCCTTGACATTTTGTACCACTTGACTGTGGGCAAATTGAATCAAGTTTGACTTTCTCAGAAGAACTCGTATGAAAAGTTAGGAGAGCCTTTCTCTGGTGTCCTTGTCCCTTGGCCCTGCTAGAAACTCCCTGTGCTTCTAGAGCGGTAAATATCACACTGTAAAGGGACGAAGAACCTCCTGCCTGGTGGGAAACGTGGTAGGACTCCAGCTGCCATTTGCTCTTCCCAGACTGAAGATGGAGGGATGTCTTGTGTTACTGAAGCATTACTTAAACCGAGGCTATTGAAATAAGCGAGGCAGTAGTGTAGACTCATTCATTGAGAAGCACAAAATGTCTAAGTTACAGGTACAGGGCAGGAACGATATATATGTTACAGCTGGTAGATACTCTCCTCTCTCTCTTGTGTATGTGTGTGTGTGTGTATTTGTGTGTTTGTGTACACTTTTGCTCCCTTTTTGTTCAACAAACTTCCTTCAGGTCTTGTATCACCCCAGACATACATGTCTAGGTGGCACAGGGAGGTGGGGATGGAGTGAGGAAGAGGACTTCCTCAGATCAGGCACCTGTACTGACAGCCCATTTCCTTCCGTGGTGTGTGGACCTCCCACAATAAATACATTCCCAGCACCACTGATACACATCCTTTCTGACATATGACTTCCCAAACAATGTTGATTTGAGTGAGGTATGCCAGATAACAAGTAAATACTTACCTGGAAAAAAAAAGAAAGAAAAACGCTCAGATTTTATGGATATTGTAAATTTTAGGTCTTCTGTTTCTTACTTTTACAAATACTTTCCCTGATAATAGAATTTTTCTGAAGTGTTTATATTTAAAACCCACATTAAAATCCTAGGTGAATGGCCATGAATTGCCTCATACAATCCACTTGGTTATAGAGCAGTCATGTCATCTTGAAAGACCAGGTGTTTCTGTATGCAGAGTGATCCTGGAAGATTGGCGATATTTTGACCACATGTCTCTTGCTTCCACAGGTCCTGTATAATTTGTTCAAGTCCTTTTGCCAGATGAAAACCATTGAGACCATTGATGTATTTGCTGGAATTGCTAACTTCTTTGTCGTGGGCATTGGTGGAGTGCTGATCGGCATCTTCCTGGGATTTATAGCGGCCTTCACTACTCGTTTCACGCATAATATTAGAGTGATTGAGCCACTCTTTGTTTTCCTGTACAGTTATTTGTCCTACATCACAGCTGAGATGTTTCACCTCTCGGGCATCATGGCGTGAGTATTTCTTTGCTACTTGAGCAGTATGTGCCATCTGGTTCGTGTGTTCTAAGTTACTGAAGTGAGTAGCTTAGATGAAAGAGTAGACTTCTAAATTCTTTTAAGAATGGTTAAAAGTAGATTTTCTTGCTTTTTGTTATTAAAAACATATATGTTTCAGTCACCTGTATACTAACATGAACTGGTGTTAAGATGGAGAGTCATCTAAAGGTTATTTCTGGGTTCTCAAGTGAAATTAATAAACAACTGCTGAGGTTGAACTTGGTTAATAATTTTCTGGGTTTGCTACCCATTCCGTGTTGTCCATGTGGAAGGCTGCAGATGTTTTTCAACAAGGTTGCGTGACCTGAATTGCTCTTGGAGCTTTGAGAATGTTGATATGTCATCATGTGAACAAGCTCAGTGGTAGAAACGTTTAATGTGATGGATTCTACTTGAGATGATTGCTGAAAGTCATTCAAAGCAAAGTACAGTGAACGATACGTGTGATCACATCATTTGACTTATGCTTTTAAAATAAAGGGGTCTGGTTATGAAGCAAGAAATGCGTATTAGTGGACATGCTCCAAAAGTTCTTCACGTGAGCTGAACAATGCGAATGTTCAGAACCCGTGTCAGTCTGTGGAGGCTTGCTTTGGAGAAGGATTCTCACTGGATAGGAGTGTTATTGTAGCTTCCTGAAACAAGCCTGTTGCATTATGCTCACACTCTGTATAGGGCTAATGGCAAAAACTTAGTAAATGGGATGCTTCTACAGATTTTTTTGCAAATATGTATTTTCAGCTCAGTATGCAAGAACCTGTTGTACCCATTTAGAGTGTTGCTTCTATAAACATGGTTGTTCGTGACTTTCTCTCCCAGCCTGATTTAAGAATTGCTGTGATTGAGGTCTGCTTTGTTTTTCATCCCCTATCGGCACTTCTGTATCAGAAAACAATTTGATGTGTGGTGGAGGAAGTCCACGGCTTCTCTGTAAGAAGAGTGGAACCATTGTCATGAAAGCCATGATTTAAAGATTGGCTGGTTTTCTATTACATAGAGCACCTAAATAAAGCAACATGTTAATCCAGTTTGACTCAGTCATGAAATGTTCCATGTCTTCCTGGTTGCTATTCATATCATCTGTATGACTTCCAGTTCCTTACTGTTCTTTGACGAGTGTCATTGAAAATGTGTGAGCATCTAGTCCCAAGCTCTCTACCCGGAGTGTTGGAGTGGGACTTAGCTCAGGCTTCACAACAGTGGTGTTCTAGCAAAGCTTTGTGAGAATTTCGAATGGCATTGTGTATCTGAGGAGTTAGAGACTCCTAATCATGTGCATATAAAAATGTTCTAGAACAATAACAAGGTAACTATCTAAATGAATCAGTTTATGCTGAAGTCAGAAAATGGGGTCTATGAACAGCCATAGTATGGAGGGATAGATAGTTGGAGAGCTGGCTGGTGATTGGAAACTTGGTGCATCAGATATATTTTCAAAGCCCAGTATTTACAAAGCTGCAAAGACTGGTGTTATATCAAGAACTTGCCTCTTTTGAAAATGGGACCACTGGTAACTTGCTCCAGAAGTTCTGATATCAGAGACAAATAGGACTACATATTCCTGAAAAACAGCACATATAATTCTCTGCTATGTTTTGCAGGTGTATGAAAAACACTCTTTGTTATCAACTTCAAAGTGAAAATTTATTTTACAACTCAGCATCACAAAAATGTTTTATTGCATTTATTTGTCACCCTAAATACTAATGGACCCTTAAATAAGATGTTCTAGGAACTGCAGCAATTTTTAGACTTAGAATAGCTGTGAGCACTCATTATTCTGTGATAGCGAATGAAGAGACTGATTGACATCGGGGTGTATTTTGTGCCCAGAAGTGATGTCCTATTTTCTAATGGAAGGTGATTAGTATGCTAGTCAAACCTGGGCGTGTGTGATGTTGTCATATGGTAGAGATCACAGCTGTGCATTTGAAGTGCATTATATGTGCTTCCACATTGTAATTACTCATTCCACCTTGGGATATTGGTCCAGGGGAGGTGGTATAATGATGCTATTAAAATTGCACATCCAGGTTGTGCCTCTTTTCTGGGCTTACATTGAGCTAATTCCTTTTCTGCTTCATGCTAATTACTCTGTAGTTTTTGTGATTTAAAGGCAAATTTTTAAGGTTAATGGTAGGAAAGGTTACTGTAGGGTACTGAGCATGCTCAGTATTTTCCATGGTTTGTTTAAGAGAAATCAGCAGCTGCATAGAAAGGAAAACAGGCTGAGGAGAAAGGCTGGTGAGCCAAGAGATGGGTTGAATTATCTTCCTAAAGATTTGTAGAACCATTGTGAAACTTGGTCCACCTGGGTTTTGCCCACCGTCTTCCCTCTTTCTCTCCCTCACTACAACCTTCTCCCACCCTTTCCCTTTCTTCCTCCTTTTATTACCTTTCAGATGCTTTAGCACGTTTATTCCAGCTTTCATCTTAAGCAAGCTCTCAGGCAGGCTGTCTTAATAGGAGATCACATTAGACAACTGGGTGGTTCCTGAAAGAATTCCGTCTAAAAGGTATATCCTTCTGCATAATAGAGACCAGGGTTTGGGTTCAACATGCAACCCATCTCTTGAGTAGGAATGCGCTAGTTCAGGATTTCAGCACCTATCTCTTCGGGGGGAGATGTTGCAAGCAGAGCACCTCAGATATGTACAAAGCCTTCTGTGGCTGTTGTTTATTTTTGACATGAAAATAAATATCCACCCACACAGCACAATGGTTTTATATGCTTTTCACTCACTGTGAATAAATAATAGGAGGTAGAATCAACCTCTGTTATCTTCCTCTGTCTTATAAGCTATTTGGGGCGATGACTTCTGGGCATTCTTAGATTGGGTGTGCCTATGTGACATCCTCTAGTATGAACTTCTAAACCTAAATTAGTGTCGAAGAATTACTTACATTCATAGTTGACTGTGTCCAGCAAAATTTTAGATTCAAACACTAATAATGTGGTGTTATTTCCTAATATTCCTAATAGTCTTTTAAAATGTTTATTAATTATTGGTTAGGAGAGCAGAGAGGTGGAGGAAAACACAGAACTCCCTCCTGTCTGTCTGTCTGTTTACCTCTATAATGGTCAGACCTGAGCTGAAGTCAAAGCCAGGTGTAAGAAACTCCTGTATAGGAGTCTCAGGGATCCAGCTCACTGAGCCCCTCTGGGCCTCCGTTAGCAGGGAGCTGAAATCAAGAGCCAGGGACAAGCTTCAAATTCAGGCTATTTAATATGGGATGTGGACAATAAAAGTTCCATCCCCTTTTCACTCATTTCTGTACTGTAAGAAATTGTTACAACAGGGAAGAATGTGTGTGTGTGTGTGTGTGTATATATATGTGTGTGTATCAGTGAGTTTCCACTACACTAAAACTAAAGGGAAGAGAAAGTTCCCATGGTTCCCTGAACAAGAGATTTCCCATGTGAATAACATTGGACACTTTGTGGTCCAATGTTTGTAGTAACACATTTAGTGGGGATTAGTAACTACAGATTTTGAGAATTTTTTTTTTCTAGTCTCATGCAATATGGTGGCCACCAGCTACATATATCTTTAGCACTGAAAATGTGACCAATCAAAATTGAGTGGTGCTCTAAGATAAAAATATACAGCAGATTTTTAAAAGTGGAAAGAAAAAAAAAGATTGTAAACTACCGTGTTAGCACTTTATTATTGCTTTACAGTGAAATAACAATATATGGTTCTATTAGGCTAAGTAAATATAGTATAAGTTTAGTTTTACCACGTGTTTTTTTAAGAATGGCAGATGATTGAGTTTTGGAAGATAAAGTAGTTATTGATGTGAATTTTGAATAGATACTATTCTCATATTTAAAATATTTATTTTATTTTTATTTGAAAGGCAGAATTACAGAGAGGAGAGACAGACAGATAGGACCTCCCTCTGCTGGCTCACTGCTCAAATGGCTACAAAGCCTGGAGATAAGCCAATCCAAAGCCAGGAGCTTCTTTCAATTCTCCCACCTGAGTACAGGGTCCGAAGTACTTGAGCTATCCTCTACCATCTTGCCAAGAAATAAGCAGGGAGCTGAAATGAAGCAGAAAGCCAGGACATGAACTGATGTTTGAATGGGATGTTTGGGAAAGCCAGGACATGCACTGATGTTTGTATGGGATGTATGATGTTTGTATGGGATGCTACAGGTGAAAGCTTATCCTATGTACCACAGTACCAGTCCCATCCAATTTGCTCTTGTAATGAAAGCTGTAGAAGCTGAAAATTGCAACTGCAGTCCCTATTATATGCCCATGAGACAATGTTGCATCAGGGAAAAATGGTAGTGCTTGCCATGAAATTTTGCTATTTGGATATTTGAAGACTGACATACGATTTATTCACCTTGATAAGGTAGAAAAAGATAAGGGCATGAAGGTCAAGGGATATGGGAGGGAAAAGCTTCTCTTCCCTTGATGGTAATGGTGTCTCTTATAGAATCATCTTTGACAACGATGAGGGTAAAGGAGAATAAGAAAGGAGAAATGGAAGAAAAGTGGAAGTTTTTCGGAGTTGGCTTGTGCTAATTACGCTGTCATAATAAAGTTGTTTGGAGATATTAAAAGAAGAAAACACTACCCCAGAGTTCACATTCAAGGGCTTTGATCCAGACATTTTCAGAACTTGGCCAAGGAGCAGGACTGTCCCTCAGGGAAAGCTGTGAGTCCCACAGGAATGAGCAAAGTACATTCAAATAGATTCCTTCAGGTGGCGTGTTCCATACTTCCTGTAAATCAAAAGTGCAAATTTATGCAATATTCAGTACTCAAAATAGTGGATTTTCTTGTCTCATCTTCTGAGAGGTAAGATAATTTCAGAAATACCATTTTCACCTGTTATTGTTTGAATTTTCTCTGCAGACTGAAAATCAATGAATTCCATATATTGAAGTCTCTAGTTCTTTAGTAGAGATAAAAACCAAAATTAAAAAAAATATATATATATATACACACACACATATATCCTAAGTAAAATTATATATTCCATATTTGAAGATTAACAGGGCTAGAATGTTGAGCTATTTACTCTCTCTTTTTTTATTATTATTATTATTGGAAAGCCGATATACAGAGAGGAAGATCTTCCGTCCAATGTTTCACTCCCCAGGTGAGCCGCAACGGGCCGGTGCGCGCCGATCCGAAGCCGGGAACCAGGAACCTCTTCCGGGTCTTCCACGCGGGTGCAGGGTCCCAAAGACTTGGGCCATCCTTGACTGCTTTCTCAGGCCACAAGCAGGGAGCTGGATGGGAAGTGGAGCTGCCGGGATTAGAACTGGCGCCCATATGGGATCCCGGGGCGTTCAAGGCGAGGACCTAAGCCGCTAGGCCACACCGCTGGGTCCGAGCTATTTACTCTTTACCCCATGTCTTAACATGACCCCTTCTTGTGTTGATTAGATAGGTACATTCAAGGAATGCTACTTTTAATTTAAGGGAAAAAGAAATTGAGATATTAATTTTCTGGGAGAAACTGACATGGTGCAAAAGAAATGCAGTAAATGTTGTGTTAGGCCACTTCAAAAAGTTCATGGAAAAATGAAATTAAGGAATGAAATTATTTTCGTGTAAGTAATTTTTTTTTCTTTTTGTAAAATAACATGCACTATTGATGATTTAAGAAGAAGTCCTGGGGTTTGGCTAGTTGATCAGAATAATGCTTTAGCATTCTCAGAGTGACATTTGGCTAATAAATATTAAAGCAGTTTTTCTAGTTGTTGAAAGAAATCAAGGTATTCTTTTCTAATGTATGTACTAGAGAAGATTTTAGGGCTGATAGGGAATTATTTAGAGGGGGAAAATGGTGTTTATATGCTAAAATAAGTTCCATGCAACTGGAAAAATTAGCTTATGTATTTGGATCTAATTCTGTTTTAAGAGGTCTTCCCCCCCCCTTTTTTTTTGAATAGTTTCTTGACTACTGTTTACGATTATTTTTAAAAATTGTGATTTTCACTACTGGATCATGGCTCAAGAATATTGTGGAAAATACTACTACTTTTTAGTAAAATGTGGATCCAAATGCAAAACAGCAGTGTAGTGAGAGCATCATCTCCACTTGAGCAAAGAGTTCTCAACAAAGCTTAGCCTTTGACAATAAAACGAGTGTGTGTGTGGGGGGGCGGGTGGGGAGGGTGGAGCTGGTAATGTTTGGGTTATAGCCTAAGTAGTAATGACCAGATTGGTGAAGAGGTTGTGAGGCATAGCTCCAGGAAATTATCTTGCAGTGACAGGTGTATTTCTGTTTTGTGGTGAACATCTCATTGAAGTACTTCCAAAGCTTTTTTTTTTTTTTTTAACACCATTCTACATGCAACAGGCAGCACTTTGATGACACTTTGGAGAAAAATGGAGAGGCTCACTGGCTACCTCTAGGATTTGTCTGTGGAGGACCATCTGGAGACTCAAGTGAAGGAGTTAAAGAGATTAACTCCAGTTTCAGTTCTTTCTCATTCTTCTTTTCTCCCAAGTCTCCTGCCTACCTGCCCACTGTCTTTCTTCAAAAGTGAATACATTTGAAATCACCTGGATAGATCATTACATATTCAGAATCTGAGGCCTTGACTGTTGATTCTCTCTCTCTCTCTAGATCTTGGTCAGTGACAGGGAATTTGTATTTCTCCAAGGAATTCCAAGAATTATGTGATCCTCAGATCATAGCTCTCTACTGTATCAAAGTATCTCCAAATGCTCTTTGAAAATGAAATTAAAAGATGGATTTAATTTGGTGTAAACCATTTTGAAATCCATGTGTAATCTTTTTATTTTTCTTTCCATGATTCCTTAAATGATTGGATTTCAAAATAAAGTGTCCTGCTAATTAATGGGAGCCATAAGAGCTCTCAGAATTCAGTGACCCGAGTGGATTTTTCCCAGGTCATGTTGAATCCTGAAAATATTCTTGCATACCTCTCGTGCAGGGTTGCTCACACCCCAGGTCCCATGTGCACCCTTCTTGAAATACACACCATGAGTTCTCCGCCTGGAAAACTTGAATTCTATTTTCAAGTTCCTCATCAGATCCTCCTATCTCTTTGAGGCCTTTCTCAACGGTCCCCACTGGAGTCAATAGATTTCATGAGTCTTGTGATGCCTTATGCTTCATTACGCTTTGGATGTAATCCTTTGTGTACTCTCTGTTAACAAAACCATGGCTTTTTAAGGTTCCAGTAAGTAATCTATTGCCAGAGGTTAAATTGCATCTAAAACATTTATAAAGGATAAGTAAAATGATGTTGTGTGTGAAATGGATAATCGCACATGAGGCATCCAGGATTTTTGATAGTTTGAACTTATTTTATTCATTTGAAGAAAGGTTACTC
The DNA here is from genome assembly GCF_030435755.1 of Ochotona princeps. Lineage (NCBI taxonomy): Eukaryota > Metazoa > Chordata > Mammalia > Lagomorpha > Ochotonidae > Ochotona > Ochotona princeps. The sequence goes on along the minus strand of NC_080839.1, from coordinate 7,304,120 downwards.
AATTTTTGTGCTTGGATCCTCTTTTGAAAAACAATTTTTGTTGCACTTTCTCATGTGTCAAACTCACTTTCTCTTGGTTGTCAGGTTTCCTGAAAAAGTCGATTCACTGTATAGTACATTCACACCCTGGAATAATTCATTTACCTCGCATGAGTGGGTGCTTTATTCTGAGAACATGCAGTGTACTCTGAGTCACTGCAAGATCTTGCTCTAGCCAATACAAAGAAGGCTTTTTAATAGGTCTCCATCATTGCTGCTGTACTGATTGGTGAGGCATGCTTTTGTATTTGGCAAAATAAAAAACGAGGACATGCAGCTACTATTTGACTTTGTTTTCCTGCAACTGAATCCATAGTTTTTAAGGGATAAATACAGATGTGTAGTAGGAGCAAAAACATTTTGCAGTAGTCTCTCAGCTTGTCTCTGATTCCAAATAGTTCATATTACAGAAAACAATCTCATAACCTTAGGGGTAAAAGCTAATGAGCTAATCAAACTAGAAAAAAAAAAAAAAAACAAAACTTTGAAAAAAAAAGAAGTAACCGATGCATAGCTTCTTCACTATTTGCATATAAACACAGACAGGTTGTGCATTTTCCATCTTTAAAACCATGCATCTGCCTTCACGTCTCAAGTTCATTGAAGACTGATACCTGATCTCTGTTTCTGAGGGCTATGTCCATCTAGATTAAGCACTGTGGATAGTCATGAGACTAGACAGCCTGCATACATGGAACATGCGCTTGTTACCACTCTGGACATGTAGTCATGCTGAGTAAATGCTTGTCCATTGTTCTTTCAAAACACAGATTATAGTGAAAGAAAAAGAAAATCTATAGAAGGTGGACATCACTGATTGCTCTAACAGAGTTACAGAGTCATATAGAAGAAAAGTATTTGTATTCTCTCTTTAGAAATTAAGCAAACACATGCCATCTAAATAGAAAGGTTGTTTACCTCTGGAAACTGCTCTTAGGTAGGATTAGCCCCCCCACCCCCGATTTTTTCTATACTTTATTTTGAATGATACAGGGATGAAGAAAAAGCCTCAATTGCTGGTGAGGTAAAAACCCACTAATTACAGAGCTTTCACTCTTGGCCTCTAAATTGATGCTAATCACCATACATTTATGTTAAAGGCAAGATAATAACACCATACATTTATGTTAAAGGCAGATTTACCAGTGAGTCCTGTGTGCTTCACCTTCATGTGGTTGCATGGTGTGGAACTTAACACCTGTCAAAACATGGGAATTTTTCAGGATGCTATCTGGGCCAGGCTGGGAATGGATTCTTTAAATGAAATGGCAAACCCAAATTTGCTCAGCCCATGGCTGAATAAGGACAGAAGAATCAGGATAAATTGCATACCAAGGGCCACAAAGAGAGGGAGTCTGGGGTTTCCAGGGGAATAGAGTGCTGTCATGGTCCACACTCTAATATCTTTACAATAAAATGGAAAGGTTTTATGTTCTACTCAATTTTTACTGTTTTTGCTGTCTACTGTCCTTTCTCTTTTTCTTGACGTTTTTAAAAAGGTGTTAATTTTCTCCCTCCAATCCTGGGGCTGTTCAATTGTAAAATACTTAATATCCTTTTGATGACTGTCTTCCACATTGAATAAGAAAACTTAGTGGCTTAATTCAGGAAATAGGTTAACAGGACACCGAGATTTGAAATTGTAACAGAATCCACGTAAGTGATTGCAGGCATAAAGAATAAAAATAAAGGTAACTTCACCTTGCAGAAAAAGATTTCCTGTCTTAAAGGGAGCATTTCCATAACTTTGGTGAAAGGGTTTCCTATCCGCAGAGCTTTATAAAAATGTATTTCAGTGAATACTGGTACAATCGATGGTCATTGAGTTGTAGCTGAGTATTGTCAGCTCTTGATCGTCTTTTATAATACCTTCAAATCTGAAATGTGCCAAGTCACCGTGTGATATTTTGCAACCTTGGGATTTTTTCAATAGATGCTACTCACTAGGTTTTCCACACCTTTTGGAGCCATAGGATCCAGGCCGTAGAATCCTTAATGCATGTTTTATCTAATCAAAAAAAGATGAAGATTCTGCTTACTTCAGTTACAGTTCAAGTCAGTGGGATGAAATTCTACAACAGCAAGCAAAATAAACAAACAAAAAAGAAAAAACACATGAAAGATGATCGAAAATATGAGTTTTCAATTGTGGCAATTAATAAAAGAGTTATTTTATTTCCGGACAGAGAAGAAAATGAAATGGCAAACCACTGCAATAAGTTGTTTCCAAGCTCAGGTTTGTGCCCTCCCAATCTCTCCTTCAGATGTCCTTCAGAATTCTCATTCTAAAGTAAAAGTCAGTTTTTACCAATATTGTGGTTAAAAATTCATTTATGTAATGATCCAAATATTTGATGATATGCCAAACCCTATGGTGTGCATCAATATACATTTCTTCTCCGTATGGTGCTTCCAATTGGGTTAGTGAGAGAGAAATTAATGTTATCCAAAAATATTATTTCCCATTTTTTCCTTTAGCACGTAGAACTCCTAAGAACTCCTAAGAGAATACTAAGCTCTTAAGAATTATTTCTTTTTGTTGCTGTTGTTGAAGATTTATTTTATTTTTATTGCAAAGTCAGATATACACAGAGAGCAGGACAGACAGAGAGGAAGATCTTCCGTCCGATGATTCACTCTTCAAGTGACCACAATGGCCAGTGCTGCGCCAATCCAAAGCTAGGAGCCAGGAATTTCATCCAGGTCTCCCACACGGGTGCAAGGTCCCAAGGCTTTGGGCCGTCCTCGACTGCTTTCCCAGGTTACAAGCAGGGAGCTGGATGGGAAGTGGAGCAACTGGGGTTAGAACCAGTGCCCATATGGGATCCTGGCATGTTCAATGCAAGGACTTTGGCCACTAGGTCACGGCGTCAGGCCCAAGAATTACTTCTAATGGTGCCACATTGACCACCAACTTCCTTTCTCCAGATCTCTCTACATAATCATCTCCATCTCTTCCAATTAACAGTATCACTTGGCAGTTCCCTAATAAGCCATCATGTTCATTTCTTTCATGTCTTTGAGCATGCTTCAAATGTGACTATTTACTCTACATATCCATAGATTCATGTAACTGTGGATTGAAAATACTTGCAATGGGGCCTGACACAGTAACCTAGTTGCTAAAGCCCTCACCTGGAATGCACCAGGATCCCACATGGGTGCTGATTTTTATCCTACCTGCTCTGCTTCCCATCCAGCTCCCTGCTGGTAGCCTGGGAAAACAATAGAGGATGGTCCAAAGCCTTCAGACCCTGTACTTGTGTGAGAGACTCGGAAGAAGCTCCTGGCTCCTGGCTTTCAATTGGCTCAGTTTCATTACTGTGACCATTAGGGAGTGAACCAGAGGATGGAAGATCTCTGTCTTCTCTTCTCTCTGTGAATCTGCCTTCTAATCAAAATCAATAAATCTTTAAAAATATTTACAATGAAAAATTAGGGTGATACCGAATAGATCTTTTTTTTTGGTCTTCCTGTAAATAATACAGAATAACAATTATGGGGCCCGGCGGTGTGGCCTAGCGGCTAAAGTCCTCGCCTTGAATGCCCCGGGATCCCATATGGGCGCCGGTTCTAATCCTGGCAGCTTCACTTCCCATCCAGCTCCCTGCTTGTGGCCTGGGAAAGCTTTGGGATCCTGCACCCGTGTGGGAGACCCGGAAGAGGTTCCTGGTTCCCAGCTCACTTGGGGAGTGAAACATCGGATGGAAGATCTTCCTCTCTGTCTCTCCTCCTCTCTGTATATCCGGCTTTCCAATAATAATAATAATAATAATAATAATAATAATAATAATAATAATAAAAGAATAACAATTATGCATGTAGAATTTACATTGCATTCATTGCTATGAGTGACCAGGAGATGACTTAAAATCTGTGGAATGATGTCTATAGATTATGTGCAGATATCACAGTATTTCAAAGGACTTGAGCATGCATAGAATTTGTTGTCCGAAAATGTCCTGGGAACAATCCTGGAGCAGACAGACCAAAGAATTGTTGTTCTCTTTTTCAAATGTGCTGAGATTTTACTTATTCAGGAAGATTTTCCTCAAATGTCCCCTCTTTTGGGGCCAAGGTAGCCTTTTCCATTCCTGTATTTTCACAATGCCCTTCCCATTCTCCATCTGCAACAACTGTAGTACATAATGATTTTCTCCTGACTATACCATTTATTGAATTGCAACCTCCTGAAGGTAAAAATTGTGTATTATTTGCTTTCAGCTGCTATATGTTCAGAAAATACTGGTTGATACTAAAATAATCCTACTAATGTGGAGGCTAGGATATTGAGTGGTGCAAACAAAAGGAAAAAACTAATACGGTGCCAGGAGTCAATGGAAATCAAGTCATATTGGATTATTGAAGGACAATGGTTTTATTTTGAAGGAAGTTTTATAGTTAAGAACTTTGCATGGATTTTCTAGTAATCCAAGAACCCAAAGTGAACATGCTTTTATTTTGGTGTGGATATCACTAGGTTGAGTGAGGATGAGAAACTGTGAGTTTTAGGTATGAAGTCTTCATGTATCCTTGTAAGGATAGTTGAAGAAATCTCACCTCTCTACTATGACATGACATTGTACCTGAGGACACTCTTGACTCATACTGCAAACACAGTAAGGTTGAGAAGTTAAACACCTGCCTGTGTCGTTTGCCATGTCTGAAAGTTCTTTGTGATGCTTTTAGAAGAGCAATAGGGACTCAAGTTTAGCATGATATGGACGTCATCAACTCTAGAAGAGGATCAAGTAGACTTGTAGAGGTTTCATTTTTTCTGTTCCTGGCGGCCTGTTCTGTCTCTACCTCCAAAGGGAGGGATGCTGGCTTATTTACAGTTTGTGGTCTTATGATGTTCTGAAGGTAAGGGGAGTAGACATCAGGTTAGCTTACCATAACAGCAGCAACAATCCTTAGCAATGAAAACTTCTCAGGCTGTTGCTTGAGTAGTCATATGCATCACGTTGCACATAGCAGACAGACCAAAACAGGAACATTTAGAGCATTCCCCTAGCCCTGAATGAGCATGCACACACTCACTCAATGTTCAGTACCTGCCCCAGGTGTTGTTCTTGTTAAATGTCTCATTGCTGCTGATCAGAAACTGTTAAGTTACACGAAAGTGTCCAGCAGATCTGAGTGTCCTGGTATCATTTAAAAGATACAAAACAAAGGAAAATGATCCTATAGACATCCACATAAAAATCAATTCATCTCTCATTTTCTACACCAAAGATTCATTTTAAATTATTTCTAAATTGCAGTGGTTGCCAAATTACTCAGGTATCGAAGAGTACTTTTTACCTGTGTGGTTTGCTTTTAAAAAACTTTTATTGATTTACTTGAAAGGGAGAGAGGAGAGAGAGAAAATTGGAAGGGAAGGAAACTGAAGGAGGGAGAGGGGAGAGGAGGAAATGAAAGTGAAGGGAAATACCTGTTTGCTGGTTCACCCCACCCTCCCTGAAACACCTGGAACAGCCAATGTTGGGTCAATGAAGTTAGAACCTGGGAACTCCGTCTGGGTCTCCCACATGGATGGCAGGGACACAACTACTTGAGCCATCCTCACCTGATTCCTTAAGTGCACATCAGTAGGAAGCTGGCATAAGAAGTACAGCTGGGACTTGAACCCAGGTACTCTCACAGGAATATTGCTGGCACCATCCTAATCGCTCAGGTGAACACCTGTGCTCTGTGTGACTTACATTTTGCGCAGTGAATGATGTGAACATGACTCCAGAGGAAATTGTTTGGTCTATTCACAAAAACGCTGTTATCTAGCCTGTGATAGAAGAAATATGAATCTAAGCGAAAGAGGTGAAAATGAGACCACTGGGGGTAACCTGCAAGATTTTACTCCATAACTTAAATTATTTTATATCTTCAAATGAAAGTGGTTAGAAAATGCTGGGTAGTAGGTATTTAGTGTTCCTTATTTGTATTTTTATGTAAGCTTAAATACTTCATAGCTAAACTCTTGAAGCTTGTCTTGAAAAGTAATGTGGCTCTAAATAATTTTAAGTAAAGATGTTCTAGTTGACATGTTTGAGAAAGGCTCCTTTATGTTGCATCGAATGTGCTTTTTCTTTACAAAACACATCACAATACAGATCCTTCATCAACTGAATCCAGCTATGGCCTTTATTCTTTGGTCCGTATTATGGGCATCTTTTTCAAAAAGTCTGCTGAAAGAAAAAGCCAGGTCAAATGTGAATGATGCAGACTGCCAGAGGTATAGTTAACCAGTGTTCTCTAAGGGTATCTATAGCCTAAGGTTCAAAAACTCCTAATACGGCACATTAAAGAATAAAGGGACCTCACAGACAAGTTTCGTGAAGCTCTTCAGGTGGGGAGGCTACACAGGCTCATCCCTGTGGGCTGAATGCCATCAGTGCCAGACAGAAGTGGGAGGGTTGCTGTCAGCAGGTAGGGAAGCAGGCTGGGTGATGCAGCCAGGGGCCGAGGAATGGAAGCAGCCTCTAGAAGCAAGTGCAGTGATCTCACTCCCCTCACTACAGAAGGGATGCAACCCTGCCAGCGCCTTCATCTTAGCTGACTGAAAATGACTTGTGATAAGATGATGTCATTTGAAACCACTTCATGTTATGGCAGCTGGTGGAAATGCATGCAGACAGACTTGTGCTTGAGAAAGGATGAGGAAGGGCTGGAGAGGGGAGGGACAGTGTTCCCATTGGAGATCACTGAGCTCAGTGAGGATTCGGGAAGAGCCAGGGTTTTATTGGGGGCTGATTTGGGTGACTGTCTCGGTTCCCACACTGGCACCAGCATTTATTATCAGTGTAAACTTGAATAACTGAACCTCTGTGTGCCTTTTGTCCTCCTGTCTATAAAAGTAAGAATGATAGCATAGCTTGCTTCATAAACCTGTGGCAAAGACTGGTGTACGTCACACAGAGTGTTCGCACAGTATCAGGCACAACATGAAAGTGCTGCAAGCATGATTATTATTGTGTAGGAGCCCTCAGTTGCTCAAAAGCTCTCCCATATCTTTGGAACTGCTGAATTTTATTAGCACACTTAGTGAGCACATTCTTTGGAGAAGCCACAAGTTTGCATTCTTCACTCACATCAATCTAAAAGGAACACCTGTTTATTCTGAAGACAGCGAAATGGTGACTAAATGCTTGGTCCTTACACTCAGTGAAATCTTTATTTTACTTTAAATGGGCGCACAAAAATAAACAAACATGTCCCCTCTGTGAGGAACACTCATGCCCTTTGCATTGAAAGGTGTTCCTCTCGCAGTATTAACTTTCAGAGCCCCTGGATCGATATTCCTCATCGCATATGCATATGCACTGCGGGAAGATTTCCTTAGGACAGCAACAATCTTCTCACTGTGAGAAGAGGCTCAAGGTGGGGGCCAAGCAGGAAGAGTGCATAGCATCAGTATGGGCAACTTGAACGGTCAGGACCAGAAGTTGATTTACACCATGGTTCTAGTCAGTAGAAGGCCACACACAACACTGTAGTTCCATCCTCCTGGTTGAATTTTACAGCACTTTCTGATAAAAAGTCCCTTGGATTCGCTACAGTCTAGGTACTTTGTATATCTTTGTGTATATCTTCCTCTACAGTTCCTTCTTTGGGTGGCATTCTGGACAGAGTAGAGTGCACTGTATATTGCTGTAAAACAAGAAGATGATAAAGACTGAAGTTGTGTTTGAGAGTCATGAGACAGCTGAGGCATGAGTGTGGAAGGAAGGTGGGGGTGCGGCTGAAATTCTCCACTGGGGAAGTTAGAGGAGCTTCCCATGTCCTACTCAGTACAATGGCTTCCGTCCTGAGCCTGCCTTTACCTGAGTGTGGCAGATCAGGCCAAATTAAAATAGATACTATGTGCGCTGGAGGAAGAGATCTCTGTGGTAGTGAAGTTTTGGAAATGTACAGAAAACAAGCACAAGAGTGTCTTTCCTTCAGGAATTCTCAGAGCCCATTAACACAGTTCCTATATCCCAGAAATGGTTCCAACAGATAAAGAGGAACTAAGGTTATTAGGATAAAGAGAAGTGGATGAGTGTAAGACATAATCAAGATGAGAAACTGAAAACCAGTGGTTATTAATCATTTTGGGGAGAGTAAAGGACTAGGATAAGGACTGGAAGCCCAGTGTTGTTCTAATTTTAAGTTTAAAATTTGTTGTGATAATTTAGGATTTAAAATAAAGGGTTATTGTGTTTGAAGGGCAGAGTGACAGAGAGAGAATCATCCATTCATGGGTTCATTCCCCTAAATGGCCACAAAAAACAGCAGCCTGAAAATGTATCCAGGTCTCCAAAGGGAGTGACAAAGACTCAAGCACTCCAGCCACTGCCCTCCTAGGAACCTTAGCAGGGAGTTTAATGGGAAGCAGTGCAGCTGGGACTTGAACTGGTACTTTAGGAGGGGACACAGGTGTGCCAAGGGACACTTAGATGATTGTGCCACAATGTTGGCCCCATGAGTTTTATATAATGGAGAAATAAAGTATATACAGGGGTCGGAATTGGTTTTATGGCAAGACGATGGATATGAAGTTGATTTTGTACTTGTTTGAATGGGATACTTAAAGGCAAGCTGATGGGACAGGTGTCCATAGGGAGGAATCAAAGGAAACTGGAAAGCTGGGCAGAGTGTGCAGCTCAAGTCAACTGTATTAACAAAGACTTTCAAAAACAGTAGAACCTCCTTTTCAGTAAATTACATTCACTTATAAAAATCAATTGAGAGGGCCAACATTGTGGCACAGTGGGCAAACTTGTCACCTGGGACACCATCCCATGTGGGTGCTGGTTCATGCTCTGGCTGCTCCACCTCTGATCCAGCTTTCTGCTGTAAAGGACTGGGAAAAGTAATGGAAGATGCCACAAGTGCTGAGGGCCCTGCCATCCAGGTGGGTGATTCAGATGAAGGTTCTGGGTCTCACCATTGGGACCACTTAGGGAATGCACCAGTCATTGGAAGATCTCACTGATCTCTCCCTCTCTCACATGAACTTTGACTCTCAAACACATTAAATTAACTAAGAAAAAACATCTATTGGTGATGCAACCACAGGCAGCTGACCGGAGTCATCATTTGGCTCTTTGGAGATGACTGGTATTCCGACTGAGCTCATTGTCATTTTAAATTAAAAAAAAAAAAATCTTCTCTTTCAGAATCACTGCTTGCGCCATGACTATGAACAAGTATGTGGAAGAGAATGTGTCTCAGAAATCTTACACGACCATCAAGTACTTCATGAAGATGCTGAGCAGCGTCAGCGAGACCCTCATCTTCATCTTCATGGGCGTGTCCACTGTTGGGAAGAACCACGAATGGAACTGGGCCTTTGTCTGCTTCACATTGGCCTTCTGTCTGATCTGGCGGGCGCTGGGTAATGAGCACTTGTTTGCTCAAGAAGCAGCTAATGGCACTTAGGGCAGAATGGAACGTTCTTCCTGTCCTTTCCTTTCTGTCAGGGCTGAGTTTTCAATTTTGTTTCTACTTCACCATCTACTTCCACCTCTCTTGCCTCCTTTTTCTTTCTTTCTTCTGCTACCCTCTAGCCTTTTTCCTTTACTCTTCCTTTTCACCTGATACCTGACCCTCTTCCTGGTTTTCTTTCTCTTCCTCTGCGCCCCCCTCCTCCTACCTATGTTATTTTCTTCTCCAGCTCCTTCTCGTCTTCCTTTCTTTATCTTCCTCCCTCCTTGTAGATATATTCTTTCTTCTTATCTTTGGGCCTTTACTACAAGGAAATTTATTCTTGCTAGGCTTCTTTGACTCCACATTATCCTCCCATTACCTTGATCAACTGTAGCAGAGACTGGGAAACTTAGTAACACCAGCACATTAGAGAATATGGAATGAAATTGGGGCTTATTCTTAAATAATTTACCCAATTTGGATAAATCACAATCTGGATCACATGGAACATACATTGCTTTGGGGTTTTCCTTTTTTTGCAGGTGTCTTTGTCCTGACTCAGGTCATTAATTGGTTCCGGACCATTCCACTGACCTTCAAAGATCAATTCATCATTGCCTATGGAGGCCTCCGCGGCGCCATCTGCTTTGCCCTCGTGTTTCTCCTTCCTGCTGCTGTGTTTCCTCGGAAGAAGCTCTTCATTACGGCTGCCATCGTTGTCATATTCTTCACCGTCTTCATCCTGGTGAGTGGTGTTCTTCCTGGCAGCCACATCTTTGCCTCTGCAGGAGGAAGTGAGAACTTTCAGACCATGTATTCCACTGACAGGATGCACAATTACAAAGGTGTATGCAAGCATTGGCCATTACGTTATTGGGGAAAATGATATTTCCTGTCACCGTTCATGTCACCGGATTGTTCAGGGACCCAAGAGAGTCTAATTTGGTCACTTGACCTACACAGAGGAGTTGTTATTTAAGGAAACTCAGCTAAGTGATCTAAGCTTACTACTGGAAACCTACAAACTGCACTTGCTAATCCTTGTCATCTGCCATGCTATTTGACCTACTAAAGTACTTCTGAAATGCTAGTTGTGTGTAATGGCTTCCAACAGCAATTCCACATCAGCTGATTGTTCAGCAGTGCCTCCCCAAAACAGAGCAACGAGAAAATGCAAATTCAGTACTAGGAAGACAGAATGTTCAAACTGGGCCCTCAACCTTGATTCTGCTTGTTAGCTGTATTTTAAGTTAGTACGCCAGCTCTTTGAAGATTATCTTTTGTACATATTAATTTATTGAAACTATACTAGATTCTTGCTATGTGCCAGACAATGCTCTGAGAGCAAAATATAAGAAGTTTTGTGTCCTTGCATAACTTGTGTCGCCAGAGGTGGGGATGGGAGCACACAGTGGATAAGAAACACAAAAAGGAAGTGAATGTTAGCATATGCCTAAAGAAATGTGGAAATGAAATATAGTAAAGGAAAGAGAGTGAATCGTAATAGCAAGGGTAATTAATGGAGGTGTTACATTTCTAAATAGATTGGTCATGCAAGGGGATCAGTAAGATAAATGGCATTTGAGTGAAGGCATGTAGCAGGTGGGGAGATTGGTGAAGTCATACATTCCAGGCAGCTGGGCTGAAGGATACCATTCTGAGAGCAGCGTTTTCCAGTAGTGTGGTTGGAGTGAAGTATGGAATACAGTAGTACAAAAATGAAGTAGGGAAATTCTGAAGTCTAGATCACTTTTGGCTGACAGGCCAGATTCAGGAGTTTGGCTCTTTTTCAAGTACAGCTGAAGCCATTGGAAGATCTTTGAAGACACGTGATGTGCTGTGATTTTGTCTGTAAAAGGATTCCTCTGGTCTCACATTGTAGCACACAGGATTAAGCCTTTACCTTCAGTACCAACTCCCACACTGAAGCTCCAGTTTGAGTGCAGTCTGCTCTGCTTCTGCTCTAGCTCTCTGCTAATGTACCTAGGAAAGCAATGTAGGATATTCTTTGACCCTTGCCCACCTATCTGGGAGCCCTTGATAGATTTCCAGGTTCTGGAGTTTTTATGTACGTGTGTGTGTGGGATCCACACCCAGCCCTGGCTTACATGGCTGTTTGGTGAGTGAATGAGCAGGTGGAAGATTCATGCTCTCTGTCTCTTCCTGTCTCTCTCTGTCTCCCTCTCCCTCATGCCCCACACACTTTTTGCCATTCAAAAATAAAAATAAAAATAAAAACAGAGACATCTCTTCAAATCATGTGTAGGAAACAGACTATTCAGGGAACTAGCACTGTAGCCTAGCAGGTCAAACCACTGCCTGTGGCATCAGCATCCCCAGTGAGCGCTGGTTCAAGTCCTAGTCGCTCTGCTTCTGATGCTAGTGTTTACTAATGCATCTATGAAATCAGTACAAGATGGCCCAAATGCTTGGAATTGCATACCTTTGTTGGAGACCCAGAACAAACTCCTGGCTCCTGGAGTTAGACCACTAAAGTTTGGCCATTGTGGCCATTTGAGGAGTGAACCAGCAGATGGAAGATCTCTGTCTTTCTCTCTAACTTTGCTTTTTAAGTAAATATGTAAATTATTTTTTTAAAAGAAAATGTAAAAATAAACTGTTCTGAGAAGAAGGTAGCAGTGCATATCCAGAGGGGAACAAGGTAGCCATAAAGTGCTGGTGGGTGAGTTGTGAGTCATGGCTGAATCCTACAATATGTTTTTCTAAATTTTTTATTTTAGATGATGTTGACATAGTTGATAGGGTGGGAAGGATCAAGGGTTGGGGAAAGTGGGTGTGATCATAGTTTCCGCATTTTTTGTTTCTTCTTCCAGTTTCTGGAGCTGGTGGTAGGGCGGGGAGATAAAGGGAGAGGCCATACCCAGCCTCCTAACCACCCCAGTACCTGGGCATGGAGAACGGCCACCTGATATTAACAGGGTCTTGTTGTGGCACACACTCTGAGAGTTCTGCCCAGGTGGTTTTGAAAGTTCTGCCATGCTGTCTCACTGATCCATGGATAAGGAAACCCTTCCAATGTCCACTGACTGACACAGTCCACCTTAGAGTTTCCATTCACCCAGATTTTTGCTGTCATCATATAACTGGGGTAGTTGTACAGTTTGTTCTATTCTTCCTCTGCTGTGGTACCAGATGTCATCTGCAGGCCCCAATGGGCTGCCATATCCTCCATGTGCATCAGGGTCTGCCGTCCACTGCTCAGTCTTTTCCATAGAGGACCCATTCTTGTAGCTGGGCCCAAAAACCCAGGCCAGGTGACCTGGGCCCTGCTGGACCTAATACGTTCTAATGTGAATGCGCCAGTATTCTACGATAGATCCAATGAAGAAAAAGGCACAGATACCCCCAAAGTTTTGGCATGTCCAGTGAAAGTGTCAAGGGGAAATGTGTGCATGGAAGGGGGTGGAAACATGGAAAGTAATAGCTCAGTGATAGATATGCTGTCGTCTGCTACACCTCCAAATGGAGCTGTTGTAAGCTAATGTTATGATTCTGGAATTCAGGAAAGAGGTCATTGGTAGTGGATAGCTGATATTTGAAAGCCTAAACTGAATGTGATCTCCAAGGAAGTAAGAATATCTAAAATAAACATCTCACTTATGAACACTTAATCTCTCAGAACAATTCTCTGATACAGAAGTAGAAAGAGTTCCTATTAATGACTCCTGTTTTCTAGATGAGGAAAGCAAGGCACTGAAACTGAGGTTAAATGATTTTTGCCACATTTATACAGCTAGAAACAGGTAGAACAGGAGGCCAAAATAACTTGATCTTAATCGAAATGAACTGCCCAATGGAGAGCCTGCTGTGTAGTGAGTTTTCAGTACTGAAAAGAAAAACCAAGTCTTGGCTTCCTTCCTTCCTTCCTTCCTTCCTTCCTTCCTTCCTTCCTTCCTTCCTTCCTTCCTTCCTTCCTTCTTTCCTTCCTTTCTTTCTTTCTCCCTTCCTCCTATCAATTAATTTCTGCAAACGTTGGCTCATCCTTCATTCATTCCTGTCTCCCAGCATCAAAGCTGGTGGGTCATCTGGAAACCTAGAGAATACCTTGTGGGACCCCCTTCCTGAGTTAAAAAAAATGAATACATTCCAGTCTGTGTTCAGTATCAACAACGTGAAAGTGCCCATTCTCTTCACTGACTGTGGACAGCACAGCGTGTGTTTGGCGATGAGGCTTGGTCTTCTCTGTTTGCCTCTCTTCATTTTAGTCCTCGAAAGAAACATTTGAGGTAGAAACCAGTATTTCCCTCAGTTAAACTGGGACTTTAAGAGAGAAGCAGACCACCAAGGGCACATATTTGTACAGGGGGCTGAAGCTGAAATTGTGCCCAGGACTGGCTGCATAAACCAAGGTACTTACTATTTGGTTGTACTGATTTTGCTTAAATAAACAACACATGTTGTGACCAGTATATTATTGGTGTTGCTAATATGGATATACTCTGAGAAATGTGACTTTATGTTTTTGTTTTTTAAACTTGACAATAGTGTACATAAACCTAGGTTATAAAAAAACCTAGTTATAAAAAATAGTTCAGTTTTAAAATTTTAACTTTTAAAAAAAATCAGAATTTTTTTGTTAAAAGTCAGGAGCACTTTAGATCATGGTTATTACTGCCCCCACTTTCCAACTCCACGTCTTATCCCCAATGTCCCCATGGAATGCCTTCAGAGACAGTATACCCACAGGGCTGTCATCTGCCATGATGGCAATGCCTTTTCTGGACACCTCCTGAGGACCTGCCTGGGTCATCTGTTTTCAATAAACAGGTGCTGTGCACTTTAAAACAATAATGAAAGTCTAGTATAATATCATATATGCATAAACCAATAACAAAATACACCCTACAGTAATAATAAAAGTATAATGTAGTATATGCATAAACCAGTAACAGTCCTTTATTGTTATCAAGTATTGTGCTCTATATTATGCTCTATATAATATAATGTGCTATACTTTTATATGACTGGAAATGCAGTAGCTTTGCTTATAGCAGTAAGATCACATACACATTAGAGTAATACATTGATCTATAGCCCGAATGATGCCTATGATGTTCTAATAAACTCATGGATATCTATTTTATAGACAGTCCAAACTTAAATGTCCCCATGACACACGTAAGTATAGTTTCAATTGTACTTTTCATTATGCGTTTTATTTGAAAGAGATATGCACACACGCTCACACACAATTCTCTCATCCGTGGGTTCGCTCCCATGCTGACTGAAGTCAGGTCTTCTGTATGGGCAGCGACCAGTTAAGCCATCACCTGCTCCTTTGCAGGCTGCATTGTCAAGAAAATGAGAATTAAAGCAGAGCCAGAGCTCACACCCAGGAGTTCTAGTGTGGAATGTGGATGTCCCAAGCATCTTTACCGCTAGACCGAATGTATGCCCAATGTCATATACTGGTTTTTGTCCAAATGTTCCATGTGGATTCAAATTCCTCCCTTAAACTCAAATACCATGGGGCCCTCTGAGTTTGACTTTGCTTCAAGAAGGTATTATTTATTTACTGTGGCATGACCAGTAGTGCTGTCATGTGATGCTGGACAACAGAGAGGTAGTCTGAGGAATAAGTCGTTAGGGGATTTGGGGAAGCAAATCTCCTTATCTCCTTTTAACTTTTAACTTTAATGTAACTGGAATCCTTTTAATAAGTCATCCAATCTACCACTCTCAATTTGCTTGAGACGGAATTGAATCAGTTTAGACTTTGTTATTTTTATTTTGCTCTTCATGGTTGGATAAATGCTTGGAGGGGAAAGCCAGCCGGAGGTGAGTCAGTGATTCATCCTCTTCGGATCATAACGCTCCTGTCTTTACCACACTCTGCAATCCCCGACAAGGTTATTCGGTGTGTCCCTGCTTCTCTCCACCCTCAGAATGAGAGCTGCCAAGTGAATATCAAACATAAACACAAAGCCGTGTCAGTAGAATGTGCCTGAGCACTAGCTCATGTGGAGGGCATGATAACAGCCGCTGTTGTCTATGCATGTGCTTCTAAAATATCTGCAGTGCAAAACCAGCCCCTGCCCTAGCAAACAGGTACACTTGAATTGTCAATTCCAATGGAAGTCCCTTCAGAAGAAAGGTGTAATTCAAGAAATAGAGCACAAACTATAAGCTCAAGGTTTTTTTTTATTAGGTTCCTCCAACAAAAATCCAGTTTCCGTAACCAGAATAAATAACGTGCAGAAAAAAGTATAGTTGAAATATATAGTATTTTTCATTGAATATGTGTGTGGATGATTAATACATAGTGTTATGATCCTTATAACTTTTGGGCAGTTTAGAATTGAAATGTGAGCAAAAGAGACATTAATAGTAACTGTTTGTATTAATGCCTATAAGCCTACTTTGAGTGAATGCCTTGCATCTCAACATTTGACATTTCTCTAAACATTTCTGTGTGTTTTTTTTTGTTTGAAAGGCAGATGTTACAGAGACAGTGACATAGGTCTTCCATCCACTGGCTCCTTCTGCAAATGGCCACAATTGCCAGAGCTGAGCTGATTCCAAGTCAGGAGCTTGTTTCTGAGTTTCCCACATGACTGAAAGGGCCAAGGGACTTGGGCCACCCTCTGCTGCTTTCCCAGGTCCTGAGTACAGGAAGCTGGACTGGAAGTGGAGCAGCTGAAAAACAAACCAGCATGCATGTGGGATGCTGGAGACACAGGTGGGGGGATCAACCTGATATGCCACCTCTCCAACTTCAGCATTTGACATTTTTAACGTGACAAATAATCTTGCTTTTTTCATTGAGTAGGATTTCCACAGTTATTTCATTGCCAGCTAGTAATCAGTAGTTTTCAGGCCAGTACTGCTCATTAGAGCAACTTCAGTGAACAGATAATGATGCTTTGTGTCGCACTGCTGAACACTTTTATGACCCATGAACTGAGCCGGCTCTCAAGAAAAATCCAAGGGAAAATGCGTATTTCCTTAATCCAGGGGTAAGTCATATTGGCCATTGTACATTATGTTAGCAAAGATCTTTCTACGGAGGTGATGTTTAATCTGCAATAGGAAGACATAAAGGCAGCCAGGCTCTAAGAAAAGTGCCTTCCAGACAGGACGAACTGATGCAAAATCCTAAGATGAGAAGTCTGTGGAACAGAAATAAGCAGTCAAGTGGGTAAGGAGGGAGTTGAAATGAAAATACAGAGGAAGCCACACATTGTTGAACCCTGGATGCTGAGGGAAAGACTGTGGTTTTAATTGAAGTGTGATGAGAGGGTTTTAATCAGGAGAGTGGTATGTTTTAAAAACAGCACTCTGGCTTGAAGAAAAGAGAATTGATTATAGGAGACAAAAATAGAAGTAGTGCAGCCAATTTGGGTGCTCCGACTGTAAGCCAGACCAGAAATGATGATGATGTGGCCTTGGGTAATAGCCACAAGGATGAAAATAGTGGATACCACCTCTCCACTCCCCACCCTCACCCTCAGTTTTTTTTCTTTTTCTTTTGAGGCCTGTTCAACAAAGCTCAATGCAGGAAGTGAGACAAAGAAGAACTGAGGATAACTTAGAACTGCATGTGATTTGGACAGCCAGGGAGCTTGTAGCAGGTAGGGCAGTGCCAGAGTTAGCTGTCCAGAAGTTCATGTGCATTGACCCACCTGCTCCCAGGGAGGTAGCGTCATGGCTTTCTCTGAATAAGAAGAAGAGAGGAGAGAGAAGAAAGTGAGTAAAAGCCTTGGTGGGAAAGGAGCGAAAGACTATGGCAACAAGAGAATAATTGAAAATGTACTGGATATATTTGATACTGTGAACATACCTAACTAATCCTCCCGGAGAGGAGATATTTAGGGGTAAATTTTGGGAGGCAGCATGTGTACCAATGTTAGTTTTTCCTCCAGTAAGTTCAAAAACAACCCAGCTAAGCTCATTGCGCTGCTCCTGGGGAAAACAAATGGCTGAAGTTTTACACCTGTGGGTATCTTCCCCTCCCTACTCTCTGTCTCTCCTGTCTTAGGTACCGATAGGTAGCAGGTACATGTGTGCACAATGCTTGATTCTTTAACTGTTAACCTTGTTTTTACCAACCCATTCTCCACACCGGTGGCTGGTTCTTAACAAAGAATACATCCTTGCATGAAGACACAGACACCCACACATGTACATGCTTACATTACCTTTAAAAAGGATTCTTTTTTCCAAGATACATCGAGAATTGAGAGACTCGGAGAATCCAAAAAGGAAATACTTAATGAGTTACAAATATAGTAGGAGTGACAAAATGCAAATCCATACATACAAGTTTGTCTTTTAGCTATGAAACATGTATTACTTTATTCTGTTTTATGATTTTTAACTTTTATTTTCAATGATGTTATTTTGTAGATATAGAGATTCCTGCTTATACCTCCTCATCCCATCATTCCTTTCTCCCCTCACCTTGTCCCCCCATATCATTACAATAGTATAGCCCTTCAACACCAGTCACAGATCCAACATTCTGCTATTTAAGTGTATCTTGGCATTGTAGGTATAGACAATGGTAGAAAATTTAGCATCATATTGCCGAGGTATATTTAGCAGTTTCATTGGGAGTTATGTATTATTTTGAAATGACTAATTTTATGTGGATATGCTTCTTATACTTTAAAATGCACTAACTCATCTCATTTCAATATTGCCTATAAGGTGAGATCTCTAATGGTATTTTTGAGTACTACCTCTAAAGATAGACTTTCCTGTGGTGTATGATTTAATTTTTGAAGCAATAACACCTAATGAGAATTTTAACCTTGCCCATATTGATAATTGAAGAAATTGACTTATTTGTGAAGCACATTATCATGTTAACATAACGCAGCCTTTTCTTGAACAAATGACTCTGATTCCTTGGGATTTGCATATGTTTTCTTCTCAAAAAATAGATTATGCCGTTCATGTAGAACATAGTCAGTTTAGCACATTTTAAAATGATACTCCAATAAAGACGTTGGAGTACAGTGTTACAAAGCACAGATCTCTGAGTGAGGGTGTTGCGATTGGATATTCTGACCTTCCTCCTTAGGGCTGCTGTAGGACTTCATTTGGTTGGCTTCAGGTAAGGTATCTCCATCACACGTAGTGCAGGGGGAAGCAAATGTAAAGTGCAGTACCTGATTCGGGGCTTTAACCTTGTGATTTGCTTTATTTTAATACACAGGATTCAGTTAGACAATGACGGAAATAGTAAGAAGACCTTGGCTTCTTTTAATATGTTCTACTTGGAAAAAATGGTTAGGGTACAAGAATTAATAATCAACCCCCGTTGTCATGTAGCAGATTGTGTTGTAGCTTCTTTAAATCTCTGGTGTCTGTACACAAGCGACACAGCTGAAGGAGTTCAAGAGATGGAAATCCCCTTTTGCTCCAATGCAAGATTAGTGATATCTTCAATGTAAGTCATTGTGTAGCCTTTGGCTCCATCTGGGATTTGACCCCATTGAAGCTAAAAAGTTAGCCTGTTAATGTTTGATGGATGCTTATAATAAACCCTGGGGCAGAGGAAAAGGACTTTGTTACTCATGGTGAAAGGAGTAGCTCCAGCTCCATGCTGGCCTGTGTTGACCTTCAGCAGCCTATAGATCCAGGAAGGGACACACAGGACACTGTGTGCACAGTGTATATGTGGGTATGTGCACAGGACTGCCCATTGCTTGCAGCCCCAAGATATGGGCCAAGTAAAAACTAGTGAAAGTTTGGATTCTTGGCACCCACCGCAAGAGTGTGGAGGACACTCAGAGTGCAAGTGGGGTAAATTTCTGGACAATTAAACAGTTACTTATTCAGCCTTTTAACCTGGAACAGGGAGAACCATAAAATTTCAGGACCCACAAATATACATCATTTTATTAAGTGAATAAGTATATATGCAATTATGACACTAACCCTGTATTAGATTAACATTTGCCATTACTCAGTAGAATTCCTTAGAATTTACAATCATTTGTTTTGAGATGGTTAAGCTTAAAGATAGAAAATGCAGAAAGACAGTAAAAGAGAATTCCCAGTGTTGTTGAGTGAGCAGGTGAAAGAAGGTGATATTTAATTCAGTGGAGAATTTCGGTAGTACTAGGTTTGAAGGGTTAGGAAATCACATGTTCCACATGGGTTGTGTACATTTGGCTACCCAACCTCCGAATGGCTTAGGGCTCAGGAAGGGAGGAGGAGCTTCAGAAGGTGAGTAAGGAAAGGGTTCAAGCAGGGATGATAATTCTAGTGCCGTTCAATGCAGGTTGTGTATGCGGAACTGATCCCACCATGTAGTGATTATGTGATGAGTGGCTGTCATTGCAGGAGCTCTGTAAGCCAGGCTGGGGGAAGGAAACCCTAATTGGATTTGAGGCTGAGAAAGAAATTAGAGTCAGAAGATAGAGGAGCCTGGCAGCCAGAGAGAGAAAGGTGCACACATTCTGTTTCTAGTTTCTCAGATGATGACTTTAGTTACTGACTTCCCGCCACCCATAGATGAGATTCCAATTGAGTTCCCGGTTTCTGACTTCAGCCCTAGTCAAGCCCCACAGATTGCAGACATGTGGGGAGAGAACTAGTAGATGGATCATCCTCTCTCTCTTTCTTGGCCCTACAAATAAACAGATGTAAGTTAAACACCTGGAAGCCATAGCAGTATTTTTGCATAGTGATGGTACAGTGGGGAGAGAAACCCTGACAGTACAGTAGAGACTGTACACACTTAGGGAAGGGAACAGATCTGTAACAAAGCAAGACTGTTTCGGGCCATTAATGACGTGAGCAGGGCAAACAGAAAGACCAATTGGTCACCTTTATGCTCCTCATTCAGCTTATCTCATTCTCAGATAGATACTATTTTTACAACCAGGTTATAATTTTTGTGATGTCAGGCCTTATTCAAGATAATATTACAATAACATCTTTTTTTTTTTTTTTTTAACAAATGAAAGCAGTTGGGGAGCCAGCATTGTGGTGCAGTGGGTTATCTGCTTGCAAGATCAGCATACCATATCAGAGCCATTCTGACTCTGCTTCTAGTCCAGCTCCTTGCTGGTGTACCTGGGAAAATGGACATTCATGTGGGAGACCCAGATGGGGTTCTAGGGTTCTATGCTCCTGGTCCAGTCCCAAATATTTCACTCATTTGACGAGTGAATTAGTGGATGGAAGATCTCTTTCTCTTTCTTTTTGTTCATTCTTTAAAATAAATGCATTAATGCTTCTTTTAAAAATCAAGAAAGCAGTTTCTTCACTTTTTCCCCCTCAAAACTGTCTGCTAAAGTAATGGGAAGTGTAAGAACATTTATCTCTTCCTTTTCTTTTTTCCTTCATTTTTGGTTCTTCCAAATCTCAATTCTTAAACAAAAAAAAAAAAGCAAAACAAACAAAACAAAACAAAATGGAAGAACTAATTTCCCCCAGAGAATGGTAATTTCATTAACTTAGTTTTAGATTGCTACTTATTTTAGATATAGCAAGAGTATTACAGAGACCTCTAATTTGCTGATTTATTCCCCAGCTTCTCAGTAGAGCCAGATTAAATCCAGAAACCAGGAATGGGAAATACAAGTTAAGTCTCCCTTGTAGGTTACAACATCCCAACTACTTTAGCCATCACCAGGGTCTGCATTAACAGCAGGTTGGAAATGGAAGCTAGAGCCGTGAGTTGACGGATAAGGACACCTTAAAACTTGTCTTCACTGCTAGATTAGATGCCCAGGCAAGAAGTGCTCATTTTTAAGGAGAAACTAGTTGGATTTTTCTTCTCTTTCATGTCTCTTCACAATAATAGGAACCACTGGAGGCAGGATAGAAGAAATCAGAAATAGAGGAAGAGGGAAAAAAACTCACTTCCCTGTTTCTCTTTCCACACCTGCTGGGAAAGGATGTTTTAAACCTAAGGTTTTCTGTTTATTGTGTCAAAACTGAAGGAAGATGTAGCTGGTTTAGTTTTCCAGTTTGTTTTTTAGTAGTTTGTGAGAAACCCAAGTTTTATTTTGTAACGTATGTAGGTGATAATAGCCTATTTCATTTTTCTTGGACTTGTCAACTGGCTCTCCAGGTGACCTAAATTAAAATTTTTTCAATATGTCAAGTTAAGGTGACTTCTCAGTCCCCATTCTGAGATCAAGGCTGATAGAATGTATCTGGCTTGGGAATCTTAGTATGGGTTACCCAAATACCAAGAACTCTGCATCCAAAATAGAAGGTCTGAGGCAGCAAAGAGAAGTGAAGGAGAGGAAGTAAGATGATATTGACTAAGTAATTCCTGCGGTTCATGGCATGAAATGACAACTGCAGGGGTTGGGAAAGAAGGGGAAGATAAAAAGCAATTGTTTAAGTAAAAACCTGTTTTTATACGTTAAATTAATGATGAGTTTATAGACAAGGTGCTTCAAAAAGCTCATGGAAATGGAATTAAAGAGTAGGCTTATGTGGCTACCAAACATATTTTAAATCCATGTGCTGTTCTATTTCATAATGTGCATTTTCTAAGAAATTATTGAAGCTCTTATTACAAACTACACCACTCTTGCTTTCTGGACTTGTTTGGCTTAGACTAATTTATGATATTGCTTTCAATTCTAGATTACTTGTCTATTGGAAGGAATCCATTTATGGATTGGGAAAGGCTCTGAGTTCAATCTTTATTTTAATGTCGTATGCTAACAAATATTGTAAAATAATTTATTATTTACTGCATGCATGTTGGTGGGAAAAAAACATGTGAGCCATAATTTAGTGTCTTTTGCCAGCCTCAGAGTTAACTGAGGAAGACACTGAGAAAATGGGGGATACGGAATTCCAAACGCTTGTTATGAAACTTCTTATCAATAACAAGGAGCACATAAAGCAGGAAGTCAAGGAATTTAAGGAATATGTCACACTGGAAATGAATCAAATAAGAGATGATATATCAGAAATGAAGAATACAGTGGAGCAAATTAAAAGTACAGTGGAGAGTCTCCAAAATAGAATGAAGGAGGCAGAAGAAAGAATCTCAAAATTAGAAGATATTTCCTGTCAGCAGGGGGAAACAAAAGAAAAGCTGGAAGCAGAGCTGGATCATGATAAAAAGAGTATTCAAAAATTGAAAGACACTATTAAAAGGCCAAATATAAGAGTTATGGGAGTCACAGAATGTGCAGAAAGAGATACTGGGATTAAAGGTGTAATCAATGAAATAATAAGGGAAAATTTCCCTAATCAAGAGAAAGAATTGGGAAACAACGTCCAGGAGGGGCACAGAACTCCCAACAGGGTTGACCAAAAGTGATCTTCACCAAGACAAATGATCATCAAGCTTTCTTAAATTGAACATATGGAAAAGATCCTTAAATGTGCACGTGAAGAAAATCAACTGACCTATAAAGCAATGCCAAATAAACTCCCAGGAGATCTCTCACAGGAAACTCTACAGGCAAGAAGAGAATGGAGCGACATATTCCAGATCCTAAAAGCAAAAAATTGTTGGCCCAAGATAGCATACCCAGCAAAACTTTCCTTTGTCTTTTAAAATGAAATAAAATTCTTACACAGTAAAGTTAAAAGAATATGCCTCTGCCAACCTGCCCTACAAATGATACTTAAAGATGTTCTCTTGACAGAGAAGAGGAATAGCACCCACCAAAACCAAAGGCAAATGCGAAGAAGATGCCAGTAAAATAACAACGGAAGACAATGAACAACCCATTGCTAAAATGGCAGGACCAAATTACCACCCATTCTTATTAACCCTGAATGGAAATGGCTTAAACTCATCAATCAAATGTCATAAATTAGTGGACTGGATTAAAAACAAAACCCATCTATTTGTTTCCAACAGGAGACACATTTCACCAACAAAGATCAGTTGAAGCCTTATCTCATGGGTTTTGATTTGTTTTGTTAATTTCACTTCTTCAAACACTTCCTTCTTATTAAATTCTTCAGTGACTCATAGATCATACAGTAGCATCATTTTCTTCAAGAAGATTCTTGACTTTCTTTTTCATTTCAGCGACACATTAGTCATTCAGTATCATGTTATTTATCTTCATGGTGCTGTTAATTTCTTTTTTTTAATCCCTGTTGTTGATTTTGTTTTGTAGCTTTTTGTTTAAGGGGATATATAACAACTGTGTAATGGAGACTATCATATCCAGATGTGAGGATAAAATGCAGTATGCATCTCTACTTCCAGACAAAGATGGACCCCCAATGAAACTGTTTACTATATCTTGATTATAGGATGTTGGATTCTCTGCCATTTTCCATGCCCACAATGAGGGACATATGACTGTGTATGAAGAACTATGCTATAGTAATGATAAAGGGGAACTCAGTGAAGAGAGAGGGAATTGGGGAGGGGATAAGGGAAATCCCATGGCCTATCGAACTGTATCATAAAATGATAATTAAAAGAAATATAATATTAAAAAGAATATGTGGGGCCCAGCGCAATAGCCTAGTAGCTAAAATTCTCACCTTGCACACGACAAGATCCCATATGGGCATTGGTTCATGTCTTGGATGCTCCACTTCCCATCCAGCTCCCTGCCTGTGGCCTGAGAATGCAGTCAAGGACAGCCCAAAGCCTGGGGAACCTGCACCAGCATGAGAAACCCAGAAGAAACTCCTGGCTCCTGGCTTCAGTTCAGCTCAGCGCTGGCTGTTGCAGCCACTTGGGGGAGTGAAACAGCTAACAGAAGATCTTTCTTTCTTATCTCCTTCTCTCTGTATATATGCCTTTCCTATAAAAATAGGTAAATCTTTTCTAAAAAGAACATATAACTTTTCAGAGGGTGTTGATTTTGTTGACTTTTCCTGAAGTTATTATTAAACTATGGGTTTCATGGAATTTGGAATTTGTGAAATCACTCCATTTCTAAAAAAGATACCTGTCAATACTCATTTTCGTTTACAAAAGTTGAAAGTTTGGAATACGTGTTGATGTGAAAACCTGTTGTTACTTGCATGGCATCTCAATCTGGCTGAATGAAATCCAGAGAGAATGCAGGAGATGATGCTGAGTTGGGTCAAAGTCAGTTCACTTGAAAAAGCTGAGTGAAAGTTAGACTTAAAATACCCAAATATAGATTAATGGAACAAAATCAATGACTTTATTTTTAAAAAAAGATTTATTTATTTTTATTGCAAAGTCAGATATACAGAGAGGAGGAGAGACAGAGTGGAAGATCTTCCATCTGATGATTCACTCCCCAAGTGACCACAATGGCCAGTGCTGTGCCAATCCGAAGCTGGGAGCCAGGAGCTCTTCCAGGTCTCCCACGCGGGTGCAGGGTCCCAAGGCTTTGGGCCATCCTCTACTGCTTTCCCAGGCCACAAGCAGGGAGCTGGATGGGAAGTGGAGCTGCCGGGATTAGGACTGGCAACCATATGGGATCCCGGCACATTTAAGATGAGGACTTTAGCCACTAGGCCTCCGTGCTGGGCCCTAATGACTTTATTTGAAAAGACTCTGTGTGTTACAGTTTTCATTGTTAAAAGCATCCTTAAGACACAGAGATATGGGGAGAGGTGAGAAGGAAATCAAATGCCTGGCAGACAGCCTACCTTTCTATCACTGCCCGCTGTCCCCAAAGAACCCAGAAACCCTTCGTGCTTATATATTATTCTTGTTGGGTAGTGGTGCTCTTCTATCCACCAAGCATGAAACAGGGGTCTCTCCTCACCCAGTGCTCTCCTCCATTTTCATCTGCCCTATTTTGCGGGTCACTATCACACACTTCCCAGTGTATTAACTGATTAGTGTTTGATAAGTGCCCCCCCAATTCATTCTCCTTTTTTCACAAAGTTTTCTAGTTACGCTACTTTTCTGGGTTAAGTCAACTATGAAATTCTTGTGAGAGACCTTAGGAATATGTTGTTGGAGTGAAGATTATCATCATACTGTCTAACCTATCTAGGAACTTTGTAAATCCTTATAAAACTCGATGTTTAAGGGTTTTCTTTTTCCTTTTTATGTCTATTTGAGACTCACACACACACACCATGAGAAAGAAAGAAAGAGACACACGCAGGGAGAGAGAGAGAGAGAAAGGGAGAGAGGAAGAAAGAGAGAACAGAGACAGAAGAACAGAGAGAGGAAGAAAGAGAGGGAGAGAGAAGAAAAAGAGAGAGAAGAAAGAGAAAAAGAGAGAGAGGAAGAAAGAGAGAAGAGAAAGAGAGAGAGAGAGAGAGAGAGAGAGAGAGAGAGAGAGAGAGAGATGATATCTACTGATTCACTACCCCAAATGCCTGCAAAGGCAAGGATTAGAAAAGGTTCACTCCAGAAGTCCAGAGCTAAACCTGAATCCCCCATGTGGATGGTAAGAAGAGCCCAATTAGCTGAGCCAATATTGCTGCCTCTCAGGGTCTGCCTAAGCAGGGCTGAAATCAGGAGACAGAGACAGGTGTTGAACAGAGATCATTTAACGTAGAATGTGTGTGTCCTAACCAATATCTTAACAGCTAGGCCAAGCATCCTCCCCATCAAAATCAAATCTTTATGATAGCTTTGGTTTAGTTTGCTAGTTTCGTGAAATTTCAGAATATTGGTCATATGGTTTCATATACTAACAGAAAATACATGTGCTATTACATACTTAATGTCTGTATAATATACTAACTGCATTTACAATATACTGGTTTATACAGTGCTTACTATACACACTCTGTTTTTCATTGCTAATGTATAGGATATGGATTTGGATATGGGATGGCTTGTGCATATTGTTTTTACTAATCATTTTACTATGCTTTTCTGTGTTTTTTTTTTTTTAATGAGAAAGGATGATTTTTAGATTTCTTAGTAAGAGGTGCAGAAAATCTTGTCACTTGGTTTTCAATGTGTGCCCCCTGCCTTCTCTTTGTCCCTGTAGAGTTGATGAAGACGTGCAGGGGTGGGGGGGCGCCCAGTAGCAGGCTGGGAGCATGTTTATGTCTCTCTGGAATGGAAATTATCTTAAGCATCCTTAGGAAGTAAGGTGTTCACAATAGATTTCTGGTAGATGCCTTTCAACACACTAAAGAATTTCTTGTTTTCTTCCTCATTTGTTGCATAGCTTCTACTTCTCTCCATTTCCCCAATTCACCCATGAAAACAAGCAAATTCACCAATGTCTTTTCCCACGAATATGCATGACTCTGTGGCAATCCCTGCTGACAAATGCTTCCAACATTTAAGATTCCTGTCCAAGATTCTCTTAGCAGGAAGCTTGCCTTGACCTATTCCTTGGGTTTATCTAGATAATTCCTCCCCTGTCTGCTTTGTAACTGCATTGGATACATCTGATTTTGTTTAACTGCGAAATGCCAACACTGAGGGCTTTACTTATTGAAGTCTGTGTCCTGAATTCCCAAGCCCTTGACCTGCATGCAAGAGAAACTCAAAGTTATGACAATGGATGAAAACCATTGAAAGTTTTCAATGGATCCATACAAGTAGATGCTTCTTAACTTATTTTCTCAGTATTTTCCATTGTTTTGTGTTGAGATACAGTTTCCAAGAATAAAGTAGCTGTTGAGAAGAAGAAAAAAATCAACAAAGTGTTGTGTTTAATGGGTTGAATCTTGGGAGAAGCTGTTCATGAATTTTTAATTTTATTTCAACTTATTAATTTTATTGTGGATTTTGTCATTTTATTTGTAAGTAAATTTAACTTTGTCATTTAATTTCTTTTTCTTTTCAGGGCATAACTATCAGACCATTAGTGGAATTTCTTGATGTTAAGAGATCCAATAAGAAGCAGCAGGCTGTCAGTGAGGAAATCCATTGTCGGGTAAGTGTTGACAGTTTAGATGATAAAAGAAGAAACCTTTTGGACGAGGCCCACAGCTTAGCGTCAGAGGTCCATTTCCTAAAGAGGAGAGAGAGGGCAGAGATGGGCAAGGGCGGGGCAGTGAGGCATGGCAAAGACCCTTGCAAGGGAATCACACATAAACAGAATCCCATGGTCACTTCTCCATGTCAGCTTGCTGTAAGCTCCTTCATGACAAGAACGACAAAATTCCTTCCTTTTTTTTTTTTTTTTTACTTTTTTCTACCCTTGCAAAGGTTTCTTCTGAAAAACTGTTGCCTTTTTCATGCTTTACCAGACTATTAAAAAACTGGTAGGTGAGCAAAATAATCGATGAAGTGCCTACTAGTGATGAAACAAAAATATCTGTTTGAAGAGAAACTGCTTTACTGTTTTTAATAACAGACACGCAAATGTTCAGAGTTTAGAATGTTGCATGTAGCGTGAAAATGACTGATTTCGGGTTGAATCACTTGGACCGTTCTTTCTGTTTTAGTTTTTTGATCACGTGAAGACTGGGATTGAAGACGTCTGTGGACATTGGGGTCACAACTTCTGGCGAGACAAGTAAGGATTTCCTGGGCTGTTGTGCTCAAAGTGGTCCTGAATTCCTGGGCAGCCTAACACACTGACTCATGTCATTTTTCAGAACTGCAAACTTGCCTAGGCTGTGCCGCAGTGTGTTCTAGAAGATGAAATTCAGCCATGTCAGAGACATGAAAAATGGCAGCCTAGCCAACGTAGAAACATTTTTCTCTCATGTAACTAGCCAGAGGTATACAACTAAGATTTTTAATTGATGGGATCTACCCAGGGCCTCCTCAAGGTCCCAGGACCCGAATGTCTAACTGTGACTTCTTTGACCAAAATGGTTCCTCCAGCAGTAGCCATTCTAATCTTTTTTACAGAAGAAAGATAGCAACGAAAGGAAAAAAAAATGTATGGTGAATCCTTCCCTACTGATTTTCTAAAGGAGTTATTTTCTTTCTTTATCTTATTTTATTTTTATTGGAAAGTCAGATATACAGAGAGGAGGAAAGACAGAGAGGAAGATCTTCTGTCCATTGATTCACTCCCCAAACGCCCATATGATATCCTGGTGTGTGCAAGGCGAGGCCTTTAGCCACTAGGCTACTGCACTGGGCCCCTTCCTTTGAAACCGTTTCTCCAGTTACCTCATATGGGCTAGGACTTGGTCCTGTAGACATTTCCCCCTACAAAGGGGACTGAAGAATGTGATCTATTTGGTTAAGAATTGGTTGCACTAATTCTGGGAGCAGGCAGAATTAAAGCATAGAGGTCTATCTAATTGGCAAGCCCATAGGTTTGGTCTCTGTTTAGGGCTTAATGACATACATTATCACATGGCAAGAAGCAGGGAGCACCCAAGGGTGGCATTTGATCCGTCACTAATATAAAGCCACCAAATTTCAATTATAAGCCTATCACCTCCATGACTTTTTCTAATTCCCCCTCTGCAAATCTCTACCTCTAAACGAGATAGTTGGATTAAGAATCCATGCACTTAAAAATTATTAATTTTAAATGCAGAGAGGTAAAGCAGCCAGAATTCCTGAAAAGACAGCAGCTTCCTGAGGTCAAGGTTAGGCATAGCGGGGTGAGGAGCCAGTTGTACCAATCAGGAAGAGCATTTGTCCTGTGTTTCTCCCTTGGCTCTCCCTACACATCAGTGCCATCCAGGATGGTTGCTAGGATTAGTCTGGTTGGGAGTGTTTGTGCCACGGAACTAAGAAGTAGCCCTTTCTTCATAGAATGCTTTGTTAAGTACTTATCGGCGTATCATTGGCCTAGACAAGATTTTGGAGGGAGGCAGCCTTCTCGCTGATCCCTAAAGACATTCTAAACTATGCTGGGAGGCTCTATTTCCTTTTACTTTCCTATTTTGTTACAAATACTTTCTTCCGTACTAGTTTTCATACGACCTATATAGCTTAATGTGATTTTTGAGAGGTTTCTGTTTATTTACAGACCCTGATGTGTGACTGCAAAAGAGAGATGAACCATAGACACTAGCTTCAAGTATTGCAGCATGATAAAGATACAATAAACATGTGTGTGCATATGTTGGGGGCAGCTTATTAAATAACATGATGTATTGCAACAACTTTAATTGATAAAATAGCCTTCGCAAGTTTTATAATGCTGTTTCATAATCTATAAAACCCTCTTGGACTTAGCTTTAGTTGATAAGGATGGAAGAATATGATATACTTAGAGTGTGCCCTGTTTGCCTTGATAGTAAAGTTAAGCAAATGAAAACTACCGTTAAGAAAATATGTTTTAAAAATGGCCATTTCCCTTGGAAACAGAGATAGTCCCGAGAACTCTATGTGCCTGCCTTAAAACTTGCTATCCTATCCTAGTTCACACACTAAGACCTTTCTATATAGATGAGTCCTTGTCTGTGCCATGTCAGTGAAATTCAGTTTCTTTATTCCCTTTCAATGGTGTTTTGTAGCCAGCTCTATTTTCTACTTCTATTCTCCCTTTCAACCCAAGCACCTTTCTCCATCTCTGTACATTTTATTCATGCTTTCCTAACATAAAAATTGAGAAGGGTTACCTGAAAGATTGTTACATTTCAGAAGTGAAAGGAGAGCCTCATGCTTCTACCATTCTTGTCTCCCAGACAAAGGCAAAACCAGACATCCCAGTAGGTGTATGAATAAGGTCAGCAGGGCCTTGGGCAATGCTGGGAGGGGACAGAGGTGGACACTGTGATCCTATGGGCATGAGGTAGGGCCAAGCTGAAGGAATGCCCCCAGAAAGTCTGGCTTGTCCTGTGTTCTAGCCAGAGACCCAGCCTCTGGTGTCTCTTGGTTGGCTTTAGGCCACTGCAGGCAGCCAGGCTAAAGGGACTGTCAGTGCTAAGCATGGCAGAGCCCATTCTATTTCATGCCTAAAGATAGCGTTGTTCAATAGATGATAGTTTTCTCTGCAGTGTGATACATTTTATTAACTTTGTAAACCTTTGTAGATCTACGCATGTGTCTTCCAAGAAAATTCCAAGTGATTTCCTGGATTATTGTAAGCATTAGGCATCACAGGTAGAACAGGAAAACAGGATCTAAAGCGAAATGGAGCTGAAACTGGCCAATTTGCCACCCAACTCTATTTAGATGTCCTGTATGTACACAATTGTTGGCAAAACAAAAGCAATGGCATACAAAAAGTCATGCTTTCTTAGGCGTAATAAGTACCCTTTCCACCAGAGTCCTCTTTTATGGGTTTTCGTAGTCCTTTCAGAGCAACCTCAAAAGGCATTGATTCCTTTGAGAGAAAAATGAAAATGTATTGCTGTTGGAACATCTTAGACTCAGCAAAAAGACTCTGATGTTGATGAGAGTTTCTGTGTATAGCTGAACAGAACAATGAAAGGTGTGGAAACAAAGCCACCAGTAAAGGACATAATCCCTCCACAAAATAGATTTTCTAACATTGTCCTTAATGTTTGCTCTTCTTCTTGCTTGCCTCCAGTGAAAAGCTAAAACAATAATGATGATAAAACATGTTCAGAAAGATGCAATGTGATGAGCAGGTGTGTTGGCTAAATGGGTGTAACATAAAATTGGAGCAGATGTAGTAACAGTAGGCTCAGCCTGTAGGGCAGTGGCCAGTCAATAGGAAAGCACATTCAGGATGGCTCATTCATTCTTCTGAGCCCTCTGGAGTTTAGAATAAACAACCTGCACCAGATGTGTGGGCTGGCACTGATTTCTTTCACAGCACAGGTATGCCTATAAAACTCCATGAGTTGATGGTAATTATTATAATACACATTTCTTTGTAATAAATACCTATGTTTCACTTCTATATTGACAATAATAATATCATAAAATATCACCCAAGAATTCAGCTATTCAAGACAGCAGTCTTTTATAATTGAGGCACATGAGTTAAGAGTCTGCAAGTCAGCTGGACTGGGCTGGAGGATCTGGGCTGTGCGTCAATGCAGTGGGTTGGTTGTCTGCTAACCCTGGATGACCTTGCCTGATTTGAGGGCGGTGAGTTTGCTGTGACATTTTTTGTGCTAGAACGAAGGAGACACTCTAGGTATAAACATAAGAGGAAAGCTTAAATATGCAAATACCATGTGGCAAATAATATATCACATTAGAATGTGTCAACTACAAAAACAAAGTGTGTATTTGGAAAGTAAGATAGGAAGGGTAGGATCTGGTCCAGCAAAGGCTTTTATTAGAAAAATGATTGTCAAGGAAAGATTCAAGGGCGCTGCATGAAAGCACCTTGTAGGCACCAGAGGGAAGAGGCTTCCTGATGGAATGAAAAATAAGAACAAAGGCCAGAGCTCACTTGACCCCAGTGAGTCTATATCTGGGAAAGAGGAGCACAGTGCTAAGTGAGGCAGAGCTGGGCTTCCAGGGCCTCATAGAAAATTGTTCTACTTAAGTGAAATGCAGAATGGTCTGTCATTTGACTTAACATTTTAACAGAAATATTCTGGCTTCTATCTTGAGACTAGGCTATGGAAATGCAGTGGTAGAAGCAGGCATATCAATAAAAGAAAACAATGGCTCGGTCAGAATGATAACATTGAAGGTGATGAGCGATGATTGGAGTTTATCCACATTTTGACAATGGGACCTGCAGAAATTGCTGCAGGAGTAGATATGGAATATTAGTTTGCCAGGGCTAACCTATCCAACTATTGCTGATTGGGTAGCTTATTCCACAGAAATAAATCATATCACAGTACTTGGGGCTAGAAGTCAAAGACTTCTGAGGGCTATAAGGTTACGATCCGGTCCAGGCCTCTCTCCTTGCCTTGTGGTGGTCCCATCTCTGCCTCTGCATATCATCTTTACTCTAGATGTGTCTATATCTAAACTCCTCATAAATGCACAAGTTATCTTAGATTGGACTATCCTCACAAAGCATTGACTTAATCAACTCTGTGAAGATCAGATTTCCATATATCATCACATTTTTGAAATTCAAAGGATTAGGACTTCAATGTATTGAGTTTTCGTGGTATCCAGTCTGTAAATTGAAATAAGAGAGAATTAAGAGAATTCCAGATGACATTATTTTTTCTTTCTTTTTTTAACCTGGAAGAGCCATTATTAGCTGAGATGATGTTGAAGGAATAAATCAGTTCAGTTTTATGTGCCTGGTTAGATATGATTGGCCTTTGGTATGAGTGGAGATAGAGAAGAGGACCAAGGGATTAGCCAAAGCCATTCCTATACTAAAAAATCACAAAGAAAAAAAACCAACATGAGAGGCCCAGAGAGGCACAGGACGGACTCCACATAGGAATGCTATGTTCTAGAAGCCAATGGAGACAATGAGTTAAGTAAAAGTCGGGGTAGATGGGAATTAATGGGCAGTAAGGTTTATAACACAGGTTTAGTGATGATGTTGATGAGGGTAGTTTCAGTGGAATGTTGGAGGCAAACCAATTCAAAAGATAATCAGAGAGGAATCGGAAACAGCAAGTATTCACAACACCTTGGAGTAATTGTGATGAAATGGAGAGTAGAGAAAAGATAAAACAAGAAATTCTGTTGTAGTCTATAATTAATATTAGATACAGACATTATATGATAGTCCTATACAAAATATGCATACATATTTATACAGATGTTTATAATAATATTTACATAATATAAATGCTTGATAAAAATATATGTGTACCAGATGTACACATGCATATAGTATGTAATTATTATACATTCATAGAAACAAGTGGGCACATAAGAAATGCAGATAAATACTAGGCTAGCAAATTCTGCCTCTAAATGCTTTTACTTGGAATGATGGAAATGATTTATTTGTTTAAAAATGAATTTTTTATTTTTAGTACAATACTGATCGAAACTTTATTTACAGGTTTAAGAAGTTTGATGAAAAATACCTGCGGAAGCTTTTGATTCGGGAAAATCAACCCAAGTCAAGCATTGTGTCCTTGTATAAAAAGCTTGAAATAAAGCATGCCATTGAGATGGCAGAAACTGGGCTGATAAGTACTGTCCCTTCTTTTGCATCTCTGAAGTAAGTATGTCGTTACCAAGGGAAAGCACTATGGGATAAAGCCTTGATAGGTTTTAGAATCAGTGATAGTTAAATATTTGACTCATGTTTTAGACTGATGACTTTAACTCTCACAGTGGAGGAAGATTCTGATTGATGGTGAAAGCCCAGGAATGCACACATCACACTATATTGATTTCTTTTTTCTCTTTGTTCTTTTCTAGAAGTGGGAAATCAGAAAAAACTATGATATTTCAGATGATTATGCCTTTATTCCTGTTATTGCGGGAAGTTTGTTACTTACCAAAAGTAAAATAGTCCAGCAAACACTGTGACATGGACAATGATACAGTGTGTTACATTTGATACTATTGACGTTCATGTAACTAGATGGCTCTTTGTCCACAGATTGTCCCACAGAATCATAGCTGAAGACTTGGTGGGGAACGGTCAGGATACTTACACCGTAGCTCTCAGTCTAGCCTGTTGAATGTTGGGAACACCTTAGGAACGCTTAAATTATCTGGAGACCTGAGTCCCACCTCAGGCCAATTAAATAAGAATCACTGGGTTTGAGGTCCAGCAATAGATATATTTAAAAGTTCTTCAGTGTTTCCAAGACCCTACTATAGTTCAAATCACTGAATCTAATCTTCCTCCCTAATTTTAAAATGCTGGTTGTGATTGTTAGCCTAGAAATTAAGATGTCAAGTTTCACATGAGTTTGCTATTCATCTTTGGCTCCTGATTCCAGCTTCCTGAAAACACAGATGCTGGGAGGCAGCTGTGATGGGTCAAGTTTGAGGGTCTCTGCCATCGACATGGGAGCCCTGGGTGGAGTTCCCAGGTTCTGACTGCTGCCTTTGGCATCCAACCCGTTGTCGGCATGTGGGGAGTGAACAGGTGGACGAGAGCTTTCTCTGTCTTTCCTTTTCCATTGAATAGACAGGCAAAGCTTTCAAGTAGATCTTCAAAACTATAAAATAAGGAAAGGAAGAACCAGAAGGTTGAAATGAGTCACGCAAAGTCTTTCGAGCAAGTCTGTAGCAGAACCATCAGAGCATTAACACGTAGTGAAAGAGGACATTTCTTTATGCAAGCCTGCTTTTTTCTCTTAGTAACAAATTTAACACAAATCACAGATCCCCGGTGATTTTTTTTTCTGCTGATGAGATTGAAGTTCATTTAAACTAATTTATACCTAATTAAAATGTTCACCACTAGGGAAGGTTAGAGAGGAGAAAACCAGGTAAATTATATTTTTACCAGGACTTTCAATCACTTATAAAACTTAAGTGAGCTTTCATAATCCTGAGTAAAAAGGGGTAGTCAGGATGGCTCCAAAGTAAGGATGTTACATTTCATTGGAAACAGCGCTGTGTTGAACAATAGCTGACTGAATTACAGTCTCAGCTCTGGAAGCTTCTTGTTGTGTGACCTTGAGCTGGTTGCTCTATTGCCCTGAACTTGTCTTCAACTAAGAAATAGGCTATCAATCTTAATCGCCATGCATCCGTCTAGAATTCAGCTCCTACAGAGTGATGGACTCTTGTATCTAGCCATAAGTGTTACTTCAGTGTCCTCCACTCTAGCCATCAATATAACAAAGTCTAGTCTAGAATGACCTTAATACAATCCACTGACATTGACATCACCCCTGACAGCGATGTTGGAAAGAAACAAACTTAAATACTCTTCAAAAAGCTTGATTTATAAAAGCCTTGCAGTATTTCTGATAGCATTAAAAGCAATGTCTTTTGAAAATAATAAACATTTGAAAAGACAAGTAGACATGACTTAACACGTTGCAGAAGGAAGAAAACAGAGCAGCGACATTCATAAAGTGATTCCTGATAACTGAGTCATCAGACGGGGATTTGAGATTAAAAGCACATACCCCACGTATGTTACAGAAAGGAAAATGATGTTGACTCTTTTGGCATTTCCATAAAGATTACATAATTTAAAAAAAAAAGACCTGTGTGGAACTTCTTGTGTTGACAGATGGGTAAAAGAACATATTAGCCACAGTTGAATAAGATTGTTCATTAGAAGGAACTAAGCACGATGCAGCACCACATGAAAAAATAAAAGATGGAGAATAAAATGGTGACTGTGGTAGTTGGGAAAGTTAGATGCTGGAGAAGGTGAGGGACAGGTTGGCAGAAGCAATATGTTAGAGGACAGTGATGGAGGAGCTTCCAAAACGACATGAAATACAACTGCAAGAAGATTAGATAAAAAGGAACACCAAACCCAGATGCAAACTGGTAACACTACCAAAAACTGAAACACAAAGAAAATCTTAAACAGACCCACTGGTGATAGGAGGAAAAGCACTGTATTTCTTAAGATACATAAAAATACCCAGCAATAGATGTGAAAACAAAGAAATAGATGCCATTGATGGCTTGAAGGAAGGAAGGTACGGAACGGAGGGTTCCTTGTGTAATAGCTACTTTTAAGTAGGATAAAATAATTACCTTCTAAAATGAAAATCATCACATGAAAGGATCTTAGAAACAGACAAGCTTGAAGTTGAAGAAATGTAAAGGCAATGGAAAGAGCAATATATTGGAAAATCTAAATTTGAACCTCTCTAACACAATGATAACCTGGACAATACAAGAAATGTAATTAACAAGCCAACAGAAAGAGGAAGTGAAAATGAAATAGATTTTCAAAAGACAACCAAGGAAAAGAAAAAAAATTAAAAAGTGACAAATACAACTTGAATGGTAAAATTGGAGTCTTGAATTCAAGAAATAGCTGAAATCGAAAGCTACGAAATTCCATGATTAAAAGGAAGATATACTCACATAGATAAAATCACAAAATGTACTATAGAATGCCTGAAATACTTTTTTAATATGAGAATACAAAGAATTTACAAATAGGAAGAAAGTATCATATATAATAAAAGTGCTAGCCCCAAAAGTTAAACATTGGAACAAACCTTGTTCTAATCTATAAGAATTAGATAGATAATAACCTATAAGAATATAAAATAATTTCAATACAAGTATATAGTTCCAAAATACATAAGACAAAACTTAGCAGAACCACAAATAAAAACACAGTGTTATTTGTAGTAGAATATTTTAAGTCTTATAATAACTGATAGAATGAAATAGATTAAATTTCTTTAAGATTATAGAACATTTTGGCACCAGTATTAATAGCTAAAGTCTTGAAAAGTTTTATATAAATTATACTGTTTTGCAAAAAGCTAATCAGCAACAAAATAAAATAAAGTGAACCTAACTATACTACATCAACGTTTTACAAGTGAAAATTCAATAACTTAAGAAATTATGTAGGGATATTTTTAATTTTAATATGGTGCAAATAAGAGAAATTAAATCTTGTGTAAAGAAGTGTAAACAATTTCTTTCAGGGAGTTTTTTTTAGCCTTGCGGAAAAGTTAGAAATTACACTAGGTTAAAAAGTCAGTAATCTAGACCTGCAAAAAAAAAAAAAAAATAGTAGTGGACCTGGCGCGATAGCCTAGCGTCTCAAGTCCTTATCTTGAACACACTGGGATCCCATATGGGCATTGGTTCTAATCCCAGCAGCCCCACTTCCCATCCAGCTCCCTGCCTGTGGCCTGGGAAAGTAGTAGAGGCTGGCCCAAAGCCTTGGGACCCTGCACCCATGTGGGAGACCTAGAAAAGCTCCTGGCTTCGGATTGGCTCAGTTCCAGCCATTGCAATCACTTGGGGAATGAACCATTGGACACAAGATCTTCCTCTTTGTCTGTGTTCCTCTCTGTATATCTGCCTTTCCAATAAAAAAAAAATAAATCTTAAAAAAAAAAAGAAAATGTGTGCAACCCCATAAGCATTATGTAAATTAATCTGTAATTTAAGTCCACCTCATACAAAAAAAAGAATTCACAATCATATGGCTTCATTTGTGAATTCCACAAAGCATTTAAGGGAAAATTATTGCAATTTTACGAACTCTTACAGATAATAAGAAAAGGAGACTTTCATGATTGTTTTAGTATGTCAACCTAAATTTAGTACAAAATTTGACAGGTACATTCACAGGGAAGAAAAATGACAGAAAAAGGTTTTTTCTGTAAAAAAATACCAACAAATAAAATCTATAAAAAGAACATCCATTAAAATCACTTAGGGCTTTTTTTCAGGAAAAATGTAAGGTTGTTTCACAGTCAAAAGTGCTATAAAAAAAGATGCATAAAGTCATAGATTGCCATCTGTCTGAAACAGGAGCAGAAAAAATGAGGAAATTCAATATTTATTTCTTACTGTGTGAAACATCCAAACAAACTGTAAGTGAGGAGCCCTTTTCTAAAGTTCAGAAAACAGCTTCACAAAAGGTCCATGGAAAGTATTTTTAATTTAAAATGTTGAAAGGCCTATTTTAAGACTCTAAAAAAAAAACAAAGGTGTAAATTATTACTAGTTCTATTTAATATTTAACCAGTGGTAAGCAAGAAAAAAAAGGAGACAGAAAGAAATTTTAAAAAGGAAAAGTAATCTAGAAAAGGGTAAAATAAAGCTGTTATTACTCACAATTTGATAGTTTTCATAGAAAATTTGAAAGAACCTTCAGATAAAGACTCAATAACTACATTTAAGTTTCTGAATTATAAACCTTAAAAATTCAATGGCATGTATAAATGTTATGATATGCGGGAGATAAAATGTTTAATTTAGAAAAAGGATATTAACCTCAAAGTTAGAGAAAATGAAATCACCATTTTAATACTTGCACATTTAGTGTACATTTAAATACTTGTACATGTAGTGTAAATGAATAAAGTTAATATTAGTAGGAAATAAATATATATTAAGGCAAAAATTTCAGTTTTGTATGATAAGATCTGTAGATTTTAAAATCATATCATTCCCTCTGTGTGTTTGTGAGCGTGTGTGTGTACATGAAAACAAGCAGGACCAAAATTAACCAAGACAGTTTTAAAAAAGGAAGGACTCAAAACATTTATTTTATTAAATAACCAGACTTGTTATAAAGCTGTCTAATTAATACAGCATGATATTGGAACAAGGACAAGGATGAGTAGAATGCTGGAAAGAAATAAAGAACTCACAAGTGGACAATGACTAATGACCAAGCTTGCAGTACAAGCTTTGGAGAAAAGCTAGCTTGTGTCAGCAACTAGGCTGATTAGGTGTCCTTAAAGATGTGAATGAAATTGTCTCAGATCCAGATGCATTGTAGATTTGGATGTTAGACGTATTAATCAACTTTTTAAAATTATTTATTATTTAACTTCATTAATTACATTGTATTATGTGACACAGTTACATAGATACTTGGGTTCTCCCCACCCCTCCCCATACCCTCCCACCATGGTGGATTCCTCCACCTTGTTGCATAACCACAGCTCAAGTTCAGTTGAGATTCCCCCATTGCAAGCGTATACCAAACATAGAGTCCAGCATCTTATTGTCCAATCAAGTTCAACAGCTTCTTAGGTATATCCTCTCTGGCCTGAAGACAGAGCCAGCAGACTTTTGAAAGACCATTATAGAGAAGATTCTTTTTTATAAAAAAAAAGATTTGTTTGAAGGTATAAAAACAGAGAGAGAGAGAGAGAGAGAGAGAGAGAGAGAGAGAGAGAGAGAGAGAGATATGCAGGCACAGAGGGAGAGGCAGATCTACTTGCTGGTTCACTTCCTAGGTTGCCACAAAGGCTGTAGCAGGGCCAAGATGACACCAAGAGATTTTCCAGGTTTCCCATGTGAGGGCAGAGGTCCAACCACTTGGGCCATCCTCTTCTACCTTCCCAGACATGACAGCATCTAAAGTGAAAAAGCTAAGATTTGAACCAGCATCCATTTCCAGCTATGCCACAATGATGGCCTGCCAAAGATTTCTTAAGCAAGTCTTCAAGTCACTAACTATAAATGTGAAGAATGAGAGGTACTGGACTGTCTTAAAAATCATAAGGTCTTTGTATGTGTCATTGTATCATACAAAAAATGCAAAGCCCAAATCACAGAGCAGATGTATCTCCAATAGAACACTAAGCAAAAAAAATAAAATGTAAAAGATGTTATAGATTATTCTATTCATATTAGCGTTCAAACTTAGTTGCAACTAATGTTGAAGTTAAGAGTTACCACCTTTTATAAAGAGGAAAGGAGGAGGTGATTGATGTCAGGGAGCATGAAGTATTTTCTGGGTTTTCATTAATGTTCTGTATCCTTTATTGAAAAGACTTCTTTATTCAAAAGGTAGAGTACAGAGAGAGACAGAGAGAGGGGTCTTTCATCTGCTGGTATACTTCCCAAATGGCTGTTTGGCTCAAGATTTGGATAGGCTGAAGCCAGGAGCCAGGAGTTTCCTGCCAGGTCTCCCATGTAGGTAGCAGGAGCTCATCTGCTGCCTTCTCCAGGCCATGAGCAGGAGCTGGATCTGAAGTGGAGCATCCAGGACACAAACCTGCTGCCCATATGGGATGCTGGCATCACAGGTGGTGGTTTTAGACACTATGTCACATGCCAACCTCAGGGTTCCATTTCTTGACCAGAGTTGTAGTTACATAAGTTTATATATCACTTTGGGATGATTCATTGAGTGATACACATGAAATTCATGTTAGATTCCAAGAAAATGTCAAAATAAAAACAAGGCATATGGCAACTCCTCACTGAAGGTATTCAAATGGTTGTCGGCAAGGACGCGGTGGGAAAGTATACAAGAAAATAAGATAGTAAAATAAATTGTTACTTGATGAACTTTTACATCCCTTCCAACTCTAAAGTTCTGTGAATTCCTTTTGCTGATCAAAAGCACATGGCTAGAGAGGAGGACAGGTGTCTGATCACCCACCTTCACATAGACAGATGCTGCTTCCGAGCAGTAGGGATTGGGGCAAAATTGAGATGCCTAAATCTGGACCTCACGTCACTGTGCTAATTCCTCTGTGTTGCCATTACCCGCTAGTGCCAAGTTCTTGTGTCCCAGTGATTAGTGTTCTGACAGGATTGCATGAGCAATGAATTTGCATCTTCAAATTAGAAGAGAGTTATGTTCTTTGGTGTCTGTGTAATATTTGCAATTAATCATCCCAGCCTCCCCAGCTTTAAACATTTTATCCTGTCATCTGTTTTATTGTACTATATGGTTTTTTGTAGATCCTTGTGACAATGTTTGTGTCTTGCAGTAGTTAAGTAGCTTCAAATGCTCAGTTGCACATTGTGAAGCGTTACTTCCAGGGAATATACAAAGTTAGGTTTCCTTAAGCCTCTGGTCTCAGAATTTTCACCAGCTTACTGAATGCATACTCATGTTCAGAGACATCTTACTTAGCATACATTGCTTTTACATTGACAATAAACCCATGGTCAACTGCACTGTAATTCAAGTGTGGACAAAACTTACTAATGTGCTTTCTTGGGAAGGCACAGGACAGTCTTACAGGTAGACCCCTGCAAAGCATTTTAGCTCTATGCTTAAGACAGTTTTGAACAGTGAAATCACCCATAAGCTGCATAAGACACAAAAAGTGCATTTTGAAACTGACTGTGAAAAGGTCCTTATTTATAGTGTGAGAGATGGAGCGACAAGATTGAACATTGCCTTGTTCATCCTAAAATGTGTGTTTATTGGCATCCTAGGCATGTCTGTGAGTAACTGCAAAGGTGCTGCAAAAGTTGCTATTCTGTTGATGAACTGAAGTAGGAGAATTCACAAATACAACATGTGCAAATAAATACACATTTTTTCCAAATAATTAAAGTAGGTATTTGAAAGATGAGGCTTTAAATTAAAAAAAAAGGACAATGCATACAATC
This sequence comes from Ochotona princeps, assembly GCF_030435755.1. Taxonomy (NCBI): domain Eukaryota; kingdom Metazoa; phylum Chordata; class Mammalia; order Lagomorpha; family Ochotonidae; genus Ochotona; species Ochotona princeps. Next base: position 7,263,094 of record NC_080839.1, on the reverse strand, counting down.
CATGGAAAATGTGTTTCCTTTGATGCAAAACCTTCTGAAATTCATCCATAGTTTTTTTCATAATATGTAGCTTCTATGAACTGTTTGAGGAACCCTCTCCCATACAGCTAATTAAGTTTCTGTTAGAAAAAAAAATGTTCTGTTCTGTTTTGTTAACAGGATGTTAAAAATAAGAGTGATAATGTTGTAGGCTGTGATAGGTTTTTTTTTTTTTCCTGTAAGAAGATAATTGCACTAATGGAGTGTGATTGTGATTATTTTTAGGATTAAACTTATCAAGTGTGAATTTTAAATTAAGTTTTAGAACCCTTAATTATTTTGAACCACTGAAAATATTGAATCATTGGGAAATGCTGCTTGAGAACTAAGTCTGTCCTTCTTCAAAAATGGTATTTCTAGTATTTGTTCAAAGATAAAATATGCTTCTTGCGCATTTTCACAGTGATTGCCGTGAAGAAAAAATAAGGAAGCTCACACCTGGAGAAATGGATGAAATTCGAGAAATATTATCAAGAAATCTCTACCAAATACGTCAAAGGGTGAGGATTCTTTATTTAACAAAATGTTGTGCATTTAGTTAAATCAGGTAAAAACAGGTGCCGTAGCTGGATGGCCACCTCAATGGGCCCTCCACAGAGAATCTTGGCTGGCTCTCTCAGAGCCTGTTCGAGCTCCCTGACTTGTTAGGGTATAACTCCCCTCTGGAATGCTGTGGCAAAAGCAGTGAAGACCCCCGGGTGTTCTACGGGTGTGGGTGGGGGGCAAGTACATGTTGACAAAGGGTGAAGAAATGATTTGGTTACTGTTTTATATGGAATAGCTTTAGAGCTTAGACCTGTCGAACATATTCATTCTTCCTTGTCATTTTCAAGGTGCTTCCGTGTCTTCCGTTAATCATCTAACATCTGAGTCGCTTCTTTTGCTGTGCTGGCATTGTTGACATTCATTGTGATAATTTGCTTATAGTTCAGCTAATCTTTAGGGGGATGTGTGCGATAGGACAAGCCCCATTTCTGTGCATTGCAAACACTGACTCTTTCACGCCTCCACCTGCCAACTCCATTTTACAGGTGAAAGAATGAGGTAAAGGGAGATAGGGTGGCACATGTGACCTATAGCCAGTCAAGGATCTTTCCATAGTCTTCTGGGGCCTTTTTTCTATAGCTTCTCAGCCTTTCCCACCATAGGACAACTCCCGACTCTACCCTTTTCTCTAAGTACTTTAAACATGCTTATATATTATTCTGAAATTCATTTGAGAGATGAAGATAGGGAAAGAAACACATACAGAGAGCTTCCATTGGTTTATTCAGTCCCCCAAATTCAACTAAAAAATGGGCCAGGCTGAGGAGAAGAGCCCAGATGGAACTCTGCTGTAGATGCATTTATAAGAAACTGAATCAGAGGAAGAACATCCAATACTCAAATTCGAATTCCCATATGTGATATGGTGTCCCAAGTGGTACCTTAGCTCAATGGACCATAATATATTGCATCCATCCCCAAAGCACCATTTAATGGCAATGTTATCCTATTTAGAAAGAAGCAAACTATTTATGGCTTCCAGGCTAGAAAATTTTTCCCAAATCTGATATCCATATTTCTAAGATCCATTCTATCCAACCTTTTTTTCCTGTATCTATCCCCTGCTTACCCCAGACACTAATGATGGTATGATGCGTTCTCTCTCTCTCTCTCACTCTCTCACTTCCTCCTCCTTCCCCACTGGAAGTATACTACCTGGTCCCTATTTTTACCTTTTGTATTTTCCCCAACAACCATCAGATTATTATTAGCCCTACCCTTAATGTGTACCACTCGGGGCTTATACACAACCCCATGATTTCAACACTTAATTTCATAATTGTTTTATTTCGGTAACCTTAGCTGCACAATTAGTTCATGAGCTCTTGAAAGCAGGAATTTTGTTCTGCGTCCTCTGTATAACCTGCAGGCAGGCCATTCCAGACACAGGCATCCTTTCAACAAGTGCATGCCAATTGTATTTTAAAAAATAATAAAATTAACTGCTGTTTACAATTTATTTTAGGAAACTTCTACATAGCTTACAGAACTAAAAGGGGCATTCCCTAAATAGTCCTAGTTTAGAAGCTCAACTAGTGGGGCATGCTCATTGCTGCGGGGAAGCATAGCTTTTCAATGAGAAAAAGGAGCACTGGTGTTAATGAAAAGGAACAGGGCACCACCAAGTGGCTCAAAGTGGTGGTTTGTGTGTCAGGAATTCAGAGTCAATAAAAAATGCATGAAGATGACTTGTCTTTTTTCTCCCATATATTAATAATTTTAAGTATGCACCAAGATACTTCAAGGTAGAGAAAGCCACTTGATGAATTGCATGGATTTTCTCATTTATATGTAAAGATCACATTTTCCAATAGGAAAAAAAACATATTCACTGACTTTTACGGAAAGATAAAGTGTTTCAAAATTTCAAAGTGTTAACTTCAATACTTGTAAAGTCTTATGTTTTTCTCCTAGCAGAAGTTGTCTATGTTTGGCTGATGGGGCAAGTCCAAAGAAATGTACAGCTCTGCAGTATCTGAGGAAATGATCAGGGTTTTTGTTTGTTTGTTGCTTTGCCTTTGTTTATAAAATGCTACCCGTGCCCTTTCATTTCAGACTCTGTCCTACAACAGGCACAACCTAACAGCTGACACGAGTGAGAGGCAAGCCAAGGAGATCCTCATCCGCCGTCGGCACAGTTTGCGGGAGAGCATCAGGAAAGACAATAGCTTGAATCGAGAGCGCAGGGTATGTGGGGTCTGAGTACCTGGGATACAGCAGGAGGCCTTCAAGGGCAGGGCCAAGAACGGTAGTGTGGGTCCTCTGGCTGACCACCTGCTCTGCTGATCCTGTCACTGCAGAGACTTGCTTCTCAGGGATTCTCAGGGGGAGTGACTTATGACAACTTGCCCAGTGTTTTTGGGCTGCCTGCTGATTCCAAGCACTGGGATGCATTAGGGAATAAAGCTGATGAAGATTCCTACACTTGCTTGTAAGATTTCTGTTCTAGTGGCAGGGAAAGCTCTCAGTCATGCAAAGAAAAACTGAATTGTCTGTTGTAAGACAACATGTGCTATAGAGCAAATAAGCTCCAGGGGAATCAGAAAAGGGGGCGGAGAATACACAGAAAAGAGTGCATTTTGTAAACAGAATGATATGGCCAGGCTTTATTTGAGAGTAAGACATCCTGTATCCCGTAAGGATTCATTCTCAGAAATGCATCATTAGGCAAATCTGTAATTGTATGGCCATGATAGAGTGTACTTAAGAAACCAAGGCAACTGAGCATCAGTAGGTCATAAAACCTTATGGACTCAAACTGTACAGACAGTCTGATGTTGACTGAAATGGCACACAGTTGTATCTGAGCTCTCCAAGGAGAGTCAGCAGCAAGGGCAAAGGGCAGAAGACAGATAGGTAAGCATGAACTTTGGGGAACTGCAGGAAGGCCAGAGTAAGAAACACGGGACAGTGAGTACTGTCGGTAGCACATGGATAGGACATGAGGGTGGACTAATTTAACAGGGAGGGTGTGGTATCTTACTTTTAACCATGCATTTAGTTTTACATGCAAAATGCCCCAATGTCCAGAACAAATGAGAGAAACTAGATTGTGGCATTTCCACGTCAGTAATTTATCATAGTAATCTTGTTTAGTCTATCTTTTTCAAGACTAAAGTAAATAAAAAATAAATATGCTGTATCTTTTTCTTCATTCATTTAGGTTCTAAGTCTTTCCATAGAGTAAGACTTATATAATTATTTTGGTAAATTTTCTTTAACTATCACATCTTGTTTCTATTGGTTCCTTTGTGGGGTATGGGGTTCAGGATTGGATGTGTTCCAAGTTATTTTCTTCCAGTGAGAATAGAATTCAAAGCAGACATGGACAGAGGTGTAAGCAGGGGAATTTTTAAAGGAATAGCGCATAATTAGATGTAAATGCAGGAACCTCTCTACATAATGAGAGAAGAGCTGATGCCCCCACCGAAGTAGGGGTTGACTTTTATGGGGCAGGGAGTGATACCCTAATTGGATATTCAGATGAGGCAGAGTTTAGGAGGGATTTTTATTCAGGCTTCTGTCTCCCCTTCTGGGAATCTCCAAAGTTTCCTGGTGTCAGTGTGTGACTGTGGCACATGTGTGATCATCACAGTGATTCATGGATGTGGAGAAGTAAGGCTGAGAGTGTGATGGAGATGGGGCGTGTGGAGCCTGCAGCCGTGCTGGACTGGCACAAGGGTTGCTGGCAGTCTCCTGGCTCCTTGTCGCTTACTACCTTCCTGCCTCTATCAGGTTTCAGAAAATGTTGAGTTATTTTAAATGCAAAAGTTACAGCCACTTGAAGTAGGTTTGTTGGTTTTCAAAGTTTTTAATATATGTTTTTGTTGATTCAACAGGCAGAGCTAGGACATAAGAAAGACAGAGCTCCCATCTCCTGGTTCAATCCTCCAATGCCCCATTGCTTAGACTAGGCTAGGTCAAAGCCAGGAGCCAGGCACTCAATCTAGGTCTACCATGTGGGTGGGACCCAGTCATGTGAGCCATCACTTACTGCTTCTCAGGGTTGGTGTGAGCAGGATGCCAGAGACGGAAGTTGAAATTCAGGCTGTTTGATAGGGGAGAAAGGCATCTCAAATGGTGTCAAACATTCAGCCAAATGCCAGCGCGTGTTTGGAATTTTTGTCTAAAGTTCTGGGACAAGTATTTATGATGCTACTTGGAGAACCTGTGTCTCATATCAGAGCTATCCCAGCTTCCTGCTAATGAGTTCTCTGGCAGACAGCAAGTGATGGTTCATGTGCTTGGGTCTCTGTCATCCACACAGGAAACCCAAGCTGATTTCTGGCCTCCTGGCTGGGGCCTTGCTCAGCTTCTGCTGCTGCTGCTGTAGGCATGTTGGAGGTAAATCGGCAGATGGGAGAACTCTCTGTATTTTTCTCTCTCTGTATCTCCTCATTTCAAATAAGTAAACTTTTTAAAAAAGGACTAAATTTAATTTTAACATCAATTTTTATTAGAAAATTTCCAACTCCTAATATATAGTGATTGCATTTATCTGGTCTAAATAAGATTTAATATTTCCTTTGCAGGCTTCCACTTCAACTTCCCGATATTTATCTTTACCTAAAAATACAAAGCTTCCAGAAAAGCTACAGAAGAGAAAGAATATTTCTAATGCAGGTAATGGGTATACATAGAGAAGAGCTTTATTTGCTGATGCTTATAAAATATAAAAGTTTACCTAGTATCTTCTTCTTGAAGGACAAGTTCAATAGCTTACAAATTCAAAATAATAACAGGGTAACATTTCATTAGCCTTCCTGGGTGGCATTCTTAGCAGATCCATAAATAATCTAATCATGTATTTTCCAGAATGATCCTTTGATACAAAAAACCCAAACATCATCACCATGGGGTGTCAGAGCAAGTAAACAGATAGTTCTACATCTACAAATATATATTTACATTTTTATAATAATTCTAGTATATTTTGATTAAGGTAACCATGTATTTTTCTTCATGTAATCATTAAACGTTTTCCTTACATTTATCTAACTTCCCTTTATTTGGTGGAAATCTCCCTTTAACTACTCAAGCCACATCCCGTGAACAAAGAACAAATTTAGAGTTCCATGCTTTTAAAACTCTGTGTAGCCTGGTTATTATTTCCCTGGCTTATTTGATTGATTGGTTGTGTAATTACTAAAAGAGGCAAATCTAAGGATAGCAGGTGATGTTGGAAGTTAGGCTGAGAAAAGAGAAGTGAGAACTGGGGAGCTGAGGCAGCCCTGTATATTACAACAGTGGTCCCTGTTACCCTCGCATAACCAGCAGAACTGGCTGGGCATGCAGCCTGCCCTGTCCACTATCCACTGCCCCTCCACACAGCTTCAGTGCTGGACTCTCCTGCTATTGGTGCCTCCTTTGATTGTTAACTGGGAAACCACCTGTTGGTGGTATAGCACTTTCATGAGCAGTATAAAGAAAATAAGCAAAATTTTGTACAAGAGTTGGCCATGGGTGGGAAACTTTCTCCAGCCAAGGTCACTTAGATATTCATAACATCATTTGCATGAGCTACCCAATGAGCAACTTAGAAACTGGCCTGTCATAGATTTATTGAATATCAATTTCCTCCCACAGTTGTTTTGGCAGGACTAGACCAACTGACTTATCCGGCCTTAGATGGCTGGAGGGCAGGATATTCCTAGCCTCCATCAAATCAAATCAAGTCTCTCCCCCAGTAGCGGCTGTGGAGCTGAGCCCTCTCAGGGTCATTGCTGTGGGGTAGAGGAGGACACAGCCACTGCTGCCGAAGGGCTTCATTTCTCACTCCAGCACCATGACTTGCTAGCCGCTCCATCTGTAACACGGGTGCATTCATTCCACTTGCAGGTGCCTGGCACACCATAAGCTCTTTACAGTTATTACGCACTTTGGACAGGAGGGTTCTCAGAGGTGACATGAGGTAACCAAGGTGGCTCAGCTGCATTTTATGGCCTCTCCCTTAATACCCAGGGCATAGGGGCAGCCTGACTCGCTGAGGGATCAAAGTCATTTCTGTTGAACCTCGTTTCTGCTACACTTGCCCACACTGTGCTTCCTTTGCTCTGTGCCAGACGGTGACAGCAGTGACTCCGATGCGGATCCTGGAACCACCGTACTCAACTTGCAGCCCCGAGCCAGGTGCTTCCTGCCAGAACAGTTCTCCAAAAAGGCCTCCCAGTCCTATAAAATGGAATGGAAGAACGAGGTGGATGTGGATTCCGGGCAGAGGCAGCCCAGCCCCGCTCCAGCACCCCGCAGCAAAGAGGGGGGCACCCAGACACCAGCTGTCCTGCGGCAGCCCCTTCTCTCCAAAGACCAGGGGAGGCAGGACAGCTTGACTCAAGATGTCAGACCCAAGCCGCCCCCGCGGCTGGTCCGGAGGGCGTCTGAGCCTGGAAACCGAAAAGCACGATTTGGGGGCGAGAAGCCTTAATGGATGTGGACGGAGTAGACTGGGGGTGACCAACCCAGCCTGGCTGTAATTCGTCACTTCCAAACCTGGCACGACTATGAAATCCATTTACAACTCTCTTAGCATCTAAACACTTTCTTGTGCTGACTAATGGAATAAGTGCTTACACTAAGAGGAGGAAAATCAAAGAAAGAGAAGTCCCACAATTTTTTTTTTAAGCGGGGAGGGATGTGTCGCGATTGCATTCTCTGTAGACCTGAAGGAAACCAAACAAATGTGTGCCTTTATTGAACTTGAATAACAGAACTTGACATTTTTAACACAACTTTGTGAAAATTTTAATATATTACATATATGCCTCAGATTTTATTTATAAGAAATTTACGTCTATCTGTAGTAGTCAGCTTTTTGTGAATGACACTAAAAGTACTGAGTGTAACTTTCCAAAGGAAAAAGAACTGTTTCTGTAGGGTGGGTCTCAAGTGCAAGGTTGGGAGTCTTTTCTGGTCCTGCGCTGGTGGAGGAGCGGGTCAGGAAGCAGCCAAGCACAAGCCAAGGCATCTCAGGTGGCAGGATGCCCAGGTGGACGAAGTGGCCTGGCTCCCACAGCACAGTCGACGACTCTCTGGATGCCTATGAAGTAATGATGGTTACTTGGCTTTTGATTTGTTCCACTGTCTACCATGTGTCTGGGAACGGCTGAAAGTCGTCTCTCTCTTATTTAAATGTTACCAAGAGAATAAAAGGCTGCCCACACAAAACCAGCCTTTGTGATAGCTTTGGATGAATCCCACCCTTGAGGGCCTCCTGTGTCCTAGAGTCAGTCAGGGGGGCACACACTGCCTACCACATGTTAATATTTGGGTTTATTGGTTTCCCCTTCCTTCCCTCCCTTCCCTTCCCTTCCCTTTTCTTTCCTCTCTCTCTCTCTCTCTTTTTCCTATCTTTTCTTTCTTTTCTTGTGGTGCAATATTGGGAGGAAGAAGTGGGTGATTCTTACCATGTCCATCCACGCACACCTGCTTCAACCAAGTTTCTCTGATAAACATTCTAGAACTTTGAATCCCAAGGAGACAAAGATGGAGGCTTATATAAACAATATTCCAATGCTTAACAGATTGGTGAGATTTCCAGCTTTGGGTTCTTACTCAGAAAGCACATTGGAGAATGTAGAAGTCCTATTTATTCTAATTTATTTTTTGTTGCACTAGACTGTAATTTGCTACTTCTCCCTGTTCAGCCATGTAGTGACTCAAATTCTTGATATTAAATGGGACTCTGCTCATGGGAGCATATTTAAAAAAAAAATACACCAAGAACAGAAGTAGAACATAAACATTAAAGCTTGGTATTTGGGTCTCTGTCTCAAACTGTAGATTTCACTGGTCTTTTTTTTTTTTTTTTTCCTGTGTAGCTGCTCTAACTATTGACTGGAACAAGACTCTAAATTTCTAGATGTAGATATTAATCGAAGCCACCTCTGTTATTTCCTTACTTTCACATCAGAGACACAGAAAAGGATACAAGTGCCTATAGAATTACTGTTGACAGAAAGTAATTTGATAAACATGCACGAGTTGTTCTCCAGCCCTTGATCCAAACCCAGCAATATGAAGAAATACTTCACCTTTATTGTTATGTTCTATGATCTTAAAGTGTCCTTATATTGTTGGCATGAGGTAGGGAGACTAGATGGGCAAAGTATACATTGATATGGCAACCATTTATTTACCAGTCACCCATGTTGATCAGTAAAAAGAGTGTAGGACACAATTTGAATACTACCAGCTAAGACTCTGTGCCAAAAAGTTCTATTTAAAGATATTTATACAAACGTATATATTTCTTATACTGAAAATTGATATGAGATTTTATTATAGGAATTTATGACAAGATGTGGTGTGTAGTTTGGGGAATGCAGAGTACATACTTTCTAAATAGAGTTTATGAAATCTGCAAAGAAAGGCAGAAATTGAAAATTATGACAAATTTGTCATTTCTCACTTCCTATATAAATAAATTTTACAATGATTTAATTTTCTGCAATGAAAGCAAATATCACAGAAGATTTATAGCACTCTATGTTAGGTAGCTCAAATTCAGCTGTCACTAATTAGAAGTCACATCAAGAATTTGGATGTCATTGTATAAATTTCCAAAATGAAAAAAACTGAGTCATTTTATCTTAATTAGTGTTTAAGAATTTTTTTCTTTTGTGGAAAAACAAAGGCAATAAAATTAATTTGACTTCATTTAGCTTGCTTTCTATTTTTTTTTTTCTCTCTCTAAGTACTCAACTCCAGTTACCCTAGAGAAGATATGGAGATGAAATCTTCGATTAAATACTGCCACCAGATAAATGTCTGCAGTAAAAAGAGTTCCAGCTCTTTGTGAATGACTGTTATTTCAAGTAACACTTGATCCAACCCAAGCCCCAAAGTGGTTCTAGAATCCTGAAAGGCCTTTGATGTTTCTGGTAGCAAGATTTGATTTTGACTACTTCTAAGTGAAAAGCCAGAGATCACTGCTTCATGTATGTTGCAAAGGGATGTTGGAAACAGTTATACTGCTTTGCAAACACCTAGAAAAATAGCCTCCAGATATGCTATTTGAAAAATGTTGACTAAGTTCTCAGCTCCCAATGTCAGTATGGTCCAGCCTCAATGAATCAATAATAGGAGATCTCTCTGTATGTCTTCCTGTGTCTTTCTGTTTCAGATCAATACATCAGTAAGTAAACTTTTTAAAAAACAAACACAAATTTAAATAATGAATATTGATTGACAGTATGACCTTGTCTGGATGAAGTAGCTGTTGGCCTTATTGGCTGAGGCTTGGGCACATTATAGTACTAAGATAATAAAATCAGTGGTGCTCCAGTCTCTAAGAATGGCCACTTTATTCTTTCCACATACTTTGCTTCATACCTACAGACTTATAATGCATTACGCAATGTAAATGCTATGTCAATAATTCTGATACTCTATCGTTAGGCGATAGCAAGAGTAAAAGGTGTGTGAATGTTCAATAGAGACACAGCTCTGTTCCTGAACTAAGTTGATCTTTGGTTGGTTGCACGTTTGGACACAGACAGCAGATTTTGTGCGGATTGTCCGGTTAACCTGCCACGTCCTTGATACAGAATAGACTAGTGATCGTCTCATTTTCTTTGCTTTCAGAGCAATGTCTGTAGCTCACAATTACTTTACATCCTATATATTAAAAAAAAAAAAAAAATGGGTCCATTCTACAGCTCCCTTTGAAGGAAAGCAGGAAGTCTGTCCAGGTAGTAGTTGTATGGCCCTAACCGGAGCTGCTGTTCTGACAGCTGTCACGCTCTTTCCGAATTCCTCCAATGTCACCCACCTCCACATTCAGCCCATGCCCTCGGGTGAGCCTGGCCACCCAATGAATCACTCAGAAGCATCATTTCCCAACAACCTCTTTGATGTTGCACTGGAACATACTTTACTGGTCCCTTTGATTTTCCAGTTTTTCCAGTTTTTAGAGCAACATTCTATTTGTTTACCTCTATGCATAAACTGTGGGTCAGCTCTCTTACACGTGTGGCCAAGAATGAGCTTTTCTGGGTGTAGATTTCACTACAGATTGATCAGATTCCCAGTCTGCACAGCGGGCTGGCTATTTGGAATGACTCAAAATCCACCTCAAGATGTTTCAGTGTGTCACAGAGGTATTGTGGAGTCTGTGCCTTATTACTGCAGGGCACAGAAATGATGCCCAATGAGCTATCCATAGACAAAACCCCAGACACAATGTGGTGATTCTTCAGTGTTTCACATTTGTTAAACAAAAAAACTTGAATTATACATCTTAATGTTTCTCTGCTCTTAGTAGCTCCAGTTGGTTTACAAGCATGGCTGGTGAGTTTCTAGTTTAAATGATACGCTTTGCATCTAGTTATGGAAACTTGGCTCACCAAATCGAAATTCTGTATAAGGACATTTTTCCTTCCTTCTGAGAAAAGTCATAGAAAAGCATTCACACAAAAAACCATATGTAAACATCAACTACTTACAGAGAAAATGACGCAGAGCAGTTCCAGAAGCCCCAAGTTTTACATTTGTGAATCAAAGCAGCGCCATCTGTACTACATGGGATCATGATAGCTGGAATTGCCTGAAAGATTAGAATTTAAATTCCAGGGCCCAGAGCGGAGGCTCCGTGACTAAACCCTCACCTTGTAACTTCCGGGATCCCATGTGGGTGTCAGTTTGCATCCCAGCTTCTCCAGTTCCCATGCAGCTCCCTGCTTGTGGCCTGGGAAAGCAGTTGAAGACAGCCCAGAGCCTTGGGACCTGCACCTGCATGGAGACCCAGAAGCTCCTGGCTCCTGGCTTTGGATTGGCTCAGTTCTGGCCATTACAGCTACTTGGGGAGTGAACTGGCAGATGGAAGATCTTTCTTTGGCTCTCCTTCTCTCTATTGGTCTGCCTTTCCAATACAAAAATAAATTCTAAAAAAAAGAATTTCAATTTTGTTAGTTTAATATCTATCTATATATATCTCCATATATAGATAATTACGCTGCAATACTACTGTGTAACAGAATGATAAAATCAATGAACAATTTTTTTTAAATTTTATTGTTATTTCTTCAAGATATATTTATTCACTTGAAATTCAGAGTTACAGAGAGAGATCTTCCATCCTCTAACAACCTCCCCTGATGGCCACAGTGGCCAGGCCTGGGGCAAGTTGGAAGCCAGAAGCCAGAGGCTTTCTCTGGGACTCCCATGTGGGTGACAAAGGAGCAGACACTTCTGCCATCCTCCACTGCTTTTTCCAGACCACTAACAGGGAGCTTCATGGAAAGTGAAGCAAACAGGGCAAGAACTATCACCCAGAGGGGTTGCTGGTGTCATGGATGGCAGCTTTACAACATATACCGGAATGCCGGTCCCTAGTTTAAAAATTTGTTTAAAATATTTGTTTGGAAGTCAGAATTACTGAGAGACACAGAGAAGTACCTCCCATTCATTGGTTTACTCTCCAAGTCGCCACAATAGTCAGGACTGAGCCAGGCCAAAGTCAGGGCCTAGTAACTTCGCTTTCATTGCCCGTGTGGTTCAGACCATCAGCAGAGAGCTGCATGGAAAGTGGAGTAGCTGGGGACACAAACCAGGGCTCATAAAATATGCCAGTGTAGCTGGCTATGCCACCACACCAGCCACAGATATGAACACTGTTCATTTTTACATGCGATGAATCCTTGCAAAGGATTCAAAGATAATTGTAAGGCTATGAAATAGGAAAATGCTTCAAGAAGATAATGGAAAAATTAGAATTTTCAGCTGTTTATTGCAAATATTGTGCATTTTTTGTAAGATGCACTGTTCATAAGAAGTGTTCTTTGAAGGAAACGTATGTGGATATTAAAATCATTTCACTCAATGTTTCAACTCAATGTATATGAACCTTTACAAAAATTAAGAATCTGAGAGAAAGAGCATCTCTATCCACTGTTTCCCACAAAGCCGGGGTTCGGCCTGACCAGTGCTGGGATCCAGAAGTCAACTCAGGTCTCACACACGTGGCAGGGAGCCAACCACTCGAGCCATCGCTTGCCGTCTCCCAGATTCTGTAACAGCAGGAAAACTAGACTCAGGAACACCAATCAAGACTTTAACCCAAGAATTCTGATACAGGTACCAGGCATCTCAACTGTTGTCTTGACCACTACAGCAAATGCTCCCCAGAAACCTCTGGAAGTATACCGACATACTGCTTTCCTAACTCAGCCTCAATAAAAGAGGCAATATCATTGCCTTATTACATGATTTTTTATTCAGAGATATGCATCAAACCACGGATACATCATTTTCAGACTTAAGATTCTGCTAAATGGGCTTTTCCAGTTAAGGTCCTTAACCTTCAGAAGATGAAGTTATCTTGCCTGGCAGTTATAACCTGACATACTTTGGTGTGTTACTCATGTCGAAGATAATAGCATCTGAAAGTACTTTAAAGGCGATCCAAAGAAAACACCTTCCCCAGTGACGTCAGATTGGCACTGCCAGAAGCTGGACTCTGAGATGCCCAGACCTGTGCTCCCAATGCAGACTACTCAAGGTCATTCCGCAGCTGGTTACGTGCACAGAGAGCCATGAGGACCAGGCTCCAAGTTAGCAGCAGAACACGTTCACATCAGCTCTCTACTGGATCCCTCAAACTCGGGAGATATTTCGGTAGATAAGCTAGCATAGCAAAAAAGCAATGTGTAGACTGGGTGAGAGCCTGAATCTCCACTATCCTAAATGGAATAGAAATTCTTTGATAACCCTAAAGAAATGTTATCTCCTATCCATGTTGTAAAGTGCAGCATATCAACTACTTTCTTTTTTAATGCTTATTTAAAAAGCAAAGTTACAGAGAGGGGAGGAAGAAAGGAAGAAAGAGAGAAATTTTTCAGTTGCTGGTTCTCTCCCTGAACAGTTACAGTGGCTGGGCTAGGCCAAGCTAGAACCAGGATCCTCTCGAACATACCAGTCACCCACCATGGGAGTAGCAAGAGTCCAAATATTTGGGTCATTTTCTACTGCTCTTCCAGGCACATCAGCATGTAGCTAGCTGGATCAGGAGTTAGAACAGCCAGGGCTAGAAATAGTGCCCACATGGGATGCCAAAGTCACTGGCAGGCACTTAATGAGCTGTGCCACACCAGCCACAGCTTGAAGACTTCAACAACCAAAGGCTGGCTTTTATGGTTCAAGCACAGATTCAGCATATTGGAGATTAAATTTTTCAAGTACTTCAGGAACCTGAACTATATATACCTCAAGATACAACATAACTTCTCATAATCACGATTTATTGGAATAACACTCTGAAGCAGCAGACCAAGTGCCTGCACTTTTCCCTTGAATGGACTCTTGCTCATCAAAGGTATCTAAATCTCTTACCGAGAGGCCAGGCGCTCCTCATACCCTGTCCCTCTGTACTCCCGAGGAAGGGCTCCCATGAATGCCTATAAGTCACCTGCTGGTCAGCCCAGGACAGGGCGGAAGGGACATGCGGCACCAGCTCTCCCAACCTCACCCCAAACTCCATCTAGACCCGACTCATGGGCAACTCCCAAAACTCCCCTCTTGGCCTCTCCCTCCTTTTCCGCTGCGTGCCCATGCTTCTGAGACCCTCCTTCCTTCACAGGCATCCCTGCAACCAAACTCTAGAGTGCTCCTCTTTTGAAGGGACTTTCCAAAACCTGAACGACCTCACAGCACTAGCCACCTTTTCCTCCTCGCCATGAATTCTGTGGCTGCCCTCACCTGTCAACCAAACGCCAAGCCCTGAGCAGGGCAGCCAAGCCCCCTGACTCAAGGGGTGATTCTCAACTTCAAGTGTGTCAGAAGGCAGTGCAAGGACTCGGAGATACTGGTCCCACCAGTCGGCTCCAGTCATGACTTCCAGGAGGAGCCTTGCACCTGATACTTCTGTATATAAAGCTGTATGTATGTTTCAACAACAGTTATTTCAAGTGTAGTCATCTTACAGTTTGGAGAAGATTACAAAAGCTATTCAAGTGAACAACAACAACAACAAAAAAAAGAGCAGCACAAATGTTAATTGAGCAGCTTTAATTTTCCCTGAGATTATATCCTATAAACAATACAAATGCTACCCAGTGAAGGGTGATTTTCAAACATCACTGTGCAAACGAATTGTCAGAAATCCTTGTTGAATTGGTCCCTGGCAGGTCCGGGACGGAGTCTGAGTGTCTCCATGACCAACAAGCTCCTGGGTGATGACGAGCCCGCCGCACCACAGACCACACTAGTTATCTGATTGCTTGAGCAGTTCCCACCTGCTGGTTTACTCCCAGAAGGCAGGCGGAAGCTGGGGGGTTCAGGCAGGTGGAAGCAAGGAGCCAGGAACTCAGTCCAGGTCCTCACTCGAGCCAGCACTGCCATCTGCCACAGTGCCCGTTAGCAGAAAGCTGGAATGGAGCACCCAGCTGGGACCTAAGCACTCCGCTATGGGACGTGGGCATTGCAGTGGCACCACACCGTGAACAGCAAAGTGTCAGACTTCCTAGTACAGAACTATAGGACACCACATCTTGGGAACAAAAATCACATTAATGAGACTACAATCACTACCACTCAAGTGCAAAAGTACGTCCCGAATACGAACATCGATCATTGGATTTCAATATTCCTATTGATTGATCAACTATAAACTCTCATTAAGAGGTATATCTTTTTTTAACTTCAAAGAGGAAAATGCTGTAAATTTAGCAGTAATAACAGCATCTACACATTTAAAAGTTTTTAAGTAATGTGCTTCATACTGAAAATGGGGAAAAGGCATTCTTTTTTCTGCACGCACACGTCATTGTATAAAGCAGTGCTCACCCACTGTCCCAGCCTGTCTATTCCCCACGCTCCTGAAAGGCAAGGCCATTGCACTGCATACAAGCTTCCGGTCTCCTTGGGAGCATCTGGTGCTTGTGTTCCTAACTGCGACACCTGAGAAAAAGTTCTCAATTCCCTTGCAGCCAGATAGGCAGAAGGACAGTCTTCCAACAAAACTTTATATCCTGTTAGTTATAAATATTTGCAATTACATCATATAGAACTTCTGAAGCTATGGAAATGTTTCTGCTTTATAAACAATAAATATTAAAGTTGTGGCAAATTAGTGTCTGCAAAATATCATTTACAATTATGCACGTGCTGCACTGGACACAGTGGACTCGTTAAGGAGATGAAAAGGAATGTGAGCTAGAGTGGTTTACGTGTGAAAGAGGGATCCCGTCTACGCCTTTTCCTAGTAACTGACTTAACACCCAGTGGCTGGCACATCAGCCCTCACCTTCAATGAGTCAGCCGTAGCCTTCACTAGGGCCTCTTCCCCAGCTCCTTGGGAAAACACACCCAAAAGCTTCCCCATGCACCAATGGCCTGTTGTCTTCTTAAGCAAGACATTAACATGGAACAAACACTACAGAATCCAGTTCTTCAGGTAGGGCCCACAACCAGACCCTTACTTTCAGATGAATGCATCAAGTATTCCTCTGAAATCCAGGGATGTGCTCTGGTTTCCCCGCCAGGTCCATGCCTGCAGGAAGAGACAGGAAGGCAGTCTTCCATTGGTGCCCAGCGCACACATACATACTGTCAGACTATGAACACGCTGTTTGCTCAATGCACCGACTCCAGTGTGTATGGGTCTGGCACCCATTTCTTTTTGGAGAGCACAAATGCTGTGAGGCAGCAAGAGCCCAGCACACTGTGGCTACAGAGAGCATCCCAACAGTTATAGACAGGTAGGAATGAAGCCAGCCAAGGCTCTGGCAGCATGTCTCCTAGCGGTACCTGCCCAACCTCCATGAGGCCGTGCCTGTGGTGCTTCATAATCCCCCAGATTTCTCTGCCTCACCAGGCCACTGGGTCAGTGTCCGGGCATGGTGGGGTTGGGCGGATGGTGAGGTCAGCATGTGGTTCTTAAGCAGCCTTCGTGAAACAGGCTGGGTGTCACACAGCAGCTTTTCAACGTCTAAGATTCTGAGAGTAGAAACGCTCCTTCTCAGCTTATGGAATCCAACAGGGAACCCGTGTTCCTCCAGACAGTCTGAATTAACAAAGTGCTCAGCAGAGAAATGTGTGTGTTTTCTACCACCACGTCTCTGTCCTATAGCTGATGAGTGCTTTCCTGCCCTTGAAAAGTTTAATCTCATTGGCGCAGACAGGAAGTGCTGAACACATTCTCTTTGGCAAAGCTTTGCCCCAAGCTTGCTCCTCCTTTGTGGGCCTGTGGTTTGCATTAACTCGCAGATCCAGCTGTGCCCAGGTGAGCACCCAGACGGAGGGCCAACAAAGCAGGATCTCCTGACACCACTGACCCTAATCCAAAGTCGTTTCTCATAAGGGCCCCCCCGTCCTGGATTTGCACACCTGCAGTACTATCTCTTCCTGTTACTCAAAAGCATACTATTCAGTTTTTAATTTTTCGCTCTCAGGACTGCCAGAGTGACGTTTGTGTACTGACATTATAAAAATCGCCACTAAGGCTAAGGCAGCCCCCAGACTCGGCGGGCCGCGCGGGCTGACCTCCTGGGCCACTCCCGAGAGGAGCGGGGCTACGATGCGACCCACCGCTGTCACAGACTGACCCACTCCGATAACTGTGCCACTGGCCTGGGTTCCGCCCACGGTCAGCTGGAGGTCGGTGACACACGTCCTGCCGATGGAGGTGGAGAAGGCCAGCAGCGTGGAGGAGAAGATGACCACACCCATGGTATGGGCCGAGGCGTGGAGGCCCAGCAGCGCGCAGGTGAGCGCGCAGGACCGCAGCAGCACGGCATGTGCGTTATGCTGGTACAGCCGCAGGATCGGCCCCAGTGCAAAGCCGGCCAGGGCGCCCAGTGCACTGCTGTAGCTAATGAGGTAGCCAGTGGTCCTGGGCCGCACCCCAAAGCGCTCCTCCAGGGCCAAGACAAAGTTACTGTAATACAGCATGACCGCCACGCCCATCAGGAAGCGGACGAGAAATAGGTCCCACATTTCGGAAAACACCAGGCTCTTCATGTCCCGCAAGGCCCAAGTGACCTGCACCCAGGATGGCCGCGCCTTCTCTGCCTCCTTGGGCCCACGGGCGGTGGCTGCATCCTGTACTTCAGAGCCTGTCTTCACTGAAAGCACTCCAGCCTTTCCAATCTGCACGTCCTGCTTTGCTCCATCGCGGTGTGTTTCATTCCACGGGACCAGCCAGACCAGAGCTGTAAGCAAAAAAATGCACGTAAACAATGAACGTGGCTGCCTGCACCTGATTCACTGAGTCCGCCTAGAGAAGCAACTGCTGGTACTGAATTACTAATGTCTGTTTTTATATTAGATCTACTGCCCTGTGTTTTTGAATCTTTTTTTTACAAGATCTTGTTAACTTTTTAAAAAAAATGTATTTACTTGAAAGGCGGATAGAGAACGCCTACATGCTGGGTCATTCCCCAAATGTCGCTCAAGACCAGCACTAAACGAGGCCAAAGGCAGAAGCTGGCCTCAGTCCAGGTTTCCATGTGGGTGGCAGGAACTGAATTGCTTGAGCCATGCCCAATGCCCCCCAGGGTCCGTATTAATAGGGATCTGGAGTTAGGAGCTGGAGGGCTTTTATTCTTTAAGATTCATTTCTTTTTATTAGAAAGGCAGATCTATAGAGAGGAGAGACAGAAAGATCTTCTATCTACTGATTACTCCCCAAACAGCTACAATGGAGGGAGTTGAGCTGATCAAAGTCAGAAGCCAGGAGCTTCTTCGAGATCTCCCACGTGGGTCCAGGGTCCCAAGGCTTTAGGCTGTCCTCTGCTGCTTTCCCAGGCCATGAGAAGACAGCTGGATGGATGGCAAACAGAGCAGCCAGGACACAAACCGGTGCCCATATAGGATGCCAGTGCTTGGAGGAGGAGGATTAGCCTGCTGAACCAGAGCACTGGCTGGAGCTAGGTTTTGAACCCAAGTACTCTGGGAAGGTGTCTGAGCCACTAGGCTAAATGTCTGCCTCCAGAACCCCATTTCAATATAAGGATTCTGGCACAAGACTTTTCACTTAATAAATTTAAAAAAGGAGAAAAAAAAACCCACTACAAAATGCCTACCATTGTCTCCCCAGCTGAAAAACCCACCGCAGTCTCCAATATCCCTTAGTTTCATGTCTAAATTTTATAAATTTAAATTTACATGAAATCCTTTTCTTAATTAACTTAAGAAATTTTTTCTCTATCATCTGCATGCGGACCCAATGCTTCCCAAGCACCGATCGCTGCTCTTTAATCAAACCAATAAACAAGGCCTGGAAAATTCCTTGCCCAGTGAGTGAACTTAAGACTAAAAGAAGACTCAGACAAGGAAACAGGCAGTTATACGACAACACCAGAACCGCAGTGGGGAGGCATGGGCTGTGTACCATGAGAGCGGGCCTTGGCTTGGGACAGGCAGGGACAGGTCGACAGCAATCACCTGCTAGGACTCTTCCCCAGTCAGGGGCGCCAGATCCTTTCACAGGTGACACTTCCCAGCAGCTCTGCCTCACACACTACGCTACCTCTCAGTCGATACACACCCACCTGCTGCTCAGTTTCCCCCATGCCAGCCGAGTAGCATGACATCGTACCAATCTGTGCTCAACATGCTTCGAAATTCAGGCTTGGGTCCAGATATGGTGAAAGTGCTTCAGCAAGGAAAAATGCATGACACACAGCAGAAAATCAACCGCAATGTGGACCTGGACTTGTCACTTACGAATATTTCTATAAGAATCTTGGATGCGTCACAAAACGTGGGTAAAAATGAGACAGAACTGTTGTTGAAACACTAAAAGAAGAGAATAACAAGGACAATGATGACAGGAACGAACGTCTACTGAGTGCTTCTGAGCAGGCTATTACCCCATTTTACAGATGTGAAAATGGAAGCAAGGCTCACAAGAAGTGTCAGTGTAGGATCTGAATCTGTGTCTATCAGACTCTGGTGTTTGGGTTCTTAACCATGAGAAGGGTCTTACAGGCAGAGGGCAGATCTGAGCAAGGCCCTGCACCCAAGGGGGCTCCCAGTCTGGTACGTACCTCTTATCAAACAGCATTAATATGTCTGCAGCTTGCCAGATGTGCTGTGCACAGCGGTGATGGCTGGGAGTGAACCTGACCAAATCCCTCTCCTTACTTAGTTTGCTTACAGTATGTGTGGGGCAGGAGAAACAAGCAGAATCTGCAGTCCAGAAGACAAGTTAATAACAGGATTTCAGAAGTGCTAGGCAGAGAGGCTGGCATTGTGGAGTAGTGGGTAAAACTATTGTCTGTGTTTCTGGCATCTCATCGAGAAACTGGTTCCTGTCCTAGCTGCTCCACTTCTGATCTGGGCCAAGTAATGGAAGATGGCCCAACGTTACGAAATGAGACCTCAGCTCAAACCTGTTGGAAGGACCCTTCTCTGTAAGAGGGTGCTAGTGAGGGTGCGGAGAAAAGCGAAGCTCTGGCACACGGTTGCCAGGAACAGAAAGCAGCCCAGACACTACGTACACCAACAGCAGGCTCCTCGCCGCAATCTGGAAGTTCTGTGACTGAGGCTGCCCATTCCAAGCAAAAATAGAGAAAAAAGCTTGCCGATGGGTCAATACGTGTATGCAGGACAACCTTGTCCAGATTAAGCATCAACTTACCAGCATTGAGCATGAAGACAGAAAAACAGATGAAGGCTGTCAGATAAAATCCACCGTCTAATTCAGTGAGATAGCCCCCGACCACGGGGCCCAAGATGAAGCCCACACTGGAAGCCGTGTTGAACCGCCCAAGGACCAGTGGCCGCTCCTTCTCTGTGACCAGATCCGAGAGTAGAGCCCTTGATATGGACAGTGTGTGTTTAAAAATACCTGCAAGGGGAGAAGAAATGTGTTGTCACTTTCTCCAGAACAGAAGAATCTTCCTTGTGACTTGGTGCTTGCTCTCTGTCCGTGGTGGAGTTCTGATGTTGGTTTTCTCGGAGTTTCTGTGTGGCCTGCAGCTTCCATCCTGCGGGAACTGGGCTTCTACATGCCATGATTCTAATCCATCACCTTACTGCCCTTAAGCCTTCAGACTATCACAAGGTTCCAATGTCTCCAGTCCTCCTTACCAAAGTTCTCATTCTTCATTCATTGGCTTACCTAAAACAAACGTAAGTCACTGTGTTCTTTTGGTGTGTTCAGCACCTTAGAGATAAAGCAAGAAAGAAAAAAATGCCTTCTCCCCTGCCGCGACAGAGCCTGGATTTCCACTGGGTGTACAGCAGGATGTGAGAAAGGTGACTGAGAGAAACACAGCAGGGAAGAGCAGAGGGAGGAAGTTGTCAGTACCAAAATGGCAGTATTTCCGGCAAACCCAAACGAGATGCAGCTCGCAGGCCATGAAGGAAGGGCATGCCTGCACTGACAGAAACCAGAAAAGTTCCAGAGAAGTCGTTTCTCTGAAGATGTTTCCTGGCGACAAGCAAGACCACCAACTCCTAGAGTGAAGGCTTGGAGTAGATGACAATTGTCTCAAAGCAACTCCCAAGACTGTGTCCTCCGCAGTCTCTTCTAGCCTGGACTGCGATCCTTTGTTGCTCCTGAACAAACTTTTATTCTAAAACATCAGTCGCTTGGGCATTCATTTCAGGTTTCACAACACTGTCATAGGATCAATACCAATTAGTTTTCCACAAGCGAACTCAAAGCTGTCACGGGACTTTCGGTGGGCATTTAAAGTGCGTGTAGCAAGTTTATTCTCATGCTTTTGCATATGTATATGACGCCCACGCACACAGACACCAAAGAAGGAATAAGCACACTGAGGCTCCCAAGAATAGGCTGCCTACTAACTACAGAGCTAGAACACAGTACGTGTTGCAGGTGGGTCTTCCTCAGTCACTCCCAACGGTAAGGTGACACAAGGGTTTCTGATGATCTTCTGGAGGCAGTCCAACTCTGCCGCAGTCCTGGGTATTCTCAGCTCTGTATCAAAGCCAGTGGGCACCTAACAGCCAGCCTCTTTGGGGAGCAGTTTATCTATGCTTTACAGGTAGCCTGCCTCTGTCTATACCTGCTCCCTTAAGTAATGCAGGAAACAGGCTAGGAGGGGAATTCTCAAGATGTCTCACAGCAACTCTGAGACAATGCCTGAAACTTTACATGGCAGGATATGTTACCTTGCACATGAGGAAAGCAGACGATGGCAGTAGTGTCACATGAACAACTCAGAGGGTTTCCTTGTAACTCTGTGGTTGGAGTGGTGGACAGAGAGGGGAGGGGCTTCCCAGGCACATTAAAAGGCAGCAACTCATCTTCAGGATACAAGGCTGCGGAGGCACAAAAGAACGTGTGCAGCGGACTCTGCCCCCCGCCCGGGCTTCCTATTGCGCAGCGGTCAGCCGGCACACCGCGGTTAGGTGGATGAGAAGGGATTTTTATTTAAGTTTAGTTGAAAGGCAGAGAAACACAGTAAGAGAGAGAGGAAGTCAGCAAGAACATGCAACAGAGAGAGAGAGAGAGAGAGAGAGAGAGAGAGAGAGAGAGCGCACTCCCATTGTCTAATCCATAAATATCCACAGCGGCCAGGGTTGGGTCAGCTCGGAGCTGAGAACTCAGTGCGAGTCTCCCACCTGGGTGGCAGGGCCCCAATCACCGAGGTCTTTGCCTGTAGCCTCCTAGGGTCTACTTTAACATAACCTGGAATCGGGAGTAGAGCCAAGACTGGAACCCAGGAACTACAGGTTGAAGGTGTCCCAGTGGGAGTTTTCATTAGTCCAAATGCCCACCCACAGGAAATCTTATGGTTCACTCCCCTGGTTACCATGATCATGGAACCACTGCTATTTTGACAAGACTGGCATGCTTCATATTAACTATTACAAAGCTTAATCTTCCCCAGAAACCTTTATCCATTTTGTAGGTTCTTATTCATTGCATGTGCGTCTTCAGAATGATGAACAGTACAAAGCATGGAACGGTAGAGTGAACCTATTATGAAAAGACACATAGCCAACCAAACCAAGAATACGCAACAGGCTCGACATCACACGCACAGGGGGCATCTACTCTGTGGGATTCTGAGTGCAGAGACAGGTCTGCGAGGATGAGTGCCATGGTTCAGAAGCACTTCAATTCTGAGGAATGAACTCTTCGCCGAGTGTGCAACATGTGACAGAAATGGTGTAGAAATCCCAAATGACCACACCATTCTGAACTGACTGCACATTCTCTTCATCTGGGGGGTAGTTCAGAACGAGCAGCTTAACTGGATGTGGGCAAACAGCTGGTGCCACACACGGGCAGGAGGAAGCAGGGAAAGGTGTGTATGCTTTCGTGGGGAAGGCCAGATGTGACACAGTTATGAGTCAGGGCTGTGATTGCTCAGAAGGCAAAGGGGGCAATGAGGAGCAACCTTTACCCACCAAGCACCATTCAGACAAACCATAATGTGATGCTGGGAAACCTGTTGAGAAACTACACACTATTATAATCTCACTGCTGGCCAGAAACATCAGAGGCACTTTGACTGAGCGAATGCAGAGCATGCACCAGAGGCAGGAGCCAGGCCTTCACGCAGGCACAGTGCTATTCACATGAATATTTTCTGACAGACTCTGAGCTCTGTTAAGTACGAGAGTGGTCCTTTTAGACAAAGCGGCGGAGTATCTGCTCCACGCTGAGAGCCCCATAAACAGCAGCTGCTGCCCTTACAGTCATCATCGTAATAGCTGTGGCCATTACGGCGCCTTCCTGTAAACCCTAATCTAAGAGGCCAACGTCCAGCAGACATCGGCTTTGGTGATGGATTTCTTTTGACCTACAGCATACACACGCACAGGGATCAGGACTCACCTGCAGGGACCCGAGCCAGAGCAAACAGGAACACATTTGTGGCAGCTCCCAGGAGGAGATAGCCCAGCGCGCTGAGCAGAATGCAGAGCAGAAGGGAGAAGCGTCTTCCGACCACATCGCTCCAGCAACCCTGGGGGAAGCCACCAGGAAAGCCCTTTGACCCACTTTTCGGGAACAACCCGCAACTAGGCAAACGCCCAAGACAAAGTGACCAGTGGAAAATGTCAGGTTATTCGGTTTCAAGTTCTCGGCCGCTCAGCTCCATTTTGTTGGAATTAAGTTTCCCTGGTCTACCCACAAGGCAGTAGCAAGGCTCAGCACAGTTTTCCTTGCCTGAATAAAAGCCCGATCACCTAGGAACTGGGATCAGCTGGAAACACAAAGCATGAGGGGTCTTCAGTACACCATGAACGTGCTGCATTTGGATTTAAAAGTCATTTTCCACTCAGTTTACCTGTCATGTCTTAATATCTGAATTCCTTTTTTTTCTGAACTATTTGAAGGTCCTTGTTTAACTTCTAAAGCCTCACTTTTATCTTCATTCATTCTCATTTCTTTATATAATTCCCAGAACCAATGTTTAGTGCTTGGAAATTCAGAAAACTCTGAAAAAATAAAGTGAAGGATATCAAAATACCTCACGATCCCAAATCTATCTCTTTTGAACCAAAGGGTCGTACAAGTACACTGTATTTTCTTACTTCATTGAATGTGATTTGGACACCATTTTAAGTCATTAAAACTTGCCTTTGTTGTTCTGAATTACAGTCCATATCCTACTATGAGCTGCCAGCGACTCAATTAGTCTAGCTGATAGCGACTCAATGGTTTAGTTCTTTTAAATTTGTCACAAATACAAATCATGCTCTGATAAGCAGTACAACATTTTTTACAAATGTACTCAGAATAAATCCCTAGAATCAAACAATTAGGGTTTATTTGGTGTTGAGGCCTCTGACATATATAGAGAAATAACTCCTCAGTAAGACCTGTAATCCCAACGAGAGTACAACCAGGAGACTCTTGGTTTCTCCATAATGCAAACAGCTCTGTCTTCCATCAGCTTAAGAAAAAAGTCACAACATGTCTTAAGTGGCATATTTTTCTCATATTAGTTTTCCTTTCCCCTTTGTAACTGGTGAACTCTTTGCAAGTTCTCTCGAGAAATGCAAGCAATTGAGTGAGTCTGCCAGTTCCAATGCCACAGCTGGGAGGCCTGAGCGTCTCGACGGGCATGGGCTCCCTTCTGAGCCATCCTGTGCCCAGGAAAGGATGTTCAGCCAGACTCCAGAGGCGGCCCCCAGGAAAGCCTGCCCACTAGGGAAAGGCCTGCTTGATGGACAGAGGTTGCAGCTGCTTTCAGAGCCTGAGAAGGTGTATGTGGGGCACACAGAGAAAAAACAGCCACACGGAGTGGAAGCTGAGGTACCCAGGGCAATGACAGAGGGCACAGCGACGGAGCTCTGCGGTGTGTGGTCCTAACGTGTGCAGGGACGGAGCAGGGGCACCTGGTGGGATGAAGCCAGCCAAGGGCAGCAGGACTCTGCTTTGCTCTCTTGTGTGTTCTTTCCTTGTATTTTCTCCATATACTGTAGCAAAATTCCTCACTAAAAACAGAGACAAAACAAAAACAACAACAAAAACAAGCTTCCTGTTAAGATCTGGCCGAGGCTGACGAAGTCACCTAGAGAAGCTTCTGGAAAAGTTCACTGAAAAGTGGTGGAGGGGACCTGGCGTGGAACCCTTGGCTGAAGTCCTCACCCTGCACATGCCAGGATCCCATATGGGAGCTGGTTCTAATTCCAGCAGCCCCACTTCCTGCCCAGCTCCCTGTTTCTGGCCTGGGAAAGCAGCTGAGGATGGCCCAAAGCCTTGAGACCCTGCACCCACATGGGAGACCCGCAAGAGGCTCCTGGCTCCTGGCTTTAGATCAGTTCAGCTCCAGCTGACGCAGTCACTTGGGGAGTGAATCAATGGACGGAAGATCTTCCTCTCCCTCTCCTCCTCTCTGTATATCTGACTCTCCAATAAAAAATTAAAAAAAAAAAAATCTTTTTTTTCTTTTTTAAAGATTTTATTATTATTGGAAAGCTGGATATACAGAGAGGAGGAGAGAAAGAGAGGAAGATCTTCCATCCGATGTTTCACTCTCCAAATGAGCCGCAACGGGCCAGTGCACGCCAATCCGAAGCCGGGAACCAGGAACCTCTTCTGGGTCTCCCACACAGGTGCAGGGTCCCAAAGCTTTGGGCCGTCCTCGATTGCTTTCCCAGGCCACAAGCAGGGAGCTGGATGGGAAGTGGAGCTGCCGGGATTAGAACCGGCGCCCATATGGGATCCCGGGGCTTTCAAGGCGAGGACTTTAGCAGCTAGGCCATGCCGCCGGGCCCAAAAAATGAATCTTTTTAAAAAGAAAGTGGTAGAGGGTGGTGGCTGACCGGCTTTTGCTTTTCCTCCTCTTGAGTTCCTGGCTAGCACATTCCTGTAGCGCTCAGGCTGTATAGTGTGGGCAAGGGTGGCAGGGCAGGAAGACAGCAGCATGGGGGCCTCTGGTGGCCATTCATGATGTTTGCACTGCGATTCCCCTGCCTTGTCTGACTCTGGAAGGGCTATGTATGGATAGGCAGAACCAGCCAAACCAAGGCACCCAGGTGCACCCACACAGCCTTCTGACCCAAGCTACACAAGCAGATGTGAATGAGTCTGCAAGGAAAAAATGCAACTGCTTTAAAATAAAAATCACTAAACACTATGACAGCAACTAAGTCTTACCCGGAAGGGTCAAACACGGGGTTCCCAGCGCTGGGTGACCCCTGGGTCTTAAGTAATGCGCTCTCTGGTCTCTGCTAGTCCTCACCGGAAGGTGGCTTGAGAATGTTTCCCGCCTGCTTCACTCGTCAGTCCAGCTCCAGCAGCTTTCTCTATCCCCTCCACTTGACTACAGACTCTTGGCCTGCCACTTTTTGTTTAAAAGTTAACTATATCTATTCCTGCACTTTCTCTATTTTTATTGATAGATTTCTCTTTGTGGAAGGACACTAAGGTTGTTATTATTACTTAAGATTATTGACTGTCTTAAAATTCCACCATAAAACAGTGGGCGCAGCAGGTTTAATATGCAGCCTGCAACCCCAACATGGAGCAAGCTCCTGTTCACTCTGCCTTTCAAACACACCCCACCCACCCGCCACCATTCAGAAACACATACACACACACAAATAAAAGACAAAAACCAAAAAGCTCAGAGTGGATTTTTAAAAAAAATTGTTAGCCTTCTAATAATCCTCTTCACCCTAAGAAAACACCCTAACATCAACTAAATCCTGCTTAAGGAGAGCAGGTGTTGGCACAGATGAAGTGAGGCACTGCCCGGCTGGAGATCCAGCTCAGTGGCAGATGCTTCCATCCATGAAGGCACAGGGACTGTGGCAACCACGGTGTTCTGGAAGCCTGTGCACGGGGGGTTGGGCAGAGAGATCTGGACAGCTTCACCTTCACCTTATTGACAAAGAAACACAACTCCCCACGTTAGTGTTAAATGTGAGCCCTCAACATGGGACATAAGAAACACACACAATGAACTGGTGGACAGCTGAGCGTGCCTGCCCCTTTCTCACTCGTAACCTTTGCCAGGACTTCCTCGGAAAATAAAATAAAATAAAATAAAATAAAGAATATGCATGAGTCTCCTAAAAATGAACTCTATAAAATCTGCAATTCTCCACTACTCAGGGAGCCTGGTTTCTTGTTTTTGCCTTGGCCAACCTAAATACATTTTCTGCTTACAGCTCAATCTACGAGTGTCTCCATTAGTTTATGCACTAATCGTACTGCTACACATGCCATCAATGCTTTCCCCAACTTTCATTTCAATGGGCTTTTAGAAACTGATCTGGGTAAGTCTGAGGAGACACAGTCTCCCAAGCAAGATGTCACTGTGGAATTTAATCAAATTTCTTTTACAAACATATTTTACAAGAAAGCAACTTGGGAAACTCAGAGCAGTAGATCAACAGCGTGATTAAGCACTGTGAGGACTCTGTGCCAGCCACTCGGTTCCACAGTCACTAATGATTAACCTGTGAGACCAGACTGACTGTCCTATTGGGCTTGTGCAGCGCCGGGCACCAGCGTCTTCCGATCACAGGTGCCACAACAGACGGAATGGGGCAGTGGAAGAGTAAGGTCACTTCATGTTTCTGAAGTCCTAGTGGGGAGGTCAGAGCAGGAGAGTGACAGCATCACCTCCAGAATTTTCTATCCCGTGGAGCAATTAAACAGCAACTCATTCCTAAAGATTCCCTTCTCCTTTTTCTTTTCTTCTTTTAAGGATTTATTTATTTTTATTGGTAAGGCAGATTTACAAAAGACAGAAAAAGAGAAAGATCTTCCGTCTGCTGGTTCACTCCCCAGGTGGCCACAATGGCACTGGTTCGTAGCCAGGGGCCAGTTACCTCTTCTGGGTCTCCCATATGGCTGCAGGGTCCCAAGACTTTGGGCCGTCCTCCACTGTTTTCCCAGGCCACAAGCAGGGAGCTGGATGGGAAGCAGAGCAGCTGAGACATGAATTGGCACCCACATTGGATCCCAGCGTATGCCAAGTGAGGATTCAGATACTAGGCTATTATGCCAGGCTCACTTAAGTCTTTTTTTTTTTTTTTAACAATAAAGCATACCATTCATCTTGTACAACTTCACAAAGAACCTATAAATCTAAATGGATTTGCCGTCAGTTAAGAACCAGAGTACAGGCCAGAGGCGAGCCGAGGGCTGCGGGAGAGGACGTCTAGCTCGGATCCCGAACCCAGTCCGCCATGTGCCCATGGCTCATGGCGGGCTGGGCCCGGACATGCCTGGGTGCGGCCTGCTTCCTTCTGGGGTGAGTACGCCGAGGGGGGAGGCCTCCGTGACTGGGCATGTCCGGGACCCACCCAACACCCTCATTGGGTGGTGGGTGAACGGGATTGGGGAGGGGCGCAACCTTGGGCCTGCAGGATTTAACCTCCGGCTGCCAGAGGCGAGCCGAGGGCTGCAGGAGAGGACGTCTAGCTCGGATCCCGAACCCAGTCCGCCATGTGCCCATGGCTCATGGCGGGCTGGGCCCGGGCGGCCAGTGTGCCATTTGGCGCCAGGCTGTGCCTGCTGGCCGCCCGGCCGGGGAGCTCTGGGGTATTGGACATCTGAATCGCTGCTGAGATAGCTCTAGAGTGACCCCACTGTTTCTGGGATCTGAGTCAATCCTAAAGATTCCCAATGCCAGTAACTCTTCCTTTGAAGAACTTCCAATCCCTTAATAATGCTGAGCTTTGAACACCTATCAAGTAAAAGATAAGCTCCGGCTTGTGTAGCAGGCTGGCACCTAATGGTCCTCGGAGCAACCACGTGCAGGTGCGTGATTTACGGCTAGGAACGGTCCCAATCTGGGATGCCACAGCTGGGATGAGGTTCCCACCAAGGGGTGTATGTGCTGGAATGGGGGCTGCGTTCTATCTAGGAAACAGTTGCAGTCACCCGAGGCACTAGTGTGGGCTGGGATTGGATGCACCAGGCCGGTTTAGATCCCAGCACCATCTGGTGTTATGGAGAAACAGGGTAGATGTGGGACTGACTAGGCTGGGTCTCAATCCCCTTCTGAGCCATGTGTGAGCTGTATGTGGGTATGGACGAGCCATGGCTGGGCTGAAACATCCAACAACAAGAGTCAGAATGGGGTGAAAGCCAGCCAGGAAAAGCCACTGTTCCTGCTAGGACAGGAGGTGAACTGAGTAGGGTTGGCTCAAGAACCCCCTGGCAAGCGCAAAATCTGGCATTGGGAGGGGTTCTGATGGAGGAGCCTGGGCAACTCCTTTGGCAGGACACAGTCCCTGCAGGTAAGCGCGAGAAGCATGATTGGAAACAGCCCAGAATAGGCCATGGAAAGTTTCCCACTGGCATGCATTCGGCATGGGTCAGGAGCAGACCAGGCTGAATCAGTTCATGTCATCCTCTGGCAAATCCGATCACCAGAACAGAGTGTGGAATGGGCCGGGTTTGGTTGCGACAAAACCAGTACACATTATGGAACGCCAGGGCGTGGTTGCCTGTACTGGATATGAATGCAGCACCCATCCAGCACACGTGAGATCCAGGAAGGGAGGGGCAGAGCTGGCGGGGGGGTTAAGGGGCTGGTCCCCTCGCTGGACAACCACTCCCACTGGAGAGTGTTGGCTGGGATAGAGACAAACACGACTAAGCAAGGCTACAACACCTGTGCGCTGCATGTGGACAAGATCAGGGCCACAGCATCAGCTGGCAGAAGCTGGCACTGGGGACTAATTCTGTCGAGTCAAATCACAGGACCACCTAAAGAGTGCATAAACCGGGACAGAGAGACCTGAGAGGGAAAAAGTGGGTTCCCCCTTCTTGGGTCACTATTCCCGTGGGAGGGCATGAAAACTAGGACGGGGGCTGGGATGGCTAGATAGAGAGGTACTCAACAATATCTGTGAGGGCTGGATGGTTGAGTTGGTTAGATAAAACCAAGCTTTAATACCCATTGACAAGTACCAGAGCCAAATGGGATGGGGGACAGATTGGTCTTCTGCTACACATACTGGCAAACCAGGGTAGGGGGCGGTCTGGTGGGGGTTATTGTGGGTCGCCCCAACTAGGCTACAGCTCCCACTGGTTGATGTAAGGGCCGAACCAGACTGGACTGCAACACCCATTGGTTCCAGTGCAACTCGGGACTGAAAACAGAACCAACACAGCAATTGCAACCACCAGCTGATCAGGGTGATGGACTGTGCCGGGCCCTGTGCTTGCTAGAACATACAAGAATCTGGTCTGGGAATACCTCAAAGTATCTTTGGAGATCTCCCCACTTGAACTGCTGGACTCAGAATTCTAACCAAGAAAAGACAGAAGACAGAATAGGACAATCATTCATCTCAGCTACATGTTGGCAGCGAAATATGGGACAAATGGAGACTTCATGATGGACCATATCAATCAGTGGACCACCTCATCGAGCGAAACTGGCAGTGACTCATAACTGGAGAACTATTAACTCCACTTGAGCACATATCTCAGAGCATGCCCCACATCCGGGACTTGGGGTGGGCGGGAAACCGGGTGGGGCTTCTCCCTCAATATCCCCTTTTACCTCAGATACATGATGGAAACAATATGGACATAATAGCATTGCCCACCTCCCTATCCCCCTGAACCTTTTTTTTTTTTCTTTTTTTTTTTTTCTTCTCTTTCTTGATTTTCCTTCAACTATAATTAACTATGTAAAGATTGTCAACAACAATACAATAAAATGGATTATAAAAAAAAAAAAAAAAAAAAAAAAAGAACCAGAGTACAGCTGGTAATACTATACTTTTGCTTTCATGGCTGTCTGCAGTAGAAAGGTTCCCAGGAACAATAGCAGAAACTGTTCCTACTCTGTCACTGAGTCAGTGTTCGATTCGGGATTAGTCATCTAAGCCCTATAGGCCTGTACCTTTTCTCTTCTTTTTTTTTTTTTTTTAAAGATTTATTTATTTTAAAGTCAGATACACAGAGAGGAGGAGAGACAGAGAGGAAGATCTTTCGTCCGATGATTCACTCCCCATGTGACTGCAACGGCAGGTACTGCGCCGATCTGGAGCCAGGGAACCAGGAACCTCTTCTGGGTCTCCCACATGGGTGCAGAGTCCCAAGGCTTAGGCCGTCCTCGACTGCTTTCCCAGGCCACAAGCAGGGAGCTGGATGGGAAGTGGAGTTGCCGGGATTAGAACCGGCGCCCATATGGGATCCCGGAGCATTCAATGCGAGGACTTTAGCAGCTAGGCCATGGCGCTGGGCCCGAGGCCTGTACCTTTTCATTGGTCACAGATGGACGACAGAGGATAAAAGACCCTTTTTGATCTAATTATGTACATTTTTATCATCTCTGCATCAGGTGTTTCTGTTTGGTGGAGTTTGAGACTTAAATTTTAGATAGCTATGAAGGTGGACATTCAGAGGCATAAGACTGTATTTCCAAGATAAGTAACCAGATGGACAAGAACTTACCACCAACGTGCTTGAAAATAGTTGTAAGATGCCATAGGAGGATCCTGTAAAAGAACAGAACTTGAAGTCAACAAAACCAGCTAGACCTAGCCCCAGATGGACAACATGGTAAGAGCTACAGAAGAGGAAAGATAGAGAGGAGGGAAAAGGCCTTTTTTTTAAAAAAAGAGGAAATAGGGGGCTAGTGTTGCGACACAATGGATTCAGACAGCACTCGGGATACCCATATCCCATATCCCAGTGCAGGTTCAGTACAGGTTTGCAATTTGATGTAGCTCCCTGGGGATGTCCCTGGGAAGGCAGCTGAAGGTGGCACGGGTCCTGTTGGTATGCCCTCCCACAAGGGAGACCCAGCTGGAGTACTCTTCTCTTGGCTTCAGCCTGCCCTTGCCCTGGGTGTCAGGGTTCATCTGTGACACGAACCAACAGGAACTGAATTATATAAGATCTCTCTGTCACTCTGTTTTTCAAATAAACTAATTAATCTTGGAAAAAATCAGAAGGAAATTATCCTTTTTTTTTTTTTTTACCTAGTTTGAAGAAATTAAGACATGAAATGATTAGTAAAATGTATTTAGAATACAATGGAGAGGCAGCAGAAGTGAGAATAAAGGCAAGGGGCGACCCTAGGGACTGCAGAGCTGGTCCTTCGTGTGAGAACCAAATGACTCCAACTTTCACATCTGCAGGGATTACTCAGGGGAGTGAAAATCTGAATCCCAGAAAAATTCTGTCTTACAAGTTAACACTGTCAGTTGGGGACCAGGTGCCTTTGCGCTTTGCAGGGCAGGCTGAGCAGCGGGCTTGCAGGGACCTGGGCACCCACGCCCAAGCAGGCAGACTGAGTCTGGAGATTCCCCTACATGCTTGGTCCTTTGTGGGGTAGGGGGAGGGGAAAGGAGAGCTCTTGGTTAGCATGCTGGCCTGGTGTGCTAGTGGACCAGGCTTGGGGTACTTTGAATGGCCCTGGCTCTTGGGTGCGTGGAGGGGTAAGGTCCCAGGCAAGCACATGTGCCAGGAGCTTGGGACCCTAGTGAGCAGGCAAAGGCGAGGCTTGTCGCAGCCCACCCAAGTTCCAACTCTTGCTAGTGGGTGCTGCAGCCCAGTCTGCTCCTATCCTTGGCTCATGCAAACCAATAGGTTTGCTAACCTAGCTCCTGGCATGACCCGCACTCCAGGCTGGCTCCTGCACAGGCTAGTGAGGTAAGGTTTGGCCCAGCCCTGCCCGGTCCACCTGCATCAAAAACCAACCTAGCATATCACCCCATTGGAACAATGGGCTTCGGAAGACTGGGCTGTGGAACCCATGTGCTCCTGGGCACAGGGATTATGGATTGACCAGAAAAGGGGGTAAGGAGATGCGTGGGAAGGAGGAGTGCTGAGGGAGTATGTTGCAGGTGAGGAATGATTTCCGAGGGATTTGCACCAACAAAGACACTGCACTTGTAGGTAAGAGGAGTCAGACTAAGCAACGTATTGGTGAGAAGCTGGCTGGAGGACCTTCATGGGTCAGATCAATGCACCAGCCCACGTGGGAGACCTGAGCTGGGCTAGTTAGCATGAACACCGCTGACCACCACTCACCAGTGCACATTAAAGATAGGGCTGGGGGCCTACCTGGCAGGATTAGATCTTAGTACCCATCAATGAGGGTCAGAACAGGGGACAGCTCATGTTAGGCTAAGCCATGACACTAATTAGCACACAAGAGAATCTGGTCTGGGGACAGACACTACTGGGGATATGTGGGCTCACCCCTGTGCAAATGCAATTTATGCTGGTTTGTTTAATAGCTGGGTGTAGTGACACACTGAGCTAGGTGTGGACCAGGTGCAGCTGGTCTGTAGCACAAATAGTAAGAACCAGAATGGGTTTGGGCCATTTGGGCAAGTCCACTATTCCTGCCAAGATAAGAATTGGACAACGTCAACTTTGGCCAAGGATCCCCAGTGTACACGAGATTTGCCACGGGAAAGAGACCTACTAGAGCGGCCTGGTGAACTCCGTTGTCTGCAGTCCCTGCAGGTGAGTTCAAGAACCAAGATAGGGGAGCAGCCCAGACCAGGCCAGGTTACGGTACCCACTGACATACATATGGGTCAGGTATGGGGATAGGCCAGGCTGGACGAGTTCATGACACCTACTAGCAGATCTGAGAACCAGAATGGGGTACGGGACTCATCAGGTCAGGCCTCAACATAAATCAGTTCACACTGGGTCTAGGACTGGGGGCTGACTGGGCTGCAGCAACCAGCAGCATGAGCTGGAAATGGGGGCAAACCAGGCCAGGCCTGACTACAGCACCCACCGGCAAATGCCGAGGTGAGATGGGCTAAGCCAGACTGGGTCGCAGAATCTATCAGTACTCAAGAGACTAGGGTGAGGAGGTGGATGAGCCCAAGAGGGGGACTGTAGGGAGCTCTCCTACTGGGCCACTGCTCCTACTGATGAGTGTGAGAACTAGAACCAGGAACAGACTAGGCCGGGCAGGGCTACAACATCTATTGGCTTGCATGTGAACTCGGTTAGGGGGAGATCATGTTGAGCTAAGTGACTGTATCCACTGGTGCATGCATGAACCACAGTAAGTGCAGGCTGGTTGGGTTTTGCCACAGCATCCACTGGTAAGTGCTGGGACTGGGGGCAAGTCCTGTCAAGCTAGACTGCAGAATCACCTGGAAGGTGCAAGATCTGCGACTGGAAGTGGGTCCAGTATGTAAACTGTGGGCACCTCTCTGATGGGCTGCAACTCTCATTGGTGAACATGAGAACCAGGGTTGGGGGTGGGCCTGGCTAGACAGGGAGTTGCACCTGCTGGCATGAGTGTGGGATGGATAGTGGTGTTGGTTGGGTTGAGCTAGGCTTCAATGCCCATTGATATGTATGGAAGCTGAATGGGATGTAGGACAGACTGGACCAGTTTGTTGCAAGCAAAGGATACAGGGCTCGGGGTTGGCCTGGTAGGAGTTATTGGGGGTAGCTCTAAGTAGGCTGTAGTTCCTACTGGTGTATGTGAGGGCTGAGTGTGCGGTGGGCAGCATCTGGCTGGGCCGCAGTACCCAGTGGTTTGTGTAAGAGATGAGGTGGAAGCAGAACTGGGATCTGGGGAATAGGGGGAAAGAAGGGGAGAAGCCACACTCAGCCACCCCATCCCCGGGTACTGAGGCAGTTGGGTGGCTGAGTGTGCCTTCTCCCTTTCTTTCCCCCTATTTCCCAGACACAGAAAGAGGAAAAATGCAATTTGGAAACAGTGGTTTTACCCACCTTCCCCTAATCCTCAATTCTTTCCACCCTAATCAACTTTGTAAACATCATCAAAAATAAAACTTAAAAAATTTATCATTTTCTATATCTCTAAAATTTTTCCTCTCTGTCTCCCCTCCTCTCTGTATATCCGCCTTTCCAATAAAAATAAATAAATCTTTAAAAAAAAAAAAAAAAAGAACTGGTCCGCTACTTTTGCTTGTCCAAATCGTAACAAGGGCTGCCCACCTTAACATTTTCTAATTAAATTACACAGCCCTAGGCCTTGTGATTTTCTATCCCTTTTGTGAAACAATGGCTTCTGGGTAGAATTTTGATGCTGTACAAACAGGAAAACCCATCAAGCTCCTAAGAAAGGATGGTAGTGTGAGAGAAGTTTCCAACTAAGTTGCCAAGATTCGCTCTAGCCATTTCCTACAGCTGTGATTTCTGTACATTATTTGGTCTCTCACATCAGGTAAGAGATCCTGTAGGCACAAGTAGGTACCTTTCAATGAGCACAGCCAGCTCCTCGAACGGACTCAGTAAGCACAGTTAGCTCACCGGTGAGATCAGGGAATGGAAACTACGCTCACATTCCAAAAGCTCTCTGAACAAAGGGGGTTTAGAAAAAGGACTAGATCTAGGAAAGAACTGTTGTAGGTTAATATGTTTAAATATCCTATACACTCATTTTTTCCAATTTCCTGTAAGATTAAGTTGTTTTGGGTACTTGGTGCAGGGATTTAAAATTGAGCACTCTAAAAGGAAGTTGTATTGCCCACTCACCTACTATTCCAGCAACTATTGGACTTGCTCCAAGGGACTTGACATGAAGGCTCAGTAGAGGGACAACCATGCTGACGCCAAATAAATCCTAAAAACAAACAGATTAACTTAGCCATGACCTGGGGATCTTTAAAATGATAACTCTAAAACCATGGTGATATTTTCAAATAAAAGTGCATCTAAGATTCTGCAAAAACAAGTTATCACACTATATATTCTATAGTACCTCATGCTAATCTTGTTGCCACTTATAAACCCCTGAGTTACCATTTGGTAGGATGCATTTGAACTCTGGCATCTTTATGACTGTCAACTTTCAAACAGGACATGCCACAAATTTTGCCCAAAGTACACAAGCAAACACAATTCCGATTCTGTGTGAATAGGAGAGAGAGATGGGTAGGCAAAGGAGGGAGGGAAATTCAAACTTAGGAGGGGAAGCACCACATGCTTTCAATGAATAATCTCTGGAGCGGGTGCTTGGCCTAGCAGGTGAAGCACCACAGTGGAGTGCCTGGGCTGGCTTCCCAGCTCTGACTCCTGAACAGCTCCCTAAGGATGCAGACCCTGAGAGTGGAGACTTCTGGTGCTGGGGCTCCTTCCGCTCATTATGGGAGGCCAGGCTTCTGGCTTCAGCTATTACAATGGGCATCTGGAGAGTGAACCAGTGGATGGATAAGAGATCTGCTTAGCAAAGAAATAAGTCTTCTGTAGTCAGATGTGGGAGATGGCCCCTGGATCTCTACCTGCTGGGCCTGTGTGGGAGGCCATAGGCACAGGGCACACCGTGTCCCCAGTGGAACCCCCTGACAATGGTCTTGGCTCACCAAGACCTCAAACTGGCCTGACCACTGGCCATACAGTCTCTTCTCTGCCCTTGGATGAGCTGTGCTGGGATTTCTTTGATAAGCAACTATGAAAAGGCAAATGGGACCCACAGCCTACCTGCCAGCCACATGTGGTGAACGTGACCTGAGGCATACTTGCCAGCCATAAGTGTTGTATGTGACGTACTACATGGCTGGAGGGTCCAGAGAGACAGACATGCCTTTTAGCCAATTACAACGCCACTGGAGGGTGGGAGGACTGTCAGGAGATGCCCTTCTGCCTTGCCCTTTTCTAGTCTATATAAATTTGTACATGCTTTACAATAAACAGACATGCTTGACTAGACTGGCTCCTGTTGCCTCACCCCCTCAGGGATTCTGGGGGTCTCTTGGTCAGGAGACCCCTGAGAGTTAGAAAAGGTGACTAATGTGCTGGGAGCTTTGCCTTATACTCTCAGGAAGCATTATACAAGAAGAACATCTCAGACAAGTGAGAGGCTCTTATGTGGGGAAGGTCATTATTTTATAATCAAGCCACATAAAGTACATGGTTATTGGGGTCAGACAGCTAATTCTCAACTCCAGCTTTGTTAATGATACTATCTGCCTAGCTGAAACCTGCTACAGCACAATGGAAAGAAATGTTTGGCACAATACAGAAGCTCAAGCTCTTTTCTTGAGTTTTGGGATAAGGATGAATCCTTTTTGCTAACATACTGAGTTAATAAAGACTGATTTTTGTTTTGTTTTGTCTTGTTTTACATTTCACTGTGTTACTTTCTTTAGTTACCTGCTACATCCAGTTCAGGGGGCACAGAAACATATTATCCACACATGGCTTTCTCTATATTCAACCTGAGTTCCTTCTCCTATAAACCCTGTTAAACCAAAACAACACACATGAAACACATCTCACTTAGACACAGGTTAATATTCTGCTTCCCCGAGCCGATAGCTGTAAATTCACATGAGTATAAAAACATGGACTTCAAGATACACGTTGGTGCTTGTTTTCTGTAATTACTTCTTTAGAGGGCATATATCTTAAAATTCAGTGATCTTCTGGGCCATTACTGTGATGCAGTGGGTGAAACAGCTGTGCCAGCAGGTAAGGGTGATGGTGGCACCCACACCGGCATAACTTCACATCCTAGTTGCTCCACTCTGACGCAGCTCTCTAGACTCACGGTCTAGAAACAGGAGCCAGAGATGGACCAATGATCTGAGTCCCCGGCACCCAAGCAGGAAATCCAGAGAAAGCTCCTGACTTCAGGCTGGCCCAGCCCTGGCTGTTGCAACCATCTGGATTATGAACCAACAGATGGAATATCTTTGTCTCTGTGTCTAGTTCTTTCAAATAAATAAATGAATCTTTAAAAAATATCACTTATCTTCAGTAGCTCACAAACTTATACTACCAGACCTATGGTTTATCATTTTAATTTTATATATGAGCACTTAATATTTCTGGGACGAGCGTTATAGCACAGTGAGTTAAGCTACTGCCTACAATGCCAGCATCCCATTTAGGTACTAATTCCTATCCCAGCTGTTCTGCTGCTGCTGATCTAGCTTCCTGCTGGTGTGCCTGGGAAAGCGGTGGAAGGAGTCTGAATGCTTGTGCCCCTGCACCCACATCAGAGACGCTGGCCAGCTCTAGGGGACGCAGCTACTTGGTGAGTGAACCAGCAGATGAAGAGCTCTCTCCTCCCGATCTCTCTCTGTCCCTCTTTTTTCAAATAAAGACATTGTTAAAAAAAAAATCCTAACCTAAGTTTTGCTCTGTTTTGAGCCCTAACACATAAGCTACTAAATGAGTCCCCTGGCTCTTTCACCATGGGCCAACTGCAAGATCTTAAAAAACATCCCAGCACATGTCACTTAATGTTCAATTATTATTTTAAATAAAGGGTGAGAGAGAATATTCCAATCAATAGGCTGCGATCTATGGAACGTAGGTATGAAAACAGACTCCAGGGCCCGGCATGGTAGCCTAGTGGCCAAAGTCCTCACCTTGCATGCACCGCAATCCCATATGGGCGCCGGTTCTAATCCCAGTGGCCCCGCTCCCCATCCAGCTCCCTGCTTGTGACCTGGCAAGGCAGTCAAGGACGGCCCAAAGCCTTGGAACCCTGCACCCACGTGGAAGACCCGGAAGAGGTTCTGGCTCCTGGCTTCGGATTGGCGCAGCACTGGCCGTTGTGGCCGCTTAGGGAGTGAACCAGCAGATGGAAAGTCTTCCTCTCTGTCTCTCCTCATCTCTGTGTATCTAACTTCCCAATAATAAAAAAAAATCAATAAATCTTTAAAAGAAAACACCACAGACTCATAATCTTAACCATGACTGGTATTATTTTAGCACCTCCTGAGTGTAGAAATGCTCTCTTCTCCCAGCAAGGCTGGTCTCTGGCCTCCTTCCTGCAGGAACCTTCCACAATCGCCAGACTCACTATACAGGTACCTTTCCTTATCTTACCGGATAACTTTCTTAAAATCACCGTCTGGCATCGGCCAACAAGTCGTGTGCTTGCAATCGTTTAAAAAGGAACCAGGTTAAAGGTCGCCACTTACACCATCTCAGTATCCTTCCATGAAAGCTGATGCAGGCACTGGCGATAGCAATCGCACTACCTCCTGAAGGCTGGACTACCTCAATCAGTATGAATTAGTACCGGGTGAAGCGGAAGAAACAGCACACAGGCTGCCAGAAAGAGCTGAAATCACGGGTTTCAGTGTGCAGAATCAAAACCAGATTCCAAAACCAAAGTGAAAGAGTCACTCGCAGGTTCCCACGAAACAAACTGAAACCTGGGAGGCAGAGGAGAGCTAAAAACAGGCCATTCTGGCAAGTGGCTTCCAGAATCTGCCCCCCTTCTTTCCTGATCCGAAATGATCTTCCCAAAAGTCTTAAGTTTTTTTAATCTCCGCATATGCAAAAACCATCAGCTAAGCTGTACAAGGCATTCTATACAATCACCTAACAGTCACTGAATACTTCAAAGATACACAGAGCTGATGTGTTTTAATTATTACAAGCATTTTGCCTGAGAAACATCTCCACTGTCTTTCAACGTTCTGGAAATCTTACTTTTTTTTTTTTCTTTCTTATTCACTTCACTGATTATCGAAGTGATTCAAAACTTACACTGGGCTTGTTGGATTAGCCCCGAGCTAAGGCCCTGAAACACAGCATATGGAAAACAGGCAGAAAAACAGCAGCAAAACACAGGACAGCAGCAGCAGCCTGGCCTTTCCAAGCTTGCCTGAGACCCCTGCCACCTGCCAAGCGAGCCCTGCACCTCCTCAACGCTGAACACCTGAGCTCGCCCACCAGCGAGGTTAGCTCCAGGAGCATTCCTGAGGGTGGTTCCGGGGTGGCCAGGGGCAAAGGGCAGCGGGGGCAAAGGGCAGCGGCGGCAAAGGGCAGCAGACTGCTTCCACCCCAACGCGCGAGTGCCAATAAGGCCAGGTGAGCGGCCAGGTGCAAGATGACGGGGTCATGTGGCTAGACTGGCAAGAAGGCAGCAGCCAGGGAAGATGACGAATTCCCAGCCTCAGCGGAGCTTCTCAACGCCCCCCCAGCCACCCAGCATTCCCATAGCAGGCAGGGGGGCAAAGTCCCACAGGGTCCGAAGTCCCAGACCCCAACGTCGGCACTCACCAAGAAGCCCACCAGGTAGAGACAGAGCAGGAAGCGGCGGGCTCCGACAGCACGGGGGCTCGCAGCCCCTGGCCCCTGCTCCTGCCGCGGCACCGAGGTCCCCGAGGCCGCCCCCCGGGCCCAGCCCACGCCCGGTCCCGCCTGGGACTCCATGGAGGCGCCGGCGGGGGGCGCACCCGGGCACAGCCTCCCGGACCCGGCGCGCCCGCCCCGCCTCGAGCGGAAGCCGGCGCTCGCGCCTGCGCAGGCGGGGCTCCGCGGCGGTGGGCAGGCGCGCTGGGCAGGCGCGCTGGGCGGCGAGGACGGCGCCCCGGGCACCTGCGCGCTCCACGCGTGCCAGCTTTGTGATGATGGTGATGCGGCTGCTCGTGGGCAGGCGACGCCCCCCCTTCCAGTCACTGGGAATTGTGATGAACTTCACCTGCTGGGCTGAGCGCCTCCTAGGCTATGGAGGAAGAGCCACAAACTCTGGCTGCTCAAATGTCTGGGACGCACGCACTTTGGGATAAGTTGATGTGGCTCGCCCAGCGATGGCTTGCCTGTTTTGAAAAGTAGGGAGAAGTCCCGCTGCCCAAGGTTAGCACTGTGAGCATGTTGGCGTTTATGGAGCAGTTCTGGTGTATCATCAACACGACAGAGGCTTTGTCGGCCTGGGTCACCGTTACAGTGTCCTGTAGTCGCCTGCACACAGAAACGCCTTTTTTCACCCGAAGTGACCTCGGTGGAAGATCACTTTGAGGCTGGGTGTCCGGGCCAAGCCCTCTGTCGCCTCAGATTTGTCAGAGGGTATGGAGGGCCATGGGGTCGGTGATGTGCCAGGGGGCCGGAATGATCCCAAAGGAAGTGGATTGCCCCATGCCGCTCATTAAAAATCATTAGCATCAAAAAATCAGGGGCTTCCCAGTTCTGTGACAATTCCAGACTCCTTATTGTGCCTCTTGTTTGACCCATTAGCTTCATTTGACACATGGAGGCGGTCTTCTTGATATAATTTCCTGTTACAGAATTTTTCTGAGGGGCACAAATCAGGAAACAATAAACTAATAAAATACAAAATAATGAGCGTTAGAAAATAAACAATAGGGACTGCAATAGATTACAAAAGAAAGCAACCTTAGTGTGGAGAGGGAGGTACTGGAGCAAAAGGCAGCTTGGAGGGGGTGGCATGTTCAGCTGAGAGGTCGAAAGATTTATTTGGATAAAACTTCCTAAGCAGAGGTCAGAGGGACCGGCAGGGGTGCAGGTTGCTTGGGACCTACGAGTCTCTGACCTAAGAGTCTCTGACAGAGTTGGTGGTGGGGGGGAGCGTCTTACTCTGACTGCAGGAAAAGGAGTTCAGTGGGACACCAGTATGTATAAATCGAAGCCTGGTGTCTGACACACGGTAAGGACTTAGTGAATAGTAACCACAGTTCCTGGCTTTTCCTGTATTCAGAAACTCACTTCGTTACATACTACTCTCACTCAAGATGGGTCCGATTTCACTGAGATTTTACTCACAATCTTAATTGTGCAGGTTGATGAATGCTGACTTCTGCTGGAGTCTCATAGAATGGGGGCATTACTGTGGAGTAGCTGGAACTCCACCCAACACTTCAGTGTGGAATGCTGGCATTGCGAGCCACAACTGAAGGCAGTGCAGCACACCAGTGCTACGCAACTGACAGCCTGGAAGCCCAGCTCACCCTGGCTCTCTTGCCTGTAGAAGAGGTTGTGCTTTGGTCTCTGGATACTCTCTGATGCACCATTCTTCTGGAATAGAGGCACTGAAGAGGATATGCCACGCTCACCCCTGAGGCCACGAGATCACAGGTAAGGTGAAATCAGCCCTAAGTTATGGGAGGAAATCGCTTACACACCGAATTTGAAGAACTCCACTACTGTATAACCAGTGGAAACCTTAGAAACAGGTGTGCTGTGCTGTCGGGTGGGCAGAATGTAATTCTAAGAGCGTTCGAGTCAGAAAGGAAAATATAACATGAAATTAGGAGAAGTCACTGATGTGGCTGCATGTATTAAAGATCCCAAGTGAAACAGATTAGCCTGTGCAGCAGGAGGTAGCTTTAATAGTTTAATTAGTTCATTGAGAGTTGAGTAGGTACCACCATTGAGGATAAGATTTGCAGATTATTACAGCAAAGTGGCAGCAATTAGATTCCAAAGACAAGATGGGCATGCTAACTATAAGGGGTATCGGAAAAGCATAACAAGTCAGAATGCCTCAGCCTACAGTGATCTCTGATTATGGTTAATTCCTGGAAAATCTAGGAATAAAATAGAAATCCCATTAAAATATTGCTTAAGCTACATATTAAAAGACACTCTAGACTGGAACTCCAAATCTTGACTTGCCTGACATAAATCAAAAGTATTATAATCTCTTATTCACTCACTCGATCTAATTCAAGTCAGTAATATATATATGTGTGTATATATATATATATATATATATGTTGATTAAAGGTGTGCTCGGGTAACCTTGAAGCAGGATCCTCTAGCATTCCCTTGAATCCATTCCATAAGGCTGCCTCCAAGCTGTCCCCTGGGAAGCTGAAGCTGTTGACTTAGAATGCAGAATGTGGAAAAGGGATTATCTTCATCTTGAGGGGGTTGCTTAACTGGCTCTCCACTGGCATGAATTCTTAAATCTCAAAAAGCAACTGTGTCCCACCAAAATAGAACTGTGTTGATAGTGTCCAAGACCTCCTTTGCCCAGACACAATGAGTCACGAGGAGAACTCGCATCATCCTGCTTGTGATGTAGAGTTACCAAGGAAAAGATACAAAGGAAAATCAGCAAAGTGATTGGCACAGGATAAGCTCTGGAGAAAACCAAGCATGAGATGCCAAGAGACTTCCTCCAGGGAAGTCCCATTGGATGTTATTCTTCTAGCCGCGGATTGTAAAGCTGCTCTACCAGGGGAGTTCACTGTAGACTTCATGTCCATAATTTTGATTAATGGGCTGATTGGATGGGCCACCTTCTGTTTAGCAACTATTACAACTCTTAAAGGAAACTCCTTAAACTAAGATACGCTCGTCATAACACATGGTTTGAACAAATAGTAAGGCACAATGCAACACTTGACAAGTTAGGATTGTGAGGTGCCCTTAAAAACTGAGGTTCCAATTGTCACCCAAACTGGTGTGCCAGATTGCCTCTAATAGACTAAACCAACATGGCTCCTGAAATGGTAAGCACCTTTGATCTGGCTAATGATTTTTTTTTTTCTGCAGCAGTTTGCAAAGACAAATTGAAAAGAGAAATTTGCTTATACTTCACAGTGTCAAAAGCAACATTCACAGTTATGCCTCCGAGCTCTCGCAGTTCTTCTGCCTCTTGCCATGTTGTGCACAGAAATCTTGATCATCCTGACATTCCACGAAACACTCCACATGTTATATATTTAAAACTTTATGCTTGTTTCATCTGATAAATAGGATGTAATGTGT
The DNA here is from genome assembly GCF_030435755.1 of Ochotona princeps. Classification (NCBI taxonomy): domain Eukaryota; kingdom Metazoa; phylum Chordata; class Mammalia; order Lagomorpha; family Ochotonidae; genus Ochotona; species Ochotona princeps. The sequence continues at coordinate 7,219,740 of NC_080839.1, read as the reverse complement.
TTTGTTAATAAACTAGTAAGAGGTAAAAGATAGAGAATGGGAGATAAACCCACAATAATTCACGACCATTCACACTGTGGTTTCCAATGGACTAGTGATCTGAAGCTTGTCTTTCCCCCAGAAGGGGAAAGATGCAACATGATAAATCTTGCCAATTATGATGAAAGAAAAGGCACAGCACTTGGCTTGCCTTCTTGGGTGTTGGAAGCAACATGTATCACATTTGAGTGTGCTGTTGCAAGCCAGCTAGAATGTGACCTGGAAGGTTGCCAGTCTCCCAAGAAAGAAGAATGTAAGAGTTCACTGAGCAGCAAGTCCACAGAGCGATGGAAGTGTTTCAGGAAACAGGCTAGATGAATGACTTTTATAGTGTCTGTGATATAGAGAGATGCTGGCTCATGCCTTGGAAAGTTCCAGTACAAGTATCGTAGTACAGGTCTTGCAGATACACAAATAGGTGTCCTCTTTAGTCGATATCTATTATTATTATTATTATTATGTTTCTAGCTTATTTTCTGGGCCTGGTATACTCTATAAGATAAACAATGAGGTGGACCCAGAATAATGGTCCAGTGGCTAAATGTTCACTTTGCACGTTCCAGAATGCAGTATGGATACCAGTTAGTGTCCTGGCTGCTCTGCTTCCCATCCAGCTCCCTGCCTGTGGCTTGGGAAAGCAGTAGAGGATGGCCCAAGGCCTTGGGACCCTACACCCGTGTGGGAGATTTGAAAGAATCTTCTGGCTCCAGCTTGGCTCAGTTCCAGCCATTGCAGCCAGTGAACCAGCAGAGTGAACCAGCACACAGAAGATCTTTCTCTCTATAAATACTATACCGTTCTGTCCCAAGAATGATAAATAAATTGTTTTTTTTTTTAAGATGAACACTCGAATGTGAGGTTCTCGTGTAGCCTGAATCTACCAGTATGAGCTGAGTGCTTTCTTTAACTCTGATATTTTCCATAAAAAATTCCCAAAAAGTGAGTGGTTGAAAGCAGCAGAAATTTAGTTTCCTGTAGTGCTGGTATCAAGAAACCCAAAATAGATATCATTGAGTCAATTTCAAGGGATAAGAAGAACTATGTCCCTTCTAGAAACTTTAAAATTTATTTTTTGCCTCTTTTGGTTTGGGTTTTTGGTGAATATCAGCATTTATAGGTTTGCATTTCTATCACTTCAACCTTTTTTTTTTTTGTTAGATAAATAAATCTTGGGGCACGGTGCAGTGGCCTAGCAGCTAAAGTCCTCACCTTGAAAGCACCAGAATTTGATATGGCACCAGATCTAATCCCAGTTGCCCCACTTCCCACCCAGCTCCCAGCTTGTGGCCTGGGAAAGCAGTCGAGGACGGCCCAAAGCTTTGGGACCCTGCACCCGCATGGGAAACATGGAGGAGGTTCCTGGCTCCTCCTGGCTTCGGATCAGCGCAGCACCGGCCATTACAATCACTTGGGGGATGAATCAATGGGCGGAAGATCTTCCTCTCTGTCTCTCCTCCTCTCTGTATATCTGACTTTGCAATAAAAATAACATCTTAAAAAAAGATAAATAAGTCTTAATTTAGTTGAAATTTGGGGCAATAGAGAGATCCTCCATCTGCTAGTCCACTTCCTAGATGGCCACAGTGGCTTATGCTGGGCCAAGCCAATAACAGGAGCCAGGAGCCTAATCTGGGTTTCCCACATGGGTAGCAATCTTCTGCTTTGGGAAATCTTCTGTTGATTTCTCAGCCCATTAGCAGGCAGCTGGATTACATGAACCAGGGCACGCATGGGATGTCCAGCTTGTGTGTGGTGGCCTTATCAGCTATGGCGTGACACTGGCTCCGTGATTCCCATCTGTAAGGCTGCAAACCTTAGCTCATTCTCCACTCTGTATCCACATTGCCTTTTCTTTTGTGAACACATCAGATATCTTGCTCTTTAAACAAAGATTTATTTTACTTGAAAGCCAAACAGTCAGGACTGAACCAGTTTGAATACAGAATTGGGAAACCCCATCTGAATCTCACATATGGGAGCAAACACTCAGAAGCAGAGTACCTGAGTCTTGAATGTGCACTTCTATATGGGATGCCAGCATGGTAAACCACTGCAGCGCGGCTTAATCTACTGTATCTTAACACAGATCCTGCCATTCTCTTTTCAGAATGTATATGATGGGCAGCCAGTTTCAATAGCCTAGTGGCTAAAAGTCCTCTCCTTGCAGGTACTGGGATTCTATATAGGCATTGGTTCATACCCTAGCTGTTCTACTTCCCTTCCAGCTCCATGCTTGTGGCCTAGGAGAGCAGCAGAGGGTGGCACAAAGCCTGGGGACCCTGCACCCACATGGGAGAGCTGGAAGGAGTTTATGGCTCCTGGCTTCAGATCAGTTCAATTCTGGCCATTGTTGCTATTTGGGGAGTAAATCAGTGGACAGAAGATCTTTCTCTCTGTTTCTCCTTCTCTCCATAAATCTGCCATTCCAATAAAAATAAATAAATATAAAACCAAGAAGATGAGGCCCCGTATTCATCCTTACTGAATTAACATAATCATTGCTTATCACCTAGAAAACACTGTTCTAATTGAACCAAGATGGCTTACTGAAGGCTCAAATTATGGCACCAAGTAGCAGCAATACTCTAAATATATGAAATTATGTCTTTTTAAAACAGATTTACTATGTTATTCATTTGAAAGCGAGTTACAGAAAAATACTCAGAATATTCTCTATTACAATGGTTTACTCTCTGATGGAAATTACTGTAGCAGAATATTATCTGATATGACAAAGGGAAATTCCACTATCCAACCCTCCTCTAAACCTTCTGTCTCATAAATGGGGATCAAAAAGTCTAAAAAATGCTTTTAATGCAAGTAACTTATACTTACTTCTTGACAACTCATGGCCTTAAATTCACTAAAGTACCATAATTTATTCATAAAATTATAGAACATTTTCCCCTTTCAATAGCTGATGAAAATATCAACAGAACTCCGCTATAATAGCAGAAAATTATACCTGAGAGACAGGCCAGACACAGAATCTATTTAAGAAGTTTCTATGGAAACCCAAAACGAATAGCGGAGAAAAAATAAATAAGAGAACTAAAGAAAATTGAAACCTAAGGCATTTCCCACTATGAAAATAGTAAACACAGCTTAAATCCTCACAGATGAACATCAAACCTCATATTAAACACTTGTTACCTGAGACCTTATTATCCATTACATCATATCTGAAAATTATAATGCATGTTAAAATGATAAACTAAATGCTGACGGAACAAAGCACACATACAATGCAAACATAACATGACACAAGTCTTTGAATGATCAGAAATGAAGTTTAAACTATTCATGATTAATATCATAGGGACCGTCTGAAAAGTAGATACTATATGAGAACACAGAGATGATGTAAGCAGAGAAATGGAAACAAAGAATGGACAAAAATGATAAATCAAGAACATTAATAAAAATGGTTTCTGGGTTTGGCATGATGACTCAGTTGGCTAATCCTTTGCCTGTAAATGCTGGCATCCCACCCTGGCACAAGTTCATGTCCAACCACTCTGCTTCTCATCCAGCTCCCTGCTTGTGGCCTGGGAAAGCAGTAGAGGATGGCCCAGTGCCTCTGCTGCACCCGTGCAGGAGACCAGGATGAGGCTCCTAGCTCCTGGCTCCTGCCTTTGGATCACCTCAGCTCTGGCTGTGTTAGCTATTTGGGGAATGAACCAGGTGAGGGGAAATCTTTCTCTCTGTCTCTCTTTCTCCCTGTAAATATGCCATTCTAATCATTGAACTGGAAGTGTCAATAAAGAAATGTCAGATTTGGTGACAGGCTTGGGATGTAGTAGGTGAGTCCACTGCCTTTGATATAGCATCCCATATGGACACTATTTGCAGTCCTGGCTGCTCCACTTCCAACCCAGTTCCCTGCAAATATGCATGGGAAAACAATGGAAAAACAGTCAAAATGCTTGGGCTCTTCACCCACGTTGGAGACCTGGAAGAAGCTCCTGGTGACTGACTTTAGCTTTGTTCAGACCCAGCCTTGTGGCCATCTGGGGAATGAACCAGCACTGTAACAAATTTAAAAGAATAGAAATAATACAAACTATGCTTTAGGCAACATTAAAGTTAAACTAGAAATTGGTAGGTAACTAAAAATATGTGGAAATTAGGTAATTCACTTTTTAAATGAATAAATGGTTTAAAGAACTCTCAAAAGAAAGGAAAAAATGTTTGAAATTGGACTAAAACAAAGATACAATTCATTGAAATATGTAGGATGCTTAAAAATGATGCTAGAAAGGAAATTTATAGAATTTAATGCCTATATATTGGAATGGAGAAAAATATGGAATCAATAATCTAAATGCTCATTTTGGGAAATAATTATAATAATGATTTCGGGTTCTTTGTTTAGAGCCAATTTTTTTTTCTATTTCACATTTTTTTCTTAAAGAATTTCCTTTAATATTTTTCATACATTACATCTGCTGGAAATCACAGGTCAGTTTAACTTCTCCCTCTCTTAGGGAAAGTACAGAACTCTCAGTGGTATATATATTTTTTCTTTCAGCATTATTTGCTTATTTCCTTCACCCCTGCATGATTCTTGATGAGAAATCTGGTGTAACTCTTATGCTTATTCTAATTTGTATTTTTTGCTGGTTATCTTTAAGATTTTACTTTCGTTTTTTATTTCTATGCATATATGCATGTATATACTACATTTTATTAGTTCATCAGTTGATGTGCATTTGGGTTGACTTGATTTCTTAGAAATTGCAGAGAATGCTGCCACGACGGTTTGTGTGCAAATTTTGATGTCGATGTATGTTTATTTCCTTTTGCAGTGATGTTGTTAATGTCTTATGGTATGCATACATTTAAACTTTGCAAGTGCTGTTGAACTATTTTTGTAATTGGCTATACTGTTTTGTATTCCTATCAGGAGACAGAGACAGACAGACAGGACACTAGGGACTGGTGCAGTTCCCAAGTGGTCACACGAGCTAGGGGCGGGACAGGTTGAAGGCAGCTGGAAACTAGGTCTGCCATGCAGGTGGCTGGGGCCCACCTATCTGAGCTATCACCCGTGCCTCCCATGGGGAATATTAGCAAAAAGCTGAAATCAGGAGGGAAGTTGAAATACACACCTGACACTATGAAATAGAGCTGCCCTAACTAGAGCTTAACCACTGAGCCAAACACCCACTCCCAAATTTCCCTATGTGTAGGGACACAGAACACATCAGATCACTGTTTTTTCAGTGTACAGCATCAGTAGGTTCATTCACCCAGTCATGTATCCATTAACATCATTCATGTATAGAATAGTTTTTAGTTTTCTCAAAGGAAGCTCAGAACTCATTAAGCAATGCTAGTCCAATATCCTCTCTCCCTAGTCTTTGGGAATCACTCTTGTGTTTTCTATTTCTTTGGGTTTAACTATTTTAGCTATCACATATAAGTGGATTCAAATGATGTTTTTCATTTTGGTATAGGTTCTTTTCACTTGGAATAACTTTTCAGAGCTCACTCACATTTTAAGACTAAATAATGTTCTATCATTTTCCCTTACCAAGGTTTGTTTATGCATTCATCCTTAGATGGACATTGGGTTCCTTTAAAATTTTAACTATTCACTATGAACATTTTAAAGTATGCTTAGAATTAGTACATTCGTAAACATCGTTTGTTTCAGTAATTATCAGCATTTTTGTGTCGCTATCTGTTACATACATGGTGCATTTCTTATAGTTAAAAAGGTGTATTTTCTTACAAAATTGTAATGTTTCATACTAAACAAATGGAAATTTTTAGGCTTTTAGGTTACCTGAGGATTATCTATTACCAAATCTATAATCTAGTTGTCTGATTGCTTCAAAAAAATCTGTCTAAAAACTCCTTGAAGAGCACTATTGTTTATTTATTTGACAGAGAGACAGAGAGAGAGATAGAGAGAGATAGAGAGAGAATCAGAAGATAGAAGAGCTACAACAGGAATCCAGAGAGATCTGCCCTGACAGGTTTGCCTATGGAAGTCTCCTTTCCAGACATGTGAACTTGTGTGGATGCACTTACTCCGTGATGGTCTTGTCTGACCACGCTGCTATTTGGAACTCTAGTGACTATCTTGCAATCAAGCGAGTCTTCAAGGGCTTATAACCCTTCTGCTGCAATTACCAATGGAGCCCTGCAACCTCCGTGATTTGGCATGGAAGCTTTCCCCTATGGCGACTTGGGGACGCCTGCCTCTTCCCTTGCCTGGCTTTGCTCTGTGGACACTGAGTTTCATGCCTGCATCCACAAGCAAAGCAAGAGAAAGAAGATCTGACACCCTTGTAAGAAGCCTTAGCCAGGAAGCAACTTTTCAGCAGAGCGCAGACTTACAGATCCAACCCCATGTCGAGGGGGCTGGAGAAGGCGGGCATGGCTGAGTGATGTTGGATCTGCAGTCTGTTTCTGTGAGTGACATTCAGGGCTGCTTTCGTTACTCTCCTGGTTCCTCAAGTCTTCCTGTGGCCTACGTGCAAATCAACAATGAAAAATCAAACATTTTGATTTGAAAAGAATTTAGAAAGTGCACAGAGTACTTAGAGTGGGAAGGGAGAACGGAACAATTTTTAAATAGATTACATGCATACATACATACATAGCCAATACTCTTTTGGCACTTTACTAAGAGATTTTTAAAAATTTTACTTCTTTTTATTATTTTCATTTTATGATGTAGTTGCTTAGGTCCTGTTATTTCCCTAATCCCCTCCCCAATTCCTTCCTCCCTCATGGAGTTCCCCTATATCATTACTATAGTATAGCTCTCCATACACAGTGATATGTCCATCATTGCAGACATGGACAGTGGCAGAGAGTCCAGCGTCCTATTGTCAAGATAGAGTAAACAGTTTCATTGGGAGTCCATTTAAGACACTTTAAAACTGGTATTTGCCCATCTATACTAGTTTTTACTATGTCTAAGAACAAATCAAATGAAATTCTTAATTGCTTTCTGCCTCGTTTTTCTCATGTAGGATGTGAGCAATATTAGGGAATCAGAATTTGCTGCAGGTGCAGTGGCTACCTAAGACAATCAGAGGCCTTTCTATCTCACACATTTGCTCCCCTTCTTGTTTTTTGAGTTCTGAAATCAAGCTAAGGAAAGAGGGCATTATATATGAAGGCTTTACAATAACATTCATTCCACTGAGATAGCCTTTTGTTCTTTCTTTAGGGTTGGTCGGTCCTAAACTGTCTCCTCATTTTCTGAAGTGTTGATTCTGCAGCCACGTAAGTTGCCTTGGGGAATGCCCACACACCTATCAGAACCCCAGAGTGTGAGTTCTGCCTCTACATCCAACTCAGCTTCCTGCTGATGCCCTCTGTGGAAGGCAGCAGGTGCTTGGAACTCTGCCACTCAGATGAAAACCCTAAGATGAGTTCTGAGTTCCTGGCTGTGACCTGGGCCACCCCTGGTTATTACAAGCCTTTGAGATGTGAATCAGTGAGTCAGAGCTACTTCCATCTGGCTGGCTGTCTCTCTTTTTATGAATTTTAACTACTTTTTTAAAATGAAGAAAAAAAAGGAAATGATTTTAAACAGTCTAAGTATTTGAGGGAAATTTGAAAATAAATCACTGGTGAGACAAATCCAAGAATGCTGTTTTCTTTTTATTTGATAAAAGATGTATTCACTTATTTAAAAGGCATATTTGCAGAGAGAAATGCAGTGATGAAGATCCTCTCTCTCCCTCTGTCTCTCTAACACACACACACACACACACACACACACACACACAGGGTTGTTCCTTTAATGACCATGTGCTGGAACTTCATCTGGGCCTCTCACATGGGTGGCAGGGACAGAGATACTTGGGTCGTTTTCTGCAGCTCTCTCAGATGCACCAGCAGGGAGAGAGAGTGGAAGTGGAGTGGTCCCGTCTCAGCCTGAGGCTCCGCTGGGATGCTTTTGTTGCAGTCAGTAGGTTAGACTGCGGCACCACAATGCTGGCCTAGTTTTTATCAAAACAAGCACAGCATATTGTTTCATTTATGCAATTGAAAGAGAAAAGCTTAATACTCTATATTTGGGCAATTTTCAAATAATTAATTTTTTAAGAGAATTCCTAATGGTCTTAGTTTGGTTTGTAGCCTAAGACTCCAAACCCATTTTCTAAAAAAAAATGGAGTAAGGTTTATTTCTTTTGTTTTGTTTTGTTTTTGCTTTTGGTAGAATAGTAATACCACTGATTATATTTTCATGCTTTAATAATATATTCATATTGCTTTTTATAATGTTTAAGTAATAGGTTCATAGAGTAGAATGTTATTCAGCAGTATGAAGGGCACATGGATGAATTTGGAAATGTGGCAGTGAAGAAGGAGCTAGTCAGAAAAAGAATACACATTGAACAATTCCATTTGTATGGAACAGAATAAGAACTTCCCTAGGGAACGTAGGGCAACAGGTCCCAGAGTCAAGGTGGTATGGGAATGAGCAGTAACTGCCAGCTGACAGGTGACTTTTTTTTTTTTGCTGAGGTGAAAAAAAATCTTTTGTAACTAGATGATGGAAAAGGCCACTAAAGCTTATGAATGCGCTGAAAATGTAAGCATTTGTATGTCTTCATCAAGTTAATTTTATGACAGTTTAATTGAACCTCAAGCAAGATTTCAAAAATATGTATTTATTTATTTATTCTTATTTGAAAAGCAGAGAGAGAGAGAGAGAGAGAGAAATATATTAGAGGCTGGGAGCCAAGAACTTCTTCCAGATCTTCCATGTGGCTGCCAGGACTTGGGGATTTTCTGAATTTCCAGGCTATATGCAGGCTGAATCCAAAGGGAGTCAGCCAGGATGTGATTGGGTTCTCATGTGGAATGCAGGGGCTGCAAACAGAGGCCTAGTATGTTAGGCTATCGCACTAGTTCTAGTGAAGACAGTTTAGAGAAAAGTTTTGATAATTGTATATATAACAGCATTTGTATGTATATTTGTATATGCATAGTTCACATGGTAAATTCTGCTTCAGAAAAAAAACTGATTTTCTATCACTATGACAACATAAAGGGATTCAAGTACAGATTTTTCAAGTAAAATTTAAAAATTAATTCTCATTTCTGTGTCAAAAGTATAAAGTTACCCTGTGTCACGAACATAGAAATATTAGATGTGCCTGTGGACACGTGGACGGAGAATGAAATAACATACAAGAAAACATTTCCAACAATGACAGCGGGTCTGGATTATCCCAGACTGTGCTGCCCTGGTCTGAGCACTTCCCTGTTTTCCTTGCAGAAGCTCTACTGAGCTCTGATGAGTTTGGAAAAGAGAGCAAACTGAACTCAATAGAGTAAAAAGAAGTCCTATGTCTTTGGATGAATACACTACTTCAGCCAAGCAACTCTCATTTCCAATATGCTTCATTTGTTGATCAATTTGTTTTGTCCTCTGTTGTGGTACCAGGTGTCCTCTGCAGACTCCAATGTACTACCATGTCCTCCATGTGCACCTGGATATGCCGTCCACTGTTCTGAGCCACTGAGGAGGCTCAGCCTTGACACACGCACACACACACACACACACACACACACACACACACTCCACGGTCAGACCATGGAACCTGCAATTCTCTTCATGGTTGGGATTCTGAGTCTGGCAGTTTGATTAGGGGGATCCACAAAGAAACTTCGTCTGAAGCGATCCCAGACCTGATTCTTGGATGTGCTTGCCAGTACAGGGTCTGGCACAGTCTGTCGCACCATCAGCCTAAGCATATGCTGGTGGTTGCAATTGCTGGGTCAGTTCTGGCCATGGCCTTTTAAACTGATAATACTGCCGCTGCCATGTGAATGACAAGGGCTCCTTTCTGGAACCTTTTCTTTCTTCATTGTCTTCTTTTGTCCCTGTTTCTGACTTGCCACAATAGAACATTTTCCCAAAATTGTCAAAGAGTAAAATCCTATAAAAATAATGACTCATGGGGTTGCTTGTGCCTCTCTTTAGTGGGTACCCAGAGAGAGGACTAAGTCCAAATGTAGATTCTGGGATTGGGATAAGAGACCCTTCAATCCATTGTCTCTTGGACTAAGCAGGTGCGTTTTATAAGGTTTCTATGAGGAGGTAACACACTCCATTGCCCTAATAGTGTATTATGAAGTAGAGCCCAGAACAAGAGAATGGAACCTTTTGCAAAGTAAAGAATATTTTATCATATAGCTTTCTTACTGTGAGTACCTGCTGAAGTCAACTCCCATTGGGGTGGGGAGGGAACACCCAGATCAATGACTGATACACCCACACACCACATACCTGGCTACAGCTGGGATCTGTCAAGTTACTCATCAGGGCCTTGATACTTTGCTGCTAACCGTCTTAGTTAAGGATATTTTGTGTCAAATATTGTGAAAACAGAAAATATCTGATTGTGAAATACAAAGTACCTGCTCTACATTTTGATCATCCAGTAACTGTGGAATGCAAATTTCCCCTGTAGCCAGAAGATGGCAATGTTTAAACCATTTCAATACAACTCAGCCTGTTAGATAACCTTTTTTTAAAAAACGTGTTTTTAAAAACTTTTAATTGACGTATATTGATTTTACATATATATGGGGTACAATGTGAAGTTTAAATACATGTGTATAATGTTCCATAAACTGTGATAGGGAGCTGTTTTTTTCTTTTTTCTTTTTTTCTAAAGGGCATTTGGATATTCATTGTATCATTTACAGACTTTACAAAATTATCAGCTTAAAAATTAGCCTGATGAAGATTGATGCATTTTGATTCCCACCCATGTTTGTAAGGACCAGCTCAAATGATTCAGTAAGTTTTACGTGGTCCCTAGGTCAGATATTTCCTGTCGCTGAAGACTACCTGGTATAACCATCACCTCCAACAGTTACCATTTGTTCACGCTGGGAGCACTCATCAACCTCTCTGTTAGTTATTTTGAATGATACAAGTAGTTTTTGCCAAACCTAGCTCCCCTAGTGTGTTATAGCAGTTATTCCTTTAGTCCGACGCTTCCCCTGTAGCTGTTAACCATCCTCGCCTCACCCTTTTCTACACAATTTCAAGATGTTGCTAACCACTGAACTACTCTCTACTTCCGTGAGTTCAGCTTCTCTATTCTCCACGTTTAGTTGAGAACATATGCTATCTCTCTGCACCTGCTGTGCGTCACTCTGCCAAGTCACTAGCATCATTGCAGCCTAGAGCTAGGTGTCAGAGCTAGGTGTCAGGGATGCAGCAGTAAACAAAACACAACAATTTATTACCCCCTTAAGCTGTTGTCTGGGTGAATCCCAGCTTTATTTTCTTTTTAGTTTCCATTCGTTTACTTTCTTCTTATTTCAGAGGCAGATATAGCAGGGGTGTGGGAGAAGAGACAGAACTGCAATCTCCTGGTTCACTCCCCGCATTCCTGCAACAGCCAGCGTGTGTCAGGCCTTTAAAAGCGAAAACCTGGAACTCAGTCCTGATCTCTCGTGTGAATGGTAGGAGTCCGTCAGTTGTTGCCTTCCAGGGAGAACATTAGCAGGAAGATGGGTCTGAAGCACAGATGGGATTTGAGCTCAGGTACTCTGCTATGGGATGCAGCCATCTTAAACTGCACCTTAACCAGCGTGCCAAATGCCTTCCCCCAGTACAAATTTGTCATCCTTGTACTATGTGTAAGACCAAAAGGTATGTGGAGAACATCTCAAAAAGCTTATGATGTAGTGGTGGGTCAAGGAGGTAATAAAGAGAATGTTATACAAGAGGTATAAACTATAAAACAAACCCAAGATGAGAACAGTTCATTATTTCAGAGATGCATACTTCTAGAGAGTAACCTGTTGCAGGGAAGCAATTTGTATTCAGTGTCATCATTCAGTCTAATGTTTTATTTTTAATGTTATACAACACACTCTTATCTGTATTTGGAACTCAGAATTTAGGAAATTTAATATTTCTAAAATTATTTTACTGATTTTCTTATTTTTTTGAGAAGTTCTAAGGAACAGAGGGAAAAGCAGACAGACATACGAATAAGGAGAGAATTCTCATCTCCTGATTCATATCCCTAGATGTAGACCAAAGCCAGGGCCTGTTCTTGGCCAAAGCCAATTCCAGGCACTCACTCCAGCTCTCCCACATGGATGGCGAGAAACCAATTAGTTAAGACATCTCCACTACTTTCCATGGTCTGCAGGAGCAGAAAGCTTTTTGGAGTCAGGAACTGAATCCAGGCATCTGGGACACAGGTGTCTCAACAGATGTCTTAACTGTTAGGCCAAATGCCTTCCTCCCTAAATGCTTGGGATTTTATTAAAATCATGTACTGCATATATTCAATATTCGCTGACACCACAGCGGAACATGAGTATTCCCATAAACACGTTCACATGCAATACGATAAGGAAAGATCTGTACTTTAAGGACCTTGTTGGCTCATGCTAGTCAGATGTGCTTTCCCTAAAGATTTTTAAGCTTTCACAGGAAGTTGGATTTCATAATGACAGGTGAAATGTCTCCCCTCCACCCTCTGTCTCCAACTGTCAAGTAAATAAATCTAAAAAGACAAAGTTATACTCAATTTTTTTTTAAATTCTATCTCATAAATTCACACTTGAAAACAAAACAAATTAATTACAGGCAGATTTGAACAAAGTGCAGTTTCATTGCTATTAGGTGTTCTGTGTGAATGGTTACTATAGCTCATTTTGTGGACTTGTACATTTAAAATAAAGAAAAATGGAAGGCTAGACTACATGAATTAGCCTTAATCCAAGAAATAACAGGTTTTTTTAAATATATTTTTCATCAGCCCATTTTGGATCATTATCTAGAACTAAACTGTGAGGGTCAGGTGTAATAGCTAGTGGCTAAATCCTTTCCTTGCATGTGCCTGAATCCCATGTGGACACCTATTTGTGTCCTGGCTGCTCCACTTCCCATCCAGCTCTTTGCCTGTGGCATGGGAAATCAGTAGAGGATGGCCCATAGCCTTGGGATCCTATACCTGCCCAGAAGAAGCTCCTGGATTCAGAATGGTTCAGCTCTAGCCATTGTGGCCCCTTGGGGAGTGAGCCAGCAGGTGGAAGATCTTTCTCTCTGTCTCCTTTTCTCTGGAAATCTGCCTTTCCAGTAAAAATAAATAAATCTAAAAACAAAACAAACAAACAAAAAAAACCAAACCTCAGCTAAACAGAATTAGTATATGCTGCAAGAATTGCTTTTTTTTCAAAAATTCTGATATGAATAATCTTGGTCTTTTGGCTACTAAAAATTATTTTAAAAAACATATATTTAATTATTTGAAAAGCAGAGTTACATGGGCTTAATGGGAGGAGAGTGAGAGCGAGCTCATCCATCTGTTGTCTCATTCCTCAAATGACAATAGCAGCCAGAGTTTAGGCTAAAGCTTCATCCAGGAAGCTTCATCCAGGTCTCCCATGTGGTCCCAGCACCATGTGCTTTAGCAGAGAGCTGGACTGGAAACAGAGCAGCCGGAACACTGGCAACTATATGGATGCTGGCATCACAAGTGGCGTTAGCTACACTTTTGAATATCTGAAGTTACAAACCTGCACTCTATTACGTCAGGCCAAAAACCAAATTGCTTTCTACCCTAAAGCATCCAAATGGAATTAAAAATAAGCTAATCACAATTTCGATTGTATCCAGGAGAAGTCTTTATGGTCTTTTACAGCTGTGTGTTACAGACAGAAGACCTTGAAAATGTTCACGAATGCACAGTCCCGGCCACTTCTGTTTTTCCGTTCATTTGCAACGGTATGTGACGGTGCCCTCCTGTCTTCAAAGGGAACCTTGAGTGCCTTTGCTGCTGGCCCTGGTGGAGTGCGAGGACAGGGAAGCTGTGGGAGTCAATAACTGTCAGTGACTTCATAGCTGGCCCGTCTTCTTTCCGCCCCTATGGATTATCCAACAGCGATAATGGTAATCCCAGCTAGCTCCTGGTACTGGGCTCTGGACAAGGTCAGCTATTTTTTGATCCCCATGGGAGAAAGAAGCTCCTCATTCAGTATCTTAAAATAGCCGGCTGGTCTCAGCTGCTGGGCTGGAGCCCCTCCAGGGGACAGCCGAAGGAATCCAGACCCAGCGCAGGAAGCCACCAAAGCATGAGCTAGAAACAGGCTTCTTGCCGGCTTCAAGTCGTCTTCTAGTTCTCATCGTTGCCGTAACTTCTTGTTTTATCTTGAAGGAAAAAACAGTGACTTGGAGGAATGAGGCTGAACGTCGCCATCTTTTTCGGTGCTCTCTTCGGCGCCTTGGGGGTTTTGCTCTTTCTGGTGGCTTTTGGATCGGACTATTGGCTCCTTGCGACTGAAGTGGGGAGGTGCTCAGGTGACCCACACGTACGTTTCTGCTTCTAACTATTGATGAACTTGGTAGTGTGGTCTCGGGAGCCGCAGGTGCCCTCCTGAAATCACAGGATGGTAGAGGAGGCTTTATTCTTCATTGAAGAGATGACGGATAGCTAGTGACCATTTGTCCTTTGGGGGGAAATTCTCTTGTTTTAGGGCTCCTGAACGTTAGTTACACTTTTGATTCTATTTCTCTTGTTCATGGCAAGTTACTTTGTGTCCCCCGCAGATAGAGAATGTCACTTTCCACCACGAAGGCTTTTTCTGGCGATGTTGGTTTAACGGACTTGTGGAAGAGAATGACTCCAATATCTGGAAGTTCTGGTATAGTAAGTACAAGTTAGTTTTATTCTCCCCTTTGGCTGTGAATTTAAAAAAAAAACATTAGCATACTCTTATTTAGAATGTTGCTTTTAAGACGTTTGGATTCTTAATTGTGAGAATCTCAATAAGGTCTTCAAAAGGTTTATGACAAGATAGATTTTCAGTAAATAGCAAAAGCCATCAAAATAAGTGTTATATCTTCTAACGTGAAATAGCTGTCTGAATATTTATGGACAAACTGAATTATACTGTTTCTGTAGTCCATGGTGGGTTTTTTTTTTTTTCATGTGTCTGTTACTGCTCTTTTGCAAAATTTTTTTTGCTATAAATCCTTGAGATCTCAAATATAAAAGTCCAGAAAAATAGCTGTAGTATTTTATATTCATAGCTTCAAAGTTTAAATTTTTTTCAGTAATGAAACTTAATTACCAGCCACAGCAGATGAAAGCTGGTTTTATTTGGACTTTAACCAAGTTTATGGACACTAGCAAAAACTACTTGTTTTGAAGTTTGCATTCTCTCATACAAACGTTCAAGTTTTCTTTTGAAGTAGGATAACACTTTAAAAGTATGATGCATTCTTTCAACTGTATTCTGTCATATTCAACTTTGAAAATCGGTCCTTGAAATAGCTGACATTTATTTCCTCGTGTCCAACAATGAGGTATTGTTTATGACCCAATAGATGATTGAGGAATGAAATATTAGTCTTCTTATCAAACTTCTGTAAAACAAAATCCAAGTTTACAGTTACACCAAAGACAAGGACATATAATAAAAAAAATATGAGTTCACTGAAATCTTAAGCAAACTGATGGCAAGTTTATTCTTTTGTAAAAGGGACAGAATAGTGATGAGTGGTGTTTTGAGAGTAACAACTGAAAGAATATCTTACGGTACGTTTGGAGCAATGGAAGAATCAGGCAAAATGACAGTGGAGATTATTAAACCTTGTGTGGAGTGGACTGAGAGGAAACTGTTGTCAAGGACCTCATTTCATTTGACCTGAAAGTTAATTAATTTTTTTAAGGTGTCAGAAAAAAATGATCTTTTTGTCTTGTGGTTTTCTCAAATGCTGAAAACATATCTGGACTATTAATTTGTATGATCTATCATTTGCATTTTTTAAATGTAGCATAAGCAGAGAAGAAATTTTCTATCAATTTAAAATAATCAAGATTAAATCAAAGCTTATTAGAGTTTGAACAAAGATCATTTTTGGAAAGCTGCTACATGCCAAGAATTAGCTAGGTACTGGAGAATCTGTGAAAATTTATATCCCCTGGATTTTAAGGCCATGCCTACAATATCAGGATACACTTAAATAGCAGAAGGATGGATTTGAGATTGATTTTGAAGGACTATACTATTGTAATGACGTGGGGGGAAATTGGCGGAGGGGCAGGAGGTGAAGATTTGGGGATGAGAAGGGAAATCCCAGTGCCTATGGATCTGTGTCATGAAATAACAAAATAAATTAATTTAAGAAAAGGACATTTACATTGATCTCACAGAATTAAGTCGCTCGATGTTCTAGATGATTCCGCTTTCCCAGGTTCCCTGGGTTCTTAATGTGAGTTTTTAAAAGGAGGATTTTCTCCCTTACACGATGATTCTCTAAATGTGTTGATGAAGTCAGTGGTTTTATTTTGCTTGTGTGCCTCCCATCTCCTGTGATCATGTCCCGTTTTAGGAATGACTTAGCACCAGGCTCCTCAATAACAGATATTGCTGTTTTCCTTTCCTTTCCAGCCAATCAACCATCATCCAAAAATTGTACCCACGCTTACCTGTCGCCATATCCCTTCATGAGGGGAGAACACAATTCCACCGCCTACGACTCTGCCGTTAGTGAGTACTTGTCTGTCCATAAGCTACCTCCCAAAAGGGCTTTTCTTACTGAAGCATGCCAGTCAGAAAATGACAGTAGAAAGCAGCAAATAACCCTGTAATTCCAACATTTTTTTCTGTTCTATATTAAAAAAACCATGTTAACACATCATTTATACTTTTGATAAAATATAATTTGATCTAAAAGTAAAACCAGTAATTTACTTCCTAGTGACACAAATATTTTTGAAATGTATTTTGCAGTAGGAAGGTAATGATACTTATTAGAAAAAAATGCTCCTTCGGGGTTTAACTGAACTAAAACTAGTCTTATAATTGAAAATATGATGTAATATAGCATACTTGAAAAACATATTTTTTGCAGTTGATCCACACAACAATATGATTGTGCCCTTGGCTTCACACTAAATGACTGCTTTGTTGTGAGTGCTACTTATTCCCAGCAACAGCTAGCCTGCTGTTTGATCCAATAACTGGGCACCATTCTCTAAGCAAAGTGACAGATGACATTACCCAGCACAGGATGAAACAATTTGTACATGACTTCTCTGTTTTTCACATTTCTATCAATTTTCCATATATTATAATTTTGTTTGCAGTTTGCTAAAGAACATGAAATTTGCTTGGACTACATTATTAACAGGGCAGTTTGTCAATGGTCAGTGGATGTGGGATCTGGATAAGAAAAGGGATGAACTGGCCTGCAGCTCTGCTTGTCCAATGGAATTCTTTGGGGTCAAAGCACTGTGGCCAGTGAATCTGTGCGTGTCCACTCACATTGCTAGTATACGGACACCCTCACCGGTGTGACAGGAAAGAGTACAGTAAATTATTTGGGTTGAGAGAAAAATTAGGAAAATGATGCCCGGTCCATGACGTTTTGTATATTAGGAAGACATAGTATCGAGTTTCTAGGACATTCAGTGTTTGCATAAATATTAGTACTGTTGGCATTCATGATTCAGGTTCCAGGATGAGACAGATTGGCCAGTCAGCATTCTGTTTTGTTGAAGGAATCTCTGTATCTTAGAAGTCTATTCCTCAAGGAGAGAGTGAGACCTGGATGAGAAGGCAGTACAGCCTGTGCATAATAATTACGATGGAGAACACAAATCAGAAAGATTATACCGCAATTACACCTGGAGTTATTATGTAGCACTGCCTGTAATTAGTTTGTCATTTTTCTTTTTTTTTTTTTTTTTTGGCTCTAGTGAAAAAAGCATATCGACTTCTTTAAATGATCAGACTCTTCTTTGCCACAAAGGATGCAATGATGCATTCACTTTAAACAACTTTGTCACACATTTTTAATAAAACTGACCAAGTTTCACAACAAATAGTATTTACAAGTTTCTTTTATCCCTATCAGTTGAAAGGATGCGTGATGTCATGCTTGTCTATTTACATTTTTATATGCTTCCTATAACCAAGAGAATGGTATTATTAATTTCATCAGAAATATCCTGCCTGACAATTTATTATGTGTTTCATAGTTAGTGAGATTATGTAGTCTTTATTTGACCAGAGAGCCACTATTTAACTTTGTGAATCTTCCTTATGATCAGCTATTATTATGTCTGCCAACTCTACTTTGGTAAGCTGAAATTATTGTTCATAAAATGTATCTTAGCCTGGAAAAAAAGCAACTAAAGCATCTTTGCTCTATTGAGAACGGTTGTTCAATTTGAACTCAGTGCAAATTGTATGAGGTTGTGTAATTTTTATATAGTGTGCTATAATTGTATTTTAGAATAGTAGGAAATTCTTGATTAATTCACCAAAACTGAGGCACAGAGCTCTCTGTGTACACCGCTCATTATTGGAAGAACCAATGCAGAAATGCAGGTCTCCAGTTTTGGTTTTATTGGCAGGTGTATAAACTATAGTGATTGAAAGATAGACGTTAGGGTTCGCTCCTGCAAAGTATGTCTTAGCAAAATATAAGAATTAAACTTATGTTGGCCTTTCCATCTTTCTATCTGAATTTAACCTGTGTATACAATGTTTTCTAGTATGCGTTTGCTGTAATTTTTAATCTCAAATTCCTATCCTGAAATTCAATTATTCTCCTATCCAGTTATCTGAATGATCACCCAAGCCTAGTGAGAGTAGGCTAATTCTCAGAATTGTTTTTGAGGTAGGCTTGTGTTCTTCAAAGTCCATTAAACAATTCCATTACCTTTTGAGATCTGTCAGAGTTGAGGCTTTCTGGTTTGTTTTATACTTAGATTCAGTCATAGTTCATTTATTTGGTATTCATTTGGTAATGATTTGCTGAACATAAATTAATTTTCAAAACAATTCATTGCTGAGTGAGCTAGTTTTTTTCCTGCTCTTCAGGTCCCCTAGTCTTTAACCACCTCTCAGTTACAGTGCTAATTACATTTTACTGTAATTGTTTGCCTTCTGTGTCTCCATTATTCCCTGGACTCCCTAAAGGTGCAGATTGTAACCTACTCAGATGTGTGTCTCCAGGAATCAGCACAGCGCCTGGTAATTGGTAGAGGCTTACAAAGGTGTACAGAATGACTTTGTGACAAAAATCACAGTATGTTCAGAAATAAACTAACTTTTTAAGAGAGAAAAACATTTAAAACCTGAGTTGCAGTGTCTCATCATTCTTCTTAGAATATGTTGAATGCAGTTTCCTTGCAAGCATGCCTGCCTTGACTGGCTGTTCTGACCCCTTCATGTCCCCAGACTCAGCACTTCGCCCCCCTTGACTCAGGCTCTTGCTATTAGGTGTGTCTCTCCCCTAAGGGTCTCTTTCCATCTCTTCCCCTCCTCATTTTTCTAACAAAACAGACTCCTGCAAGCAACTTCAAACTTCGCTTTTCTGAGAAACTCCCCTTGCTAAATCTTTATGCCATTGTCTACATCAGTCATTGCTTCATCAAAGATCTGTTTCCTTCATGGCGTCCATAGCTAACACAAAGTTTTGATTGTTTACATCGGTAATATTTCTTGTTCCTGCATTTATTTCTCCATTTAACTCTAAGCTGTCTGAGGAAGGATCCTATATACTTCAAGAAAGGTGGAAATTTGAACTAAACGTAAGTTGCTTTTGGTGTAGACATTTTTTACATGATAGATGTTTTCCCTAGACTTGTAGACGTCTTACGTGTATGAGTTTCACTTTTGTTTTGCACCAAAATGTGCTTATCTTTCAATTTTCTTTTTTTATGAGTTTTTTTTGAAGTCCCATTATATATGTACCATCCTTAAACCCATTGCGACTGAATGTGCAATGAGTTTTCCTAGCGATGCTGCATGGTGGTACTGTAGGTTGAGTTTGACATTGGTGCCCTGAGTAACTCCTGACGAGCTCAGGATTTCTTGAATTCTTCACTGAATGCACTTAGATTGCTCTTTTTAAAACTTGCGTGTTCTTTATGTAATTTTTTGTCTTCAGTTTTGTCAGCTGTCCTTTTATCACCAGTGTTTATTTATCTCATACGTACTCTTTTCCGGGCTTTCTTCTTCTTCACTCTTATAAAAAGTGTAAGCTGAATTGAATCATGTGAGATAGCAGCAGGAAGGCAGCTGAGTGAAGCATTAGTCAGCAGTGCTTTAGGCTGTAAGCGTCAGGAAACCCACAGAAGCTGCAAAACAAGGGCTATTTTTTGCTTTCCATAGCTAGAAGCAGCTGCCAAGAATGCTGTCAGGGATGGAGGCTTTTTCAAGCCTTGGTTCCACCATCCCTGGCAGGGGGACCAATACCTTTAGATACTCCATCTTCAGGAAAGTTGAAGAGTTCCCCAGCATTTGCCACTAGGTTTTTGTCAGTGATTTACCCTTGGGTTTACACCTAGACTTTGTGATTTTCTAGTATGGAGGAAGGACACGAAAGGCTGGGAGTGGGCGAGTACTTAGTGAATCATCCAGAAGAATCCAACTCAGGGATTCTTCTTCCCAGAATCCAACTCAGGTCTTCTACCTATGGGTCATCAGGAGCGGAACCAGCGTGTGTCAGCAAAGATTAAGAAGAAGTGATGGCTATGACAGACATTGGGAGAGTTAACAGGAGAGAGTAGAGGATTCTAGGATGATAAGAACATTTTTGTGTGGAGATGTAATATGGTTTAAACAACATATATTGAAAGATAACATAATTACTTACCTCAAGACAATTCATGGTATTTTAGTGGTCTATCTGGTTCTTTTTATGCATATTATATGTAGCTTTATTTATCTTCAATACAGATGTATATCTTACTTTTCTACTTTTATCGATTTTTACCTAATATTTTCCTCAAAAATTTTAAAATAGTAGTTACTAGATCCCCTATAAAATAGTTCTATGTCCATCGTATTTTTCATTTGCATTTTTGTATTTCCTGAAGTGTGGATCCATCAAAAGTTGGAACAGGTGCTATTTGGCCTTGTTATTTGATTATAGTATCACATTTCTCACCAGCTTGTACTGAACTGTGTATGATTTGCAATGAAGCAAACTTGGTCAGAAGGCTGATAGCAAAGAGAAGGACTGATTTTGAAGAGCAGACCATGGTTTACATGTATTAAACTTGACTTGGTGGCAAAATAGGAATTTGAACGAATTCAGAGCCCAGTTCAATGTGCAAGGGGCTGTGGTGGGAACCTGCAGAGGTAACTTTTGGTAAATGATATAATCTCTAAGAAAAGAAATCATGGGGCAGAAGATAGCAAATATCAATTATATTTGAGGTAAGAAGGGAAGAAACAAGGACAGCTTGCAAGTCAATAAATCAAAGAGGTACTGAGCAGTGAGTGAATGGGCAATGTGGCGGGGTGTTGAAGGAGTTGGTGGAGAGGAGGGTGCTAGGAGGGGGACAGTGGTCCTCAACCACAGATGCAGAACCAAGGCTGAGAAAGCAGTGAGAAGAAGCTGGGTCACATGCTGATGGTGCGAAAGTTCTGGTGGCCCTCTACCGTAGGCTCCACTATAAATGCCCACGAAGACTTCTCCTTCTAGGACTTCCACCCCTAAATACACAAACAGTACTTTCTCTACCCTATGCCAGCTTGCTGTCTGTGCTCCTGGAATGCACCAGAGATGAGGGGCTCTTTTGCCAGCCATATCTTTTCTCTTCCCGGAATCCTATTCCATTTTTTTCCTGCACATTTTTCTATCTCTCAATCCTCTAGAGACTAAACTCTCCCCTAGGTTTCTTCCTTTTGTCTCTTTTCCTGATAGATCAGGTCAGGAGGCAGTGACCCTCAAGCCGGGGCTGGTCGCAGTGAGAAGGAATGTGAAACCTCACTCTGGGATGTTCAGGGAGCGGCAGTGTGAAAGTGGAGACCTTTGCAATTAGCCAACACAGGCTTGGAATAGCAATTGAAAGAAACAGAGCCACAAAAAGCAGACTCCCTAACCAAAAACAACCACACACACATACTGAAAACCTTGCTTTATTGCACAGTGCAAAGCAAACTAAAGCACAACAATGAATATTCTTACATTTGATGCTTTGAAACCACACAGAGAGAACTTGATTTAGAGTTAACATAAGTGCAAATGCTTAGATAACTGCAAAGACACGATAGTATGATGTCAGAATCCGATCTCCCTGGAATGTGTCCTCAGCTGGCAGATTAATTATTCTGGTATAGTTAAGTCTGATGTGTGTGTGTGTGTGTGTGTGTCTGTGTTTACATATGGTGATTCTGGTCATGGTCCTAATTTTATTAATTACTTTAAAATTCTTCTGTTGCTTTCATTATGTGTGTAGGGGGGAAGGCACCACAATATTTAATGGAAATGTAATTTAGTTAATTTTGTAAAAGATTTATTTATTTTTATTGAAAAGTCAGACATATACAGAGAGGAGAGACAGAAATATCTTCCACCTGATGATTCACTCCCAATATCAGGAGTGACCATAGTTGCTGAATGACAGCTGCCCTCCCCAGGGGTTTGCACAGGCCCCAGGACCCTGAAGTGCAAATACCCGCCCAGGCTCACTCTGATCAGCTCTGGGCTTCCACACTTCAACATGAAGGGTGCTATTAATAATTGCTTTTTTTTTTTTTCTTGAAGAAGGTGCTATTGGATGTTTCCTACAGTTTATTTGTGAGCATCTCAGAATTGGCTGGCGACTTATGAACAATGCTCCAATGATGGAAGGCAATTGCCTTTTCTAAATAAGACCGCAAGGCTACTCAATGCCAGCACTCAGCAGGGGGATGCTCCCGTGAGGACACAGGTGTCCAGGAGCCATAGAGCCGGGTCCTCAGCCTTGTCCTCCTTAGCTTTCACACAAGGACGTTCTTTGCTGTGCACACTGTCTTGCCCGTTATAGGATGTTGAGTAGCATTTCCGACCTCTACTAGTGAGATTTCAAGTGTGAGCAAAGTCACGTGTCCAAGAGTGGGGAGGGGGCTGGTTCCAAGACCTTCCACAGACACTAAAAGCTGTAAATGCCCAATAGCTTTAAATAAAATGATACAGCATTTGCATACATAATATGTGTATCCTCTTGTATAGTTTAATTATTTCTAAATCATTATTTCTAAGTTACTTATTTGATAAATAAGTAATAAATAAAACCTGAATGCTAGGTAAACTGAGTAATAGAGTAATGGAAAGAACAACTTTCCCCACTCAACACAGCTATGGTTTTCTCGCAAATATTTTTATTCCACACCTGGTTGAATCCTCTTATGTGGAATCTGTGGTTACGGAGTACTGAGTGTATACTCACTACCTATATGCTTTGCCTAGTTGTAACTCTAGATCTGAAATATACCAGCAGTGTTCTTCTGCGACCCTTTTCATGTATAATATTCAAACTAAGAAGTGCCAGGAAGCAGTTCTAGGCCCCTCTTGTCTTTAAGGGTTAGTACTATTGCCTCAGACTTTGGATCTTCTTAGTTCAGAGTAATGATATTCATTGGGGGAAAAAGCTTGAGTGCCAGCTGTTTGCCAGGTATTGTTGTGGGAATTTCCAGGTCAGCCCTAAACTCTTTCCCCATTAGGCTTTCCTTATCATGGGGGAGGCAGAAGGTAAGGAAAAATAAGTCATCAGGGATGAGGTGCTATGTGGAAGGTCTCTCCAGGGAGAGTTCATAGTGAAGTTGGTCAGTTGCGCAGTCCTTGGTTCATTTTAGAGTCCACCACAGAGCTCAACTATGGCTCCAGGTATAGGGGCCTTCTTGGGAGGACTAATGAGATGCTGTGCAAGGAATGCTTAGCACAGAGCCAGGCTTACGGTAAGGGCTATGTGAGTTTACAAGCTAGGCTTGCTTTCTGTGTCATCCCTCGGTGCCACCACTGCTTGACTCCGAATTGGGAGCGGATGGGTTTGCAAGAGGGAAGTAAGAACACTCTCCGTCTCTTGCCGTTGCTCTGAGAATGAAGAGTAAGAGTAATGGCAGTGCTGGGCAGAGTGCTTGGCACGTTGTTGGTATTCAGTGAATGTCAGCTGCTCTTGTGAGGCTCCACCAATTTAGAGCATCAAAAATAAGTTGTCGTCAAGGCTCACGGAGTCAGTGCAGCTTCTCCCTCGGGAAGTGTTCCTGCTCTCTGAAGTGTTTGTGTGCATGCAGCATCAACCATTTGTCAGAGCTTTTCAGAAAGAGTGAGGGCTCCAAAAATAAATGTTCCTTAATATTATCAGTATCATCACCATCCTACTACATGATAATTCATAATATACCACCTCCACTGATCAAGATTCCACTCTCCATCTAGTGATTCTGGTTAAAAACAATTCAGCAAATATTTGTTGAGCACATACTGTGTGTCCGGTGCTTCTTCTCAGAAAAAGTGAAAAAAAAAATTCCTAACTTTTTGGGGGACTAATAAGCAAGTGAGGCAAGGCTGAGAAAGCAAGCAAACATATTACATGGCATATTGAAGATTGACAAGTGCTCTGGAGAGGAGTAAAGCAGGAGAAAAGGCTGGACTCTAAGGCCCCAGGCTGAGCTGGGTTATACACAATAGTTGTCATGTAGTCACAGGAAAGCAGGTCGCTGAGAGGGTGGCCGCTGAGTGCAGACCAAAGCAGGTAAGGCAGTGAGACGTATGAAATACAGAGGCGTGTTCCATGCCCAGGGAACAGCAAAAGCAAAGACTCGGGCCAGAATATGCCTGATGTGTGGAAAGAAAAGAGAGAAAAAATGAGCACAGATGGAGTACAGGGAGTGGAAGAAGAGTAGGGGATGTGACCCAGAGGTGGTACACACTGGCGGAGGTATAGCTATTGTAGACATTGGGTGAGAGTCCTTTTGTAATGATTAATTTAACTGAAAGGTAGATTATGCTGGCTTACTTTTCAGATGACCACAAAACAGCTAGGGCTGGACCCGGCCAAAGTCAGGAGAGTGGAATCCCATCCTGGCCTCCGCTATGGATAGCAGCATCCCATGCACTTGGGCCATCGTTAGTTGCTTTCTCAAATGTTGGTAGGGTGCTAGAATGGAACTGGAGCAGCCAGTAGGCAAAAAAACGCTCGAGATGGGATGTACGTGGCATCACGGACACTGCAAGGTGTCTCCAAAGCCAGAATCTTAAATGAAATGACAAGGGGGGGAGGTTTCCACTTGATCATATCGCAAAGGGATGTCTTAGGTTGACTGCAATGCTAGAAGTTAAGGAAGGTAAGGGTGGGATTGGGGAGCCCCGTTAGGAGCTTTTCCAAGTCCAAGTAGACCAAGCCTGGAATACTAAGAAGTAAAAATATGCATAATTCTAGAAGAGTTCTATTAAAAATATTTAACAGCAATCAAATGGAAATTCCCCCAAACTTTGTATGTCTGGGTGTCTGGACTATTATGTCTTTTCAAATATTCTTCCTGGATTCTGGATTTTATGTTTTGTTTTGTTTCATGGTTTTTAAAATCTGTTTGTTGGAAATTGTCCAGAATTCGCAGAAGTAAACAGTATAGTAAGCTCATATCACCCACCTTCAAGCATTATCAACATCTTTTCAAAATGTCCATATATATATTCAAATCTGTAAAAAAAAATCGAGAAGAAACTATTTTAAAACAAATACCAAATGATAAAAATTTTAAAAAGATTTATGTATTTATTTCCTGATTTATTATTGAAAAGGCAAATTTACAGAGTGGAGGAGAAACAGAGAAAGATCTTCCATCCACTGGCACACTCCCCAAATGGCCACAGTGGCCAGAACTGAGCCGATCTGAAGCCAAGAAGAGCCAAGAACTAGGAACCAGGAGCCGGGAGCTTCCTTCAGGTCTCCCATGCAGGTGAAGAGTCCCAAGGCCTTGGGCTGTCCTCGACTGCTTTCCCAGGCCACAAGCAGGGAGCTGGATCAGAAGAAGGAAAGCCAGGACATGAACCGGCACCCATATGGGATGCCAGAACTGGCATGGAGGTGATTAGTCAGCTGAGCAGTTGTAATGGCTCCAAATGAAACAACTTCCATCATAAATATATTAGCACAGGTCTCTAACAGATTCTGAACTACATTGTTGCTTGTTTTTAGACTTTTTATGTGAGAATAATTACAAATTTCTTGGAAGTTGCCAAGATAATACAGGTGTCTCCTGAACTCTATCTCGCAGGATTCGCTCAGTGGCTCCCCGTTACTTTCCAACTTTACAAAGACTAAACCAGGAAACCTGAGTGAGCATTTAGACTAGCAGTTAAGTTACCTGTGCTCTCACCAAGGGATGGGATCGGTTTCTAGACTTCGGCTGCGGCCCCCGAGAGGCATCAGTGTTAGTTTAAGCAAGTTCTTGCCATCCAGCTGAGAAACCTGGGTGGGGGGTTTCTGACTCCCAGCCTTCGCCTCAGCCTGGGACTGGCTGTTGACAGCATTTGGGAAATGAACCAGTGACTATGAGTACCACTTTCTCCCTCTCAGCTCTCAAATAACAAACAAATAAATAAATCCGAGAAAACGGACATCAGTGCAGTAGATGTGTATAGATCTGTGTCATTTATTTCACAAGTAGGTGAATGGGATGTAGCCATCAAGCTACGGAACTGTTCCGTTAACAGATAGTTCCTACTTGTGTCATCCATTTCTAAATCACTAATCTATTCTTATGTCTATGATTTCGTCCTTTCTAGAAGATGATGTAGTTGGAATGACATTATGTGTGGCCTTTTGCGATCCATCTAACTTGTTGCATGTGTCAGTACTTTATGTTTTTGTTGTTTTGCGGTTTGCTTTACATTTGCCCATGATAAGGCTTTTGGGTTGTCTCCAGTTAGGGCTATACTGGACAGCTATATATGTGTTATTTTTGTGTAGATGTAAGTTTTACTTTAGCATGGATAAAATCCCAGACGTCATTTACCTGATCACTTTTGAAGTTGTGAGAGCGTTGTGTATATTTTAGATGTGAATCTCGTATTCCTGGTCTACCAACGTTTCCTGTGATGTAGCTTGTCTTTGCATTGCTTAGCAGATGTATATTTTTTTCAGAATGAAAGTCGCCAATTTTGGTAAAGTCCCCTTGGCTGATTTTTTTGCAAAAACAGATTATTATTTTGGTATCATATATAAGAACCACCCACCAATAGTTAAGCCTTAAAGATTTTCTTTCTTGTTTTTTTCTAAAAGTTATATAGTTTCATGACTTACATTTAAATTTATAGCATATTTGAGTTAAGGTTTGAGACGTGAAGCTCATTGTTGTGGTGATTTGTGTGAAATTTTTTCCAGCACTATTTGTTCAAAAGACTTTGTTTCCTCTATTAAGTCACTTATAAAATAGTTTATAATATTTAGATGAAACCATTTTTGGATCTCGTGTTCAGGTCCAGTGCTCGGTGTATCTGTCTTTCTGCTGGTACCAGTCAATCGTGATTATTTTAGCTGTACCTTTCGGCATTTCTTAGTTATTAATCCATTAACACTGAAACTGGGTAGGATTATCTTTTCTTTGTTCCCCCAAATTGCATTACCTCACCAAGATTTTTTTTTTGAGTTTTTGTAAATATTTTAGAATACTCTTGTCTCAATATCTGCAAAAAAAAATCTTTTACCTGAGTTTTGGTAATGATTTTGTTAAACTTGTGTATCCCATTGGAAAGACTGGTATCTTTATTGTGTTGAATCTTCTAATCTGTGTACATAGTATGCCCCTTCATTAAATAACAACTTCTTATTTTTTTATTAGCATTTTCTACAACATTCATTTTGTCAAGTTACAGCTAGTTAATTCAATGTTAAGCAACTATAAATGGTATTATATTTTAACTTTCGTTTTTCTTTTCTTCACTGCTAGATGACAGATATATAATCCATCTTTTTAAAATTAAGATTCTCTGTAGTCTTACGTTTGCCTTTTTTATGTTACACACACTGAGCTACCATGACAAGGTTGAAGGGAAGCACACATTCCTTCTCTCCATGGTTTGTAATGAGTCCTTAATGACACCCACCCTTCCAAACCAGAGTGGAGCAGAGGATACAGGAGAAGGAGCCTGAACTTTCATCCCTGCCAGGTGGCACTGAGGCCATTCCTCATCCCGGCACTGCAGATGTTCTGGTGCCAGACTTTCATCCCTAGGGAGCAATGAGGCAGCCCCTGCAGGCCAGGCTGGCATCAGAGCAGGACACTGACCAGCCCTCCTGCCTACCATGTCCACCTTGACACCCTGGTCCCTGGAGTCCTTAGCAGTAAATTAATTTGTTTCCAGAGCAAAAGCTATTGTTGTGCAATGTGGAGCGTATTTCCTGTAAGAGCTTGCTGTGTTGAGTAGCAAGTGAGGGACTTCTGCCCAAGATGTATCCTGTCACTTCATTTAAATACGTAAAAATAACCTCCACTAAACTATATGCCGAGCACCTACAGGAACACTGCATTTGATCTCCACCGTGATTTCAATTTAAAATGAGTGCTTTTGAAGACTAGTCCTTTCAAGTGAGATCTTAGATGGTTAGCATACACAGCTTGCTATTAAAATAGGAATGTATTGATGGTTTGCTTGCAGAGAATCAGAAGTGGCTTCTGAGGCTATTGACTCTGCCTTTCTCTAGAGAAACAAATGGAAAACCAGGACTGGTGGCTGAGGGACTTATTTCTAAAGAACTCACAGAAAATAATTGTCTGATCCATTTGGAGACCCGAATGATTCCCACAGATGTTGCCACCACATCCCTTCTGCTCAGTCCCTAGAAATGGTTAAGTCAGTGAAGGATGCCAGGAGGGTCTGGAGCAATAGTCAGCAAAGGCTGATTTTGAGCAGCAATGTTCACGTGTCATGCTGCTCATTGTTGATGCTGAAATTAAGTGAGAATACATTCAGTAGGAGAAAAGATACACTGTTTTATTAAGTGCACAGAAACAGTCACAAAATGTAATTACCCACAAGCCCACCATCACTCAGAAACGCATGCACCCCTTTTCCACAGGGGAAGAGGAAAATGAAAATGAGCAATGCAGACAATTTTTAGGGGAATCCAATGAATTTGGAGGACCATATAATCATGTGGGATGAAGTTGGTTAGGCCTGCATGTAATGAACCATGACCAATTCTCTGTGGAGTAATGACTTCACTGAAGTAGAGGAAATATACTACGGTAGGACTATGTAGGAGTAATCACAGACTCCAGGCTTTCTTCCTTCAAGGTTGGTTTTGTTAGTGACAACCCAGAGAGAAGACTAGATGTTTCCTTCCGTAGTAAGTCCAGACACAAAGACAGCAAAGTAAGGCCTCTATCAATATCTACCAATCTCTAAGTTTCTCTAATTTGAAATAGTCATTGTGCCCTATTTTGGATTGACAATCTGCAAAATCCTTTATCCCGAGCAAGCCTAGTGCAGAGTTTGTTTCAAAGTTATGTGTGGTGTGACTGCCTGCCAGGGACAGCAGCTGAGGGCCAGCTGTGTTGGCTGTTCTGGTGAAATCCTCCTCTTACACTGGCTGGGTTAGCTCTGTTTGCCTGCGTGATTCACTTCCCAACCTACGCAAGTCCTGAATCTGCAACAGCCAACTCTTTCCCCAAGGCATTTGCTGGAAGACATGGGTCATGACTTAACTGGCACCCCTCCTTGTACCCCAGCCATGTCCGATGAGTACTTATCTCTGTGTGTCTTTATTTTCTTCCTTGAAACTTTCTATGTTTCCATTCTACTCCTTGAGACAGTCTCCTAGCTCATTTCATTTTCTCTGTGAGGGAAGTTTGTGTACATGGGTTGTTGTCAGAATTTTTGATGCCTTTGTCTCACAATATTTTACCCTCTAGAGAATAAACGTCAAGAAAACATATCACTTTATCAGAAAGAAAATGGAGTGTGATATGTGGTTTTCTGCCTTTTGCTTCATGTATTTTTCTCACTGAAGCACCCCTACGCTTGATAAACTGATGCTTTGTACATACTGAAAGCCAATTTTCATGTGTTAATTTATATGTTTTCATAGTTTTTTGGGGGGGAAGTTTACAAAACTTGGGCTAAAGTGTCCCACTGGAGGATAACCACATTTTTTAAGGACTGTCCTAACGCGTCTGCAGCCTTCTCCCTCCAGCCCGAGCTTTTCAGTGTCAGTCACTGCCACACGAGGCTTTGTGTGTGGACCACTCTTCCTTGGTTTCTTCTGTTGAGCTCTTCTACAGATGCCTCCATTTCCTTCTGACTGTTGAGCTCTTCTCCTTAAGAAGCACACACCCCAGAATACCGATACCCTAAAATGAATCAACTGCTGTTCTTCTGTGCTTGCACAGTACACCAGCTCTGTTCTCTTTTGGGGCATGGCTGACAGTGCATAGGGTGGTCGGTCGCTCCCCTCTAATAGACTGCTTCGTGGCATGCATTTCACGTCTTCATGCCCTGTGATCAGCGAGTGCTTAGTTGGAACAGTTCCTGATACAATGTAGGCTTTATCATTGGTATCTGAACTTGGGTGAATGAAGGACGAAATTCAATTTAATTGTTCACCACTTCCCTCATTGGCTGTCTAATGAAGCAAATAGAGTGTTGAAAGTGCAGTTGATTTTAGCTCAATAAAATCCCTAATCTAACTTTTCTGATACATATATATATATATAACTGTTTTTTTAGTCAAATTCTAAAGAAGAAGATACCAATAATGCAATAAAAGATCAGGATGCCAGCATAGTCAGGTCCTGGGCAGAGCCCTCTTCAGGGCTGCCAGGGCTGCCTTTTTCTTGTCATCCACCACACGCCAGGAAGAGAGTGCTTTCTGCCCTCTT
Organism: Ochotona princeps; assembly: GCF_030435755.1. Classification (NCBI taxonomy): domain Eukaryota; kingdom Metazoa; phylum Chordata; class Mammalia; order Lagomorpha; family Ochotonidae; genus Ochotona; species Ochotona princeps. The sequence continues at coordinate 7,189,077 of NC_080839.1, read as the reverse complement.
CCTATTAAGGCACCAGTCCCATCAGGAGGGTCCTGTCTCATTATCTTATTGATGCCCATTTCCTTCCCATATTCTAGCTGTTGTGTAGGGGAGAGGTGGAGTTCAGCAAATGATTGTGGGAGGGGGGGCAACAACAGGGACTCCCAAACACTGTCTGTGACCGTCCAAGGGCTGTTTGTTCTAATGAGCAGAAAGAGAGCATTGCAATGGCCTTGACACCGGATAGTGTCAGTCCCTCACTGGAAACTGCAATGATTAGTTCAACATTGCTAGAGGATAAGGCAGAAGGACCCACAAGGCATAAGTGGATCCAAACCAATGTCGTTGAAAGGTGTAACAAGCATAGAGATCAGTGATGGATGGGACTGCTTTGCAACAGCCCTGAGTTAAAATCTTAACCTTGCTACGCACTGGCTGCTGAATTTTTGAGATGTTGCCCACTCTCTCTGTTAATCCGTCTTCTAGCAGACCTTGAGAAAGACAGGCCTATACCCACTCCATGATTCTTCCACGATTGGCCTATTTAAAGTTCTTTAAGGAGCTCTCTCTGCAGGCAGGGAGGGGAGTCCCTGACCTGACTCTCCACTGCCCTAGCAGAGAGGGTGTGGTGTTGCATGGCAGGTCCTGGGGATGCCCTTGGTCTCCTCAGGGAGCACTTAGTGGCTTCTATGCATGGTCTATCTGCTGGTTGCCGCTGCTATTCAACCCCAGTCGCCTATTACAGATGCTTTGGTGATGGACTATGGGTCCTATTATTTAACCCATAAGACATCACACATTTCATAACCTGAAAAGACAGCGTTATCTGGCTCCACCAATCTGATTCACATGCTATCTGAGCAGCACAGTACACTGTACAGGATCGGTGGTTGCTCTTCAAGTCCTTGGGTTGGGTGAGGAGGTGGGCAGCCTGGGACTGTGGCTGCCCCTGCAACTAAAGCAAAGAATGGAAAGACCCAGGAAAAAGCCAGAATTCCAAGTTTGTCTGTTTATTCATTCCCATCTCATGTTGTTTATGCAGCATCCTAAAGTTGAAAATCCCTAAAGGACCCATCCTAAACCTGGGGCTTTCTGTACTGTGGCCACCAGCCGTAATACCTATCAAATTGCAAAATCACCCAGCCAGCCCCAGGAACCTCCCCTCCTATGCCACTAATACTCTTTAGCGGGAGTGTGTGAGATATTGAGCATGGAGGCCATCTCCAGCCTGGAAGCTCTCTACTCTATAGGAAGACATCTCAGATTTTTCTTGCTTCAAGGACTTTCCCAAGGTCATGGCCAGAACTGAAGGTTGACCCTGCCCTTCTCACTTGGAGCTTTCCCAGGGCTAGCCTGGGGTTACAACAGGAAGATAAACAAAGCGCATCAGATCTTTCAGTGTGCTTTTTGTCCTGAAGAAAAAAAAATCAATGGCCTTTACAGAGCCCTTGGCTGGACGCGTCGCGCTCCCAGCCGGGCAGTTCAGATGCGGACATACTGTACAGCCTGTCCCTCTGTCTCGTTGCGGGCGGCACTGTATTTTTAGACCTGCCTGAGACTGCCAGCCCCAGCAGCACACAGAGATGAAGGACAGCCGATCTGGTCTGTGTGGCAGTGTGTCTTGCCTAAAGCTACTGCAACATATGCCGGTGGCGGGGGCTGTCCTTTGCTGTGGAGGAAGGCGTAGAGGGGCGGTGTGTTTTGTTTTGGCTGTGTTCGGAACTTTTTATAGCACTTCACACTGTGCGCTTGAGGATGTGTCGAAACAGAGAATTTGCTTCCCCAACCAGCGTGGTGGGCGTTGGGGAGGAAAGATAGCAAGTTTTGAAAAATGAGTAACACTGAGGTTTATCTTTAAACTGCAAATAAAATATTTACATTTGTACATGTATAATAAAAGAACTTATCAAAACACTACGGATTTGAAATTGTGATCATCGGAGTCAGCGTTTTCCTCTGTGCTTGGGTTGAAAGGAGGTGCGTCGTCTCATTTACAGATTGTGCAAAGTCAAGGGGGGATTTGTTCGTAAGTTAACTGAACAAGCTGCTCTGGCATGCAAATGAAAATCCCAAAACACACCCTTTATTCGTGCTGGTTTCTCACCTCCTGTTACGGCAAGGATATAAGCACTTGCTTCTCAGTTCTAATCACTCCACTTCAGCTTGGGCCATTATGAGCTCCCACTGGGATTGCTGCAAAATGACCTAACTAGTTTGTCTTGTTCAGTTTTTTTCCTGAGCCATTCTTTCACTATGAGAATGTAGTGACAAGACAGAGACTCTGATGCCTGTTTAACTGCTGTTCCCGACTCCCACCCTCAGTGGTTCCCCATCACCAGTCTGGAATGGTCCCAGCTCTTTGCAATGACATCTGAGGCCTTTCCTTTCTTTCCAGTTCATTTTTGGGGAGTCCTTGTCTAGTATCAAAGCTCAGCACAGTATGGCTTTTCTCACTACTCCCAGCACTGTGACACCAGCCTGTCTGTGAACCTGTTCAGCATCACACGATTCATGCAGACCTTTACCAGGGCACTCATCACACAGGGCGAAGCGTTTGCTTTTCACCTGCTGGCAAGAACTTGACAGGGCAAAGACTGCATATTGCGTCAGCATTTTCTGATGCTTTGTATACAGACAGCTGTCGGCATATGCTTGCTAAATGAAATGGCAAACACCCATTTGCTAAGCCAGCTTGGCAGAGCTGCTCTTAGGGGTCCCTGGTGAGGTCCCGGTTTGAGTTATTGGATGGATAAGAATGGCTTGGAATGCAATTATGTTAGAATAGAGTTAAGATTTCATGCTCCTTTTGTCCATCAATCAAATTCATGATGTTTTAGTGAAACTTTATTGTACTCATGTTAGAATATGAGTTCTTACATTTATAGTGGGAGTTTCTTTATTCCTAAAAAATTTACATGAAATTCAGAACAGATGCCGATCCTGCCATTAGTTTCTTGTCTATGGTAGTCTATAAACATGCAGCGACAACACACCACACATGTGTGGACTTCTGTGGTAGACACATAGGCTCATTCAAACAGAAACAAATAAAGATGCACATACATGCACATGGGGACTCAAATACAAACATACAAAGAAGCATACCACACGGGCCTGGCGCGGTGGCTTAGCGGCTAAAGTCCTTGCCTTGAACGCACCAGGATCCGATATGGGCGCCAGTTCTAATCCTGGCAGCTCCACTTCCCATCCAGCTCCCTGCTTGTGGCCTGGGAAAGCAGTTGAGGACAGCCCAAAGCCTTGGGACCCTGCACCCGCATGGGAGACCCGGAAGAGGTTCCTGACTCCTGACTCTGGATTGGCTCAGCTCCTGCTGTTGTGATCATTTGGGGAGTGAATCTTCAAACGGAAGATCTTCCTCTCTGTCTCTCCTCCTCTATATGTATATGACTTTGCAATAAAAATAAATAAATCTTAAAAAAAAACCCACAAACATGCACAGACATGCAGACACACAGGCACAGAAATTCCTGCATGTACAGAGACATACCACACACAGACACACCGGCATAGATATGCCTATTCATAGTGACACTCATATACACACATAGGCACACACAGAGCAACATGTGCCCAAACATGCACACCACAGATGCACACTCTCTGGACACCTGCACTTGCTCAGACACTGCACTTGTCTGCCTAGTTACCAGCCCACTCTATTTGATGGCATTCACTGTCCTGTGTTGGCGGTGGCTTTTATCTACTCCCTGGTGGATTTGTAAATGATGTTCTCATACACTGTCTACTGTCCCTCTGGAATGTGACCCTTTAGGCCTATCCTGAAGGATATCTCCATCCTTTGGTGTAAGCATGTATGAAACCTGAACTTGCAATGCACGTTCTGTGATTGTGGCTCTGACTCGACCGGCATAGCTTTGCACTCCATGTATCCAGGGCACTTCCAAAAGTCCATGGAAATGCATATTATGAGAAAGACACTGAATGGATCTCAAACTTGTCACAGCAAAATAAACTTGACATTTAATTCCACTATGATATGAACTTTTGAGGTCTCTTTATACACTCTAGTTTAATAAGCGAGGAATTTTCAAATGACTGGAAGACACATTTCTTTAGTAATATAGCAGTATACTCCCCAAGTAAAAATTGAAAAATATTATATAGAAGGGGAAATGCTATAAAACAGGAAAGGAGATGTTTGCATACAATATGCTATCATATTGTTTTGGCCTGATGATTTTCAGTCTACATCTATTAGAATGAAATCACTAAGTAAATTGGCATTGAAAGTAATGCCGCAAGTGTCAGAGTTTAATCTGTTTGGAAAAATAAACTCAGTAACCTAGAAGAACTATTTATGTAACACTAGTCATCTCGCTGAATTCTAGCCATCTTTTCATTTCAACACCTGGCTCAAGAACACTTCGTTAGGCCAATTCATCCACTTATTTCAAGTCAACAGAACTTAAATTCTTTGAAAGCAGGTTTTACTCCTGACCTTTTAGTGATTTGGATAAAGTTTTCCTTTAATTAATACAAATTGTGATCATTTAGATTACATGTAAATCTGGTTACGCTGGAACTCTTACTCCTTCATGTTATCTAAGGGGCTGAAATAGATCATTAACCAAACAAAATGTTTTTTTTTTCAAAATATCATAATTAAGTACATGGGGGAACTTCAGAGATTGTGAAAAATTGAATTGAACGAGAAGATTATTTTGTCTATAAAATCCTTTCATACAAGGGAGTCTTCAAAAAAGGCCATGGAAAAATGGAAAATCTGTTTCAATAATGTTTTTATTACGGATATCATTTTTGTACCAAAATTAACTTATCTTTTGATTCTTTGTGTACTTACACATCTAATCTTTATACATACACACATAGACAGAATCATCCCCCTATGCCTGCTGGGGGTTCATTTCAGGACCCTCTCGGATACCAAAACCTGAGCATGTTCGAGTTTCTTATGTTAAATATCAGCATCCCTGTATGTAACCCACATTCTCCTGTATGCTTTAAATCATTCTTAGATGATTTCTAATGCTCAAAGTAATTTAATTATGATATAACTAGTCGTTAACTACATCAGGAGATAATAATGAGAAGCAATCTATGCATGTTTAGTGTAGATGGAGCTATTTTTCTGAGCGTTTTTGATGTACAGTTGGTAGAATATGTGGACATGGAGTTCCAGACCTGGAGTTGATTGTATGTAACATCTACATGTGTGATATGTAGAGAATACATGCAGATATACATTCTGAGAGCCTATAAGCCATATGGCAAGCTTATTAGAATTGAGAGCCTTTCTTCAACTTAGAACTGTAAGATGCGAAGATGCCTGCTACTATCAACTGCATTGTTGACAACAATGCTTTGTTACAAGGTCTAATAATTAATAATAAGCATAGAATTATATCTGAGTGCTGACTGTTCTAGCCAGTTTTCATATGTTATTTCAATACATCTACACTGTATAACTGTGGCAGTGCCAGGGTCACACAGTTAATAAACAGAGGAGCTACCCACCCCCTTAATGTTTGGGTCTCAAAATCCATGCGCTGTGTTCACTGTATGTGGGAACTTGATTGTTTCTGTTCTACTTTAGACAAGTGAACAAACTTCTGGGTGCCAGTAGATCTTCTCTGTTATGATTTAACACTTTAATTTTGGAAAGAATGTGATACACATACAAACTATGTAATACAGTCGGCAGAGGAGACAAGAAGTTCCCGAAACTTTGCAGCAGGCCTGGAGTTGTGCTTCTTTGAAGCACTGGAGAGGAAATAGAGCACCGAGTGGCAGCTCTGGAGTCTTCTTTGGAGGTCATTTCTGTGTGATCGCCAAACTCCAGAAGAGCAGGCCCCCCTCCGAATACCACCGTGTTGCTCCTGCCTTTAACAGGTTATTCATCCAAAATGGGGACAGGAACTAGTACTGGCAGCAATGGCAGTAGCCTTGGGGAACACTAACTCCTACTTTTTGCTCTCTTTCTTCCTCTCCCACACATGTGCGCTCTCTCTCTCTCTCTCTCTCTCTCTCTCTCTCTCTCTCTCTTCTCTCTCTCTCTTCTCTGTCTCCTTTTTCTTCTTTGCCCAGGCTCATCCTGCCTCCTTCACCCTGTGTGTGAGCTGATTCACAATTCCTGAGCCCTTGGCTGATCTGTGGCTTTGGTTTCCCTGCGTCGTCTGGACCCAGCTGTCTGGGCTCCGTTTGTTTCGGCACTGCTGTTCCTCATGGCACTTTCCTAGTTTTCTCATTCCCAAGGAATCACAGTGATTATTCCTACTAATTTTTTTCCAATGTGTAGGTTATAAGACAGGAGTCAGAGATCACCATATAGTGCTTTTCTTTATGAAAAGTATCTACTCCCACGTGAATTTCTGTATTATTTACCTAAGGGAAGAATTGTGCGTACCAAACCCAGCCAATGTCTTCATAGATGGTTAATGATCAGGGACATTTTTCATAAAGACCGTATAAAAACTTCGTGGAACTTTCTGTGTTGTTCGTCTACCTTGCCTAAATACACCTTCTGTGTTGCACTGTGAGCTATCATTTCAAGTGATTTTTCCAAAGTCAATTGTACAGAAAAAGCAGGGTACAGGGCTCTCTGAGGGATATAATTTATTTTCCCATTGCTGAACATAATGCCACCTGCTGTGCACTGATAATGCAATTTTTAAAATAACAGCAATAAAAGCAACCACAAAGTAAATGCCACTCATTGGTCTGTTATTACATGTCACACACTTCACATGCATTATTAATAATTCTTCTAACAGTTCTAAAACGTGGGTACTCATTGCTGTTTCAGAAAAGAGGCAGGAGTTCAGCAAGCTTCAGCAACTGGTCCAAGGTTGCCCAGTAAGAAAGGGGGACATACTGAGGTCACTTGGGTTCCAATTATCTACATTTTGTTACTGTATTATGCTGGATTTTTAAAAAAAAATTTCGAAAGTCAAATGTATTTTAAAAGACTAAGAGAAAAGTAGTCTACTACATTAATATGGATGTTACCATTTCTTTTTTCTCTTCACTTTGAAAGTGTTCTTTGATAATCATCTCCCACTTAGCCTTTATAACAGATCTGCTAGTGACAAATTCTCTCTTTCACTCCTTCGCAAATGACTTTATTTTGCCCATTATTTCTCCAAGGTGTTTTCATTATATGCAGAATTTTCTGTGGGATGATTTTTTTTTTTTTTACTAAAGCACTTTAATAATACCCTGCAGTCTTTTGTTCCCATGTTTTCTGATGGGGAACTTGGGGCTCTGGGGCTCGCTACACCTTGCTGTGTAACATGTCACATTTTCTCAAGTTGCTTTTAAGACCATATTTTTTTTTCTCTGTGCAGTTATCTCACTTTATAGAGATGTGATGATTTCTTTGAATTTCCCTGCTTTAGAGTCGTTGAATTTCTCTTATTGGTAAATTTGTGTTCCCATTGGGAAAGTTTTTAGGGATTTTTTTTGATGAATGTTTTTATGTACTCATAACTTTTGCATGCACTAGGGACATCAGTGACACCAATGTGAAAACTTTTTATATCTTTCTACAATCTCTGAAACTCCATTCATTTGCTTTTGATATTTCTCTTTCTGTTCTTGCTTTCTTTCTACTGTTCTCTTGAAGTTCACTTACTCATTCTCTTCTCATCATCTATCTGTGTCCTAGCATGTGAGTTTTAAACTTTACGTAGTATCTTCTCCAATGCTAAATATTTATTTTAGTTATTTTGCTTATTTGCTGGGGAGGGGAACTCTTTCTTACTATTTTTTTTTTTTTACAGTTCTTGGGGATCGATTTATATTTTAAAAATGTATTTTATTTGTGCAAAGTGAACACTTTTCATTTATTTTACAGTATAGATTCAGGATCCTAGTGTTCCTTCCCACCCTACCCTTCTTCCTACCTGTGTTCCCCACTGACCCTTTTCCTTATTATACATATTTTTAAATTTTTACAATTCTATGCTTTCATTTCATGCCACAATCACAGGCTTAGCATTGCATCCAGTAAAGATTTCAACAAATGACAAGTAGGGGGGAGGAAAAAAACTCACCTACTCCACACGGCTTAGACAAGGATGATATACGATAACCAAATGTGAAGATGTCAAGCTCACTCCTATGGGTTGCATTTTTATAATCTATGCATTAGTTGCCACATGTCAGAGAAAGCATGTGCTATTTGTCTTTTTGCAACTGGTTTATTTTGCTCGGCATAATGGTTTCTAGTTGCATCCACTTTGTTGCAAAGGTCACGATTTCATGCTTTCAAATGGCTGAGTGTTATTCCTAGGTGTATATATGCCACATTTTTTACTCAGCTTTCCACTGATTGGCAATTGTGTTGTCTGCATATCTTAGCTATGGCAAATGGAGCTGCAGTAAACATGAGTGCACAAATATCTCTTACACTGATTTTTCATTTCATTTTTGAAAAATTCCCAGCAGCGGGATGGCTAGGTCATAGGACAGATCTTTTTTTTTTTTAAGATTTATCTATTTATTTATTTTTAAAATAATTTTTATTAGATTTATTCTTTTTTATTGGAAAGGCAGATTTACAGGGAGGAGAGACAGAGAGAAATATCTTCTATCCAGTGGTTCATTTCGCAAGTGGCCATAACATCTGAAGCCAGGAGCCAGGAGCTTCTTCCAGGTCTTCCATGTGGGTGCAGTATCCCAAGGCTTTGGGCCATCCTTGACTGCTTACCCAGGCCACGAGCAGGGAGCTGGATGGGAAGCAGGGCTGCTGGGATTAGAACTGGGCCACGAGCAGGGAGCTGGACGGGAAGCGGGGCTGCTGGGATTATGGTACCATTAGGCTACCATGCTGGACCTTGACAGATTTGTTTTTAAATCTCAAAGATTTCCAAACTCTTTAATTTTTGTGAAATGCAGAATTACACGAGAGAGAGAGAGAGAGAGAGAGAGAGAGAGAGAAAGCGAGAAAGCTATCTCATCACTGCATCAACTGGTTCACTCCCCATATGGCCGCAATGGCCATAGCTGGGGTTGGGAGCTGCAGGTCCAGAGGCAGGAGCCAGGAACCTCTTTCACAGACTCTGCAGGGGTCCAAGCAGTTAGTCAATCATCTGTTGCTTCCCCATGCATGTTAGTGGGAAAGATGGCTGGGAAATGGAGCAGCTAGAACTCTAACTCTCCATGTGTATGTGGTAACTTTACCTGCTACATCCTAGTGCCAGCCCTTCTTACTACTAATTTTAAGGGTGTTCTGGGACTGGTGTGATGGCCTAGGGGCTAATGTCCTCACCTTGAACATGCCAGGATCTCATATGGGCACTGGTTGTAATCCCAGCAGCCCTGCTTCCCATCCAGCTCCCTGTCCGAGGCCTGGGAAAGCAGTCGAAGGACGGCCCAAAGCCTTGGGATGCTGCACCCGCGTGGGAGACCCGGAAAAGCTCCTGGCTCCTGGCTCCTGGCTCCTGACTCCTGGCTTCGGATCGGCTCAGCACCAGCCGTTGAGGTCACTTGGGGAGTGAATCATCGGATGGAAGATCTTCCTCTCTGTCTCTCCTCCTCTCTCTATATATCTGACTTAAATCTTAAAAAAATAAAGGAATTCTCAGTTCATAGAAAACACATTTATAGTAGCTGCTTCAGCGTTTTCTGATAATTCTAATATTCAGATTGTCTGTTGGCTCTGCTGATTGCCTAATCTTTGAGAACTGGCCATAGTTTTATGTTTTTTGGTATACCAACACATTTTAGGCTGTTTCCTGGACATTTTGAATATTATGTTGTCAGACTTAACCCTCTACTGAAATTTTGGAGAATGTGAATTTGCTGTGGTTGTTTTAGCAGGAAATCAACCCCTCGTTCTGTCTGTTTCTTCAGTGGAGGCAGTTTGATTCTCAGCTATTTGATTTTCAAACTCTTTGCTGTGATGTTTGAGTCCTGTATCCTGGAGCGGGCACCACTTAAGGATGCTTTTGGGGGTTTCACATGGCAACAATTTTTCAAAGCATTTGCTATCCTTCTTTTACCGTGTGTGTGTGTGTGTGTGTGTGTGTGTGTGTGTGTGTATGCACATTTGCAAGTTGCAGGTGATCTTGGTACTTGAATAGGTTCATATAGAATGTTTGAGTTTCTTCTGCTCTGACCACTGTGGAATTTTCCTCTAGTTTTTGGGACTTTTGCTTTCCGTAAGGTGGAACTGTGCCACACGGTAAAACAACACGAGAAAAATGAAAGAAACGAACAGTGCTCTTCCCACTCTGCACAGCATGTTTTTCTTCTCTTTTCTTCCTCTTTCCTTTCTTCTTCCTCTCCTTCTCTCTTTCCTTTTCTCTTTCTCACTCTATCCCTTCCTCCTTCCCTCCCTCCTACATCCTTTCTCCTTTCTTGCTTCTTTCTTCCTTCCTCCCTCCCTCCCTTCCTCCCTTCCTTCCTTCCTTTCTTCCTTCCTGTTTGTTTTTTTTTTGGGGGGGTGGTTGCTTTATGCAGAAGGTTGGGCTCTCAGGTGCCCAGAACCCCTCGCGTCCACCAGCCCCCTGCCGCCACCACCACTGGCAGGGATAGTGGTGCAGAAGTGATGCTGGGCTGATGTTAGACCCCGACGAGGCGAACAGGAGAAGAACCAACATGAAGCTTGCTCTTCAACTTAGCCTTCCAGTGAAGCCCTTTTCTTTGATACGTAGCTGTCACCAAAGACTTAAGTACAGGTTACTGCTGCGTGCATTTATCCACAGTTTTTAGTTTAACTTGCCTTCAGGTCAAACCCAGGAGGAGGAAAACAGAAAAAAAAATGTAGAAAACTTCTTGCACTTAGTTGATATTTAGTTCCCATTTCAGATAACTTGCGATATTTTAAGGTTTAGAGACCCTCGCCAGCTGTTTGCCACACTGACCTGTTTTCTTGTTGCATCCAGGGAAATGACAGGATGGAATTCTTGTGCCTTGGAGTGCCACTTGTTAATGTTTGCACACCTACCACTTGGCACACAACCTGCTTGTAATAGATAACCCTAACCTTTGCATAAATGAAGTGAGTGAAAAACGAAATGTGAAATCCATCAGTTTTCTAGCAAACTCATAGCTATTTTCCAAATAAAGGATGTTTCCAAAATTTACAGCAGATGGAATTAAAACAATGTTTATTTCTATGCAAGAAGGTGAAATTAATGCGAACTTTTTTTCCAATGACCTCTTTGAAGGTTTTTCATGTGTATGGATTTCTTACACAAAATAAACCGTTTAATTCCATTTCTAAGATCATTTTGTACTGTCCTGGAATTTGGCCCAGACACCATTTACCACTCAGATGCACTGGACTCAAAGTTGACTGTATTTGTTTTCTGCTCTGCTCCCCGCTGAACCTCAGCGTATTTGCCAACACTGCCCACCGCAAAATCAGAGCCAAGTGCGCAGCACTGGCATGTGAGATCAGAGCTGGTCTTCTATTCTGACTTTTAGGACTCAGTTTAGTGTATATAAACCCCAGCTCAACTTTCCTACTTAGGTGAGGTGGCTGCTATTCTTAAAGGTGCACCCCCTAGTCCTTTTTCCTTTCAGATTCTAGTTGGCATACTCACTGCTTCTTTGCCAGGCAGCCTCGTTGAGAACAATAGCATCCTTTGCCTTCTTAGAATGTTTATTTCATCAACTATTATAATTTGACTAATATGTTTCACAGAGCCTTCCCCCGTTATTAGCACCAACAAGAATTTATTTTTGTGTTTTAGCCTTTGGGAAATGATGAATTTGTTTAATAGACTGGTAATTACCCAGCTCAAAAGTGATCATTAGAATTCCTTTTTATTTGATTACTATATATCACCAAACCCAGAGTCCATTTATCACCAGCTGCATCCATTAATTCAGCTTTGCTTGTCCTTGACTAAGACTCCTGGATTTTTCACTTTGAATCTAAGAATCAGCAAAAGGGATATGCCTTCGATATATCAAGTTTAAATTCTCAGATTTACTTGGAAAGCATCATTTTTTAAATGGTTTTGTTTGCCATTTTTACTGTATTAGAATATTTCCCACAGAAGCCATATCTAAAGAAAAGGGATGGCGCAGAACGAGAGAATGGGAGGGAAATGAGAGGGAGGGAAGGAGGGAGGAGGGAGGAGGAGATAGAGATCCCACCTGTTGGTCAATTGCTCAACTGGAAAGGATCAAACCTCATAGCTGGGAACTCAGTGTGGGTCCTAATTACATCGCAGCTACTGCTACTTCCCAGGGTTGGCATTAGAGGTAGCTGGAGACGGAAACTGAAATCACATGTGAAACCCAGAGCCTCTTACGTGGGACATGGTCATCTCAACCAGTAAGCTAAACACTTGTCCCAAAAGTGCATTTTGTTGTTGTTGGGGTTTGGGGTTATCATTATCGACTTTCAAAGTAGCACAGTGATACAAACATACCTTAGCAGGAGATATGAGACAGTGCTTTGTAAGTAATGGGACACATTTCCATTCATGTACATCTGATGGGAACATGACTCCCCTGGGCACTTAGGAGAGCTCTTTCTAAGGTGTTCCCACATTCAAAACAGAAAATTTACTCAGAATGCTGAGCTCTTCAATACAGCAAACATGCGTGTGGTGCAGAGAGCAAGCACGAGGCATTCATTGAAGATCACCAACATGAGCGTCACTGAGTCCAAGGTCAACTGATCAGATTTCCTGTAGAAGATGAGTCAGAGCTTGTTGGCCTGGAATTCCAGTGTGCTCCGGCTGACATTAGAGAAATGAAGAGGAAACGATCTTGCCGTGTGATGTCTACTTTATCTACAACCTCAACGTGTCTTCCTTTTCTTCTTTTCTCCTGGCCCCTGCAGTTTACCGAGGTTTCTGGGCGGTTCTGATGCTCCTAGGGGTAGTCGCTGTGGTGACTGCAAGCTTTCTGATCATCTGCGCAGCCCCGTTTGCCAGCCACTTTCTCTATAAAGCTGGGGGAGGCGCATACATTGCTGCAGGTGAGTACTGCGCAACGAGTGTGGTGTGCTGCCATGCTTTTCCTCCATATAATCACAATTTCCCAAACAGACCCAGCGTCAGTCTTCTCCTAGCAGGATTAGTACAATGCATACAATAATTCCAGAGCTCCCAGAATATGTCAGCGATGTTCTAGAGACGATCTAGTCTCCAGGTATTAACATGTGTGTCATTGCCCATTACAGTCCCATTATATGCTGAGAAAGCCAAGTCTTAGAGGTGAACACTCTTCTAGTATCAACTCATTCTCAGGTGTGCAAGATAATTTTAATCTTTTGTATTATTCATTCTGTATAAATAAGAGTAAAGCATATCTCATAGTAATGTCTTAGGGTATAGATACGTTTTTTTGTGTGCTCTTATTTCTTTTTCTTTTTTTAATGATTTATTTATATATTTGAAAGGTAGTGTTACAGGGTTGGGGAAGAGAGAGAGATATCTTTCATTCACTGCTTTACTCCACAAATGGTTGCAGTAGCCGGGGCTGGAGGAGCCAACTGCTTCATTCAGGCCTGCTGTGTGGATGCAGGGGTGTGAGCTCTGCTGCCATATTCTGCTGGTTTCCCATGCGCCTTAAGCAGAGCAGTATAAAAAGTGGGTAAAGCTAGGATCCAGCTGGTTCCTCTGTGGGATGCTGGCATTGCAAGTGGTGACCTCATCTGTCCACTAAGCCTCAAAGGCAGATAAGATGGCCCTGGGTTGGTGTTTCTCGATAACTCTGCACCTTGATTTCATAAAGCAATCATCTTTTTCTGTATCATCACTTGTCAATTTTCTTAATTATGGTCCATGCGCTTTATATAAACACACGCACTTCTCTGTAAAACCTATGTTTATTCTGGTCAGCTTGGCAACTCTTCTTCCGATTACTGCTAAAAGGATCATGGTGCAAATACAAAAATAACCAAGTAGGTGAAACTTGTGTGTTTTTTTAAGTCTTTTTATTTCAGAAGCAACCCAGACAGCTTACTTGAAAACTTAAGCACAAGGCTTTTGCTTGTAAATGTAATGAATCCAGGAAGTTCTGTATCAGCGTGACCAACTTGAATGGCATGTGGCCCGTGTCCCTGGAGCATCAGCTCAGAAGGGCCTTGCTGCCGGGAGAGGTGGCTGGAGGATGACCGGAAAGGAGCAGAGTTGTAGCTGCCCTGTCGTTACAGCCATTGTGCAGCTAACTCGCAACCTACTCACATCAGTGGTCAGCTAGCAAAACTCTCTGTGTGATACTGTGCAGAGGGAAGAAGAGGAACAGCCAGACATACTTACTTTGTGTAACGGACTTAAAGCCCGATAAGAAGAGCCTGCACTAGCCGATTTCCTAGTGGTTCTTATTTCAGCTTTGTTCTTTCATTGAATCTACCTGTTCGATATTTTTATTGAGATGTGATTCACATTCCATACAAGTCGTTTTGAAATGGATAGGTTAGTGTTTCTTGTCCACTGCTCCCACACCTGCTGCTCCGAGAAGCCCCACGTTAGCCTCCACAGCTTTACCACTCCTGGAAAGCTCACACAAAAGGAATCATGCAGTGTGTGGCTTTTCACAACTGGCCTCTGTGTCCTTTGTTTCATGATGTGAACTCTAACTGCTCTAATCTGCAGCCCTGTAAAACCAATGCCTCAAATCCCTTAAAACTGACCAGCACCTTTGCCAATACTTTTTCTCCTCCAAACCACACTCTTCCCTTGTCTCATGAAGCTTCTGCATTGAGTGCCAATAGGATAAGAGTGCCACTCTTCTATATGTGTCAGTATCTTGTGTTTTGTAATTTCTTCTTCTTCTTTTTTAATCTAAGTGCATTGACCTAGAGAAAACGCAGTAGCAGATCTTTAGTACCAATGCTTTATGGACACACAGTTGTTTTAAGTTCAAAGGTGCTTTGATCCTGCATTTGATGCTATGAAAGAATTGCATATACGTGTATGTATGTTTGAACAATTGTTGGCTATTTGTCCAGCTTATAATTTGTGAAAGAAAGGTGTAAAGCCAGTGGATTCTGTGTGACACAGAACTCTGCAGAGGCATCTGCTACGTGCCATGCACTCCTTTGTCTATGAGAGGATCCATTGATCCTCTCTTGTTGATGAATCTTTCATGCCCTTGATATGGGGCTGGAGAGCGTGGCCAGTCAGTACTTGAAACAAAAGCCTCTTCTTGGAAGTACTTAAGTGTCTAAAGTGTCTGGAAGCCCAGTTGGCAAGGCACTAAGTAGATGAGCATGATAGTTCCTTTAAACTTGACTATTTTTTTGGGCCCGGCGGCGTGGCCTAGCGGCTAACGTCCTCGCCTTGAAAGCCCCGGGATCCCATATGGGCGCCAGTTCTAATCCCGGCAGCTCCACTTCCCATCCAGCTCCCTGCTTGTGGCCTGGGAAAGCAGTCGAGGACGGCCCAAAGCTTTGGGACACTGCACCCGCGTGGGAGACCCTGAAGAGGTTCCAGGTTCCCGGCTTCGGATCGGCGTGCATCGGCCCGTTGTGGCTCACTTGGGAAGTGAATCATTGGACGGAAGATCTTCCTCTCTGTCTCTCCTCCTCTCTGTATATCTGGCTGTAATAAAATGAATAAAACTTTAAAAAAAAACTTGACTATTTTTTAAAAAAGATTTATTGTATTTTTTATTTGAAAGAAATAGAAAGATAGAGATAGAGAGACACAGGATACAGAAAATTTTCTTTCTCTGGTTTGCTCCCCAAATGTCCACACAGCCACAGCTTGGCCTGTGTGAAGCTGGGGGACAGGAACATTTTCTGGGTCTCCAACAAGGCTTCAAGGGACCCAAAGCCTTGGACCATCCTCTACTGCTTTCCCAGACAAGAAGTAAGGAGCTAAATTGAAAGTGGAGCATGTGGAAGCGGAGCCAGTGCCCAAACAGGATGCCAAAAATGCAGGTGGAGGATTAATATGCAAAGCTACCATGGCAACCTCTAAATTTGAATTTTACTTTTCATCATATGACATGATTCTATATTGCTTGTGTATTATCATTTATTTCCTAGGAAAAGAGAGAAGGATGCTGTTGCATGAGATATTACATTGTTCTTTATTATTTTCACTTTGAACTGAACAGGAAAAGTGGTGTACTCAGGGAAAACTAAAATTTGCAATTTACTAATAGTTTCCATCATGAAAAGCAATACTCTTCAACCAAAACAACACCCTTAAATTTGAACACTTAATAACAGAAAATATCAAGTCTGTTATTGTCTATGCTTACTATTCAAAACTGAAAGTGAAAACTTACATTATTCTATATGAATATGAAGAAATATAGAGTATCTTTTTGTCTAAGATTTGTCATCCAGCCAAGTTTGTTTGCCATGCATTTAATTCAGAACCATGCAGAAAGTCATTGAGTGAGTGAAATGAAATCAATCTAGAGTGTTTTCCTTGGGTAGATTTTGTATTTGCACAATAAAGGGGTACCATGCTGTCTGCCAAGTATTCCCAGATTCCTTTCTTTTTAGGGCTGTGGCATCATTCCCTGTGGGGCTCGCCCATCTCCTGCCTTGTGCCAGTACACTGTGCTCTGCTGCACAGAAACAGGTGCTGCTTAGGCTCAGGGAGGCTGTGACTGCTTTGTCAGTGCCACAAACACGACTGGATGCTCTTTCTCTACTTGGACAGATGGCCTTAGGGAAGGGCAGTCACATTCCAAATGGTCGTTACATGGAAGGCTGTTTTGGCATGAGCCAGAAGAGCGTTTCGGGGTATTTCGTGGTTGGCAGAGGGCACTGATATCGCAGCTGTTGGGTTTGAGTCAGGGTGAAGCCCTTAGTCTTCACCCTGCTGGGATCACACGCTCAGAGAGGGGCATGAAGAGCAGGTGTTACTCTGCCCAGCACTTGAGCAGGCATGGGAAATATTTATTTCTCCAAGAGAGTTATGAGGCTGCACAGCACACGAGACGGCCCCACCCTTCATCCTAGAAAAAGAGTTCTCAGAAGTCAAGGGCGAGATTGACCTCGTGGCGCGGAGCGACATTCGGTGTTGTGTCCGGCTCCTCGTGTCTGTCTTCAGATAAAGCAGAACGCGGCAGTGCTCAGGCCAGGAGAGGAGCTTGAGGAGGCACAGAAGACGCAGCAGAGGAAGGGATTGGGAAAGAATTACTTATGGCCTTGGGGCAGCACTGCCACACTGGACAGCCCGCTGCTCCCCTGGCTGCACCTGCTGCCTGCACTTCTCTGTCATACAGACTCCAGCTTATAAACAGCCACTTGTCTGAAGACAAGCAAAGGAGACTCTGTGAGAACATGCCTGAACACTGCAGTGTCTCCGAAGCTCCCACGTCATTCCTTGTGTGCGAGAAGGAGGCTTTCGGGAGAGAGAAAAACAGACAAAACTCCTCCACAAGGACAGAGCAATCATGTAATTGTTAGGATTTCATGTTTTACTCAGAGTTGCGATGTATTTTTTTTTAAAAGATTTATCTATTTTTATTGGAAACTCAGATATACAGACAGGAGAGACAGAGAGGAAGATCTTCTGTCCACTGATTTCCTCGCCACGTGGCTGCAACGACCACAGCTGTGCGGATCTGAAGCCAGGAGCCTGGAGCCCCTCCTCAGTCTCCCACACGGGTGCAGGTTCCCAAAGCTTTGGGCCGTCCTAGACTGCTTTCCCAGGCCACAAGCAGGGAGCTGGATGGAAAGCAAGGCCACTGGGATTAGAACCAATGCCCATATGGAATTCTGGAGCATGCAAGATGAGGACTTTAGTCGCTAGGTTATTGCGCTTGGCCCGAGTTGAGATCTTGAAGGGCAGTATGAGAAAGACAAAAATATGTAGCTTCTCCAAAATAATTTGTTATTGATACACCAGTCAAATGCATGTGGGAGTTGGGAAATACAGAGTATGAACAACTATGCCCGGATGATACATGTTTTGGCAGACAGATGCGCTGTTTGCATTCCATGTTGCGTGATCTTTTTGTAGTCTCTTGCTTCTTCAGGTAGAACTGTGCCCCCCAGTTTTGATGGCACATACAATAGCCGTGTGGATGTCATTTTGTTCAGCTTCAAAGGATCAGTGAAGTGGAATACGCAGCCATCCTCACATCTCTAAAAGGATTGTGCACTCGCCTTCCGCTCTCAGCTGCCACATCTGAGATTTTTTCTAGGAAAAAAAAAGAAAAGTAGGTGGATACCCCTACTATTATCACATGAGAAGACCGACCTTAGCATTTCGGTGGAGATTTTCTGGAACACCTTGAACTTCAAGCTAGATTAAATGCTTGCAGAAACTTTTGAAAATGTATGGTTATTTTGGGAGCTGGAGCTGCAGGCCTGGGTAAAGAGGTGCTTTCACTCACATCTCAATTTATGGATATAAGTAACCTTCATCAGTTTCAGGGAGTTTTCAGACATAGATGACAAGATTAATTCTGGCCTGGAATGAGATTTTGTCATGGTAGAAAGCTGTGAGGAGAGCCCACCTGTTTCCAGCTCAGCTCCCACAGTATGCGAATCGTTGCCTTGCTCTCCTCGTGTAGCATAGGGAGCGATTTAATTTCTTTGCAAATATTTCCTTTCGTGACGCACTGAATAGTTGCTTTGCTCAGAGATAGCTAGTAGTGATGAAGGAGTTCGATATTGCTTTCTTAAATAAATGCTGTGATTTTTTTTTCTCCTTGAAATCTGATTGTTTTCCTCTTTCCACTTACTACATGGAAAGGGGCCACATTAAGTAGTATTGACTCACCTGAATGTCCATAAATCCTATGCTGAGAAATGACCCTATAGAGTTATGCCAATCCTAGAAAGCAGTTATGCCTTTTATATTTAAAGGGCTGGTAGAGAGGAATGGAGCTTGGCTTGAATGAAAGCTTGCAACAGTAAATCTTCTTAAAATGAGTACACGTGTGTCTGGATTCACCTTGTATCCTTTGGCAAAATGTGACAATGGGACTGCAGGATGACTGGTGCCACCTGGTGGAATGCTCTGGTAAGACATCAGGGCAGGCATTGGAGGTGACCAGAACTGAACCGTTTTATGGTAGCCTCATCGTTTTGTCTCTTGGCCAGTCCCCCAAATAGTCCAGTCACATGAAGGAAACTTTGATGAGTCAGAAGAAGGTTTTGGAGAGTGATTTGTGAGTCATTAGCAGGAGTTCATGTCAAAGCTTAGTGATAAAGATGACGACGACAACAACAACAAGCCAGTTCCTTGTAGGATGATTCCTTGTGTCTACTTTCTGATACATTCTGTTAAGTCAGCTGACATATGTTGTTGAGGGAAAGAAGTAAGGAAGTTATCCAGGACTTGTGCATAAGGTGTGCAAGCGCTTCATGTGTGTGGTTTTCCAGCTAGTCAACTTCCGAGGTGGGATTTGAACAGGGGCACTCAGAATCCCGTACCTGTCACTCAGTTTCTGTCTGCTGAAAGTATTCAGCCTGAGTGCTGCCGAATGGCACTGTTTCTCAGACTACATCCCTACCGACTTATAGGGATGGATAAAACCGCATGCTCATTCTCTGTTATAATTATTTCTCCATTGATTCGAGTAAACAAAAAGTTTAATCTTGAAAATCATAATGCCAATCTAAGAAAGTTATAATAGTTTAAGAAATTCAATGCAGATTGTACGGATTCAGTTGCTAAAAATATGGGTCCAGAACATGAAAGGGCAGAGGAAATTAACGCATTTGAACATAGCATGACGTGCACCCAGCGAAGCATATTTTACATCAGAGAGGTGTGACTAAGACGTTGTAATGTTAAAAAGAATGAATACTACTTCAGAAAAACTGGGGAGAAACCAATGGGAGACAAGCGCGAGAGAGTGAAGACTCATCATTACATGAACGACGTGGACCAATGTTGGTTTTGTAGTTTCTGATCATAATTGTAAGAAATAGTAGCATATTAACGTAAGGAAGAATTACTGCAGAAACGTAAGGTAAACTACTTTAAAGGATTTAGCTTATTTTCCCAGAGAGTTTGGTTTTCTGTTAAGTGAATGTCATAATATGTATAAGACTCACTTGGAATTTATCTCAATGTAATAAATATACTGTTCTTTAGCAAATGTAGAATTGGTAAATTGCCCCTTTTCCTGCACATCTTGTGTTGGAAACATGTCGGACTGTTGGTCTCTTGAGTGGATTGGTGAGAACAGGTGAGCCTGCCTGTGATGTGGTCCTGTGGGTCAAGCTGCCACCTGGGTTACTGGCACCCTCAGTAATTGCCAGTTCAAATCCTTTTATTGTACTTCACATCCACTTTCTTGCTAGTGCTCCTGGGAAAGCAGTGGAGGATACTCCGAATCTGTGGGTTCCCCAGCCCTAGCTGCTGTGGCCATTTAAATAGCGAATTGGAAGATGGAAAATTCTCTCTCGCTCTCATTCTCTCCTGTGGCTCTCTTCCTCTGTATCTCTCCCTGTTGCTCCCTCTCTCCCTCTCTAACTGCCTTTTAAATAAACAAATTAAAAAAAAATTTAAAATACACGTGTATCTGAATAGCCCTGCATTTAGCAGTCCTCCTCGTCTGCAGGGGGCGTATTCTAAACCCTCCAGTGGAAGCCTGAAGCTGCACATAGTGCCAGCCCACAGTATTTGTTTTTCTGCATACAGGCCTATGAAAAAGCTTAATTTATAACATACGTACGCAAAGTAAGAGACTAGCAAAAAAGCAGTAAAGCTAACACTAAAGTATTACCATTGATACACTGTAGGAAAAGGTATTTAAAACATCTGATTGACCTGTTTATCGAACAGTCTGGTTACTATTGTCAGAGCACAGCTGACTGTAGGGAAGCCGAGGGGCAGGGGCGGTGAGGATGTGACAGAAGCTGAAGACACCATCTCACGTCTTGCTGGGAGTCTTCTCTGAAGGAAGGGGCTCTGCCAGTCCACTGGCGTGTTCTCCATCGCTGGTCACAGCGTGAGGACACTGTGGTGCCAGCATGAGGCGCTCGGTCATGCACAGAAGCTGCTAGGAGAGCCCAGCTCTTTCTCCCTGCTGATAATTTGGGATCCTTTAGGTTGAAGCTGAAATGCCCTGTGTATATCACAGTGACAGCCTTTTCCCCAAAGAGGCCCCAAGGGGGAAAGCACTGCTGAAGAGGGTCATCGTTTTGGCTCTGAGGGTGGGGCCAGCTTACCTGCATTCATTTTGTGACCATGATTCGTAATACTCGTTTGTATAGTTATTTTTGCATATTCTCATAATGCATAGTGAAAATTAAATGAAGAAACAGATAACTACTAACCACGAAACAGTCCCTGTCCTGCCAGCACGTGCAAATCTTCATCTCCAGCCAGTGTCACAGAATGATTGCCAAAAGTTTTGCCTAGAAAACAAATGTGTGAGGAAAATAAGGCAGTGGGTCTTTTTCTTTTACTTTTTCTTCAACTTTTTATTAATATAAAAAGAACAGATCGCATGTACTTCATAGATATCATTCTGAGAAGATGCATGCATTCCTTTATTTTGCCCTTCTGAGTTTTTTTCAATAACAAACTTTCAATTGACTTCATAATTGCAGGCTCAGGGCACCACTGGCCGTGATGTTAAACAAGTGCAAAGACCACTGTTGCACATAAGACTGGAAGTTTAGTGATGCTTACGCCACAGTTCTACACGAATGCTCTTGGTTGTGCGTCCCCCAAATAGACAAAGGCATTTTTCTTTCTCATCCTAATTCACTTTTCTCCTTCACTTCCTTCAGATCATATTTTATTGATTGTGGAATTCTATGACCATCCTTATACCCTTTGAAAGCTAAAATGAGCTGCCACTGAATTTATCACAAAGCCTAGTAAAATATCTCCAACTTGATTGCACAGTTCTTCCCCCAAGTAAACTCTCACTTCCCATGATTCACTTGGTTTAAGCACATTTAAAAGCAATTCAGTTATGTTTAAGTAGTTAAAAATCAAAATTACCATTGCAGGGAGGTGAATTTTTATTTTTAAATACATGTAGATGCACTTCCAAACAAGAATACAGGAGGTGGACAGCTGGGTATCTTTTTACCAAAGAAAATTTTCATCTCTATGGCTAAATGTTCTCCACTTGAGATGTAGTTTCAATATGTTTTTTTAAAATAATAAACAGATCTTTACATGCGCCTTTGTCATCTGCTGTTTTTCTGGAATATTGATGATATATAATTTAACCTCTCAGTCTTGCCCTTGGCCTTGGGGGAATCTGTATTTTTGTTTCCAAAATTTGATTGCTTCCATCTTAGTTTATTTTCAACAATTGCCTTTCTAACTGATATTGATGACCAAGTTTTATGTGGATTTTTTTTTCACAAAAATAGTTGCAAATTGAATTCAGAACATTCAAAGGAAAAAGCTTTTGACTTTGTAAGGACATCCATACATGGTTATCAGTTTAAATAATTTCTCCACAGACTGCCGATAAATAGAGATTCTACATCTTCTTCATGTGACCCAATTATTTATTGGTCACAAATCTTCACAGACGTTGCGGCCAAGCTTTTATTTTTCCTTCAGTGGGCACTTTTACAGGTTTTTGTTTTATTTTGTTCTTGCTTTCTCAGTTTCAAAAAAAAAAAGATTTATTTTGGAATTTATAATTTTATCAATTATAAAACATAAAGCATAAATAAATTATACGAGGTTACAAAATATAATTTATAAAGTTTATAAAATATAATTTTTAAAAAAAGCTGTGCTTCAGAAGAACAATAAATGTCCTTCGGGACCAGGGAGGAGAGCTTTCTCTGGACCGAGCCTGGCTCCACCTCTGGACCCCCGCCCTCCCTCGCAGTGACCATCAGGATCGCTTCGAAAACCCCTCACAGCAAACAAACAATCATACAAACTAAAAAAAAAAACTGAAATAAATAGACAAACAACAGAAAATAGAGCTTGACATCTGACAGGAAAGAGCTGGCGTGGACTGGCTCATGCCTTGCTGGGTGGGACACAAAGATTAGTCACTCCTCACCATGGGGTTGAGGATTTTCCTGCACACTCCCCTCCCCCAAAAAAATGTTCTGCACCTTAAATGTTGACAAATATCTTGTTAGAGTTACAAGCCAGTCTAGATTATCCCAAAATCTGCCAAGATCAACAAAATTATACTTCAACACAACAAATGGCTAAATACTAAAATGAAATAGACACGAGACAGCTGAATGGTACCCTATAGCCTTTTCAAGGTATATAGCAGCCGGTCCGGTCCTGTATATAAACTAAAATTGAGATGTCAATGAGCTAATCATAGGTTGTGGTTAGGACTTGTTTTTTTTTTTTTTAACATACTGGTTACTCAAAACCATGTCAATTCCATAATATTGCAAATTGCTGTTGATGTTATATTGGGACTCTTAATTGACTGTGATGATATTATACCAGCTCTGACTTCGGACCAGAAATGGTCTCCCCAAGAAACTGTTCAACCCACCTGGACAATAAGTAGCTGGACTCTATGCTTAGTATATGTTTGCAAGGAAAGAATCTTGATTGAATTTGAACTGTAATACTGCATCAAGGTGGAGGAATCCACCGGGGGGAGGGGAGAGGGAGTGGGGGGATTCCCGGAGCCTATGAAACTGTCACATAATGCTAAATATTAATAAAAATATAAAAAAAATAAAGAGTGAACAACACGGGGAAGAAAAAAAAGCTGTGCTTTCAGAATAGATAACCAGCTTTAAATATAGATCTATTCAAAAATGCAAGACAGGGCTCCCTAAATGCTCATTTGTTACTGAGGTCAGTTATCACCTGTTTTATCAAGAGTCTAACAACATCACGGGATGACAAGGAGCAGTTTCCTCTGGGAGTAGCTTTGTCCCAGTGATGACTTCACTCTGCAGGTGGGACACGGCAGGGACTCTGTTGGGTATGCCCTGGCTGGGCCACACAGGCGACCTTCCAACACACATGGCCACAGCTTTCCACTGCACTTTTGCCGTGCAATGATTGATTCTGTGCCTCTTCCAGATACCATGGAGTTTACATAGAAGTTACACTGCTTTCACCCACAGTTTCTTCTGCTTTTTTTTCCCTAACTGTACCAATAATGCTGTTTACCCCAAAGGCATTCTTAACTATGCCTTATATTTCAATGCAGTGCCACTCGGGTCTCCATCAAACCAGAACAAGTTCTTTGACCTTCAGAATCTTGATTCTCTTGAAAAGTATAGACATGTGATTTTGTAGGATGGTCTTGAATTTGGTTTGTTTGATGTTTTCCATGATTGGGTTCAGATTCTGCATTTTTTGGCTGCAACATCACGTCCATGGCCCTGTGTTTTCCGCTGCACTTCATCAGCTGATGTGTGGCATCAATTTGTCACGGCATGGGTGAGGTTAACTTTGATCGTTCGAATAAAGCAGCACTTGCTGTGTTTCTTTAGAGTATAAAGTTACACTTTCCCCCTGTAATTAATGACTATTTCACGGGAAGAGATTTCGAGCTTATGTAAATATCCAATGTTTCATCCACTAGTTCATGAATTCACTTTTGTTTCTTGCTTCAATTACAATGTAAATGCTTGCCAAAGAGAAATTTTCTGATTCTACTATTTTCTCTAAAATTACAAGCTTGTTCTCTAAGAAAAAAAGCTTTTTTATTTCCTTTTTTTTTTTTTGTTCACTTATTTGCATTGCTGTGAGTTCCTGTTTTATTCAGTGAATGATCATGTCACACTACCATTATTGATTTGATGATCAAATTGTGTCTGTTTGGGTTACGGGGATGCTCCATCAGGCTGACCCCTTCAGCACTTCATTATTCTTTTAAAAAGTTTTTGCTTTCTTGTGTATAGGATGCTCTGTGCCCTTAGTGTACTTTGTGTCACAAGCTATAGCCATGCTCTTCCTTGAGAAGTCTTGTCTCCTGGCATTTAGAAGTCAAGATCCGGGTGCTTGATATGGCAAAGCTTTTGGGGGTGCTGGTGTTCCCAGATCTTCTTAGGGATGAGTTTGGAAATATGTCCCAGCATACACAAACATATACATTTGAAATTACACATGTAGATATCTTTATTCTCTGATATCTATTGATAGATTAATTAGTCATTTGAAAACCTCTTGTTCCAGCTTTCCTCTGAACAACTTTGTAACTCAATTTTCTGGCAGTGAAACACTCAAGTCCCACTCCTTTTAATGCTGCGATTTTGGGGTTCAGGACACCTGCATGTGTGTGGCAACATTCTGAGTCCTTCTCTTACCACACACCCCATTCAAGTAAACCCATGATAAATTCCTGTTAACGTGTCAGGTAGAAATTTGTGCTTCGATTGAAATAGTTTCTCCATGTTTGTTATTTCACTTCTTCTACACTGTCCCTCTTTCCCTCTCCTTATCCACCTACAGCCAGACCCAAGTACACAGCCAAGGCAATATGACTGCTACAGGGGCACAGGCTGAGCCCACAGATGAGGCATATGTCATATACTGATCTGATGCAATGATGGTGACTATAAGTTCTTCAAATACTGAACAAGTTCCTAGTGATAGAAATACTGGAATTCATTGCCATAGGATGTGGTTCCTCTTTAAAGATTATTCGTATTTAAATATGTCACTTCTCCCTTATTTTATTAAAATAGGGACATTTTCAAGATTATGTTGTCTGTGCCTTCAAAACAATTTTTGTTTTATTTACTTGAAAGGCAGAGTTGGAGTGAGAGGTAGAGGTGAGATGGAGATCTTCATTTGCTGGTTGACTCACCAGATGGCTGCAACTTCCTGGGCAGGGGCAGGCTGAAGCCAGGGGCCAGAAACTTCAGCTGTGTCTCCTGTGTTTGTGCAGAGGGCCACGAGTTGACACAAGAGCAGGCAGGACTTGACCTGGTATCCCTATTGAATGCTAGCATTGTAGGTAGCAGCTGAACTCATTATGCAACAACTCCAGCACCAAGAATCACTTGCATGAATAATTTCTTTTTCTTTTGTTTTTTACAGAAACAGATATTTGTTTTCATTGGAAAGTCAGATTTACATAGAGAAGGAGAAACAGAGAGAAAGATCCCCAACTGCCCACAATGGCTAGAGCTGAGCTGATCCAAAGCCAGGAGCCAGAAGCTACTTCTGGGTCTCCCATGTGGCTGCAGGGCCTCAAGAGTTTAGACCTCCCTATAATGATTTCTCAGACCACAAACAAGAAGCTGAATGGGAAGTACAGCAGTCAGGGTACAAAGCGGTGCCCGTATGGGATTCTGGCACATGCAACGCGAGATTTTAGCCCCAGAGCTCATCCTCATGATTCCTTTCAATATGCTTTGTTTTGCTACTCAATTCAGCAGTGGGTTTCATAATTTTTAGGAAATTCCTTTGAAGCTATTGGTTTTTTCACAAATGCAATTTCCATTTTTTAACAAAAATATCTAAAGGCACAAGAGACTCATATGATGCCAGGAAGAAAAAAAAAGGCACATCAACCAATAATGTAAAGTTTTGCATGGTTTTTGCATAAAGCAAATGCTATTATGCAAATGTTTTGACCACATCTTTACATGAACAGAAAACACTGTCCATGTAATTGCTTAAAAAAATGTATTGAACACCATAAAGTTGTGAGACAGTGCACAGCCTGGACATATTGTTGTCAGATTCTGAAGCATGGCTCTGCAAGGGATCTGGGCTATGGATTAGTAGTTCTCTATGACAGAGTTGCTGTCCAGTGGTTTTGTTGCTACATTCTGGGTGCCAGCATTGGCATTTACATTAACAGATCACAGTGTAAAGTACATTCTTGTGAGTGAAGCATCCACCTTGATTCTACCTTGCAGCGTAACTAGAATCATGATTGCAAGAAAGTTGAAACTCCAGTACTGACACCTTGGACATATTTATGAGCCCTTCTTCTATGTTCACTTCTCAAGATCCTCATGAAGTTGATGGACCATCCAGAGAGGAAATTTAAAATACCATAGGAGCACAATGAATGGGGAGAGCATGACCAATGGCTAGATTAACAGGTGCCCCCTTCTGCCAAAGTGCCTGTTTCTGCTACTGCTCACTTGAGGTTGCCTATATTTCTGACATTGTAGCAATTAGAGAGGGAAGAGTTTGACCCTTATGCTTCACCCCGCTCATTCAACAGATGTAATAGATCATTGGCATATTTGGATTGACTTTTCAGAGAATTAGCATGCACCCTCCATTCTGTTTTGCTTTGAGGCAGATCTGAGGCTCTTGATCTACATGGTTGGTGTAGGCACAGCCTATCATTGCATGAGTAAGTCACCACAACTAACTGCAGTGTGAAGGTGTTTTAGTCTCTTCTGGCCATAGAAGAATCACACTTACATGCCAGTATGGATTCTTGGCATGTTTCTGAAGTTTCAGGATTCCTGAAGCTTTTCTGTTGTATCACTGATGAATGTCAAAGATCCAGTATTGCATAGCATGATGTTTATTTTTATGACTCCAGCAATGCTTTGAGCTAGTCCCTTACATTGGAATGGTTGAACAGTTGTCATGCTGCCTTCTAGATAGTGATTAAGCATTCTACCCTCATCCTTCCCTTCCTACTTCCTTCCTCTTTTTTTATTTTATAAACCTGTTGATCCCCAACCTGTGGTTCTCTATACCACAGACTCTTATCATTAAGACGATGTTTCCGTTATGCGTGGTCCTTCTTGAATATATATATATATTTCAGTTAGGAATCCTGTATGAGATTCTATGTCAACTCAGAGCTGCTTTTTATCTGGTGTTCACCAAGACTTCTCTCTTTCATGTGTATATTTAATTACAGCACTAGTTAGCTGTGTTATATGCAGAGTCAACAAATCAACTTTGAAGACCACTAGCTCTGTCTCCATGTGCTTCAAACCAGAGAATAAGAGTGCTTGTTTCATTGGGTTTTGTGTATGTTAAGTGACACAATACATTTCAGAACTCATTCCCAATTAGACACATTGTAAGAAATGTTAGAATATAGACTGTACAGGGGTCTGGGGCCTTTGCTGTGTTCACATACACCTGGTTTAGTCTGTGGCACTTAGTGAGTGCTCAACAAATGCTCTTCAACTGCAGCTATTGTCCTATAGCTGTAGCCTCCTGCTCGATGCTCCTGAATAACAAAGGGCTGGATAGACTGCACTTGGCTTAATTGGAAATGTGTTTGTAGAGGTTTCTTCTTGGGCAAATGGTTGGTTGAGTTGACTGTTCTCCAGAAGGCTAACAGTCTCCTGCTTGTTTTCCTCAGGAATCCTGTTTTCCATGGTGGTGTTGCTGTACGTGATCTGGGTCCAGGCTGTGGCCGACATAGAAAGCTACAAAAACATGAAAATGCAAGATTGCTTGGACTTCAGTCCTTCTGTTCTGTATGGCTGGTCATTTTTCCTGGCTCCGGCTGGGATCTTCTTCTCTTTACTAGCTGGATTACTATTTCTCATTGTTGGACGGCACATTCAGATCCATCATTAAACTGTTGCCTCTGGTATTTTCTTGAGAGATTTAAAACACAGTGTATTTGTTTTGTTTTTTGTTTTGTTTTTCAGTTTTGTGTCAGTGATCCCAGCATGGTTCTAGTGGACGTATCTTTTAAGTTGCCATTTGATTGAACAATTTTACTATTGGTTTACCCTGTGATGAAGGTCCTAGGATCTCTTCAGAAAGCAGCGTACTTCTTATCCCAGTGTTGTCAAGGACCTAACCCTTCAGGGAGCAGAGAGGTGGGTCTCCCTTTCACATCACCTTGCAGATTTCATGCAGGTTGCAAAGTCCTGTTGACAGTATGAAGATCTTCGCCTGGGCAAAATAAAATTTGGTTTCAGATTTTCTTGGAAGTCTCTTCTGCTCTTAACTGAAAAATAAACTCTGGAGAATAATTCAAATTTGAAGCCAAACAGCACAAAGCATTCACTCCCTGTCTTTACCCTGCATATCCATGGCCACATACATATTCACAGACCACTGTGAGCAAATGATTTATCCTTTAAAAATACACAGTGATTGGCATGCTGTGGGTGGGAGATGGTTACAATGGGCCACAACAGCTTTTTCTACTTTCTTTGTTTGGTTAACTAAACTGCATGGTTACATAAATGTTACACTAAATTTAAGCAGAAAATATCTACATGAAATTATGCATAATGCTGACTAGATTTTTAGGAACTTAATGTAGGTTAATTGTATAATGTAATATGGCTTAAAATATATAAAAATCAAGTCCCTGAACTTTGAACATAATCCTATTCAATATTTTAAAATTCCTATTTAAAAATTATATTGCTAAGATGTTCAGCATGTGAAAATTTATTAATGAAACGTGCTTTTAATATTCTCTAGCTATAAACTTTCAAAATACTTCCATATGAGGGTTATAATAGCCTTTTATGAAAAGACTCTGGAATATTAACTTTCCCCAGGGTTTTATAGCTTTTAGTTCTTCTGACCATTTGAGCTGCTTAATTTTTGTTTCTCAGTTTCTCCATTGTTACCGTAGGTGCATTAACATTTACTGATCTGAAATATCCTTTAACCTCTTGGAAGATTTGGTGGGGAAAAGAAGTTGTCAATTACTTACTTAGACATTTTGCATTTCAAAGATTTTCCTTTGGCAGTAACACCGAGAGACCTATGTCATATTTGTGTTCTGGAAACTTCCACCATGGACAAAATCAATGGAAGAGAGCAACTGCACAGCTGGTAAGCTTTGTTGGAGGTGGCCTGCTCCAGTCTGCCATGGTGAGAGCCCCAGGCACAGCTCGGAGGCAGAGGAATGACCTGCCTTGAAGGTTCTTTGGGATGGATGGACCCTGGCTTTCCTGCACCTGTTCCTGTGGTGCAGCGGTTGCTGAGGTCTGCTGTGCATGTCTTCCTTGCAGACATGAACTTCCCATGAAGCCTGGGAATGGCCCGTGTCTGAGGTGTGCAGAACCAAGAGGGCACTCGAGTGACAGGATTGGCTCACGAATAATCCAAGGAAAAGCTCCAGGGGTATAACTGGTTTCTCTAGGTGTTTCAATGATCCAAACATTGTTGTGGTACTTTCCTCTGTCTTTGCCTGCTTCCTTTAGCTCTTTGCTTTTGGCTTGATCATCAAAAAAAGAATTATGGGTTCTTTTAGGCACAATGACTGCAATATTAAGTTATAGCACACCATTAAGTTTTCCAGACAAGGCTAGATGTATTTGATT
Organism: Ochotona princeps; assembly: GCF_030435755.1. Taxonomy (NCBI): domain Eukaryota; kingdom Metazoa; phylum Chordata; class Mammalia; order Lagomorpha; family Ochotonidae; genus Ochotona; species Ochotona princeps. The sequence goes on along the minus strand of NC_080839.1, from coordinate 7,159,061 downwards.
AGCTCATGTCATCTGTAAAAACAATTCTTCTGTGTAGATCTTTGGCATGGAATCATTTTCTGATGTTCTGAGTGCCACTGATATTTCAGATACAAACTGCTCTTAGTAATGGTGTATAAGTTTCTTCACTGCAGACTGTTACCTTAACTTTCTAACACTTGTATGCAGCTGCTATGTATTTAACATAAAGCAATTAGTAGAATAGCCGATATAGATGACATTTTTACACAGACACACCTTGGAGGTATTTTGTCATTGCAACACATCAAGCAGATTATTTTCAAAGTCATTTCTTGGTCGGTTTACCAAAGGGAAGGAAGGCAGGTGAGCTGTGTTTCCAATGCCAATGTATAAAATGCACTGAAAATAGTAGCATTTACAGCGTATTGTTATAACAGCCTGCTATCTGATTTGGGATACTCTGTTTCAAGTCTGTACTGCATCAATTTCTTTTCAGAATACTTGCGACAAAGTGGTAAAATCTTTCTTAAATGTGTTGATTTTTTGCAATATGAAATTTCAGTTTAATGAACAAGAAACCTTTTCAGGGACACTCCTAAGCAAGGTGAATAAAGAGGGTGGTGAGCTGTGCCTTTGGAATTTGGTGAAAGCTGGGATCTTTCCTCATTGTTTTTGATTGTCTTGGATTCAGTTGGGCATCAGAGAGTGCAGGCTTTGGAACTGCCTGGGGGAAGCCATTCAAGTAGAGAGACGCTTACTCATGGGGTTCAATTTAGAACCTGATTATCAAGTTCCTTAAAAAAAATAATAAGTGCACTTTTAATGGTCATGGCGACACTTAACCACTAGTCCATAGGTTCATTTGCTGAGGTTCAGAATCAAAATCATTATAAAGGACTTTGTTGGAGGAGATATCAGTATTTGATTATTCATCTATTCATCTATTGAACCTTAACATGTATGGGAGCGTGTGTTTGTGTTTGTGAGTGTGGGTATGTATTAATAGTTGTTAAGTTTTGCTAGAAAGATAAAAATGAATGACAAAAATCAATACATTTCAATTGAGCAACATTTAAAAATCAATTGCTCTCAGTATGCAGTAATGAAGCTGTATTTCCCCGAGTACCACTTTATTTTGTTCAATTAAAAATGGTTTATTCTGCTCAACACAAAATTCAATTTATATTATCATGAAGGAAGCCAAATTAGTCTCGTACGTCAACTTAGAAACAATCAACAAATACAGGTAGTAAGTACAATCAGCTGGACTTGAGTGTGCAGGTGAGCAGAAATATGGTAAAGGGCCAGGAGTGCTGGGGTGACATGGAACAATTGTATCAACAAGTCAAGATCAGATTTTTTAAAGACTTATTTTTATTTATTTCAAAAGCAGAGTTTGAAAGGGAGAGAAAGAAACAGAGAGGGGGCTTTTCCATTTGCTGGTTTTTTTCCTCACAAGTGCCTAAGGCCAAAGCCAGGATCCCATGAAGTTCTTACAGGTCTCCCACATGGGTACAGAGGCCCAGGGACCTGGGTCATCATCTGCGGCCTTTCCAGGCACATCAGCAGGGCTCTAGCTCAGAGGTGGAGCAGCCAGGGGAGCAACCAGTGCCCAAATGGAACACCAGTGCTATGCTACAGTGCTGGCTCCAAGACCAGATTGGATTGTGTTAGACCCAAGGGATTGTACAGATAATTGAATTTTTAATGATTGAAATTGTTAAATGTATGGAGAAATTTCCCCAGTGGTAATCAAATGTAGGTGGAGGAATTCCAACAAGAAACTAAGAAGACCGTGTTTAGATATGTTTAAAACAAGGAGTAGGGAAATGATTGAGATCTGCCTTATTTTAACAAGGAGACACTGAGCAAAGGGATATTTACTGTAGTTAGTAAGAAAAAGGTGAAAGGAAGAAAATGTTCATTGAGAGCCCAGAGATTCCAAATTATTTAATAAAGGCAAACATTAGGAGGCTTAACTTGAGAAAACAAATCCAGCCTGAACTAGCCTGTGACAGGGGTATGTAGTCAAAGAAAATTAGAAATAATAGTGGAAATTCTCTAAGGGGCCCTTTCTGGTCCTCGTAGGATCAGGCACCCACCTAGAGTGTAGCTGTGAAAGGCATGTGAAGGACATGTAGAAGGTGGAGTTTTAAAGAATCTCCTGCCACAGAATGTAAAGAACCACATTTTATGAGCAAAGCTAGTCATTTTATTTCATTGTATCTGAACAAACCACAAACCTAAATTGATCCACATAGAAATAACTTCTGTATAGCTTACCTATATAATCTATTTTCATACAATTTATCTAGAATGGAGCTTTATAAGTGTCTAAATTAGAATGACTTTGGATTCTTCAAGTGATAATGATTTTTCTGGTTGGCACAAATGACAGGAAGAGTCTCAATTGGCTTTATGAAATGAATAGGGCTGGAGTAATTGGCGTCCTGTGCTGTTTCTGAGTATTATGTAGATAATTTAGGGGGAGAGGTCTCCACGGGATAAAATAAGTGCATACACAGCAAAGATGTTAATATTCTACTTGTGGGAGTCCACGAGTTACTGTGGCATAATTCACAGAAAATGTAGAACGGTTCTCCCTTTATATGACAATTCCTTTTATCTCTTTTAACATTTCTTTTTCCATTAATTCTAAAGAGACTGTTACTGTTCAAAATTCACCAATGCCTGCATATCATATTGGCCCTAAAAACTCTAAAGAATACATGTTTCAGCAACATAGTTCGGGAAAAGACTCATATGTCAAAAATACCACTTAATGCCTCATATTTTGGTATGGCAGATACAAGGCTATTATAAGAAATGTAAATATGTTATTTTCCTGTCTGAAGATACAAAGGGCATGTTTCCCTCCTGGTTTCTGCAGGTGTATGTAAATTAACTGGAAGAGATATGAAGTAACAAGTGGCATTAGCCTGTTTGTGTACATTCGCTAATACAACTATGCTAATATAACTATGCTAATATAACTATGTTTACATAGATGTAGACATTTGTGTTCTATGTGCATATGTATAAATGGAATTTGATATATCTGTACACATATTTCTGCATGTATGTGTATTTGTGTGTGTGCTCTCTAAGGCTTACTGGGCAAGCATTTAGCCTGTTAAGCAACTTATATCTCTCACTGGAGCACATGGATTGAATTGCATCCTGAGTTCTGGAGTCCAGCCTCCTGCTGAAGCAGATCCCTTGAGATAACAGGGATGCCTCAAGGAAGTTGGGTTCTGACTGCTTCTATGGGTAATCTAGGTGGAGTTTCTGGTTCCCAGTAGAAGCCCCGGGCCTTGAATCATGGTGCTTATTTGGGGAATGGATGGCAAATGGAAGATCTGTTTCTTAAAAAAGATACTCATGGATGGGCCCAGAGCAATGGCTTGAATAATTATCTTCCCCCTTCAAGGGACAGGGATGCCATCTGGATACTGGTTCATGTCCCAGCTGTTCCACTTCCCATCCAGCTCCTTGCCTGTGGCCTGAGAAAACATATACCCGTGTGAGAGACCTGAAAAAGGCTCCTGGTTCCTGGCTTTGGATTGGCTCAGCTCCATCCGTTGCAGCCACTTGGGGCGTGAATAAACGGGCAGAAGATCTTCCTCTGTCTCTCCTCATTCGTGTATATCTGATTTTCCAATAATTTTTAAAAACATCTTTTTAAAAATTATTAAAAATAAAGAACCAGCAATAATGCATCAGATATGCTTTACACAACTGCAAGGAAGATGTAATTGGGCTGTGCCCTGCTGCAAAGATTTATATTTTAGGTGGTTAAAATAATATGACGGGCTGGTACAATAGCTCAACTGGATAATCCTCTGCTTGTAAATGCCAGTATCCCAGATGGAAATGCTTTGTGTCCCTTCTGTCCCACTTCCCATGCAGCTCCCTGCTTGTGGCCTGGGAAAACAGTGAAGGATGATCCAAAATTCTGGATGCTTCTCCCACATGGGAGACACTCAGTAGAAGCTGTGAATGGAAGGTCTTTCTCTCTATTATCTCCCTCTCTCTGGGAATCTGTCTTTCCAATAAAAAAGGAATACTTTTTTATATAAATGCTCATGGAAAATTGGCATCAAATGTAATTACATTTTCCATGAATTGTGTGAAGGCTCCCTGCGTATACGGTCATGCATTGCATGAAGATGCTTCATTTTGATATTGTCGTGTTTTAGGAAAACAGTTGGGTACGGCCATCAGGAGCTTAGAGGAACAATTAAACTAAGAGATACTTTTTGGGGAGTCACCACATTTCCAGTTATGGGAGAGATAAGACCATCAGGAGGATGTCCCCCTGTGCCCTTGTAGAACCAGATATTCAGCCGATCCTAGGAATGGAGCAGAAGAAAGAACAGAAAGACACACAAATATAATACTCTTCATTGCTTATCAGTGAAGTGCAGAAGTAAGATCCCAGAAGGAGAGATAAGTTCAACTTTTTAAATAGTAATATACACTGACAGCATTCTTGACAGGTCAGGGTGTTTGTGCACAGCTTGGAGACTGCACACTGCTAGTGACACGAAATGCCTCCTGCCTGGCTTTCCTGGATGTGCATTTGAGAGCAACATTTCCTGTTGATTTCTGTTGCCGTTAGTTTTAGTCCTGTCTAGAAAGTCCCAGGGACTGCAAAAAAGCCATCCAGTGGTTTCATAGTTAATCTCAGTGTTCCTGTTAACAATAATCAAAAGGTGAACTGTGAAGCTGGGCATTTGGTGCTGTGGTAAAGATGCCAGGTGGAACACTTGCTTCCCATCTCAGCATGTCTGCGTTTGAGTCCTGACTCTTCCAGGGATCTCCAGTCTCCACTAAGTGCTCCATAGGGTGACCCAGTGACTCCCAGTCATTAGGGAGTGAGCCAGTGGCTGGTAGCTCTGCCTTTCCATCTGTCTTTCTCTCTGTGATTCAGAAATAAGCAAAGTGCTTTTAAGAGAAAAGTGTAGTTTATATAAGAATGCTGTTGAAGGGTCAGAAGAATGGTTTCTTTCTCTTTTTTATATTATAAAATTAAGCTGAATTTAGAACTAAGGAAATTTCTCTATTTCTTAACTTTAAAAGATATATATCTATGTTTATTTGAAAGGCAGATTTACAGACAGAAGGGCAGACAGAGAAAGGGATCTTCCACACATAATTTCATTCCTGTTCTAATAACACACTTTGGAATAGGAACTCTCTGATAATGCTGCTAGGACATAGCTCCCTGTCTCTTATTAAGCACAGAAATTAACTCAAAATCAATGCAAGAATTGAAACTTTGGAACTGCTAGAAGAAAAACTAAAGGAAATACTTCAGAAAACTGGAATTGGCAATGGCTTTTTATTGAACCCAGAAGCCAAAGTAATGAAATGTATATATATATATATACATATATATATATATACATATATACATATAAACAAAAATTCATCAACCTAAAAGCCTCTTTGAAGGGATTGGCTCAACAACTAATCCTTACCCTGCAAGCACCAGTATCCCATATGGGCACCAGTTTGTTCCCAGCTCTTTGACCTCTGATTCAGCTCTGTGCTAATGGCCTGGAATGGCAGACGAGGATGGTCCGAGTACTTGGGACCCTTCACTCCAGATGAAGCTCCTGGCTCCTGATATCAGATCAGCTCATCTCTGACCATTTGGGAAGTGAATCAACGATGGAAGATCTTTTTCTCTTTCCTTCTGCCTTTAAATCTTTCTTTCTAATAAAAAGAAATAAATCATTAAAAAAAGTCCATCTGAAGCCAGAAACCTCCTCTGACTCTCCGGCATGGGTGTAGGAGCCCACGGACCGGAGCCATCCTCTGCTACTTCCCCAGGTTACAAGTAGGGAGCTGGGCCAGATGTGGAGCAGCTGCAACATGATGAGTGCTTACTCATATAGGATGCTGATGCTTTGGCAGAGCCACCACTCCGGTCCCAGGGTAGTTTATCCTTATCTGACAATATGGGGAAACTTCAAAACGTGGAGAGCAAATGGAATAAAATATGCACTTATTCTGCTACCAGAATCTTTGGAAATCCATCAATATGAGGTAATCTTCAAAAAGTTCATGGAAAACACATACTATGGAAGACTTAGGTATACATTTTTAAAACCAATCCAAGAGAAATTTATTCTACTTTGCCACAAACTTTTAAAATTACCCTGACGTATAAGTCTTGTGTTGACACTCTGTATTTGGTGAGATGACAACCAGTCAGGTCAGTGGCTACGTATAGCTGCAACATGGTAGCTGACCTAAGGCAGTGGCAATAGTAGCCCTAGTACTTCTCCCCTTCCAGAAGGATTGATCAAAGAGAGCAAGACATTCCAAATTAATTGGGTTGCTACATGGGTTGTTCAAATGCATTAAAGAAAAGTCAGCCCCAAAGCCAAAAATCTCACTTTTCAATTTTTGAGAAAAATGTTTTCCAAGGTCTGTGAATGCCTACTCAAAGATAGAATGCAATGGAGAAAAAAAAAATGTTAAAGAAATCCTTTAATTCTCCAAGCTATTTTTCTTTTCAAAAAAAGTAATACATATTCAGCAGAGAATTCAAAATGTGCAAAGGACTGGCAAACAAGGAAAAAATTTCCCTCGTAATTCCAGCATGAGAAAGCATGGACTAGTTTTAACTGGTAACTAGAGAAGGGTCACATAGAGCAAATTTTTGAAAATTTCATGGTTTTGCTCAATGTTATGGATTTAACACTTTCTTGCTTTAGATATTTCACTGATCATCTTAACCATGCCCGTACGAGTCCAGCCCAGACAGCTGCTGACTAATTTGATAGTGGACCTATTCAGTGTTTGACCCAGGAAACCTGCTGGTCACTGGAGTGGCATTGCTGAGTCGTCTGTCGACATGTTTCAAATCACCCAAGCTTGCTGTGAGCTAAATAGTTGTGGGCAATAGAAGCCCTTTTGGAAAAACCATAAGTGCTCTCGCTATTTGCACCAGATGAAAGTCAAGAAAAAACGAACAATAGTACTCTTTTGAGCATTTCTTTTTTCATTGGGTTTTGGTTATTACGTGGTGGTGTCATATGGAGTCCTGGCAGCTTGGGAGGCAATTGAATGAAACCACCTGAGTGATTGGTAGCCCTCTGAAAGACACGTAAAAAGTCAACTGTTTAAAAAGCAGATGGTGTCTGTAGAGTTCACTGCCTGGCATACCTTGTTGGCCATGCACCTGGATGCTCTCAGCTAGGTGACAGCAGGAGTGTGAGTTTCTGACAGAGATGCCCATCTGGGTGCCCTTGGGCAAGTTACTGAGCCTCATTTCCCTTCAAACAGTGTAATGGGAGCAAACTTCCAGTGACATCCCAATCAGCAGACAACTTTGAAAAGCATTTTGGATCAGTATTCGTTCGGGAAGTGTCAGTCAGGGTGTTGCCAATGAAGAGAAAGATGTGCAGAGAGAGACGGCCAGGGTTGGAATCCCAGTCCCAACCTTGGAAGCCTGAGCTTGAACGATTAGGCAACCTCTGCAAGCCCCAGTCTACTTCTCCATGAACTCCAAGGACAGTGATGTGTTCATCAAGTGCCTGTTACACAGCAAGTACTCAGTACATTGTCTGCTGTTGTTGCTGTGACTAGCATGATTCTAATTTTGAATTATCATGTTTCTATACTTCCTGGCCCATAAATTCTTATTTTCCTAAGCAGAAAACCATGAACAGAGGTTTTTTTTTTTAAATTTAATGTTTACTTATTTGAAAGGCAGAGTGACAGGGGTGATGAAAAAGCACAGAAAGATAGATATTAATCTGCTTGTTCACTCTTCAAATGGCCACAATGACCAGGGCAGGGCAGGGCTAAAACCAGGAGTGAGAAACTCTACGTGGGACTCCCACATGGGTGCCAGGAGCCCAACTACTTGGGTTACTAGTCACTGCTTTCCTCCCAGCTGCCCAAACAGTTGCTGAATGAGAAACTGAGTGGCTGGAACTTGAGCTGGCACTTTGATTTGGGATGCTGGCACTGCAAGCAGAGTCTTGACCTGATGCACCACGATGCCAGCCCCTAGTCACTTTCCAGGACTGATCATTCCCTGCCATGACCTTGAGAACATCCGAAGTCTTAGTGTATGCCAGTCGGAATTTGCCTGGCCATACGAGCCAAGCCAGGAAAACTTGAGGGAGGGAAGAACAATGCTAATATTCTGTCACTCGAGAAGGAGAGAGGATAGCCAGAAGAGAGAAAACATCTCAGGAATGGGTGGGTTTCTACATGTAGTTGGCAAAGCAGGAGAAAAACAATTTGAATTCAATTAGCGGCCTTTTCAAAGGGGGAATGAATGTAGCTATGAGAAGGAAAATGTAGCAAGATTATAAGAAAAATGGTTCCTCTGCGCATCAGCTTTGCTTACCCTCTTATTCCATGGCTTTCTTCATAAAGGGCCCCTCTGTGGCCAAGCAGAGCAAGCCACCAAGCACCACATGGCTGTTTGGCAGCTATTGAAGGAAGGGATCATGCTGCAGTGGGATGAGGACAAGCACCCTAGGACAACTGGCACACCAGACATTTAAGCAGAAGGCAACTTCAGGTCTTCTCAGAAATTCAAAGTGAAGGTGTGGTCTCTCTGGTCCTCCTTGCCCTCTCTTCGCGTTATTTGTCTTTGTAACAGTGTCTTGTCCCAGGAGGTCATCACTCTGATAATATGTGTTATAACACACATTAGCTTTCCCTCCCATTTACATTTGTTGAAGAGCTTACAAACTCTGTGGAGGCTAGAGAGTGCTCAATGGAAAGAAGTGAGTAGATATTGCATTTGTGAGCAATTTCAAAAAATCCCCCAACTTGTAGGTCCTGCAGTCTGTTTCTGGGCTGGCACAGAGCCAATCTGCCTCCTCCTCCTCTCTCTTCATCTTTCTCCACTTGCCCTTCCTCTTTTCTTTAAGCAAAGTGATTTGTGTATCAATGATCTTGGGCGATTTGTTCTTGGAAAGAGATTACTATGCTGCTCCTGCCAGTGAAGACAAAGCTGTGAGGACAAGCCAGGAACCAGAAACTCCACGTGGCTCTCCAGGAGTACAAAGCTTAACCCTCACCTTCATTATCATGCTTGTGGCTGGACCCTTATAAGTATATTCAAGAGGAACAAGCAGCTTCCACAAAGATGTGGCTAATACATATGCTGTCATCGTGACTGGCAATTTTTAGGGTAGAGACGTAAAAATGCGTTTTACCATTGTTCACCTTGGAGAGATGGCTTTCTACATCTATGACCCCAGAAGAGAAATCAGACTCCCTGATAAGTCAGAAGGTCTCAGAGCATGTCTAACTGAGTTTACCACCACTGGAAGAAATACACAGAGTTGTCAGCATCGTAGAAGGCTTAGGGACAGGATATGAGAGTATTTCCAGAAGTTCAAGGAGAAAGGGTGTTTTGGTGAAAATAAAACAAACAAACAAACAAAAACTAAAAAGCTGAAACCCATGCATATGTTTATAATATGCATTTCACACAGAATGTTGGGTAGCTCTGGTATTTATGATCATCTTAGGAAAGGCAGTATTTTTCAACCCGTGAAACGGAAGAATTCAAGTTGAAAACTTGAGAAAACAGGTAGCAGTTGATGCCCTAGCTTGTCCCATGTTGTATTAATTAAAACAAAAGATGTCAGTAAAGTTGCTAACTGCTTTGGCAGCTCATTTTGTTCTGACATAAGAGTACCTATCACTCACTTGGTGAAGGCAGTTAACTGAATCTAACCATAGGCCCGGTAGCTCACTTGTCGGAGTGATGGTCAAGGTGAATGATGTTGCTGACAGTCTACATAAGACATCTGCAGCCCCAGTTGCTGCCCTGTCTTTTCCCACCCAACCTTGTCTAAACATTCTCCACTCCGGGCCCTGCCACTATGGACTCTCAGTAGACACTGGGTGAATGAACAATTGTGTGAAGTGGGTAGATCACGTTTCTGTGAAGTGTTGGCCTGGAACAACATCATTGTGTTTGATGATGTAGAAGAAATTGGACAATAAAGGCTTAAGGATGGCACCTCAAAATGCAATAACATTATTAGACATTTTGTCTGAAAAGTTTCCAGCAACATAGAGAGCAGCAAGTGAACACACATACACACACACATGAAGAGCTTCAGTATAAGTCTGAGGTTATGGGTAATTGGTATTCCTAGTCAGGGGACACTAGTTGGACCAGGCTTTCAGTTTATCTCACATGACCAATATGCTAACTGCATCAGGGTAGGGTACCTAATGTGCCCTATCCTATACCCCGGAGACAAGGAAGAACAGTAGTTCTCACTTTTTTTCTCTTTCTCTTTTCTTTCTTTCCCACTATCTGTGCTGGCAGTGATTTATACTGGGTTACATAGCTCAGGGTGTGAGGATTAGAGACAGAGCCTAAAGAAGGTGTCAAGAGCCTCCATGAAAGCAGCAGACATGGTGACAGGGTGCACATTCAAAAGGGCTTAAGATGGCCGAGACTCATGTCTTAAGAGGCATGAAGATTTGCTAGCAGGACCAAAAGCTGCTTCTCTGTGGAGTGGAGAGGCCTCCTTAGTGAACACCTGAGCTGTCCTGAGATCCAGAGGGACCTGAATAACTCCTGATCTAAGGGTTTATGTCTCCGTAGAATCCTTTTTGCTAGTGTGTTTATCTGTCATGATGGCCAAAGAGATGTCTTACTACTTTAGCTGCTTCCATGTGTCTTAATCTTTGCTCATTATTTTCAGTATCATGCTCTTCAGACTTAATGCACAATTCAGTTTTCAAGAGCCATTTCATTTTGTAAAAATGACCATTTTTGCCCATGGACTTGGCATTCAGTATTCAGAGATGTTAGATGACTGTATAAACCATAAATGTTGTGTGAATTCATGAGGCTTAGCACATGAAATGTAAACCTGTGTGTATATCAAGAACATGTCAAGGCCGTGAAGCCATCCCTAATAACAGAATCTGTGAGCTAACCTGGGAAGGAAACCTTATATTTGCAACACTGGAGCTTTGAGAAGGCACGTTGCAAGGTTTTGTTGTTGTTGTTGTTGTTTTAAGATTTATTCATTTTTATTGGAAAGACAGCTTTACAGAGAAGAAGAGACAGAGAGAAAGATCTTTCATCTGCTGTTTTACTCCACAAATGACCATAACAGCCAGAGCTGAACTCATCCAAAAGCCAGGAGCCAGGAGTTTCTACTGGGTCTCCCATGTGGGTGCAGGATCCAAAGTTTTGGGTCATCCTCCACTGTTTTAACAGGTCATAAGCAGGGAGTTGCATGGGAAGTGCAACAGAAGGGACACAACGTGGTGCCCGTCTAGGATGCTGGCACTTATCAGCACCGATTTAGCCAGTTGTACTAACTTGTCACATTATTTTATCTCCCTGAAATAGCCATCTCTGTAGCAGGGCACAGTCCCATTCTGTCTTCATTGCAGTTGTGTAAAGAATGTCTGATGCAGTACTGCTGGTTCTTGCATGGGCTTCTTCATGTATGTCTCTGGCCTGACTTATTGCAACCGCGCTGTGTCTGACCACAAAACTGCTCGAGAAGGTGGAGGCTCGGGTTTTGCCATTGCCTACATTTCTAATGTGTTGCATAAAGGTGAGTTGTGTATGCCAACTAGAGAAAAGTCAAGAAACTAAAGAGAAATACTGACAAAGTTTATGTTGTAATTCTTCCACCTTCCCAGGCACAGCATGCCAGAGTACCAGGCAGACATCCATTCAGGATGGATGTTGTGGTTATAAATATCACTGGACTTTGCCTCCCTGCATCCTCTGCGTGGTTATGTTTCCACTCTGTACATGATCAAAACCAATTCTAGGGTTGTATTTCTGTATTATGAACGAACTCTCCTGTTTCAGCGTTTCTCTTCAGTGTTTGTTTTGATTCTATCCCATGAACACACTTTCTCATTTTGGGGTTCTTCAGGTTGTCACCGTCCTCATTTTTTGGGATTATATGTCAGTACGTCAATCATGATCTCACCAAAATCACACCCATTCTAAACAAAAACAAAACAAATTAAAACCCTGATAGGTATAATATAGTGTGATCCTGTGGGTATCATTCTCTACAGGCCTTATTTTTTTAAAGATTTATTTATTTTTTATTACCAAGTCAGATACAGAGAGGAGAGACTGAGAGGAAGATCTTCCATCCAATGATTCACTCCCCAAGTGACCGCAACGGCAGGATCCACCAGGAACCTCCTCCAGGTCTCCCACGTGGGTGCAGGGTCCCAAAGCCTTGGGCCGTCCTCGACTGCTTTCCCAGGCCACAAGCAGGGAGCTGGATGAGAAGAGGAGCTGCCGGGATTAGAACCGGCACCCATATGGGATCCCAGTGCGTTCAAGGCGAGGACTTTAGCCGCCAAGCCACGCCGCCGGGCCCAGCAGGCCTTATTCTTAAATGAAGGCATCGGGGCTGAAATGTCTGTGCTAAAGGAAGAACCATGTGTTCAAGTACAACTGTGTTCAAGTCTAATGCTTATATCAAAGGCAGAAGAAGTTGGAATTATTGCAAGCCACATTTATAATATGATTTGAGGGACAGCTGGGGTCAGTGCTAAATTTTAAATGATCAGATGCAGGCAGGCAACTCTTGCATAACAATAAGCACAGGCTGTCACGCTGAGTAGAAAAAAACCACACTTTCACCTTGGAAAATATATTCTAAATAGGACAGTAATTGTTTTCAGAATGCTATTCAATGACTTGCTCCCCCTTTCCTACACTCAAGAGTTGTCCAGAAAAAAGGTAAAATTTTTATCTTAACTTATACAATGTGCTAATTTTTTTGAATAGTTTAGAATTTTTACAGGCTGATAGCAGATCTGCCAAGTTGCACGCAGCCATCCCACACTGGCAGGGAGACAGGCCTGGATGCCCCGCTGGGTCTTTCTCATCTCTGTTATCTGTGAATCTTTGAAATACCTCCCAGAGGTGAATTATGACAGCACTTGTTGTTATCCTGAACCCCTAACAGCACACTCCCTGCCCCAGTGCAGCAGTTCACACAAAGACAGGAACATGCTAACATCTCAGAGAGGGGCTCCTCTTTTCATTGGCAGATGGAAGGTGTAGAGAGAAGAAGGTTGCTGGCAGTTGCTCATCAGACAAATTCTGGTAGATAACAGCCAATGAGATTTTGATCTTTCACCACTTTGGTTTAATTATCCCCACTACGCCCCACTCACTGTATCAAATCCTGGTTCTAGCTTCTGTCTGGAATTATAGCATCATTTAGATTTTTTTTTTACTTTTAAAATAAATGTAAACATACAAACCAGCTATAAAGACGAAAAAGGATAGGACCCGCACACAGCCTTACTTGGATCACTTCCACCGTTACAAGTTTTGAAAAAAGAGAAATAAACTTTAATAGCATACCACCAACTAAAGTACACAGCTGATTGGATGGCGCCAGTCTTTCCTCCAATACTGAATCTAGTATTGGATCCTTGATCCTACATTGCATTTACTTGCAAGGTTTCCTTATCCGTAATATATAAGGATTCTTCTGTTTTTCCCTTGCCTTTCATGACCTTGACATCTTTGAAGGATACTGGTTGAGTGCCCTGTCAAGTGTGTCCTATTTTAATTCTGGTTGATATTTTGATGGATGGAAATCTTGGGTTTTGTAAGGGAGTGACACAGAGATGGTGGTTTCTTAGTACACCACTTCAGGGATCACACAAGCATGAGCTTGATATGCCCATAATGGTCATTGTCACATTGATCTTCTGATTAAGGAGAGATCTACTCAGTTAATGACATGTATCCTTATGTTCCACTGATATGAATAGAACCTGCATAAAGACAATTGAACTATTAATTTAGCAGACATCTGGGTTAAATAGAATGTATGTATATTAAGCAAGGGTTCAGTGCTTGGTTGAACTTGCAGTTTTGATCTCCCTCTTCTGTGATATGTGCACATGCCTCTGTGGCACTGCAATGGCTGGCAGGCATCACAGTATTTTCCTTCCCTTTCCAGGACTTTAAGGAAAACTGGTGGCCCCCAACAGATTTCATGCACACCTTCCCACCCGGTGGAAAACCACCTCCTCTATGTGTCAGCCTAAGACTCACCAGTTTTTCTCTCTCCACATTGCACTTACTTTTTTCTCTCTTAGCTTCCACTGGGGCCCTCCTCTACAAAGAGAAATTTGGATGATGGGCAAGTGGAAGAAATGAAACAGAATGTGTGATACTGGCCTGGGCCCTTCCGCTCCAGTCTCTTTTTCTCAAAAAAAGATGTATTTATTTATTTGAAAGGTAGAATTACAGAAAGAGAGAAAGAGAATCAGCATGCCATTGGTTCTCATCCCACTTGGCCACAACAGGTCGTGCCCTGACCAGGCTGAAACCAAGAACTAGAAGGCTTTTCTGTGTCTCCCATGTTGGTGACAGGGGCCCAGGTATTTGGGCCATCCCCCATTGTTTCCCCAGGTGGATTATCTGGGATCTGGATCGGAAATGGAGAAGCTAAAGCATGAACTGATGCTCATATGCTAGCGTCACAGGTCTTGGCTTAAACACAGTGCACTAAGATGTTGGTTCTATCCCACACACTTTCGTAAGCACTCTCATTTGAAGAAATATAGGTGAACTTCAAGAAGTGGACAAGTCAGAAAGAATTTCATCACCAATCTCAAAAAAAAAAGGGGGGGGGGAAGAAAAATGTAACTGGTGATTGGAAAGGTTCATGGAATTTGTCAAGGTCATATGACTGTAATTGCAGATTTGGTCACAAGATGCAGGGCCTTGGTGCTTAATTCAGTCAAGTCACAGCAGTAAAGGATGCCTACGGGCCTCCCAGATCCAGAGGGATTCCCTGTAGAAGCAGGTGGCTCAACATCTGAATGAATTACCAAGTTATTACAAAAGCCAAGGATCCTTAGTTAATCACTCTGTTTTTTTTTTCCGCTTGGTGGTTGTTGTCTCAGGAATAAAATACCCCTGGGGTTGATCTATAATTTAATGCCAAGATGTAAATGGTGCCTCACCTGCTTCACCCGAGGTTTTATTTATGCTCAAACAACACGTTCTGGATGAGTACCCATTGTACCTGTTTCCTCCCTCAGAAATTTAGGATAATAATAGCAATCAGCATGCACATCAGGTAATTGTTGGGGTAGGAAAGGTTGAATAATTGCAACAGCACACAGCAAAAAAAAACCAAATCAGGGAAAAGTGCCATAGAAAATACTACACACAGTAGTAAGAATGATGACATCTCCCAAATTCACCACCAGAGGCCAGGATCACACAAATGCTTGGTGAATATTAACTTCCTTCAAAAATATATACTGGCTACATACAGCTTCAGACTCTAACGCTGGAAGGGATTTCAGATAACAACCACAGCTCAACATTATGAGCAGACATTGTTTTTCTAGCAGCTTTAGGCTCACAACGACATTGAGCAGAAGATGTAAAAATTTTCCCCAATGCTGCCTGCCCTCACACAGGCATAGTCTCCCCAGGTGTCAACATGTTACACCAGCGTGACACATTTGCTGCAACAGATGAACTGCACTAATCAGTCACTGTCACCCCAAGGTCGGGGTCCACCTTCAAGTTCGCTCTTGTTGCCATTTGTGCCAAATGGGCAAATGTGCAGCAACCTGCATGCGCTATTGCAATACCATAGAGGATGGCTTCAATGCCCAGTAAGTTTCTCTGCGTTCCACTTAGTCATCCATCCCCATTGCCAACCTTTGAGAGCCCTGGTCTTTTTGTTGCTTCTATAGTATTTTCTTTCCCAGATGGTGGTGTAGTTGCAATCATACCGTACATAGCCTTTTCAGATTGGCTGATTTCACTTGGTAATATGCCTTTCAAGTTCCTCTATGTCTTTTTCATGACTTGACTAATCATTCTGTTGGGTGCTGAACATTATCTGACTGTCTGGTCTTCAAATACCTATTGAGATGTGTGTTATGACTAAATTATGCATGGATTTCAACTTTTTGCACCAAATAAACTTAAATATATTTTGTTCACAAGCTTTTGGGAGTATGCTCATTTAAGAAGTAAAATGACTGGGTTTTACTGTAAGTTTAGTTTTGTAGGAAATTGCAAAAGCATCGCCCAAAGTGGCAGGATCATTTCACACTTGCATCAGCAGTGGGTGAGAGATCCTATTGGTAGACATTAGTCACAGTGTCTGGCACTATCAGCATACTGGATTTTGGCCCATTTACCATAAGTGTGTAGTGGCATGTACAAATTCTTAGTATGTCCTGGTTATTGAGCTGCTTACTTCACACAGTCGCCTCATTTTATCCCTACAAGGATCCCATGGGGCGCATTTCCTGTTCCCGAAAAACTAAGTCAACAAAGGTTATCAAGCTGGTCTAACGTTCTCTAGACAGTAAGCTCCAGGCCAAGTGGTCAGAGGTACTCTTCGTGGAATGCAAGGCCACTCAGGCTGGTAGGGCACTGTTTGCTCATCCACCCTCTGCTTTGAGGAGGGCATTGCCTCCTGGGCTGCGAAAGGGCTCACCCAGGATCACTCAGGAACATAGCCTGTCTGTGTCTTCTGTCCCACACGCAGCTCTTCAGCCATCTGCCCTGTCAGAATTGCCCCCACTGGAAACCATGCAATTGTGGACTTCATATGAGGGTACAACAGGTTACAACAACTAAACATAGTTGAAAGGTAAGTATATTTTGGTATAAGAACAATTTAAAATCTACGGGTAGATTTTTTTTTTAACCCTGGGTAATCCTCTGATTAGAGACAGAGAACTTCTGAGTATAGCACATAAAGTTGAGCATCGTCTCTCAATCTAGTTGAAATATGTTACCTACCCCATGCTTGTGCACCAGCTGTAGATGCGAGCTCCGTGTCGTTACGGTCCCTCCCTGCAACGTTAATTGTCATCTTAGGTAGTTTCCATTCCCAGTTCTCGGGTGCCCTGTGGTGCTTCTAATTTTTTTTCATATGTCATAGAGAATTCTTTGAGCATTAGTTCCAGCCCAATTCAATTTTACAGACAAATGTAAAATTGTGAACTTCTAAGAAGGTGAACTTCTGGTCTTTCCTCTCAGAGTAGGGTGCTTTCATTTCAAAAACTGTCAAGAGTTATAAAGTTGTTCATTAAGACAAATAAAAAATAGAATTAACTTTAACTGGAGAAAAGAGAATCACAAGCAATAAAGTGCTGAGACTCATACTGTGGATGACAGGTCACTTTAAAAAGTGTGTAGAGGGGGCTGGTATGTGATGTACTGGGTAAGGCCAACATCTCTTACGGGTCCAGGTTTGTGTCCTGACTGCTTCACTTCTGATCCAACTCCCTACTAATATACCTGGGAAAGCAGTGGAAGATGGCCCAAGTGTTTGGATCCAGGCGCCCACATGGAAGACCTGGGTGAAACTCCTCAATACTAGTTTTGACCTGGCTCAGTCCTGGCCAATGTGATTATCCAGGAAGAAAGCCAGTGGACATAAGTTCTTTCTCTCCTTTTCTCCCTCTCTGTAACTCTAACTTTCAAAATAAGTGGATTAATTAAAAAAAAATTTCAACTTGTTTAGGGAGACATTTCGTCTGGGTTCAAGTTCTGGATTGTGCCTTTTTCCTTTGGAATGACAATTCTTGCATCTGCTGGTTTTGGAAATCTATTTATTCAACTAACCATGAATTGAAAACTTTTGAAAATAATTTTTGTTCATTTCTGGTGTGGAAGAGCTAAGCCACTTCTGGTACCAATAGCACATATGGCTGTTTATGCATGCTCTAGCAACTCTACTTCCCATCCAGCTCCCTGCTAATGCACCTGCAAATACAGTAGAGGGTGCTTTAATGTGTGAACCCTTGTGACCATGTGGGAAACCTGGAAGAAGTTCCTGGCTTCTGAATTGGGCCTTGCCCAACCCTGATCATTAAGACCATTTGGGGAATGAAACAGTGGAGGGAAGGTGTTTCTGTTTCTTCCTCCAATTCCTCAAGCTTCTGCCTCTCAAATAATAAATGGATATGAAAAAGTATATGTACTGAATAGGCACATTTCTCCTTTTCATCCCATAGGGTGCTATCCTGCCATATCACATGGCAGCTTTACCAGCTTCACCACCTCGCTGGTCCAGAAACCTAATCACTTACTTCTTTTTCTTTGATCAGCATCACATCATGCCTATTATGTACGACTATGCCTCCTTAAAAAATATTTATTAGAGAAATAGGAAGAGAGAGAGAGAGAGAGAGAAGAGAGAAGAGAGAGAGAGAGAGCAATTTCGATGAACTTGTTTGCTTCTTAAAGTTCACAAAGCCTGAAGCTAGACAGGTCAAAAGTGAGAACTGGGAAATTCAATTCAGCTCTTGAACATGAGGGGTTGGGGCTCAATTACCTGACCCTCCCAGGGTACATGTTAGCAAGAAACTGAACTCAGGAGCAGAGCCAGGGAGTGAACCTGGACTCTCCAGTGCAGGCAGCAAGCATCCCGAGCGGAGTCTTCAGTGGAAGGACACATGCACGCTCCTGGTTTAATTTGTGGCTGATAATTATCACCGACATTTCTTTGGGGGACACCATGAGATGCTTTGAGCTTTGTAGACATCATGCAATGGTTACAATCAAGCAGGTAGGCTACTGTATTTTAATGTTTTAAACAGGACTTCTCTGCATGCCATCCATAACTTACAGATTTTGTCTTTGTGGAACATTACTTAAAGCCTACAGCTATTACAAATGACCAATGAGATGAATGATAAGGTTTAAGAGTTGATGTTTGAAACAACATGAAACTCAGGTACAGCGTCGCTGCGGTGCCAACCAAACTATGCAGCCGGTCCTGGCTAAGGGGCAGTGCTCAGGGAGGACCAGCGCAGTACGTCCCCTCCGTGCTTGCAGCAATAAGGAACTTGCCGCCCTACAACTGAGAAGTACAGGTGTCTCTAGGCTCCAACCTTAATTTTCTGGAAACCCACTGGGAGAATAGGTAACGCATATTATGATAGTCAAAAAGATTTTTTAAAAAGCTGAGGTAGGATGTTAAAAACCAGAAAAAAAGACAGAAGACGTTTTGAGAGGAAGCAGTAATAGAAATTGGGATTTGCAGCAAGCCACAGAACTAGCTCTCAACACAGCACCCTCAAAAAACATGAACGGGGGCTGCAACCTTCAAAGTCACCACAAGAGGGAGCGTTTCATCTACAAAGAAACCTCTGAAAAACCCAGGAGCTATCCAAAAGGCTTTGGGACAAATACAAAAGGTGGTAGGATTAGGACGAGTTAGGGAGCAGCAGGTGGGAAGAGACAGGAGGAAGGAGAGACAGTTGTTCTGGGATAACTCCTGGCAAGAAACCGAGCCTTATGTGTGTAGTCCTTAGAGGTGACAGAGGCTGTGTTTTCCTGATTGGTGCAGCTTCCAAATCTAGTAAGTACTCCAGGATCAAAGACTAACTGTGCTCATAAAATTCTCCTTTGAAAGGACCCAGATCTGCTGAATACACTCCTACTTCCTAGGGGCCACTCTACCTGAAATACCGGACAAGAAAGCAACGTGGTAGGGTCAGGTAACTGATAGTCAAAGTACAGTGAACTGTGAGGAGCAGAGCTATTCTTAGGGCCTTCTAGCACAGAAGAGGGGCTTTAACAAAAAGCCCAGGGAGTTGGGTGGTCAAGATGGCAGGTTGGGGTGCCCATATCAGGTCCCTGGGTTCAAGTGCAAGTTGTACTCCTAAGCCCAACTTCCTGCCTTTGGAGGCAGCAGGTGCTGCTCAGCTAGTGTCCTTGCCATTCATACAGGAGTCTGGGATTGGTTTCCTGGCATTGGGTTAACACACTCCTGGCTGTTGCAGATATTAAAGCAATAAACCAATGGAGAGGAGGGTTTCTGTGTCACTGTTGTTTTGAATTAAATACACATTTTTATGTGGTTTTTTTTTTCTTAAAAGAGCTGAGAGGTAAAAACAAAAATGAAGAAGGTTGATTTTAAAAAGAGCATATGACTGACAATGTGTTACTGATTCCTTTTACAGAAGGCAGAAACTTCCCAGCAATGCGGGGAGTTAGAACTCCAACGAGAGCTCTGATTTCAGGCATTGTCTGTTGGTAATCCTTCCTTTTTTTTATAACGTTTTCTAGATCTGCCACTGCATGAACCACATAACTGACAAATCTTCAATTCACATTCTATTTAAGTGGTTTCCCCGTCACTTCTCACAGTTAAAAATACATTACATAAATTACTATCCTGCCTGGTGAAACATGCAACGGCTCTGTTGTCTGCCATTTATTTCTAAAACATTTTGGCACTTTCCGCGGAAGTCGTCGTCGTCTCAGTTACGCCAAGGGACTTGCTTCCCATTTTACTTTGTTACTAAGCACAGAATCACAGAGAGCCGCCGAGAAACAAACAGCAGTGTCTGAAGGGCATGTCTGGGAGGAGCTAAGGGCTTCCTGCAGAGGCGGGACAGGCAGCCAGGAGGGAGCAGGGCCACGAGACAGGGAGCAGGGTTTTCAGGCACCTACAGTCCTTGAGTCTGGAACTCCAATTCAGTCGTGAGAAGCATCCAGGCCTGGGTTGATCCACACCACAGAGTTATGCTTCCCAATGTGAGTGTGGAAAGATGAGGGACAATTGACGTTCCGCAGCCTCTCGGATGACTGCCGCACTGGGAGTGGGCTATAGGCGGCCAGGTGCCCGAGCTGCTCTGTTCTCCCAGCAGGTGTCACTGTGCAATTGAAAGAAGAAAAGGAACTGCGCTTTAGCAAGCGGACCAAGGGAAAGACCTTGAACCAAAACTGCACACAGGTTCCCTGGCCATGTTTGTTTGTTTTCAATTTGGAGACCTTACTGGATGTCCTGGAAAGAAAGCAGGGATTCAGAAATCAGGTTCAGAGCCTCACTTCGCCATTCCTGGGTGTTCTGTTCCTCTGGGCAATTTACATAATGGAGAGCTTGAAGACTCCATTCTGTGACAGGGTAATTGCAAATGTCACATAAAGTAGCAGTCCTGCAAGTACCTAGTACGGTTAGTTAAATCTGAATCCAGACACATCACTGAAACACTGGTTGGATTTCATGATAACTTCTCTGGACTGATTTTGTGGTGAATAACTTGTGCTGCTACTGGGCTGCCGGAGTGGGACTTACACGCTGCAGGTGCGTGACCGCTTTGTCTCTCTTGGCCTGGGGCTGCAGCCCCCAAAGACTCCTGAGTCATTTTAAAGAGGATATCCTGCTGGGGGCACTAATGCAAAGTTACCCCCACGTCTTTCTGCATGATCCCTTCTCCCATTGGCTGCTGATGTCCCCTCTTCTCGCACCTTGCATAGGGATCTACCTCCTCTCCTTTGTATTGGTGAACAAGACCCTGGATCCTGAACCTGCCTCTGTTCCCAGGATACATTTCCCAAACATGGGGTTCAGGAGCCTCACCTGGACCCACAGGGGCCCAGGAAGCATGGCTTTAATGCACACTCCACCTTCCCATGCTCCTTGGGGATACCTCTGTTATCACATCCAGTTCTAACCTCAGATTCACCATTTACATCCCTGCCAGGTCATTTTGGTTTCCTTTTTTCTGGTGTTCTTTCCCCCTCTGCTCATCCTTGTGATTTCTCACGTCTTAAGGACAGACTTTATAGTCACATCATGTCCCTCCCTGTTAGGTTCTGGGAAGGCAGGGACAGTGTGCACGCCTGGCACATAGTAGGTCTGTGTGTACAGCAGTGACTATCTCTGACTGTTTTTCCAGCTCCCTGCTGCTTCCTCTGCTTTGGAGAGTGTTCTGATTCATATATAGACACTGCCCCTCGGACGTGCATAAGCTCTTTGGACCAACACAGGTTATTTCCAAAGACGGTGAAATCAGGAATGCAGCGTTGCTGAGATCAGTATCAAGGGCACTTGACCAAGAACCCTCTCACGATGCTGAGCTCCTGATGCTGAAGCCCACACACACATCCCCTTGGACGCCCGGCTTTAGCTCGTTCCAAGGTCACATAGCCTTCCAGGAAACACCCTCTTCTTTTTTACCTGTCTTCTAGTTACTCAGAGCTGGTCTCTTATGCTGGCAGGTGACATAGTATAACCAGACATGCTCAAGAAATCTGTCTGTTCACGATACAGTTCCAGTCTGCGCAGTTCACGCTAGTTCCCACAAACCTCACATTTTCACCAGTGAAACCAGTGAGTCTCGCATTTCTGCATGGGGTTTTCTCCTTGCTGTTACTCAAGGTTGTCTAAGCCCTCAAGGCCCAGCCCCTCCTCAAATTTCTTTATCTTTCAGCAACATCTCACTCCTCCATGCTTTTCTTTCACTGTGCAGAAGATGTATCCACTGAGTAGGTATCACATATGGGTGCATTTTTCCTTTTACCTGTAAATTATGCAATTTCCAGTGAGTTGCAAGCCACCTGAAAGCAAAGACTTGGGTCTTGCATGTGTTTGCTGATATTTTTCTGTTAAAGGCTTGATGCTTGTATGTTTCTGTACAACTCATATTCATAAAAGCAGTTTGCTTAAATGTTTGTCTCCTACTGTATCATGCCTTATAAATATTTATTGAATGAATGGATGCAAAGCATACCTGCTTATATGTCTAATGAAAGGGAATTGGGGATGATAGTATTCATTTTTCCAAAAATGCGTCCAATTATGCTTTCCCTCATCAGTTTCCACGTGGCATGGAAATGCAGCCTTCCTGTTGTAGCGTGTCTGCTGTGTAATTGCTCCTGTCAGGGTGATTAATGGATAGTGGTTTGTGACCAGGAACCTCTACCGTGACCCAGTGGTCAGCAGAGACCACCTTGTCTCCGATATTTCTATTCCTGCATGAAAGTTAAAAAAAAAATGATGGCTTTGGATCAGAAGGAAGGTTGCATTGTGGCGCGCTTGCATGCAGATCCCAGAGCCTCTGGAACAGCTAATTGCATCCAGGCGGGAGGCCCCACTGGCCTGCCGTCCATCCTGACCGCTACACGGAATGGTCACTCCAGGCTGGGGCCCAGCCAGTGCCTGGGGCCTAGTGTGGCTTTTTTTTTCCAGGGCTGTCTGACATTTATGGGGACCTAGTTTGCCCTCTGATGACATTTCAGGCTGAAGACCTCTTTGATGGCCTTGTAGGGGCAAAGTTGGCCCCGGGTCAGGGCTTCCACACTCCTCCTGCAATGAGTGTCTGGCGGCTAAGGGTCCTGGGATACCTCTTGCCACTCTTGTGAGTGCCCCTAACTTTTGTTCTTCTGGGACTCCGAAGTCACTCTGGGTTCTCGACATAAAAAGCAGCTCCGCGGAAGCTTCTGGGGTATTAGTCATTGTGCTGGGGTCTAGGAGTCCTGAGGCAAGAATTTGTGAGAATTGTCCACCACTGTCCCTCCCAATGAGGCAGGGGTTCCCAGGAATTCTATTGTACAGACGTACAGTGGAGTTAGCTTCTCTGAAGCCTCACAGCTCCTGTTCGTAACAGACTCATAAGAAAAGCGTGAGTACGCCTGTAAGCGCTCCGATCAATAGTGCGGCCGTTAAAATAGTCCCAGCATGCTCTCATTTGTCCATAAACAACTCCACTGCTCATTGGCACAGCCGCCTGGGACATTCATTTCCCTGTATCTCAACTCTCTCATCTGAGAAGTGGGTGGCAGGGAGAATAACTGCAGTGACTCTTTCTTTGGGATGGCTGGAGGGGTGAGAAGAATTGATAAGTAAGGACTGCTTGACACTGTGCTGGCCAACAATCCGTGAGGTGCCACTGTCGTCTGTGTGTCTTTCCTGTTTATATCACCTCCCCGGCGTTTACAACTGCACGCTATCTCCATGGAAGCGCTTTCCTGCCAGCCACAGCTGCCCAGCACAGATGGACAGTTGTTTCACCTTACCCTCTGCACAACCATCACTCTGAAGAGTGCGCATGCCTGGGTGTGCTTGGTCTCAGCGATGACAGGTGTCCCTGCACCGTGAGGACTTCCTCCCTGCCCCGGCAGAAGTGGTGTGTAGTTATTAGACGGATGCTCTCACTTGCCCTCCACTGGTGAAAACTCAGGTGCAGGCGCAGTTGCCCCCTGCCACTCGGCAGCTCCCTGGACTGCAGGTGCAGCCTGATCCAGCTACCTGTGGAAGAGTGCCCGTCCTGGGGTGATTCAGGTAACACTCACGGGAGACGCCCTTTGATGTGTCTGTTAGGCAGGTGCTTGGAGATTGGGGTCCTTCAAAAGCGTGAAGTAAAACCTGATTGTGGGAGGGCAGAAATGGCAACGAGGGAGAAGGGGTGGGATATCCAGGACCTTGGAACCCCAGAAGGGACCGTCATGACACAGGAGTGACACACGGTGAGTGAGAAGACTTGTCACCCAAGAATCTGAGGGAGTTGCTTTGTTTATGAAATCACACAGCTTTGTTAATGAACGTATCGGGGAGGCAGAATAAAGCAGAGTGCTGAAAACTAGGATTAAAAAAAAACCCCACATTTTAAGCTTTGGTTCCATGGAATTTTTAAAGCCCACGGAACAAATCTTTCGCTTCCTGTTCCTGTTCGGAATATTTTCTTTCCTCGTGACCCTAACCTTTGGTAAGCTGAGGGCTGTACAGCGGTCAGAGTTCTCTGTGGAATGCGGGCAGGAAGCCAAAGCAGCCCGGTTCGTGATTTCACGAGGATTCTGTGATTCGCTTCATGTCCTGAAAATACGAGCCGGAGAGGTCTGCCAAAAACGTGTCCTACGAAGCAACTAGATAGGAATTTAAAGCACTTGTTGCACGAAGAAACTGAGCTTTTACATCCAATTTCTGTAGAGTTTTTGAAGTACTGTGGGATAAACACGGTCTCATGCTGTGGGTGTCCCTTCTGCCATTCGGATTGCAAGGATGAACTTGACTTTCGTAGTTGGATGCTGTGATGGGTCGTGACTTACCTTTCCCCTAGATAGAACCCAGGGTGAAGAGATTTGTTGCTTTTTTGTTTGTTTGCAGACTGATGGTTTTCCATTTGAATCAACACAGGCAGGATGATTTTCTCAGTTCTTCAAGCAACAAGTAATTTACTAGAGAAGGTTGGTTCTGAAGGACTTTTATCTCAGCTAGGAGCACGTTTCCTGCTCTCTCCCCAAAAGATATTCATTGTGCTTTTTGGCGTTATCTCCCAATGACTAAGAGAGCTTTAGGGGAAAAAAAGATGCTCATTTCTCACATAGATGCCACGCTACTGCAGGACCACTTAGCTATATGTCTCTACAACCACTTCATCAGAGACCCCTACCTGTGGTTGGCACAGCTCCTGTGTCAAGCCAGAGGTGGGATCTACAGCGAAACTGCATCAAATTGCTACCACCATGATTAACTCCAGTTCATGCACGTGTAGGATATATACCACAACTGCAAAGCAAGGTGGTAAGGATGGAATGAGTTAATCTATGCAGTTGAGGAAAACTTGTTTAATTGGCATTAATATGCAAATGAGTGAATTCAACTGAATTGCATTGGGTCTTCCAGGTTGGACTTTGGCGAAATTCTGGGCGTTTTAAAGTGTGAATCTTCATGCAGAATGAGAAACATGACAATAGAATGATGTAGCAGAAAGATGTTTGTCCTATTGCAGAATTAATAAATGAGGAGAAATCAATTCACTGATACATGACTAGTGCACACGAAAGCTCTAAGCTAGGATCTGTAATTTATTTGTTAGTTAGAATTAGGTAAGAGCTATTTTACCTGGAGTATTTCCTTCCTTGTAATTTAAAATTAAACCCTCAGCCAAGGCAACCAACTTTAATTTGAATGAATTTCAAACTCCACCCTTGTGATTCTCATTTCCTGTGCCTATCTCTGGCTGCGCAAGTGGAATCATGTAGCCCGAGAGCATCTTTGCAGCCGGGGTCAGTGTGCTAAAGCGATTTATTTTCTTAACTGTGTTGAGTATATTATTTAGAACGTTTAAACTGCTTTTAGGGAAATTACTGACAAGCATACTTAAATTCAGCACTAGGTCACCATAAAGAAGAAAAAGGAGATAAATACTCTTGCTCGACATCCAAAAACCATAATTATGGTCATAAATAACCATGTGCTCATCCTAATAATTAATTGGATACTAAGCCAGCATAAGTTGCACAAAACCATTTAAAACATTTCTGAAGTAAAAATGTAAAAAAAACCCAATCAATCATATGGCCTTTTCTGTCACGTTTTGGGTTTGAACTAATTTATTTGATGAAACACCAATGAGGAGAGGAAAACAAGGATCTTTAAGAAATTAACGCTATAGTGCCATGAATCCTCTGCCAACTACTTAAAAATGGAAGCCAACATATTAATGACATAAATTATGTTTATATACATTCAGAATTTTAATGAGATGCTTTTGCTATGTTATTGCATTAAATGCCAAATTTGTCTGCACTTGTACAGATCCTACAGGTATTGTGAATGCTGGGGAGGTGTCTGTGGGCAGATTTCACAGTTGCTATTTAGAGAATTTTGGTGGAAACACATCCCTCTGGTGCAAAGATAAGATCCTCGGAGATTATGTGGTTTGTTGTCCAGTGCAAAATGAAAGTTAAGACATTTCATGGTTAGCTGAGAAAAGCTGTGGAGTTTTCTCTAGAGATTTCACTACACACACACACACACACACACACACATGCTTAGACTCTTACTGGCTAATTCTCATTTCTACTCTGTAATTTCCAGCTTATCCTAAATATAGACTCTGGATTCGAGCCATCCTAATTAAACTGTGAAGATCTTTTGTAGCGAACTCTGATGCTTCGGAAATCAATTTCAAGGTTTACACAAGCAGTGTATGTCACCTTCCTGGTTTTCTTTCCCTTTATGAATTTATCCAGAAATGGCAAATTCCAAATCATATTTTAATGGTACATGCTTACTCTTCTTTTTGTCCAAACTGATATATATATATATATACATATATATATATATATATTTACACAAATGCCTAATAATAAACTTTCTTTTGTTTCATAGAGATTGAATTTGTTCTTTCAAAAGTTTCCTGCTCTAAAAGTCTCTATCCCCGTTTCTGCAGGAAGTTAAGTCTTTATGCTATAAACCAAGAAAGCAAGATAAAATGGTTTTGCCTAAGGCTACCTGAAGAAACAAGTATAAAATCCTTTTGTTGTTACACGAAATTCATGTCTTTGCTTGACGCACAGCTGTTAGAGATAATGGGATTTTCGCTAAGGGAATAGAAGGTGTGAATCAAACATAAAAATTTCTGCTCAAGCCAACCGACAGGATAAGGCCAAGACTCGAGGGGCAGACTCCCGGATGTTGGCTCAGGAATGTGTGTGCCTCTGTGGTCTTTCTCCAGAGCTGTGCCTACACTCCGAGTTTGCATCCAGAAGCTGTGTGAAGGCACAGAGCAGAGACCTTCCACACTGTGGTCCAACTTGGGAAGCAGCAGCGTGCAGTCTTGGGGCCAGAATTCCTGGAGTCTACATGTCTTTGACTACAGCCTGGAGCTGCGAAGAAGAGGCAACAGAAATTCCAATCAGCAGGTGGCTGGTTCATTTTTAATGAAATCCAAAGTTTGGTATCTTTTGGAGGTACTGTTTGAAAGTAATCTCAAGCAGACCCAGGGGTCTTGTGTGATTTCAGCTTTCATAGTGTAAGTTTACTAGACTCATCCAGATTATGGTGTGGTAGCAGTAGTTGTGGCTATCCATTGAAATTGTCTTCGAAATTGCCTAGAAAGGCGGAAACACCCTACAAAGTCAGAGAGTTTGCCTGAAGGCTTAAGAGTTTGAGAAGTAAAAAAATCTGGTGCACAGAGCTAGTGCTGGACTATGATCACCTGTCAGCCTGGCTCACATTACAATATTCCCACAAAGACTCATGAACTGTCTCTTTCAAATGTGTGATTCCCAGGCGATTCTAACTTGCAGCCAAGGTTGCAGATCAGACAAGTGCCTCCTACCTTGGTGCTGTCAGAACATTATGGGCGCTCTGTGACTTTCCAAGTGTGTGGCCAAAGTCTAAAGCGTGGGCTTAGTGGGCTTTGTTGAAACAAAGTAGTCATTATTAAAGAGGAGATCTTGGAAGATTAAAGAAGTAAGGTGGAACAGGAGGTAGAACGAATCAATTGCTCAACAGAAAGCTGGTCCCATCCTGCAAAGAGCAGAGCGCTGAAGAAGAAAGTTATGTTTCCTGAACGCTGCCCTAAGTGAGGAAGAAGCAATGTGGGAAAGTTTCGCTTTAAGAAAAGTGGAAGACATGAAGAATGTGAAAGGCAGCATTTCCTTTTTCAGTGGGTGTGCTGAGGCAGAAATGTATTTCAGTTACTAAATACGTGATCGTGGATGTCACTCACGAAGTGATGTGCCATTGAGCAAACAAGATTTTCCAGTTCACATTGTCAATGTGAGCTTGTGGTTCTTAAATTTGCATAAAACAGAACCATCTGGAACTTGTTGAAAATGTGGATGGCTGGGTCTCAGTGCAACACCTCAGTGGTTAAATCCTTGCCTTGTGTGCACCAGGATCCTACATGGGTGCCAGTTCATGTCCTGGTGGCCCCATTTTCTATTCAGCTCCCTTCTGATGATTTGGAAAGAAAATAAAGGACGGCCCAAAGCCTTGGGACCCTGCACCTGCTTGGGGGACCCAGAAGAAGCCCCTGGCTCCTGGTTTCAAATCGGCTCAGCTCTTGTTAGTGCAGGAACTTGAAGAATGAACCAGCAGATAGAAGATCTTTCACTCTGTCTCTGCTCTCTGTAAATCTGTGTTTCCAATAAAATAAATCAATCTTAAAAAAATTGCCTCTCAATTAAAAACAAATGAATAAATCTTTGGAAACATAGTAAGTTATAGTGAAAATGAAAAATTGCACATCTTTTTTTCTTAAAGGATTTATTTATTTGTATTTGGAAGGTGGATTTACAGAGAGAAGGCGAGCCAGAGAGAAAGATTGTCCATCCATTGGTTCACTCACTGAACAGCTGTAATGGCCAGAGCTGAGCAGATTCAAAACCAGGAGCCAGGAGCTTCTTCTGAGTCTCCACATAAGTTTAGAAGACTGAGGACCTGAGCATTTCATGGTGAGGACTTGAGGGTAGATGCCATCTCCATGGTGTCTGCATGCGTGAGTAGGCACTATGGGTAAGCTGCCTGTGTGAGTGGGCTGATGATGAAGCTGCCACCAGCATCCAGTATCAGAGAGCCTGGTGAGTCCTGGCTGCTCTGCTTCGAGACCCAGCTCCCTGCTAATGTTCCTGCAAAGACAGCAAGATATGCCTCAAATGCTTGGACCCCTGCCCCTCTCATTGGACATCCATTGTGGGCATTAGGATAGTGAACTATTTTCACTTTCAAATAAATTCTTTAAGATATATTTATTTATGGGCCCAGCATAATAGCCTAGTGGCTAAAGTACTCACCTTACACAATTGGAATCCCATATAGGGGCCGGCTCTAATCTTGGCAGCCCTGTTTCTCATCCAGCTCCCTGCCTGTGGACTGGGAAAGCAAGAAGTTGCAGTCCAAAACCTGCACCCACGTGGAAAATCTGGAAGAAGTTCTGGACTCCTGGCTTTGGATTGGCTCAGCTCTGGCCATTGTGGCCACTTGGGGAGTGAATTAACAGAATGAAGATCATTGTCTCTTCTCCTCTCTGTTACATTTTCTAATAACATAAAAAAACTTAAAAAATATTTGTTTATTATTTGAAAGGCAGAAACAGAAACACATAGAGGGATAGAGAGACACACAGAAAGAAAGCAAGTATATATATATATATATATATACACACATATATATGTACACATACATACATATATATCGAGAGAGAGACAGAGAGACACAGAGAGACAGAGAGTGAGAATTTTCCTTATGCTGGTTCACTCCCCAAATGGCCACAAAGGCCAGGGTTGGGCCAGGCCAAAAACAGGAGCCTGGATTTCCATCCAGATCTCGCATGTGGATGGCAGTGGCCCAGGAATTCGGACCACCTTCTGCTGCTTTCCTTTGTACATTAGTAGGGAAATACAGGGGAAATGGAGTAGCTGGACCGGGAACAAGCACCTGAATGGAGAGCTGGCATCACAGGTGGAAACTTATTTCCTGTGCTTTCAAATAACTCTTTAAAGACTTTAAAATGTCTGTTTATTTTAGAATTTTCCATTTACAATTTTTGAAACATGATTGACAATAGATAGCTTGTACTACAGAAGCTAAATCCATGACTAAGGTAGACTCCAGCACAGATGTTTGCCATCTCGTGATCTCTTTGCACCAAGGATGAATAGCTGAAGGTATTTCATGAAGCTGCCATCAGAATACTGACCAGAACTAGTAATCACAAGGCTTGCTGGGGGAGAACCCGATTCTAAGATCTTTGGATTCTCTCCAGTGTTTGGTCAGAAACACAAGTTTCTTGTCACTGAGGCCCTCCATAGGTCCTCTCATACTGTGACAACAGCTTTCCTTTGAGCAAGCCAATCAAGAGTGTGAGAGAAGTTTCCAGAGACAGTAAGCATCATCTTTTTGGAAGTGTGCTTTCAAAATAAAACCCCCTGATCCTTGAGGCATTCTCTCTAACTGCAGCAAACCGGTAAATGCAGCTACACTTCCAGAGATGTATCAGTCAAGGCTAATAGTAATAGGAGCTGCAGGTATTTGAGGTTCTTCTTATAGATGCCTAGCACCATATTCCTTCTGGCTCCCATGCATCTGGTCCTTCTGGCATGCAACATGTATCCCCATACTATCAATGTCTGTGATTATGATCCCATTGCAATTTCAGCTCAAAGTTCAGAAATTCACTATTCTAATGAGGTTCAAGTATGGATAAAATGTCTTCCACTGTGTCTAAGTAGAACTTCTCAAGTATATCTCCTCCCTATCTGTACACCAGAGAAACCAACAAGAGAAGTTATCTGTCCCTATATATAAGCAACATACCATGAAGTGGGGTAGGGTAGGTACAGGAAAATTTCTATAGATGTTCTTATTCACAAAAGGGAAAATGCAGGCCACAAATAAGTCACTATCTTTTCAATCTAGATTTAAAAATGTATTCCTACCAGGAGGGACACTGTGGCACAATGGCTTAAACACTGCCCGAGACACATCCCACATCAGAGCCCCTGACTCAAGTCCCATCTGCTCCGCGTCCAGCCAAGCTTCCTGCTAATGCATCCTGGGATGCAGAAAATTATGACTAAAGTGTTGGGGCTCCTGCTGCCCACCTGTGAGATCTTGATGGAATTCCAGGCTGCTGGTTCCCATTTGGCCCAGCCTTGGCAATTGTGCACACTTGGGCTAAAGCAGGAGATGAATGATCTATGTCTCTCTTTATTGTTCCCTGTTGGTTGCCCTGCCTTTCAAACAGAGGAAAAGAACTAAATATTTATAGCAAATGATTCACATGAATTCTTAAATCTACTTGCAAAATATGTTTTAAACTCTGATTAGGTCTCAAACCTTAGGAAAAAATTCTCCTTCTATGAGCTGAAGAAGAACTTGGGTCTAACTGAGTAGTGCTCTCAAACATGACTTTTGCCCATGGAATTGGAGGGAATGGCTCCCAATGCTGTTTTTCATTTTGAACAGCAGTAGTTTTTTCAATCCAAATGGATTAATTTCTCTTACCATGCTTCTCTCAAGAGCTTTGTGGGCCTCCTCAGAATATTCCTGCTGTGTATTCCATTGAACAACAAGCATGCTTTAATATCCCTGGGAGATTAGTCGGAAAGCTCTTTGGAGAGCCTGCTGCTCACATGACGGTATCCATGAGACATGCCCCTAATCCAGGGACCATTGTGTAACTGGACAGTCATCTGAGACACCAGCAGTTGTAGTGGCCACAGCAGTCGGAGCTGTGCCAATCTGAAGCCAGGAGCCAGGAGCAGGGTACCATGCAGGTGTGGGGTACTAAGACTTTAGACCATCCTCGACTGCTTTCTCAGGCCACAGGGAGGGAACTGGGTGGGAAGTGGAGCAGCTGGGATTAGAACCGGCACCTATACGGGATCCCAGCTAATGCAAGGCGAGGACTTTAGCAACTAGGCTACTGCACTGGACCCAGCTTTGCTCTTTCTAATGTATCGCCAGGAGATTTATAATGCTGACCTGGGCTTCTCTCTATGCCACTTTTGTTGACTGCATTCTTGATATACCCTTCACGATAGAACCATTCCTTAATTTTGCATCATTGGCCATCTTGAGGGAGTAGAATTTTGCAATGCAGAGAGGTAGGGGGAGATAGAGGCAGAACGTCGATCTTTTGCACATTCTGACAGAGAATAATGAGAACAAGAGCAACCATTGCGAAACTATCTGTGTCCACAGGTGGTTTACAAAAGATAGCTTGACTTAATTAAGTAGAACAGGGTCAACTGTGTCTGGAATCTGAAGTTCACTGACTGCTGGTGCTGGAGACCAAGGTCAAAGCATGCATGCACTAGCCTGCAGTGGGCAATGGCCCAGGACCAAGACCCTTTTTGAATATCCTTGAGACAGTCATGTACTGACTTCTGGACTTAGGTCTCACTGTTGCTTCCTGACCATCATGCATTAGCTGGTTACCATGGGGTGTGGCTATGAAAATTAGGGCTGCATCAATTCCTGTAAGTTTATGCCATCAGCAGTTCAGTAAGGTGACTGAGTGAGCCTGCAGGCTTGTCCTTCCTTCTGCCAGACAAGGAGGCTTCACTCGGGCCTCCTACTTTTAGAAACTTATTTTGTATCACTGGCTCCCTTTTTTATTTTCTGAAACGTGCGCCTCCTCCTTCTCCACCTCTGTTCATGCCATGTGGGCAACCTTAACATCAAACTGTGTGGGGGCACCGCTAGGAAAATTACAAATCATTTTTAGTTTTGAACATAGATATCGAGATTCTGAACACAATAATATCAAGTGCAATTTTGCAAATGATCAACAAGAGAATCCATGATGACACACTGTGTATATTCCAGGCTTGTTAAGTTGATTTAGTGCTTGAAAATCAAGCAGTGTGGCTCATCATATTAACAGAATAGGGAAGAAAAATGGTAAGATAGTTTGCATAAATGCAGAAATTTTTAGATTAACTTCAACACACATCTATAATTTTAGAAAATCTCAACAAACTGGGAGTAGGAAAAAAAAAACTTTCTTAACTTGAAAAGCATCTATAAAAAGCCTACCGCAAGTGCCATATTTAGGAATAAAATGTGAAATCTTTTCCTTTGAGATCTGAAAATGACAAGAATTTTTCTATCATCTTGTTTATTTAATATCCTTTTTTTACATATTTCAGTGGTAGAATAGGCAATATTTATTTATTTTTTCAAAGATTTATTTTATTTTTATCGCAAAGTCAGGTATGCAGAGTGGAGCAGAGACAGAGAGGAAGATCTTCCGTCCGATGATTCATTCCCCAAGTGAGCGCAACAGCTGGTGCTACACCTATCCGAAGCCAGGAGCCAGGAACTTCTTCTAGGTGTACCACACAGGTGCAGGGTCCCAAGGCTTTGGGCTCTCCTCGACTGCTTTCCCAGGCCACAAGCAGGGAGTTGGATGGGAAGCAGGGTTGCAGGGATTAGAACCGGCGCCCATATGGGATCCTGGTGTGTGCAAGGCAAGGACTTTAGCCTCTAGGTCTCTGGGCCCACAAGCAATATTTAAAAGCATAACTATTTAAAAATGATAAATAATAAAAATCACTGTAACACAGTGAAATATCTTTATACAGGAATGGGACCCATCTTGTGGTGTAACGTGTTAAGCTGGCATCCAATATTGGAATTCTGATATGAGTCCTGGCCACTTGGCTTTCAATTCAATGTCTTGTTAATGCTCATGGGAAGTCAGCAAAAGACCATTTAAGTCCTTCATCCTTTGCCAGCCATGTGGAAGATTTGAATTGAGTTTCTGGCTCCTGAATTTGATCTGACCCACCCCTGGCTGTTGTGAACATTTGAGGAGTGAACCAGCAGGTGAAGACTATCTTTCCCTCTCTGCCACTTTGCCTTTCAAATGGAGAAATAAAAACATCTGAAAAATACGTGAAGAAAAACTAGGAGACTCGTCAAGAAGTTATAATCAATAAACACGTTCGGTGAGAGAGCTAGCCCACGATCATTTCAAACCATTGGGCTGTTGTAACATAAGACTATAGACTGAGTGGCTTGAGTAACTGTGCTACCTGACAGTGCTTGGGTCTGGGGAGTCTCAGATGCAGGTGCTGGTAGATCTTGAGTTCTTGTTTCCTGATACTGTGCTTGTGTGGTCTTTTCTTGATGCCTTTATCTGTTTTCTTCCTCTTCTGAGGATACCTACTCCATTGTGACCTCATCTATTGCCAACTACCTTGCAAATAAAACTTCCCAAGGACATCGCCTTGGGATTTTAGAATTCAGCTTACAGATTTTGGATCCTTCACTGTATAACAAAAAGTACACAAATGTGTGTATAATAAACAAAACAAATATTGGTTCTTTAAATTTTTCTAGAAAATAAAAAATTATTGAGAATTCAAGATAGCTAAAAGAGAGACTCTGCATTTGCCTCTGTCATAGAGAAGAACTGGAACAACAAAGAAAGGACTGTAGTTTAAGGAGATTGACTGAGAGAAACTTTAGTTAGGGAACCCTGGGGCAGTATTGTGGTCTAGCTCATCGAGCTGCCACCTGCAGCACCAGCCTCCCTTGTAGCTGCAGGTTTGACTCTGGACTGCTCTACTCCCAACCCAGCTCTCTTGTGCATGGCTGCGAAAGAATCAGGGGATGGCCTTGGGTCACTGTATTCACTTGGCAGATGCAGAAGTTCTGGCATCTGGCTTTTGCTTGGCTCAGTCCTGACCACTACAGCCATTTGTCCCCCACCCTCAGTAATGTTGCCTTTCAAATAAATAAGATGATGATGATGATAATTATTTTAAAAACATGAACCTTAGGGTCTGCTGTGATAGTTCAATTGGCTAATCCTCCCCCTACAAATGCTCTCATCCCATATGGTACTGACTTGTGCCCCAGATTTCTACTTCCCATCCAGCTCTCTGCTGTTGACCTGGAAAAGCAAAGGAGGATGACTCAAAACCTTGGGAGCCTGCACCCACGTGGGAAATTCAGAAAATGCTCCCATCCCCTGGCTTTAGAATGGCTCAGTTCTGGCTGTTGTGGCCACTTGGGGAGTGAACTAGGGGATGGAAGACCTCTCTGTCTCTCCTCACTGTAAATCTGACTTTCCAATAAAAATAAATAAATCTGGGCCTGGCGGTGTGGCCTAGCACCTAAAGTCCTCACCTTGAATGCCCTGGGATCCCATATAGGCGCCGGTTCTAATCCCTGCAGCTCCACTTCCCATCCAGCTCCCTGCTTGTGGCCAGGGAAGGCAATCGAGGACGGCCCAATGCATTGGAACCCTGCACCCGCGTGGGAGACCCGGAAGAGGTTCCTGGTTCCCGGCTTTGGATCGGCCGTTGTGGCTCACTTGGGGAGTGAATCATCGGATGGAAGATCTTCCTCTCTGTTTCTCCTCCTCTCTGTATATCTGACTTTGTAATAAAAAAATAAATAAATCTTTAAAAAATAAATAAATAAATCTTTTTTTAAAAGTCGTGAACCCTAAAGTGCACAGAGATTCGTAAAATTTGCCAAAAGAGAGGAACAGGGATTCCTGTAACTCCTAATATAGCTTCCTGGCTGGAATACTCTGCCTTGCCAGGAGAGGAAAACTGCAAAACGTAGTCACGTGATTGCTACTGCAGCTGTGGAATGTGTTCATTGGTATCTAATTCCCCAAATTTTCCTACATCCATCCTGTCTGACTTGGAAAAATCCATACTTGCACTCTACTATCCAGGCTTGTTGGCTGCCAGCACACAATTTCTAGCATAACCTGTTATTCCCAATTATAGCTGGGTAAAACCCAGCATCTTACCTGGAGCCAGCAGCTCTGGGACTATGAGAGTTGATGCTGTATCTCCGGAGCTTTTCACACTCATGTTGTGGGACCTGCATTTCCCATCCATGCTTTCCATGCTATATCCTCATCATAGCCTGTGCTCACATTGTGGAATCTGGACAAAATCCCATTCACATCTCACAGTGCTTGGACTGTGCCTGCCACTGTAAGCAGGAGTAGCAGCCGGATGTTCCAGGAGGGCCTGAGGAGGATTGCACTGACATCGCATAGCTCTAGGATCACAGGGATAGGTGCCACAAGTCCCGTCAGGACTTAGAGTTCCCTGCTGGAGGCTGGGGACACATTCTTTTGGAAATCAGTGTCCATTACAATGTCAGACCACTAACTCCACAACAGTTGCCAAGTAAACAGTTGAAACAGTCATAGACACCATTGACATGGATTATAGCTGGAGAAATCAGAATCAAATCCAAAGCCATTACCCAGCAGACATCTCACATCTGTTTAAATGACATATCCTTCTCCAGTAAAAGCTACTTGATACAGAGAGGTAACCGTCATGCCGGGTGAATGGTCATCAACCCAGGGACATGGGACGTGTGAAGAATCAAGCAAGCACAACATCTCAAAAAGAGCACAGCAGATTTCCAAAAACAGATCCTGACTTGAAAGAAATATGGGATTAACGAAATATTCAAAATGATTAAATATAATGAGATGGAAGAGAGTATATTTAGACAATTCCAAGAAATGAAGACATGTCCAAAAACAATCAACAAAAAGTAGAAGCAACTTAGAAGGACCAATCAGAAACTTGGAACTGAAATCTTTGAGGAAATGAACAAATAATACAATTGAAGCCTTCAACAATGCAAAAGAGCAAACCAAAGACTTTTTTCTTCTCAAAGACTAGGCTTTTGAAATAACACCCATCAGGAGAAAAAAAATTAAAGATTAAAGAATTAGTAACAATGAAACCCTGGGAGGCTTATGGGATGGAGTTAAGCAAATGAAGACACCTGGAAAAGAAATTGGAGAGATACTGAGAACTCATTTACTGAAATAATATCTGAAAACTTCTAAGTATTCAAAGAGATGTGAGCAGTTATAGGAAACTCAAAGGACTCTGCCAAATGCTATCCAAAAAGAGTATTTGTGCACATTTGCATTTTTACAGTCAAATAGTCAAAAATTAAAGAAGAGAATCCTAAAGAAAATGAGAAAAATATCTAGTTGTATGAGGGAATATCCACTAGACTAACAGCAGATTTCCCAGTGGAAACCTTACTGGCGGGAACAGAGTGGCACAATAAATGTAAGATTTGAGGTTTTGGAAGAAAAGACTGCAAAGGAAGAATTCTATATCCAGCGAGGTTATTCTCACACACATGAAATCAGTTGAAAAAAGGAGACATTAATGCTGATACTATAGAAATACAAAGGGTCGTATGTGAAGGACTCTAGTCAGAGAAACATTTGGAAGAGAAATGGGTAAATCTCTGAACCCACGTTTCTTACAAATACTAACCAGCAATATATAGAAAACCTAAATTATTCAATTAAAAGTAGTGAGATGGAAGCAGTTAATTTAAAACTTTCATCAAAGAAAAATCCAAAACTTGATGGCTCCATGACTATTCTATAAAATGTTGTGTAAAGAACTAATATTTCTCAAACTGTTTAACAAAAGAAAAAAATTGAGCTCCACCAAATTCTTTTTATAATGCCAACATGATTCTGATACCATGAACATGTAACGCAAGGAGAAAACTGTACATCAATATCCTTGATGAATACAGTTGCAAAAATTCTCAGCCAACTGAATCCAAAAGTATGCACCATGACCAAGTGAAATGTATTCAGGAGATGCAAAACAGGTTGTCATTTGAAAATCAGTACATGTAATAAAATACATCGATAGAATGAAGAACAGAAATCATATAATCTCATCAGCATGTTTAAAAACATTGGTACGAGCCAGCAAATCTTTTTTGTTAAATCTCCTAACAAATTAGTTATAAAAATGTACTTCAAAGTAATGAAGCACTTATGTGGCAAGTCTAAAGCAAACATCAGCCTCAATAGGAAAAAAGAAACAAAGTTGAAACACTTGACCTAAGCTTACAAAAAAACAGGCCATCCACTTTCATCCCTCATTCAGTGTTGCTCTGAGAATCTTTGCAACAACAACAATTAGGAAAGGCAAAGAAATAAAGAGAAAGCAATGAAGAAATAAAGTTGAAAAGCAGGGAGTCAAATCATCAGGCTTTAAGATGACGTGATTTCACTCATGGAAAAAATGGAGGCACGCCAGCTAGAACTGACAGGTGGATTAAGTAAAATTGCAGGAAACAATATCAGTGTACCAAAAATGACAGAATTCTTACATGTAAATAACAATCTTGCAGAAGGGTAAATCAGGAAAGCAGCTACAAACATTTAGAAATGCATTTCCCCAAAGAAGTGAACAGTTTCTACAATGGAAACAATAAAATGTTGATGATCAAAATCACAGAGGACCCATGAGAAATGAAGAGAGACTCCACTTTGGTGAAATGGCAGAATTCGTGTTGTTAATGTTCACAGGCCCCAAACAAGCTGCACACTCAACCTAATCAAAACAACCATAACATTCTCCATAGAATCAGAAAAAAAAAAGCTTGCAATGGAAAAGAATAGTGATCCGGACAGTGAATCCACGTACGTATAGCCGACTGATGTTTGACAAATGGGCCAGGAACATATTTTGGAGGAAGGCTAATCTTTCCAACAAATGGTGCTTGGAAAACTGACTCTATGTATGTATATTAAAAAAAGCAAATTTGGATCCCTACCTTTCATACACAAATATCAAATCGATATGCATCGGAGACCTAATTTCAAGATGTGAAACTGCAATTATTCAGGGAAAAAAAACAAACGAAGGGAAACGCATGAAGACAGTGATGGCGGCAATGATTTTCTGGATGCAACTTCTTTTGTAAGTACCAGCAGCAATAGCAAAAGTAGACAAATAGAACTTCACCAACATACATCAAAGCTTCTGCTCAGGAAAAATAAAAATAGCAGAAACATCCAGAACAGTGTGTGAAAATATTGGCAAGCCATTTATAAGTAAAATGGCTTAATATCCAGAACATGGAACAATATAAAAAAACCCAACCACCCAACAATCAAACTAGTTAGGAAATTGGAAAAGAATCTGAGTAGACTTCTTAAAAAAAAAGACAACAAATATACATTAGCAACAAATAAAGATTCTCAATATCATTAGCCACAAGGGTAATGCAAATATCATGCACAATGAGGGTTGATCTCGCCTGTGAGAATGGCCGTTATCCCAAAGACTGAGAGAAACCACTGCTGGCAGTGGAGAAATGTTTCTATGCTGTTAATGGGGATGCAAATCGGTACAGCCAACATGCAAAGCATCATAAAGATGTCTGAAACAGCCAGAAATAGCATTGCCAAAGGATCTTCAAGCTCACCCCTGGGTATGTATCCTAAAGTTACAAAATGATTCCATCAATGGAATATCTTCTCTCCATGTTTATAATAAATGGCTAAAGAGATTGTGAAATGTATACATGATGGAATATTTTTTACCCACAAAAATAATGAAATCCTGTCATTTGTAACAATATGTATGGATGTGGAGGACATCACATTAGGTTAAATAAGCTGGGGGAAGAAATAGATGCTGCCTGCTCTTCCACGTGTGTGGAAGCTGAAGAATCTCAGAGGACAGAGGAAGGATGACTGGGGGCTGACGGAGACTTGGGGAGTGGAATGAGGTAGGAAGGAAGAATTCCTGGTGTCATGCAACACGGAGGGATAATTGGAGTGCACAGCAATGGATCACATATCTAGAAAAAGAAATGCAAATTGCTGTCTTGAAGAAGGGCATTTTGATGACTTTGATCATTATACAGTAGAGATGTGCATTGAAATGTCCTACTGTACCTTACAACTATGTATCATTTTAATTACTAAAATAAGGCCACGAGCCAGGAGCTTCTTTCCAGGTCTCCCATAGATGTACAGGGTCCCAAAACTTTGGACAATCTTCTACTGCTTTCTCAGGCCACAAGGAGGGAGCTGGATGGGAAGTGAAGCAGCCAGGATATGAATTGGAGCTTATATGGGATCCTAGTGGATGTAAGGTGAGGATTTAGCTACTAGGCTATCGTGCCAGGCCCACTAAAATTATTTTGGAAGGATATTAAAATTAAAAAGACGTCCTCTACAAAGACATAATAATACCTGAAAGTACGTTAGCAGAGGTGTCTAAGACTAATACACAAACTTGTAAAATTTGATTAGAATCAAAGAAGACCTAAAGGAGTCGAAAGGAATTCTAGGTCTGAAGATTGAGAGATCTGATCAATGTTGATGAAAAAACAATTGAGCAAGCGCACAGGGAGAAGTTGGGTGTAAAGTGTTTGGAGGTAACCAGTACTCCAAGCAGCATGTGATCATTGTCCATATCTGAGTATTTCCCCTTCAACCTGTTCTTTCTATTTGAAAGTCAGAGCCACAGAGAGAGAGGAAAAGAGATCTTCTATCTGCTGGTTCACTCCTTCGATGGCTGTAATAACCCGGGTTAGGCCAGGTGAAAGCCAGGAGCCATGAGCTTCATCCAGGTCTCCCATGTGAGCAGCAAGAGACCAAACACTTTGGCCATCTTCCTCTGCCTTTTCCAGGCTGTTAGCAGAAATCTGGATTGGAAATGCAGCAGCTGGAACATGAACTGTACTCATAGAGGCTGGTAGTATCATGGGCTTTCCCTGCTTTGTTACAACTCCAAACCCTCTGGGTGTCTATGAACGCTCTAATCTTGAATTTCGTAACTCTGTAAGAGAATGTTTCCTTTAATGATAGCCTGCACAGAACACCTTCATTTACGCAGTGCAAATAAATGAACCTCATCTGCAGGGACAAGTTGCTGCCACTAATGTCATATGAAACTGATTTAATTCAATATTTCAAATAACTATTTGCAACACCCTGACAGGTGCTGTCATGCTCTAACACCTCTTTTTTTTTTGTTATGGCACTCTAATAGACTAAAATGATATCACGTTAATGTGATATGAGATGACATAGAGTTGAGGATGTAATACACTGGTCCCTCAATCAGAATGACAAAAAAAAAGTGCTGATAGGAACTGCCAACAGTTCTCCGTATCCAAAGGGGAGCTATTTTGACTGTCCAGTTTGGGGGGGCTGATTTCAGCTGCCACTGTGAGTTTCACGTGCAGGGTAAGGTGTTCTTTCACTAGCCCAACTGTGGAGTTGATAGGGTTAGGAGAGAGCTAGTCCAAGGGGATGGGGAGAATAGAGGGAGTTACAACCAAACACGGCTTTCCCCAGAAAAATTAAATGAGATCATTCATGTCTGAGTGATGAAAAACCTGAACTGTGAGTCAATACCTCTCAATACTTACATATCTCTTTTACAAGATCTGGTTACTTAACTTTCCTGGATCTATGCTTTCTGGTCAATAAGCAATCTGAATTGTAATAAGTCATTATTGCCATTTCAAATGAATTCATAGACAGCGAATACCATGCGTAAAGCAACCTGGTGTGAGTAAGACAGGATGCCCGAGACTGAAGGAAACAGGAACCATGTAAGCACCAATTAAAAATTCAAAAAATTGCTTTCTAACGCTAGCAAGTGCACATCTAGATTTGCAAACCCTCCTTTAAAGAAATTGTAAAATTTCTTCTGACTTGAACATTGAAATGCAAACTGTCCCCAAGACATTTGTTTATTACATGGCATAATCAAATTCCTCAAGCCTTAAGTTGAGAATTGTGCCCATGTTTATAGCAGCTCAATTCACAACAGCTAAGAAATGTAATCAACCAGTTGCTAATCAGTGGATGACTGGATAAAGAAAGTGTGTATACACACACATGTAGATATGTATGTAAAATGTATATACATGCTTACATACATACATACACACACACCAAGGAATATTACTCAGCCATAAAAAAATAACAAATTTTATCTTTTGCAGCTAAATGGATGTAATTGGAAACTGTTATGCTTAGTCAAAAAAACCAATCCCCAAAAGACAAATATGTTTTCCCTCATCTGTGATAACTAATACACAAAATAAAAATAATATTAGCTATAGGTGTGAAAGTGACCTCTTGGGATTTGATTATTTGATTATATCCTTTGATTATGTGTCTGAGACACAGGGGGTGTTTGTTTTGTTTTTATTTTTGATCTTTGGTATTATAATTTTCTATATACCGTGAGTTGGTATCTTTACATAATGGAGTGCTAAACCTGTGATGTCAAAGTGAGATGAAAGCATGCTCTTTTAAAACTGGAGAAAGAAATAAGGAAGGAGGACGGTGGGTAGGGAAAGCAGGCAAGAGGGAAGTAAAATCTGCATTGCAATCTATGTGAAATTTGCCAGTTTATAAAAATTAAGAAAGGAAGACGGGAGAGATTTATTTTATTTATTTGAAAGGCAAAGTTAGAGAGAGAGAAAGTCTTTTGTCTGCTGGTTCACTTCTCAAATGGCACAACAGCTGGAGCTGGTTCACCAGGAAACTCAGAGCTTGGAATTCCACTAAATCTTCCACGTGGGTGCCTAGGACCCAAGTATGTAGGCCATCTTCTGCTGTTCTCCCCTATACATTGACAGAGAGTTGGATGGCAAGCCAGGACTCAAATAATCACATCCCTGGCATTTCATATAGGGGCTCAGCTGTGCCATAACACCAGCTCCATGACAACCATGATTTTTTTTTGTTAGTATCATGATGCCTCAGTGTTATGTTTATATAATACCACTCTACTGCCTCATGACTGTTGCTGTCTTCTCCCAGGCAAAAAGAGAAGACTAAAGATACCTAACCTCTCTAGAATCCAAATCAAGAACTTTGTCTCTCATTCATTGATCAGAAATGGATTTTATGGCCCCAGTGGCAAATAAGCACTGGAAAGCAGATCTTTCAGAATTAGGGATGGAAGGGTTACTGGATCCTTCAGACTGAAAGTCTTGGCAGTTTATGAAGGAGCCCTATAATAAGAAATATCAGCTGAATATTGACAGGCAGCTTGTAAGAGTGCTATGATGACCATGAGTTAAATGTACATGGCATATAGTCTTCCCACTAATGTTGTGGGAAAATTTCTGCTCCTCCCATTTACAGAAGCAAAGGCTAAGCAGTGAAGGAAAAATGACTTTCTCAAGAAGTGACAGCTAGAAAGTGGCCCAAATGTTGGACTAAAAGTGTTGTTCCTCTAATTTGGAAAAAATGAGCTGATTGTTTACTCTTGTCTTTTGGAAGCAATTAGAAAATGTTACATTCAATGTAACATTGCATTTAATGTCCAGTGGTACAGTTAAAACATGTTATTTGGATTCAGAGAAGGAAGCATCAACGTCAAGATCTTAAATAGGCAGTTGTATTTAGTGAGGTAAGAAGTGTAAGAAAGAATGCAAGTTCTGAACCACATTCTGTGACTTCTACATTGACATTTCAATTATTAGTTTTTATACAACCAGGTTCTATACACCTTAAAATGGCTATAGATTACTATTCAGCTGTCTCATGTCTATTTTAATTTTAGTATTTAGCAGTTTATAGTGTTGAAGCATGTTTTGCTGAATCTGGCTGTTTTGCATTCTTTTTTTTTTCTCTTTTAACATATTAGTTACTCAATATCATGTCAACTAATTCCATAACGTTATAAATTGTTACTGATGTAATGTCAGGGCTTTTAATTAATTGGGGTGATACTCTGCCGGCTCTACCTTCAGACCAGAGATGGTCTCCCCAAGAAACTGTGGAACTTATCTGGACAATCAGATGCCAGACTCTATGCTTGGTATATGCTTGCAATGAAGGAATCTCAACTGAATTTGAACTGTGGTGATGCAACAAGGTGGAGGAATCTGCCAGGGGTAGTTGTGGAGGGGTGGGGGGAATCCCAGTGCCTATAAAACTGTGTCATATAATGCAAAGTAATCAATAAAAAAAAAAGAAGTGTAAGAAAGAAGTGTCCCTGGGTTTACGCTCTGTCCCAGTACCCAGAGAGCTTTCCTCATTGACACACACAGAGGATGATCATGAAAATGTGCTTAAGTGTGTGTAAGTGCCCTTTAACCCACCACAACACTGTGTGATCACCTTTGTTTCATGTGGAACCATGTAGCTTGATAATTTTATACATTTTTATCAGTGTTGTAGTTGCCTATATTGAAAGCTGAGGTTGTAAGCTCATTAGCAGGTCAGATGCCAATCTCTAAAGTACTACAAAATGGGTTTATCCATTACCCTGCCTTTGATGTTAATGTCTTATGAAGAACTTATTTGGGAATATTTTCAAAGTAATAGCAGGTATAGGGAAAACAAACAAAAGTTTCAATAACTGCTCTTCGTCATTAACCTAATGGAATTTCCTAGAATATCATTTACTGAATAGGTAGGTATTCTTTTTAAAAAGTTTCTTGAACTGAATTGAAAAAGAGAAAAAGTTGAGGGTATTAACAACCTTAGCACTACTTGTATAGATAAGATTTAGAGCATTATCATGAACTAATGTCAATATAATTCTTGGGGTCTTGGAGATCTAGGATCTACACAGCAAGTGATAGTAATTGTAGGATATCCTGAATTTCTTGATAACTCCTTACTTATTAATAATACTTTCTGTCTCTCTCTACTTCTCAGCAATTTTAAAATATCATACCCATATACTTATTGTGGGGCATTTGATTTTATTTTTGCTTTTTAGTTTATTTTATATATAACTAAGATTGGTATTGTAATTGACCTTTCCAGGAACAGTAGTTTATGTTTTCTTCTGTTCTCACATTTCTGGAAAGATAGCAATGTCGAGTGTAGGGAGGAAGTGACAGAAACAGCTATGTGGGTTTCTCCTGGTGAAGCCAAATTGAAGGGTGGGCGGGGTGTAGAGTGTGCCTCGTAATGGCCTGTCTGCTTAATGCCACCTAGGAAAAGCTTGGAATGAATTCCAAGGCGAATGCTGAACTGTTTCCACTCTAGATAAATGGGCATTTTGCAACTCTAAGTTGGAATGGATTCAGAGCTTCATTTGTATTAACAATTATCTCA
This sequence comes from Ochotona princeps, assembly GCF_030435755.1. Lineage (NCBI taxonomy): Eukaryota > Metazoa > Chordata > Mammalia > Lagomorpha > Ochotonidae > Ochotona > Ochotona princeps. Next base: position 7,114,202 of record NC_080839.1, on the reverse strand, counting down.
CTGAAGTCATGGCTAGTTGGTACTGAAATACTAGAACTGGGTGGATTTTATTAATAAAAATGGTTACATTGATCATTTGGTGACATGTAGACAATTTAGTCATCTCAATGAAGTTCTTGTTTCCCTGTAAGAACAGATCATTAACCAGTTGTCTTGGTCTCACTCCAACCCTGAGTCAATCTGAGTGTTGTAGCCAGCTTTGATTTCTCTGGTGAATTCTGCGTTCTCAAGATAGAGGAGGCTCTGTTGCCTTCCTGGTTTTCATTTGAACTGGAACTCTCATGAGATGTCACCATCACAAGTGGCAACCACATGATTGCACCACAACACTGGCTCCTATCAAACTCTGACCTTTGTTAAGCACAGACCTATCCAGCACAATTTGTATTTCTTCCCCTTGTTGGTCAAAGAAGGCACCTGGAGTTATCAGGAGATGGCGTGACTGTGTTGACTCAGATACTATCTTTTGCTGTGAGACATAACCCATACTGAATTCTTCTTTTTCATTGTACTTCCGCTAAAACAAAAAAATGTTCAGTTGTTTATTTGAGAGGAAGAGGGAGTGAGAGACAAAATGTGAGAGCAAGAGCAGGAGGGAGAAGGAGTGTTCCCATCTGTTGGTTGCCCACTGAGCTGTCCTCAGACCATGGCTGAGTCTGCTCTCCTGGGCGACAGGGATGAAGTGACTTGAGCCGTCACCACTGCTTTGTGGGGTCTGTATGACTTGAGCCAGAGGTGGGAATCAAATCCAGATGATCACGTGTGGAACATGAGCATTTTCATCATTAGGCTAAAAGCTTTCCCTTGCCTTTATTTTTAATTAAAAAGTTCAAATCAAAAAAAGTTTTTTTTGCTTAAAAATAAGCTCTCGTACACACACAGTTTGAGAATACTAATCTAACAGCACAAAATTGAAACACTCCAGAATTTGAAGCTTTTTTTGAGCAACCAACATGTTGACATGCGTAGAAAAGTTCACCTTACCTCATCTGAAAATTCTTAGTCAAGGCACAGGGGTACTAAAAATATTTTTTGAAATTACCTTCAGGCTATGTGCATATAATGTATATAAAATGTGAATGCATTTCAAGTATAGAATTGGATTGGTTCTTCTCCCACGTCACCTGTTATGCAAATGCAAATATTTTAAAAATCCTAACAAAATCTGAAAACTGGTTAAACATTTCAAGTAAGAAGTACTTAGCCAAAAACATTCATCTCTCTGATTATCTATGCAAGCCTGTGAGGTCAGTGGTAATACAGTTCCCATTTGAACATGAGAAATCATGGGTTTAGAGTTTAGTCACTTGCCTGTGTCCCGTTACTACCGCACTGCTCTCCCACATTCTCTAGCCCTCACACCTGGCTCTCACTAATGGAAATTTCTAATAGACTGCACCACCAGGCAGCAGAGTGCCACAGTCACTTGGCTATGACCCCAAATGAAACCTGCCCCCCAGAGAGTGGCTAGGGCTCCACATCTTGTGAGAATCTGAGCTCATTAGAAACTAGAACACCTTCTCTGGGAAATTTCTTTAGCATTTGAAAAAATATGAACCAAAATCCAAACGCTGGGTGCCCTGTGGTGAGGAAGTAGAGACACAGGCATCTGGGAGCCAATTGGAGGTTTTATAAGATTTTCTGTTTTCTCCAGGAACATGGTTTGTCTGTCCTTCCAGCTACTGCTGTCTCCTTGCCCTGCCGTTCCAACACTGGCAGACTATTTGAACATTCGCAGCTACAGAACACGAATTCTTGGGATTATGGTGGCCACAAAGACCTCCCCCTCAACCTCAAGTTCTCAATGAGGCGGGTCCCAAGTTCAGTTTCATCTCAGGGTAACTTTGAGATTAGGCGCATCCTCAGACCTCCTCAGCCCTGGCTATATTTGCCTGTGAGAACACAGAAGATGAAATAATTAGTAAAACCGTTTCTGTGATTCTTCTGATTCACCCCCAAATCCAGCGAGTAAATGAAGAGTTCAGTTGGTGACCTCTGGGGTTGGCACCTGCCTAGAAGGAAACACAAACCTCTGTGTTAATTTCATATTCCTGTCAGGATTTCTTACACCCATTCTTTTCCTTCTTCTTTACGGGAGAGAAGAAAATGTAAAATACTTCAAATTAAAGTTCTGTTAACTAAAGCTTCATTTACAGAATAAATATTTCTACTGACATTTAACTGATTATATCAATTTTGAAGTTCAGATTTTAATAAGGTATTACCAAGCTCAAGAATAAACAAGCTAATCAGACCTCGTTTCCTATTTCCTTCTTTGTATTAAATGATAAGTGAACTTAAAGCTGTGCTTTGTCTTATTAATATCTGCTAAATATGGATGAATTACTGAATATATATTTATTCTTAAACTCATTTGGAGGCAAATATTTACAAGGCTTTTCTCTTATAATCTGATTTTAATATCTCAACTGAAACTGATTCATGACACGTGACTTCAGATGTGGTGTTAGTTAAAGAGGCCAAGAATTAATGAGCTGATCCTATCAAGGGCTTCTTGAAACTGATTTTGAAAAGGGAGAAATATTCTTATCCAGTTAATCAAAATTTAATTGTAGGAATTTTCATGGCAAATATCAGAGTACCACATAAACAAATCTTTAATAATTTTGCATGTGCATATATTTGGTTTAACTGTGTTAGCTGAATTAGAAACTCTGGAAGATTCTGTACCACCAAGTGAACTTCATGCCTAGCTCACAGGAGTCTGGAGTTAATTACTGAGCAAGTAGGTAAAATATGTTTCCTGGAAATCTTTAAACCTTGCTGGTATTAGATATGAGGCAGGGTGGGTTGATGAAAATAAATGAAATATTTGAAGGCTAAAGAGTGTTACAGTCTACTCATTTGTAACTAGAGTTAGCATCTTCTCAGGTACATCAGAGGGTATACAATCCTCTTTATGTAAGTGATTTACAGTTACAGATGATTAAACAATTCTGTTGTAATGCACAAGATACTCAATTCCCTGGGAAGTGACTCAGAAATGTTTATTGAGTGGAAGGCAGTGAGCAAAGTCTGTGTGGTCTTACTTACCGTTTCCTCCTCCAAGAGTTTAGTGGTAGTTGTTTGTGAAGAATGTCTCCTATAACACAAAAGTCAGTTAACACTAATATGTATGTTTTTTCATCTGTTTTTAAAAGGTAGAAGATTGAATTAGCATTCAATATATATACACATATATTTACTTATATGAGTTTAGAAAGAATTATTTAATATTATTTTCTAAGATTATTTATTTTTTTATTGGAATGTCAGATATACAGAGCAGAGACAGAGAGGAAGCTCTTCTGTCCGTTGATTCACTCCCCAAGTGGCTGCAATGGACAGCGGTGAGTGCATCTGAAGCCAGGAGCCAGGAGCGTCTTCTGGGTCTCCCACTTGGGTATAGCGTCCCAAGGTTTTGAGCCATCCTCCACTCACTTTGCAGGCCACAAGCAGAGAACTGGGTGGAAAGCAGGGCTGCTGGGATTAGAACCGGTGCCTATATGGAATCCCAATGTGTGCAAGGCAAGGACTTTAGCCACTAGGCTACCAGGCAGGGCCCTAATGTTAAGTTTCGATAGAGAAATATTTCAGATCCTGGGTCAATGAGGGTCAAACGTGTCCAGAAAAGCACAACATGCACTGTGTGTGTGTGTGTGTGTGTGTGTGTGTACACAGAAACAAAAGGGTAGACACACACAAATGACATATATGCATGAAACATAGAGAGTAGTTAGGTAACTAAGTAGAGATAGACGGAGCTGAAGGAATTGGCTTATGTGATTGATTGCATTGCTAAGTGCAAATTACAGGTTCAGATGAGCAGACAGAAATGTCGTCAGGATTTTGTGTTTAAGTCCACCTTGGGACAGAAACCCACCTTCCTGGGGACTTCAGTCTTTTCTCTTAAGACCTTCAGCTCATTTGATGAGGATCACCCACATTATGGTACAACTGTTCCATTCAAAATCCTACTAATCTATGAGTTAATTCATCTAAGTAATAGCTTCTTAACAACATCTAGATTAGAATTTCATTAAAACACTAAGCATCAGTGCTAAATCAGTTTGAGACTTAAAATTTAGCATCAACATATTAAACATGGGCATGTTTTAATTTCTTTAAACATTGCTTTTCTCATTTACTTATTTACAATTTGACAGAAGTTGAAATGTTAAAAGGATTTGGTCATGTGAAAAATAATTGGGCAGAGTTCTTTGTTATATCAATCCCATCCTATCTTTCTTCTCTACGAAGAGTTGCGGACTTGGGGGAGTCCAATTTAATCTGAAGGTTAACTTCTTTCCTTTTATGCTGTCTTTGACAATGAGGCTAATACTGTTTGCCCAAGTGTCAAGGCAATAAGTTAGAACTGATGAGTACACTTGGAGATTTTGATGATTAGGTTTCTGTTTCATCATGACTGGGGTAGGATGCTCAGGTACTTGATCAGACTCTTGTAGATGTTTCCATGTAAGTATCTGGGATGCAACTGACTTTCATACGGTTAGACCTGAGGAAGGCAACTGTCCTCAACTGTGGATGGGCCTTTTCCAAGAAGATGACAGCTTGAATGGCATGAAGTCTGACCTTGCCCAACAAGAACGGATTTTGCCAGCCGATGGCTTTGGAATTGAACCGTAGCTTGTCTCTGGGTCTCTAGCTCAGCTTGATAGACTATCCTGCCATGTGGACTTGCATCCCCTCAGCTGTGGGAGTCAATTCTTCAATGTCCCTCTCCATCCTGATGTGTTTCTAATGCAGGAGTGATAAGCAGAGCTATCCACAGAGGGTCAATGACACTGGCTTTTTGAGATTTCCACCATTCACAGCCTACAAATGCAATTTGATTTTTTAAAAGTTCCATAGCAGTAGTAAAATTCAGACAGGTTCAACAAAGACTCAAGGGGTTTTCCTATTTAATCTGTTTAGTTCTTTTTTTTCATTTTTAAATTTTTTATGATAATTTCTATAGACTCAGGGATTTTCCTTCCCTCCTTCCTCATTTCTTCCTCCCCAACTGATTTCCTCTGTATTATCGCAATAGTATAGTCCTTCAACAATAGTCACAAGTCCATCATTCTGCAATTTAACTGTATACTACATTGTAGGTATAGACAATGGTAGGATGCCAAGATATTTTCAAGACATTTTTAAGCAGTTTCATTGGGAATTCAACTTTTATCAAGAAGTAGAGATGCATACTGCAAGGTAGCATCACTTTTCAATATTCTTGTCTCCATTATGCCATTCTTCTAGATGAATATATATATTCATATATATATATATATATGCATATTTACATTTTCACCAAACATAATGGTCTCTAGTTGGGACCATTTGGTGCAAATGGTACAATTTCGTTGTTTTAATGGCTGAGTAGTATTCCATTGAGTAGATATACCACAGTGTCTTCATCTATTACTCTTTTGACAGGCATCTGGATTGTTTCCATGTCTTCACACTTATAGATTGTGAATCAGGAGAATAAAGATCTTTCTTGCTGTTTCTTCTCCTCTGTAAACCTACCTGTCTGAGAAAAATGAATAAATCATAAAAAAAGAAAATATAAATGCATTTTGTTCCATGCCCTCATCTACACGAGAAAATATGAAAAACAGAGCAGAATTCTTAAAAGAGAACAGAACAAAATCAGATGAAGAAAGCCTGCTTTCAAACTAGGGATGTGTTAAGACAACACTCAGTGTGAACTGGATCTCATATTGGAGAGGCTGATGAAGGAGAAAGTGGGGACTCCAGCTGGTAGGAAGGGAAACACCAAGTGCACGTTGGAAAGTGGAGAGGCTGCATTCAGAGGAGGGTGTTGTACATGCAGCAGGAAACAGGCAGCAATGCAGCAAAGGAGTTGGCAGCCTGCTACCGAACCACCTGATGCCAGGTGAAGGAGCCAGGAATTAGATCTTGGAGCAGTGTTTCAAGCAAAACCAGGCTCGCAAGTCTCCCCTATTGATGCCAGTCTGCAACTCCTACCTGGGGTCCCAATATTGACCTTGATTCATCCCGTGACTGATGTGGACCGCGTGGCACGTTCCTCACACCACATCTGACATTCTGCTTGTAGTATATGTACAGGACGTGGCACACTATTATTTTGAGACATCATCAACATCATTATCTGTTAAGTGAGCAGAAACATAAAGCAAAATTAGTTATAACCGTATGATTGGAGATGTAAAAGTATAACTGAGTGAAAAATTTATCTGAGTGAAGAACATTCAGCAGTTCCCCCCCTCTCATTCCAGACATGCAAAAATGATCAGCCAAGGAATTTGACAAATTTCTTAAGACAAGCATTAAGCAAAAGTGGCTAAGAAGAATATTCTTTGTTTAAAATATTTGCTAGGTTAAGAAACAATCACCATGGTCTTGATAAAATGAAGCTCTTTTTTTTGTGGTACATAAGCAGTTCTGAGGAGGCACACAAACTAACAGGTCCATGAAGACATTCTCAGGCCCCCCAAAATCAAGAATTATAATGCAGTGTAAATAAAGAAAAGCTATTTTATAAAAATAATGATTTTTTAAAATTTCATGAAATATTGTTACACAAGGATGAACGTAACACCCAACTGTGCTGTTTCATTGCATTAAGACTTCATTTTTATTTTCTTGAGGTAATTATTTATTGATTTATTACTCCTTTTCCCTTTAGAAAATATTCAAACACACAGAGATGTTGAAAGAATAAAGCATGAACGCCTTCAGTCTGTCTGCTAGTCTCACTAACTCTTAACATCCTCTCACACCCGTTCTGGGCCTCTTGCCTCCTGTATGTAGAGACATCCAACAGAAGTTCTCAGGTATAATAACCAGACACTCCTCCACTGTGTCACGACTCCCTAATAACCACTTTACCATGACTACATTCAAGAAAATTTGGAGTTAAGATAACGACCTGAAACAAATACCCAAATTTTATAACTGTTCTCAAATGTCATTTTTTTTTAAAGATTTATTTATTTTATTGCAAAGTCAGATATATAGAGAGAAGGAGAGACAGACAGGAAGATCTTCCGTCTGATGATTCACTCCTCAAGTGAGCCGCAACGGGCCGATGCGCACCGATCTGAAGCAGGGAACCTGGAACCTCTTCCGGGCCTCCCACACAGGTGCAGGGTCCCAGTGCATTGGGCCATCCTCAACTGCTTTCCCAGGCCACAAGCAGGGAGCTGGATGGGAAGTGGAGCTGCCAGGATTAGAACCGGCGCCCACATGGGATCCCAGGGCGTTCAAGGCGAGGACTTTAGGTGCTAGGCCACGCCGCTGGGCCCCCTCAAATGTCTATTTTAAAGCACTTGATTGATCTATAATGGACACACAAAATCTGAATTTATGTATTGTTTGGGAATTAATGAATTTTTAGATAGGTATGCATGCCTGAAATCATTTTCACAGCCTGTGTTGTAAACAGAGTCATCACCTCCAAAAATTGCTTCCTGCCTTCTTCATTTATCATCATCATCATCATCATCATTGGTGATGAAAACACATAATACAGTATCTTTCTATACACTTAATAACTTTGCCAATACATACTACAATATTACTATAGGCATTATGTTGCAACATAAATCTCTAGGGTTTATTCCTCTTGATAACTGAAACTTTTGCATTCTAATCACATTCTCCCATTGTTTCTTTCTCTACCATTTTGCTTTCTGCTTCTTTGAGTTTAACCATTTTAAATCCCTGACTGAAGTGGGATCATGTAGTATTTATCCTTATATAATTGGCCTAGTTCCCTTACCCTAGTATTTTCCAGGGATCCTATTAGAAATGACAGTACTGCTATCATTTTCTTAGGCTGATCAAACATCTTTTAAACTCTTTTGAATTAGTTTCCCATCTAGTGTCCAACCAAGACCATCCCATTACATGGGACTCCTGGCATTTTTGCTCTCCACTAATCTAGAACATATTCTTATTGCCACCCTGTGATCTTCAAGATGGGGAAGGCTTTACAATGTCCTGCACAATGTACCCCCTCCAGGTTCCATCGGACAGTCTCCTGAAATCTACACACAGGTCAGTCCTGTCTGAGGATCATGCTTTGGAAATATACTCACTGCACGGAATCAAGAGGTGTTTTACATCAGCTAATTTATAACTGCTGAGACCCACAGTTCAGCCTCCTGCTCCAAGGTAAGTAAGACATGTCCCTATTGAAGATGAGTTTCCCCTTGGTAATTATTGGCTAAATTGGGAGGAAATATTCATTCACATACAAATACATAATCTTTAATTCTCTGAGTCATCCTTGGTTAGATTCATATAGGATAATTTCTTCTAACAAAACTTATCCATGCTGAGAACCAAAATACCACCCATTCGTATTAATCCTGAATGTCAATGGCTTAAACTCATCAATCGAATGTCACAGATTAGTAAACTGGGTTAAAAAAGCAAAACCAATCTCTTTGTTGCCTGCAGGAGACATATCTCATCACAAAGATCAGCAGAAACTATATCATGGATTTTGATGTTTTATTTATTTTTGTTTCATCTCTTCAAAACACTTTCTTGGGCTTGGCAGCGTGGCCTGGTGGCTAAGGTCCCTGCCTTGATCCCATATGGCCGCTGGTTCTAATCCCGGCAGCTCCACTTCCTCTCTATCTCTCCTCCTCTCAGTATATCTGACTTTGTAATAAAAATAAAATAAATCTTAAAAAAAAAGAAATACCTTTATAAAAAAAAAACACTTTCTTATTAAATTCTTCATTGACTCATAGAAAAAAAAAGTATCAATGCCTTCCCAGCCACAGAAGTGCCTTCTTTCACATGTCTTTAAGCACAATGGAAGTTGGAATTGCAAGGGACCCAAGTGATACGGTTCACTTTCATTACTTCTTAGAAGAGGAACCTCAACCACCTCTAAACATAGTAAGAATCATACTCCTAAGCCAAATCTGCTGATTTCTACCCCATTCCCTTCCTATTGTTTTGAGGGAATTTTTAATGCCTAAAAACAAAGAATAAAACCTTGGACAACCAGAAGTCAGCATGAGAAAATAGAAGAAGGCTAAAGATTGGGATGTTCTGGAGAATTGTATTTCGGACCATAACAGCATAATGTGATGGTTCTATTGTAAGTAAATACAATACCTAGCAAGCTACTCACATGACACAATCTGAAATTTAGCATTTTCTATTGATTGTCTTTTAAAAAAAATTTTAAAAATGAAGTTCACTTTAGTAGCATATTTTATTTAGCTCACAACTCTAATGCTCTCATTACAACATGTGTTCAATATTTAAAGCACTATAAAGATTTATTAAAATTTTCTTTTTGCATATCCCTCTGGGTTTCATATTTATTCAACATCTTAAGCCAGATTATCTACATTTCGAGAGCAGAATAACCTCATTTGTTGTGTTGAGCAAGTTGGAAATGTTGAGTTGGTAGCTGCTACTAAAATGATGATGAAAACCACTTTCTGACACTCAAAATTCTTTTAAGTAGATATTGACATTGTGAGAATATCATAGTCACAGTTTTATTTGTACAATTGAGGACTTGAGGAGTTTGAGTTGATTGAAGTAATTATCAAATATCAACAGACTACTCTGAATACCTCAAATCAAGGTAAAGCCAGAAAGGAAGTCACAAAGTGTGTATGCTTTGAGATTGTGGAGTGATTGCCTCTTGTCACCTCCATCTTCTCACACAAGCATTATTGAGAGATCTGGGTGTGGCATGAGAGGGTCGGGGTCAGGTGCACCTGCCCCAGCCCAGGGTTGCTTGCATGAAACAGGAAGGTGCCATGGACTCAGAGGAATCACCATGTTAAAAAAAAAAAAAAAAGAGGTAATAAATACAACTGGAGCGTGAGAATGTGGAAGAAACACGAAGCTAGTTCCTGCTTTCTGAACCAAGGTCCCACATTTTCATTTTGCACCAGACTGTATAAATTACTTAGTCAACCTCATGCTCTGGGTTGCAGGAGTTGCTTTCATGCTGACTTTTGTTGTCATTAACCATTTCCTAGCTGTTCCATTGACTGCCCTTTCAGAAAATAAAATTGATGGAAGAATTATTCCCTAAACTGATTTGGCAGCCAAACTTACTGAGGTGATTTGATCCATGGAAAATGCATTGAGGGAGATGTATTATATTACTTTGATAAAGATGCAGATTGGATATTCTTGGTAGAAAATATGAGGAATCCTGAAGATGTTGTTTTTTTCTTAAGATTCATTTGTTTTTATTGGAAAGTCAGAAACACAGACAGGAGGAGAGACAGGAAGAGAGACAGAGAGGAAGATCTTCCATCTATTGATTCACTCTCCGAGCAGCTGCAATGGCTGGAGCTGTACTGATCCTAAGCCAGGAGCCTGGAGCTTCTTTCAGGTCTCTAAAATGGGTACTGGGTCCCCATGCTTTGGGCTGTCCTCCACTGCCTTCCCAGGCCACAAGCAAGGAGTCTGATGGAAAGCAGGGTCGCCAGGATTAGAACTGGCACCCATATGGGATTCTGGAGCATGCAAAGCAAGGACTTTAGCCAGTAGGCTATCATGCTGGGCCCCTGAAGATGTTTAAATTTTAAAAAGTCATCATTGTGTGAATTTTGGGGAAGAAGGATGATTTTGTTTCATAAAAGGTAAGCATCAAGCTTACTGAATTTTTCATTATTCTAGGTCTTGCTTTGCCATGTTTTGAATAAACTGTGACTATATTTACAAAAAGCTTATTTAACTGCATTTGACAATTGTATGTATGCAGGGATTTAGTGTCCCATACTACATGTCAGTTTCCTCAGTGGTGATCAATAGGATCACCAACATGATGAGATACTATCAATAGATGCAGCCAGTCAATCCCAAGCTAGAATTCATTTCAAAATATTTAGATGGGGCTTGGCGGCGTGGCCTAGTGGCTAAGGTCCTCGCCTTGATCCCATATGGCCGCTGGTTCTAATCCCGGCAGCTCCACTTCCTCTCTATCTCTCCTCCTCTCAGTATATCTGACTTTGTAATGAAAATAAAATAAATCTAAAAAAAAAAAATATTTAGATGGAAAGTAACACATTCCCACATGAAGAAGGCCAGGAAGATACCACAGGGCAGCGTTTGCAAAGCTGGTGATGTCTTCGCAACACTTGGGCCCAGGGCAATGCAGCTGCTTCGCCTGTGACCTGACAGCACTTGAAACAGGATTCTTTTTCTACTGATACAAGGATGCCTTTCAATGTCAAGTTTCTCTGATCTACAAAGAGTACAGATACACATGTCCTGAGAATTTTTCAACTTATGGAAAGACATTGTTCTTGTCTGTGTCTTTCAGAAGGAGGCATGGTGCTTAAGAAACTCCCCTGCGGGAATCCTGGAATGGTTATATTTTGTTTTGGTTTTCTTTGGCAATCAGCTCAACCCTTAAATGATTAACTCCAGTCTCTCAGAAACCATATTGTCTGTTGTTTCCTTAGTCTCTAATCCTGCCTGGCCTGCAACAGTATGTATTCCTTTGTTTTTGAGTGGGATATGTTTTCTTCCATTATAGTTTTTTTTTTTTTTAAACACACTTTCTATGAGTAGTCATCAAGCTTGCCTTGAAAAACTTGCTTCCCAGGAATAGGCCAATGAGGCCCAGGGACAGCTCTGGAGTCACATTCCTTCAAGATTCCTTAAGATGCATCCTCCTCCTGGTCTCACTGCAAATCTACCTATTTGAAAATCTCCAAAAATCAATTTCACAAAGTAAAGGCCAGCTCTTGGGGGCTAGCCTGAACCTTCTGGGGCGTGGGGACTGTGACTGCTTTGGACACGAGCTACCAGCAAGCTCTGTAACCAAGGATGGAGCACTGCAGCTCATGTCCTCCAGGTCCCTGATAGACACAATCCATTTCTAATGCTTTGTGTCAGGCATCCTTGCTGCCCTCTAACCATTCTTAATGATAAGACAAAAGTGATATTTTAAGGTAACAGTTAATAAATAATGTGACTTATCCAATCACACCTTTCACTAAAATATTATTATCTTTTGGCAGATTCATTACTGTAGGGACATCAGGATCTGATGAAACATTTTCTAATTCCACCACTAGTACATTTTCCAGAGATGTCTTTGTTTTAATTTAATTCTCCCACTCTGAAAGCATACTGTCCATTGCAATTACTGAATGAGCATTAATCTCAGATAACTAAGGCATTTTAATCTCTTCTTATGGAAAGGTGATTAAAAGATCCTAATATTGCTATGATATGGATACATTTCATCCTAGCCTAGTGAGTGAAAGTTCCCTTTACTATTACAGGTTAAGATAAACCAAGTCCTCTGGCACTCCATTGCCATGGTTAAGCCATCTTAGCACAAAGCATGGTAAATGTTTCAAACCACAGTCTGTTAAATAGAAGGTCTCCAGATCTTCCCTGGTAGAGGGGAGGGGGGGGTTGTTACAATGGCTTGATTCATAATGTCTTATATTTGTCCTGAAGCAATACATATAGGCATGTAGAGATATAGAATAGTTTTAAAACTACAGGGGTTAGTTTTGTTTTACTATAGCATTCTGTGCTGTTTCCTTTCCTTCATAAAACAGTAAGAGTATATCAGTAAAATGGAAAAGAAAGTATATGCATTTTTTAACTTTTTAGTGATTCTGTGCCTTTTTCTGATTTTTCCCTTTGCCCTATTTTCCTGGAGCTGATCATTAACACGTTAATAAGTTTGCATATAGTCAATGGCTGCAGTGCACATGTGCACACAAACCTTAGTCTGTTATCAACTCTAGAGAAAACAAATAAATAAAACTGCAGGATAGTGTTTATCTAAGAAGGTAATGTTTCCAGGACTGTTTTCTTTGGCCTCCAACTGCTAACACTAGGATCTTTATTTCTCTGGTTTGTTAGGAAGGGGTTCACGCTGCATTTTGCGTTGTCCTAATACCTTGGACTTGATTGAGAAGTGTCATACAGCCTTTTTTTTTTTTCAGCCCCTGGTTCTGAGTCATATCCATGCATGACTGAAATCTCCTCTTCAGAATTATGTTGATATAAACAGGTCACACAGATTGGCAAGTTTACATTTGGGAAACAAAGCAACTCCAATTTGTCCTTTGTTATGCATTTGTACTTCCAGGATCATTTCGTACTTACTGAACATTGGTAAGGCAGCAATTCCTTCCCAGTGGATAATAACCAATGTGAAATATGTTTGGAAAACAAATGCAGATTTGTCAATTTCTCATGTGACGGCATTAAGATGGCCGAAACTACCACATGAATGGTTCTATTTGAACTTTCTCAAAGATCTCCTTGTAAAGAGAGCATATTCTTCTTGATTCTTCTTCACATGAGCCTGGCTTCATTTTATTAAGAAAACTGTTTTTTTAACACTGCATGAAATATTTTCTAAAATAAACATTTGGGTTAGTGGCATCAACAGGATTAAGACATCGTTCATAGATAATTCACCTTGGTCTTCTCTTCTGGGCAATGATAATAGAACCAGGTTTCTACCGAAAGAATATTTAGGAACTTGTGGTCGTATAAATATGCACAGGGATATCGATGTGCTCTGTTTGCATACGTCTTTATGAACCAGGAGCTGCTCTGATTATTTGGGCTGAGGTGTTGCCCTTGATTATGTAGGTAAAGGAACATGCGTTAGGTTGAATAGGAAGCTGATAGCAATGCAGGTGAAGTGCATTTAATTAATGCTTATTCAAACTCCCTAGTCATTATCTCCCTCTATGAATGAGATCACTCCGTGTGTGTGTGTGTGTGTGTGTGTGTGCGTGTGCGTGCGCGCGTGTGGGGAACAGGATGTGGTGATATGGATATCAATTTTGGAGGAGTTCTGGGCAAAAGATGAGAAAAAAGCCTGATTTACAAAGATTGAGCAAGGTTGAATTGATTCTATGGCATTTTTGCATTGATCATTGGAAGGGTCTAGCATAAAGTTTTCTAGCTAGTACCGTAGTAATATGACAAAAAAGGCCATCATAATTATAACATGTGGTGACAAAGTTGAGAAGAGCCTGTGAAAAATAAGAGTAGCTACTCACTTCCCTTTATGCAGCACAAATAAAAAAATAAATAATTGTGCAGCACAAAAAATAAAGGTTGAAGTAAGCCTAACACATGATGTTTCCTGCTGTGGATTGAGAAGCATCTTGTTTCATGAACTTCTTGGCGAGCATAAAAGAGTGAGAAGGTAATGAACACATGATAAGCATTTAAGAGAAATAATAGCATCCTCTGGCTGATCCTGATTCTAGGGAGGAATATGCAAAATGTTGTTATCTAAAGCCATCTGTTGCAACAACACAACTCAGTTGTAAAATTACACAGTCATCCAGATACAGAGATTTGGAGTCAAGACAGGCCTGAATTCAGATTCCAGTTTTGTTTCTTCATGGTTACATGACCTCAGCAAAGGTTTGGAAATTTTCTGATTTCTGATATGTAAAATGAGAAGAGTAATGAAATATTTGTTTCATAGGATTACTTTGAAAATTAAGGATATGCGTAATGTTTGTAGCACAGCGTCTGGCATGCAACAATGATTCAAGTTTTACAGCTTCACAAAAAGGCCAGGGGAGGAAAAATGAAACTTTCAGAAGAACAAACATTGCTTTGCCACTTGCTGTCACTTCCAAACTGGCCTGTTGAGATTTTTGCTAGAGTTACTTATGCTATTTTCTCTCTCTCTTGCACTGACTCTAGAAAAACAGTTCCCAAATATTTCAGGAATCAATGATCTGTTAGAAGTACAGGAAAACCGTGCCTGGACCTTGAAATAGAGTTTATGAATTCTGAATGGGGGAAGAAAAACGTGATAATTAACAATATATCTGCCCATCCCATGCTTATGGCGGAAGTGCTGGCCCATCTGGTTTTTAAAACAGCTTTGCAGGTCTAGGAATCTGCTGCATTTAGCCAGTGAACCAGCTGCCTTCGGGGTGAGGGCAGCAGTGTGTGAGGCTGGAGGCAGCCACAGATAGTATGTAACCTCACACTCCAGCATTGGTAGTTGTGGTTTGTTTGTTTTTTTAAACAAACGTAACTCAACTGTGCTCCTTCTAAATCAGAAGTCCTAAAAGCTGATGGGGTCAGCACACCTGCTCCAAGCTACATTTTTGGTGATGGGCTCTGTTTGAAGCGTTTTGTGATTGGAGTCATGCCAGTACCCAATCAGAGGGAAGCACTCAGTTACATTTTGGCTGCATGGGGTGGGGGGCGCTGCTTTAAAAAGTTTGTGGAAAATGTATATTAAGAAACAGATTATAGATGGATTTCAAGACTGTTTTATCCTGACATCGACTTGTCATCTATTACCAGTTTTCCATAAACTTTATCAAATAACCCCATATTTCAGCTGATGTCCGAGAAATGCATGATTCTGGCAGTATCCTGTACTATAAATGTGCTTGCTGTGAACATCATCAAATTGGAAAATGATGCAAAGACATTTTCTTGGACTGCTTCCTCCTTGAGTAGGCAGTTCAGCTAACTGCCTTGAGTGGACCTTGAACTCACATGAACAGCAGGGCCTGTGTGGGCTCCTGCATCTGGCTGGGGTCAGCGGATGCCTCATGACCACATGGAGAACTTCAGTGTGAAACTGCAAAGGAGCAGGGCAATCCTCTGAATCTAAATGTCAGCTTTGCTTCTTTTTATATTTAAAAACCAAGTTTGTGTCTTTTCCATGTTTCCTGGCTTTTATCTTTGCTTTGGAATGACTGAGGGCAGACTCCAACAGTATTAAGTCAGAATGGAGATGTAATGGTTGCTAACAATGCATGTTCCAAGATTCTGTGTTTCTATCCTAGACATTTTTCTTATGGGACACACATGAGCAGTAGAGAAATGCTTTAGAGAGAAAGGATATAAAATATATACCCTTTATATATATTTTAGTGTATAAAATATAAAGAATCTCTTTGATTAGAGAAAAACATTCTCTTTCTCTTACATACACACAATAAATTTAACTCATCAGTGTACTTTGGATAGCTGTAGTTCATCTGTGTTTGCAGGATCATTTGTTTTATTTAAATACTTTTTTCAATTACAGACCTCTGGTGCAGAAGATATTGATCGTCAAGATAAAATATACAATCTTCTTTGGGAAAAGAACCAAAAAGTTTAATTTTATTGAGTATCCTCAATGGACAAATTCTTACTGTCCCATTTGTTTTTTCACAGCATTGGATATGCATCCATGAAGATGGTTTTACCCTCACAGCTGGCTGAAGCTGACACCTATGTCCTGAGGTGAAGAGAGGTTCCAGTTCGCCTGGGTCCTTGCTGTGCCCAGCTCTGGCTATGTAGGGTACCACCTGGTTTGCTTTGTGAGCCTTCCTCCTGGGACAGCTTTTCCTTCTGGGCCATGCTTTTCCTCACCAGTAGCCCAGCTGCACTACTATAGTGTGGTTGCTGGGAGTCAGGAACAATTAGGATGGCTGGAATTCTCTACTTCCTCATTCACCTCTGACTTTGCTTCTTCAACTTTTCCCCAGCGTCTCCACCCACTTACCCCCATAGGGAAAAAATAAGCCAAAATGCAATTAAAATGGCTTTTTCTGAGCCAGTGGCCCACGAGAGGTCTTTACAGAAAGGCTGAAATTCAATCCACTTTTAAGAAAAAGAGGTTTTTTTTTTTCCCCCTATACAAACACAATCTGGAGGCTGTTAGATGTTCCAGGTGAGAACAAGCACCGAAAATACTTAGAAAATCATCTACAAAGGATTGAACAATAACCACCAGGATGTAGGAAATCTCCTGGGGATTAATAAGCAGCTGAAAGGAATTGGTGGCCTTCAACCATGCTGCAGGCAGTTAGCCTCACCAAGTCAGTGTTCGTACGAGACGCCAGCACCAAGGCCCTGATTGCTATTGTAGGATCTGAACACGTAAGAACACTTTCCGGGTGATTTGATTTCCATGTGCCCTTTGCTTCTGAAAAACACTGTGGTATCTCGCAGAGCATTTGGTAGCTAATAACATAGCACTCACTACCTTACAATACGTGCCTCGTCACATTAAACTAGCTGATTGGAATAATGTGCGAGGGAAAAAAAATAGTATTTTATTGTGATAAACATTTGCAGAAAACCCTTTAAAATATTAAGTACTAGGCCAAGATTGGTCTTAAAGCAAACCAGGCACAAATCTATTGCAATTACAATTATAACATTTCTCTTATGAGTAAGGTGTTTTTTTTTTTTTTATCATGGTGGTAAGTTCAGCTCAATAACTTTAAAAAATTTTGTCCATTTCTGGTTATCTGTTAAGACATTAAATTAGTTTCTTAGCTGAAAGATTCATGACTATCATTTATTTTGGTTTAATTACAAAGGGATAATATAAACACATTTTACCACTTCTCATTGTGATTCTGTCTACTTCATCAAAGCGTGCTTACTTATCCCAACAGATCAAACACCGGTTTTGTCATCGATGCTTTCTGCATCTTAAATGAACCAAGATTGAGCTTAATGGTTAGCACTAACACCAACAGAACATTCCAGAGATCTGGGCTGTGCATGCTTAAATGTCTCCATGTCAGTGCCTATTATTCAGTCAACAAAGAGCTAAAAATTTGCATACAGATCATGAAACATCAACAATCACACCTTTTTTACTTCCTTCCTATTGCTTTGCCCTAAGACATCAGTGAGGGCAGGCGGCTCCGGATCAGAAACTCTAAGTCCTCCATCCACAGCTGGGATGTAAGCAGAGCAGATCGGTGATGTCACTCTTCTACCTATCCCTGGGCCTGAGGCTTTTTCTTTGGCTAAGTTGCTGCTTCATTGTTTAGGGAAAGTTTGGGATTCAGTTTGTCAGGAGAATCTGGGTGGTATTTTTGTAAAGTGGGGACAAAGCTTCTTGCAGAGTAGCTGTGATGCAGGACAATGATGTCCAGTCTACACTACAGTGAGACAGGCATGATTCATTTCCCTGTGCTGCAGATGACAGCAAACAGTACAGAGGTTGCTGGTGAAGCTTGTGGCACCTAGTCAGCACTCAGCCAAGGGCAGTGGTAGGGATTTGCATTAAGAATGCATTCTCCAGGCCCAGTGCGGTAGCCTAGATGCTAAAGTCCTGTTCTTACAAGCACCAAGATACCATATGGGCACTAGTTAGTATTCTGGCAGCCTCACTGCCCATCCAGCTCCCTGCTTGTGGCCTGGGGAAGCAGTTGTCGACAGCCCCAAACCTTAGCACCCTGCACCTGTGTGGGAGACCTGGAAGAGACTCCTGACTTAGGATTGGCTCAGCTTTGGCCATTGTGGCTGTTTGGGGAGTGAATCAACAGATGGAAGATCTTCCTCTGTCTCTCCTCCTCTCTGTGTATCTGACTTTCCAATAAAAATAAATGCAAATCTTAAAAAAAAAAAGAAAATATTCTCCTAGGGTCCTGCATGATGGTCTAATGGCTAAGTCCTCATCTGTGTCCACCGGAATGCCGTGTACACAATGCTTCACATCTCAGCTGCTGCACTTCCCATCCAGCTCCATGCTTGTGGCCTAGGAAATCAGCAGAGGATGGCCCAAACCCTTGGGACCCTGCACCCATGTGGGACACTCTGAAGAATCTCCTGGCTTCTGGCTTTGAGTTGGCTCACCTCCAGCCATTGAGCTCACTTGGGAAGTGAACCAGAGGACAGAAGATCATTCTCTCTGTCCCTCCTTCTTTCTGTAAACCTGACTTTTAAGTAAAGAATAAATCTTTATGACAACAAAGTTCTCCTGTCACACTGACTAAAAGAAAGATATTTGCTAAGGCTGTCACTCCAGGTACTACAGAGTTGGTGGCACAGACAAGAGGAATTTATTTTCTCAGGGCTCTGGAGATCAGAAGTCTGAGATGAAGAGTTCATCTGGGTGGGGTTCTCCTGAGGTCTCTCCCTTTAGCTCAGAGATGACCATCTTCTCACCGTGTCCTCACAAGGTCTTCTCTCTGTGTGTGCGTCTGATCTGATCTCTTCTAATAAGGACAGACTCATATTAGACTTACTCTAATGGCCTCATTTGAATTTAATTAAGACTTTAAAATTCTATCCCTAAACATACCCATATTCTGGCTTCCTAGGGGTTAGGACATCAACATACAGTTTTAGGGAGGGCTTAAAGGAAGTAAAGGCAGGAGAAAGCAGTGGCAGAGGAACCTTAGTCCAAGCTAGAGATTCTGAGAAGTAGCAGGAAGGTGTAACCAGCTCCAGCCATTCTGTTTAGCTCAGTATCTTGGAACATCCTTAAGAACGCCTCTAATTCTGCTGTCCTGAAGTTAGCAACCACACCAAAGCCAAAAGCTCCTTGCCCTTGACCACAAGAGTTGGAACATTTGAAATGGCAGCAGCAGCCTTGAACACTTCCATTGGTCCAGATCCTTGTTTATACTTTCAGTAACAAAGAGGTGCATCTTAACAAGAGTTCCTCCAGTGAAGCTGTTAAACTATATATATAAACAAAAAAAGTTTCTTCTTCCACTAGGAATGCTCCCAAGACCAAATTCCATTGCCATGCCCTCTGTTTCTGAGATAAAGGAGAGATGATTTAAAAGGATTGCACTATTTTGGCAGTCAGTGCAATTTGAAGGGCTATCCCAATACTTAATTCTATTGCTTATATGGGTCTTCCTGGTGGCTGGAGTACAGTGGGCCCAGAAGAGGGAAGGCATGCAGGTGGATGGAGAATCTTGAATAGGTGTGCCAAGCATCACTAGGAAGTGTGAAGAGATGTAAGTGGGATGCTTCGCTCTCTTGCTGAGGGTGTCTCTAGGAAGGTTTTTCTATGGCAAGTTTGAAATTCACTCTGCATTTTTTGTCCTGTTCTTTTGCTATTAGTCTTGCTGTTGCTGATGTGTGTAAATAAATTTGTCTGCTTAAAAAGTGCTACCCTTTGGAAACACTGCACATTAATAAAGAGGCTAGAAGGGGATACTTGGCCTGAAGTAGCCATTTGTGCTACAGGCATTGTGACAAGAGGCTTCAAGGGGCCTGAGCGCTGCGTAAAGCTGTAGACTGAGTGTGAGCAGGATTCAGTGATCTTTAAAAGTGGTTTGTTTCAGTATTCCTTAGAAATACAAATGAACTGTTATCACTTCACACAATAATAAACATCAACATTGGACATGTATTTTCTTTTCTAGCAATATTCCATCATTCCACAGTATAAATCACAGCCTATTATCCCATGTGATAATCTGAAAGCAACTGTTGTGCAGCCACATGGTTCGACGTAACATTCATTGAATTCAGTAGGATAGAATCTGTTAGGGAAGTAAACCCAAATGGCCTCTATCAGGAGCCAGAAGAACATCCCTAGACCATCACCAGGGAAGGGCCAGCATTTTCACTTCCGGGGCCATTTGGAGGACCAACATGTCCACTGCAGAATCAGTAGTAGAGAGCTGTTTTTGCATGCCTTCTTAATACCTCTGTGGAGTCAATATGTTCAATCTATTTGAAATGTAGATGACATATGTAAGTTCCTCCAACTGGTAGGTTTTTTTCCTGCAGCTTTGTAAAAGGTTTTAATCTTTATTCTGGGTCCGGTGTGATAGCATTGTGGTTAAAGTTCTTGCCTTGCACACACTGGGATCCCATATGGTCGCCGGTTCTAATCCTTGGCGGCCCCGCTTTCCATTCAGCTCCCTGCTTGTGGCCTGGGAAAGCAGTTGAGGATGGCCCAAAGCCTTGGGACCCTGCATCCACATGGGAGACTCAGAAGAGGCTTCAGACTCTTGACTTCGGATCAGCACAGCTCCGGCCTTTGTGGCCATCTGGGGAGTGAATCAACAGATGGAAGATCTCCCTCTCCGTCTTTCCTTCTCTCTGTATATCTGACTTTTCAATAAATAAATAAATAAATAAATAAATAAATCTTTAAAAAAATAAAGAAATAAATAACATTGAGGCTGAGAGATCATAGGTAATTACTTGGAGAATTTAGAAGTCTATAAATACTGCTGTTCTTCTGATCACCTGCAAAAAGAAAGAAGATGAAATTTTAGTGGTACATGAAGGGATTAGATACAGCTCCTGTATTCAACGCCTCCTACTATTTCTCAACAATGGACACACATCAATGTTTTTCAACAGTTCCTTCCTGGAGTTGGGTACAGAGCCTGTAATGTAACAGGTGAAGTGTAGGAGGGAAGGGCGGAATGTGCCAGAAGGTCCTCTCCAATTATGTAAGTATTCTTACAGAGTAGTTTCCCTGGGATTGCCCCGTAAAATATTACTTCTCAAAGCTCAAATATAACATTGTGTATCTTTATGTGAATTTCCATCTCTTCATATTAAAAAAAAGAAGAAAGTGAATAGATATCTGGTGGGTTGAACTTCATAGGCAAGTGGGAAAAAACTTGATTCATCTCCCTACTACTTCAAATGAGTCCTGATGGAGTGCCGTGCAGAGCAGCATCAGCACACAGGCTGAGTTCGTCTCTCCTTTGTTGCTTTGTGGTATTAGCACTCTGTCCTCAAACCTAAGCCCCGTCAAGTCAGAACTTGAACCAAATCAAGCCTTGAACTCGTTATCCAAGAAGGAGCTCCTCCACTGCCCCCAACTTGAACTCCCAAGCTTGGAGCATTAGGCAGAGGAGAGTTGTTTTGTTTTGCTCTGTTTCTCTAAGCTTCTGTGCTTGTATTGCTGCTTCAAGTTCTAGAGTTGGGATAGAGGCTTGAGGGTAAATTCCTTCTTGTCTTGGGTTGCAATTATAGTGTGGTATTCCCTGTGTAGTGAGTGTCAAATGCTGGTATTTTCTTTCATGGGACACATTTATGAGCTTGTGGTGGCTATAGCGTGGAAACTTCCTATACACTACTCCCTACCAACTTGGTCACTATGTTTTCTTTCTCACTTCCATGAAACCCTTAACTTTCTGCCTAGTTCCTTTTTTCCTGACGTCACTCCCCCAGAAGACCCACAAGATGATCTGCCCACCATTATGGGTGCAAGTATATCTCCTGGAAACTTCTCTTCATTGCTCTCTGACCATACATAGACTCTTGCTCTCAGATTTTCAGTGGCATCACTTCTGAGACTCTCAAATTACATGGACAAAGATCAACACTCCAGAATGATTCTCATTATTGCTCAGATCACAGGGTCTCATCGTTTGATGTGCAGTGGGAGTGAATATCACCTTATGTCTTCTCATATTGTAGACATGCATCAACCTTTATCTTTTCAAGTAAACCTCTCCTTCGCTGTCTCTCTTGTTCTATTTCTCTCTCTTTCTCAATCTCACACACACACACACCCCTCTCGGTTAAGAATGATCTAAGGATTGGAAGATCTCTCTCTTTGTGTCTTTGCTTTTCACACACACAAATACCACTCCCTTTTGTCCCTCATATCTTCCTCTTTCCAATCACCATCTAGATTTCTATTATGCATACCAAAGGGTGCTTATTATTAAAACAGTTGCATAATGGGGATATGGCTGACCCTTAACAAGAAAGATATGAATGGAATGGTATAGGTAGAATGTGCCCACCCCCAACGTCCATGTGCTAATTTCTAAAATCTGTTAATGTGTCACAATGCATGCAAGACTATTTTTGAAGACATAATTGAGATAATGAATCTAAAAACAGGGGTATAATTCCAAACTATTCCAGTGTTCTCAGTCTAATTGCATGAGCTCTTCAATGGACAGATCTGTCTCTGGCTATGTACAGGAGAGGTGAGAGAGAAGTTGGAATTAGAGTGCAAAAAAAGATTCACTCAGTTGTTGCTAAGTTTGAAGACAAAGGGAGCTAGCAGCCAGAGAATGTAGATGGCTGTAGCAAGCTGAGAAAGTCCCTGGCTGGCAGCCAGCAAGGAGACAGGGGTTTCAGTCCGACAACATTTAGAACTGATCTCTGCCATCATCCTGGATGAATGGCAAGCGGATTCTTCGCTGGAGCTGTCAGCTGAGGACTTCAGCCAGTTTCCATTTTCATTTCTGCTTCGTGAGACCCGAAGCAGAGAAACCATTAAAGCTACCAGGATTGTTAAGCTATAGATCTGCAAGGTAAAACATCTGTGTTTCTTAAAATGTGATATGAAATATGCGATTCGTTACAGTAAGGACAGAAAATTAACACAGATGGTTTAGCTACTTACTGCTCTGAGAATAAATATGCCCATGTTGGCTGGCTCCTCTAGGGTCTCGGGCTGGACCACAAGAAACTCCCACTTCATATCATTTTACCCATTTTCTCTTTCCAAATTGCTGTGTGTTCAGAATCTAAGAGAAAGAAGCAGATTCTCTATGAACAACACGTGATAAAATCTGGGTGAAGAGTAGGAAAGAGACAGGATTAATATTTTTTTGTGTTTTTTTTTTCAAAGAAAAAGCAAAATGGTCACTTTTAAGCACAATTTCCCTTTGTTCTTTGAGCTGTACGTGTATAGAGAGAATGGAAATGAAGATTTAGATTTATGTTCAGGAATTATACTTCTGAACTTGGGAATATAAAATCCAATGTTTTCAACCTTCTCAGACTTTTGCAGTCTCATGTACCTGTAGTTCATTGGAAAGGCAGAGAGAGAGAGAGAGAGAGAGAGAGCGAGAGAGTTTGCTGAAGAAATCTTCCATCTTTTTTACTCTCCAAACGACTATAGCAGTGGTGATTGTGCCAGGCAATATCCATGAGCTTGAAGCATCTTCCAGATCTGTCATATGGAGGCCTGTAGAGTGGCCTGGATACAAATCAGCACACATAAGGGATCCTGGTGGATGCAAGGTGAGGATTTAGGCACTAAGCTGTCATGCCGGGCCTGCAATTGGGTTTTCAATCATTGTTTATATGAGATGCTGGCCCTGCAGACAGTAGCTTAATCCATTCCACCACAGACCCAACCATAGAACCCTCAACTTGCATTTCTCCATTTCTCTTCAATGAAAGGTAAGAACGACAAGAGGCAGCAGACAAGATTGGCTTCCTATAATGATTTGATTTCTATTTGAGTGCAGAAAATGATCCAACAAGAATGCTATGTACAAGGGCACTGCAAAACCTTGACCTAGGAGTGGTTATTTAGCCCAATAGTCAAGATATCTACTCCTCATATAGGAGAACTTGGATCAATTGCTAGCTCCAGCTCCTGCCTCCAACTTCCAGTGGATGCAACAGTGATGCTTGAGCCCTTGGGTTCTTCACACTGATGCTGGAGATTGAGATTAAATTCTCAGCTCCTAGCTCTTGGCACGTCCCAGCCCTGGCTATTGAGGGCATTTTTCACTTCGCCAATGGAATGGAGCTCTCTCTCTATTTCACTTTCTCTCTCTCTTTGCCTCCATTATTTAAAAAAATAATAATATTTTGTGGAAATGGAATGAAATGGAATTAAAATTCATTCCTTTTTTTTTTTTTGCTGTAGTTTGTATTCCATGCACCTGAAGCCTTTTTGAAGATGTATTTGACATGGACTTGTTGAGACTCATTCACACAAATAGATCTTAAAACGTTTTGCTCTAACCAACTTTTTCTTTTGGTCCTGGTTTTGTAAATTGTTTATAACATCTCTGTGCTATTTGGGGAGAGGGCGGGATAGAGCTGGGCGTTCTGCTACAATACCAATGTTCCAGGAATGAAGAGATGAGGTGAAACTCAGGAATACAGGACAAGTATATTAAAACAAGATGTGAATAAGATTTCTGAAATCAGTTGTTTTATATTTACAGTGTCTATGTTACAAGAGTTAATCTCCTACCTGAGTAACCAGTACCTTGAAGGGATATGACCAGCATCAACATTCTGAAAAACTAGGTTTCTTTTGCATTTGTCCTTAGACTTCAAGACATATAGCACTTGGCAGCTGAATTGGTTAGTTCTCGTATTCCCATGACTACGTTACCACAATTTTCTCTCTTTGCGAATGTGTTGTAGTCTTGGGACTGAGTTCCTTGTAGTCAGGCTAAGGCTCAAGTGCTTTCTCTATGTTTGCTCCCAGCATCATTATTTATTGCAAAGGCATAAGACATTGTTCAACCACACAGAGGCTTCTATAGCTTTTGGCTGGAAGTTACATTATTGCTATATTTCAATGACTGAAGCTAGTCCCACTCATGCTTGGAAGGCAAAGGTCTGGGCATTAGTTGGTTAATAGGATTCACTGTTGCCACAATAAGAGGATGTAGAAACTCTACTTGGGATGAGGAAAGGAGCATCAGTTGAAATAATTGATTGTCTTAGGCATACAAGGTGGCTTCCCCTCACTTTATTATTTTTCTTTTTTACTAATATCTAATGGTGAATTCTGATGTTGTGAGTATGAAGACAGTATTGGAATATGAATTTTAATGGAAATGTGGTCAATATGTCAAGTTTATTTTTATTCCATTTTATGAGAGGTGATTAGAAGTTAAATATTTTCTTATGTGGAACCCTGATGAAGAACTGGTAAGTGTTACTATACAAGGGAATTCTAGTAGTTTATCATCAATATTGCAAAATATGCATGACCTGTGCTTATCTTGTGAGTAGCTAACTCAGAAATTGCTGGTAGTGTTAACATTTTGAAAATAACACCCCTAGTGAATATGAATATTATTCTTGTTGAAGCAATTTTATTATGTGAGAAGTAATATCAACACATCCAACCCTTGACAATTAATTCTTTATGTGCTTTAGCAATAATTCGGTGCCAGTAAATTATATCTTGGTTGTTATCTTATTTTGGTAAAATAACTTACACTGTGCCTGTTTTCTTCATGTGTCTCAAAGACAACAGTTGCATGTGTCTCCTTAACCCGCCGGGTCACCTGATCTGAATGCTCTTGGGGACCTGTAGGTTACCCTGCCAAGTGCTGAGTGTTTGCTGGCCTTCTGCTTAATGACTTCTATATTTGTTTCACATGCAATTTTTACTCAAGGCAAGATTGATTAATTTTAAAGGTTAGACTTATGGAGAGAGAGAGGACAGCAGGAGAAGCATACACACACACTGGGAAGCAGGAGAGGAGGAGACAGAGAGAGAGAGAGAATCCTCCATGCATTGCCTCACTTCTCCGATGGGTGCTTCCAGGCTGCTGGGGTTCCTCATGATGACTTAATGCACTGTGCTGCTGCATGGGCCCCTCATAGGTATCTTGATGGTGCCCATTGGCTGCCCTGTTTAGGTGAACTTCATCCCAAACCAGCCTATATAGCTGAACACACATTCTCACTATAAAGATGAACATATACTATGAAGCAGGAAAATCATTTTTGGCAGGGATTTAGCAAAAAGTTGGCGGTGGAAATTATGAATTTGCGAGCTCTCTTGGAGACCTTTTGTTAATCTGCTAATGTGCTCTGGGCCCTTAAAAGTCATTCTCTGGAGTCCGGAAAAGAGCTTCCGCGACTACATGAAAAGTTAGTATTCTTCCATTTGTAAAAGATTCTACCTTAATCCCCTGTGAAATGAGAGCTCACGCATCAGGCACTCCTCCTCCTTCTCAGGCTTCCCCACTGCAGTGGGAGCTCTAGGGATGCCCGTGTTGCTGTCAGTTTCATCCACTGCCAGACCTAACTAAGAGGAGTGTCTGGTACAGAAGGCATGTTTGCATAAGCATTTTGTTAGATGAATGAATTTAGACATTGTCTGTACATAAGCTCCTGGCAGTGTAGTAACAGGACACACACTGCAACAGTGAATATTATGAGCTTCAAGGAATTAGTGTACAGTTGAATACTGATCATTTTCCTTCTCTGGAGTATTTTCCTTCTCTGGAGTATTTTTAAAGAGTAATGGTGGGGTAGGTCTTTGGTCTTGGGGCTAAACTGTTGCCTAACCATATGGGAGGAATCAGGAGCGATCCTGACAACCTCTTAACAGGAGGTCATATGCATGCAGCCGGGGGTGAGGGACCGCAGAGTGGAGCAGGTGGACAGGAGGAGGCTTGTATCCCAACCCTGAAGACTACCAGACCCTCACCAAGGACTATCAGTATCAGCACCAAGGACTACATCCCAACTGCCAAGGAGACCATGGAGAATTGGAGTGCCTTCGGAGGCCGAGAACTCTGAGGTCACCCACCCCCATCTGGATCTACCACATGGGATGGAAGAAGTCCAAATCCTGCCTTGCAGGATCCAAGGTCATCGGAAGGACAACCAGGAGTCCTGAGCAGTCTGCAGAAACAGAAGAACAGTAAACTTCCTTCGAGACTAGGGAGGGGAGCTTTCTCTGGTCCTTGCCTGGTTCCAACTTTGAGTCTCTACCCTCTCTCGCAATGACCATCAGGATTGCTCCAGAAACCCCTCAAAACAAACAAAAAATCTAGAATAGATGGACAGAGAACAACAAGGAAAGCTTAGAAACAGACAGGAAACAGCGTGGACTCACTTATACCTCACTAGGTGGGACACAAAGATTAGTTACTCCTCACTAGGGTATGGAAGATTTCTCTGCACACTCCTCCTAAATCTGTTCATCTAACTGTTGACACATGTCTTGTTAGAGTTACAGAGTTAGACTACCCGAAAAATAGCCAGGTTCAGCAAAATCATGCTTCAACGCTATAAACTGCTAAATACTACAGTTAAAATAGACATGAGGCAGTTAAATAGTAATCTATAGCCATTTTAAGGTGTATAGAACCTGGTTGTATATAAACTAATAATTGAAAGGTCAATGAAGAAGTCACAGGATGTGGTTCAGAACTTGCATTCTTTTTTTTTTTTTTTAACATATTGGTTACTCAATACCATGTCAATTAATTCCATAACGTTATAAATTGTTACTGATGTAATGTCGGGGCTTTTAATTGATCAGGATGATACTCTGCCGGCTCTACCTTCAGACCAGAGATGGTCTCCCCAAGAAACCGCTGAACTTATCTGGACAATAAGATGCTGGACTTTATGCTTGGTAAATGCTTGCAATGAAAGAATCTCAACTGAACTTGAACTGTGGTTATGCAACAATGTGGAGGAATCCACCATGGTGGGAGGGCTTGGAGAGGGGTGGGGGGAATCCCAGTGCCTATAAATCTGTGTCACATAATGCAATGTTATCAAGAAAAAAAAACTGTTGCCTAAGATACCCATGAAGATCTAGGCTTGAACATGAGCTCCTGATTCTAGCTTATTCTAATAAGAAGCTAGACCTTAGGCGGCAGTAGTATGATTGAGCCCAAGTAACTGAGTCTCATCACCCACAATGGTGGCCTCTATTAAGTTATTAGTTCCTAGTATTACTCTCACTCAGTAAACTAGCCTTAATTGTTGTGAAAATTTGGAAATAAAATTGCTTTTGGAAATGCTCTTATGGATGTAGCTCTTTCTCTCTCTCTCTCTCTCTCTCTCTCTCTCTCCCCCTCCCTTTCAAACAAATCAAAAGTTCTTAAGAAAATCTTGGAAAAAATGTACGTTGTAGGTATTTGGGAAATGAACCTATGAATGGGAACTCTCTATTTTTGTCTTCTCAAATAAAAATAAATTTAAAAAAACTTTAAAAAGGAAGCTCATGGATAAAGTATATTACCAAAAAAATTATAAAGTTCAAAATATTTGAGCCAATATAAACAATCCTTTTAATTACAATGTTCCCACACCTTTTAGAAATATCTTCATTTATGTCCTTAACCTCAAAAAATTTGTTTCTTCTTATGAAAGGGAGATAATAATAATAACGATGTCATTGTTAGAAGTATCATAGGATGATATATATAAAATAAATAGCACAGTGTCTGTAACAAAGTTTGTGCTCAATGATCTGTAGGTATTGTTGCTATGAATACCAGATGGAGTGATGATTTAAAACAAATGGGTGATAGTGGGACCAGCCCTCAGGGATAGAGAAAAACTGTACTAGAGCAGGGGAAACTAAGGGAGACCCCAAAGCTTTGCTGCTGTATCCCAGATGACTGTGGATTTGGCGTCCATAAAAGGCTCGGTGTACTTCTTCTTAGATAGACTTTAAAGGACACATGGGTGAAACAAATATTTACTTTTGCAATAACATATATGTAGATGTATGCAAGAAAGTAAATGAAGTCCATTTGCATTTGAAAGCATTTTAAGCATTGAAAATGGATCTTCAGCTCTTTGGAATGGCAGGGACACTAATTACCTATCTTAAACCCCTAGTGATGGAAGTCATTGAGCCATGCCTGTTGCCTAAATATGTTAACAATCTTTTTTCAACTGTTTAAAAAAATATTTATTTATTTTACTTGAAAGAGTTATAGAGGGTCCCACTTCTGAGCCCAGGGGCCAGAATAGGAGATGTGGTCTGGCCTGGATATTGACACAGTTTCCCTCGGCATGGATGTGGTCTGGGTCTGGGGCATGCAAGGCTAGACTAGACTCCAGAACCCATTGGATCATGTGAGAACCAGAATGGGTTGTAGAATGGGCTGGGCTAGGTCTGTGTCCCTGCTAAGCAATGTGTGAGCTGAATCTGGGTATGGACCAGGCTAAGCTAGGTTGTAGCACCCAACAATAAGAACTGGAATGGGTGAAGACCAGTCAGAAAAGGCTACTATTCCTGCTAGGACAGGAGATGGACTAAGTAGGGCTGGCCCATAGACTCACTGGTGTGGATGAGATCTGGTTTTGGGAGAGGTTCTGATGGAGGAGCTTCACAACTCCTCTGTCGGGACACAGTTCCTGCAGGTGAGTGCAAGAACCAAGAAAGGAGCAGCCCAGACCAGGCGAGGTTATGGTACCCATGGGCTTACCTTTGGCTCAGGTCTGGACCAGTTCATATCACCCACTGGCTACTCTGAGACCCTGATTGATGTGTGATTCACGCTGGGTCGGGCCACAATACCAGCCATTTCACACTAGGGCTGGGACTGGGAGCTGGCTGGGCTGACAAAGCTGTAGTCCCCACCAGTGTCAGCTGGAATAGGGTTGGGGGGCCAGGCTGGGCCAGGCCTCAGCACCCACTTGCAAATGCCAAGGTGAAGTGGACCATACATACCAGACTGGGCTGCAGCACCTAACAAGTACACGTGAGACCCAGGGGAGAGTGGGTGAATCTGGTGGGGCAGGGCACTGCAGGGAGATCCTGCACTGGGCCACTATTCCTACTGGTAAGTATGACAGCTGCAATTGGGGTCAGATCTGGCTGGGCAGGGCTACAACACTGGTTGGCCTGCATGTAAACTGGATTGGGAACAAGCCAGGCTAGGTGGCCTGTACCTGCTGGTACATGCATAACCCAGAGGGGGTGAGTGTTGGGTGGGCTTTGCTGCAGCATCAGCTAGCAGATGCTGCATAGGGGAAAACTCTGTCAAGCTAAACTGCAGTATCATCTGGAGAGTGCAAGATCTGGGAGTGGGAGTGGACCCAGTAGGGAAACAGTGGGTACCTCCCTCTTGGGTTGCCACTTTAATTGGTGAGAATGAGATCCAGGACTGGGACTGGCATGGCTATACAGAGAGGGGCACCCACCAGCACATGTGTGGGCTGGATAATGGAGCTGGTCGGATTGAACTAAGCTTCAACACCCATTGACACATATGATGGCTGAATGGGATGTGGGACAGACAAGATCAGTCTGCTGTTCATACTGGCAACCACGGGAACTAGGGAGGGAGGGGGGCCTAGTGGGGGTTATTGTAGGTTGCTCCAACTAAGCTACAACTTCCACTGGTTTGTGTGGGGGCCAAGTGTGTGGTGGGCAGGATTGGGCTAGACTACAACACACATTCATTTGCATAGCTTGCGGGAAGTCATGCAGTTGGAACAGACGGTGCCAGGGGGTAATGAGCACAGCTTCATGGATAGCAAGGCTGCGAGGAGTTTCTGGCTGTGTGTGGCAAGGCCTGACAGAAGACAGAATGTCACTCTAATAACCTCATTGCTGTCTCACCCCATGGTATGAATGCTCGATCACTTCTCTGATATTTCATGGAATTCCCCTGAGTTGTTTTTCTGTAAATGTGGAATGAGTCCTCTACCTGTTTTAACACCTGAAACTGATCAATCATATTAATAAAAGGGTCTTTAGCAACTTAAGGCAATGACACACAGCTAAAAGCAAACAATAGTACAATTGAGCCCACATCGTTCCCAAACATCTTATTATGTGCCCACCTTCGTCCTGGAACTTACTCTAAAATGCATAATGTTCTCATTGAGAAATGGTTTGGCAATATCTTGGAAATCATGGAGGTACAAAGGGTTTACTTACTGAGCAGCCTCGAACTGTCCCATTACACGGAGTGACACATTTTGGCTTCCCACCACGAAAGCAGAAAGTATACGGGGCATCTTCTAAAAGGAGACAAATGCTGGGAGCTTTTAGAGGAAAAAGGTTTGAAGCTTCTACCTCATATTGGTGCTTAAGTTTAGGAAAAGAAAACATTTTAAAAAGATAAAAAGAAGTTTCCTGTGAAGGAACCTTCATCCATTGAAAGGCTGAGCTACCCTGATTCTTTTCATTGCCCTTTAACAAAAGAACTAAAACACAGTTGAGTCAGTACTAAGTGAAGGTGATGGTAATTAGTGTGTGATTGATTATAAGATTTAATCAAGAATCTATGATATATGTCTTTATAAATTTCTTTCATTTATAAGCTTTCTTTTGAATTCTGTATTCTTGATATCTTAAGTAATATTCGTTGGGTTTAGTGAAAATTGATTTTGGATAGAAGTAAACCACCTCTCATTATGTAATCGCATGTGCTGCCAACCGTGGAGCTCCTGGCTTCAGTGCAGGCTAAAATGAGTAATGGTTTGCAAGAACATTTTCTTTGAAGTAAAATGATAATAATGTTTTTTTTAGGATTGTTTTTGTAATCATTCTTTTCACTATGAAGTAAAAATGAAACAATTGGATGTTGTGCAAGAGCTTGTGATGATTCGTGTATAAACACAATAGAGCTTTTCTGAGTTGTCCATTATGAGCATCATGGCATAGTGGTCCATGTCTCTTCTTCTTTCCCGCCAATTCACTTACCCTTCCCAAGTTCCGTACTCAGCTGGAGCTGGTCTCTGGCATGATATAATTCTTTACTTTCTTCCTCTAACTTGTTCATCTTGATTTTCTTGTTTTTTTCCTTCTTGTCATCTTTCTACCCTCCATCCTCCTCCCCTTCTCCTGCTTTCTCTGTTTTGGTCCTTGTCGCTTGGTAGAGAGAAGCTGATGAATGTTCCAGTCAATACGCACAGCTGCTCAATGGGCTGACTTCCCATTCTCATGGGAATGGCTCTTCCCATTCTCATTCAGGACAGGAGGGGAGTTAGTCCAGAGATCATGTAGCCATGTTATTCAACTTGCAAAACTGGTTTTTCATCTTTAATAAATATTCCATTAAAGGGTATGTGAAGTAAATTTCTTTAAAAAAAGAGGTGCTTTATTTAAAATGGCAGGCAGGTTTGAGTCATTCCCACACAGAACTTCCCCAGAACCACTGAGTTCCAGGGAAGTGGTGTGAAATGGAGGCTTTTTCCCAGTCATCTCTCTTTTTATGTGAGGACATAAAAAAAACGAAAGGTAAAATGACTTGAATCTAAAGGAAGCGTGCCTTGGGAGCAGGCTTATTTTAATGACCGAAGCTGCCAGGAATACCCATCGCGTAATGTCAGTTAAAGACAAGGCACAGTTAGAACACATTATCTTTTGTCCGGTGCAGTGACCTAGTGACTAAAGTGCTCACCTTGAACACGCCGGGATCCCATATGAGCGCCTGTTCTAATCCTGGCAGCCCTGCTTCCCATCCTATTCCCTGGGTGTGGCCTGCGAAAGCAGTTGAGGATGGCCCAAAGCTTTGGGATCCTGCATCTGCTTGGGAGACTCAGATGAAGCTCCTGGCTCCTGGCTTCGGATCGGTGCAGTTCCAGCCATTGAAGTCACTTGGGAAGTGAATCATCGGATGGAAGATCTTCCTCTCTGTTCCTCCTCTCTGTTTATCTGACTTTCCAATAAAAATAAACAAACCTTTCTAAAAAAATACCACATCATCTTATAGGAAGCACCCTAAGGGGTGGGGGAATCTCCCTACTTTTCCCTTGGCCTGGCACACATCCATCTCTGTAGGTCTTGGTTTGTTATTTGCAAAATCATGGTCATTGGGGCAGAATGGGCAGAGCTGTATTAATTCAGTAATTCTAGCTTTCTTCTTTCCAGTGTTGCAATAGAAGATGAGACAATGCAGCCAAAGATCTTCAGATTGTTCCAACTGGTTGAGTCACCTGCAAATATTTCTTGAGAGGCTATTATGAGCCAGTCGCTGATCCCAGATACTTGGGTTGATCAACAAACAGAGTAGATTTCAAAAGTACATTGGTGATGTTTATCCAGGAGAAGGTAGGCTAATGTTGTGCCAGCATATGCCCGTGAGATCTTTGGAGCAGATTGGTCACATCTGGCTCACCATCAGTGAGCATCTTTAGTAAAAATAATGGCCACTATTTGAAGAGGCCACATGTGCAATTGTACGTCTTGCTTTCTTCCTCGTAAAACCATGATGTGGGCATTTTTATTCCCGTTTTACAGAGAAGGGCACTGTGGCTCACAACATTTCCCCACACTGTCTAAGGCTGTTTTTTAAAAAGGCGTGGAGGAGGTGGAATTTGTCCAAACCTGCAGACCTTTGCTCTTCTCTGCATCCTTGTTCCTTGATGCTGTATGCCTTCTGATGGAAAAGTCAGGGGTACACTTCCATGAGGCAAAAGGGCCCTTATCTGTAGTCCACTGAAGAACATCTAGTTGTTAGTCCATTCCAGCTGACTCAACCCATACTATTTTAGCAAGTTTGGAAAATACATTGTGAATACATATGCTTTTTTGTTCTTGAAGCTTGGGTGAATAAGCATTATCTCTGAGGATAAAGGAGCCCGTAGACACACCTACACTTGAGCTTCCTAATGGGACACACTCCTTTGGAATCGAATCCTGAGCTGATCCCTGATGATTTTAAGGTTAGTGTAACATGTGGTGTCTGAAGCCGTGACTTCATTCTGGCTACCTGACTTGCCTCATTGTCTCTGAGTTGAGTGTGTTGACTTGCTTTTGTAGTCTTCGATGTTTATTGATCACAGCCTGTCATCTCTGAGATGGTCCTTACACCCAATTGAACCCTCCACCTTCCAGACCCTCCCACCCGCCTCTTCACAAGCCCTGGACACCCTTTCACCTGGGCTGTCAGAATAATGAAGGCTTGATTTCAATACTTTCCCTCATTTCTCTGTTCACTGCTCTGCGGGTTAATGCAGATTCCAAACTTCAACAAGCAGCTGTTAAACATGTCATTAACACTGCTTCGGCTGCAAATGAGACTCGGCTACTGGGATTACTCTGTGAGCTATAGTTTTGTGATGAGCTTTGTCAATCACAGCTGACCTGCTGTGTACCGAATGGAACTCAGATTATCTTCTTTCTTCCTCTGACTCTTGTCATTTTTTTTTCACAAAGAATTACTATTCTACTCCCTGAAAGATTGATTACTTGCACAAATAAGAGAGTCTGAGACATTAATACAAAATTCACAGGCTTTTCTTTATCTCGAACCTGCAACTCCCTCTGCATTTCCTCCTGGTAATTATATTAGAATTGTGTACACTAGGAATTGCCATCTGATTATTATGAAACTAGTTTTGTCATGACAAAAATGAGCTTAAGTCTTGTTTTTTTGGAAAATGATCAGTACAGTGCACTGGATGAGAGAGAAGGAGATTAAATCCAACTTGCTTTCATCCATGAATGCTTTCATCTCTTTTTCAAACACAGGAAATGATTACCACCGCTATAAGCTGCAGTACATATGAGTGAAAAGGGATAAGGAAATATTGAAAATTCTGTAACCAACAGTAGGACATAATATAGGTCCCTGGCACCCACTGAGCGACATGTGCTTTATTTTTCCATACTGCCGATGTCAAGAGTTTGAAATTTTAAAGGGAGCCTTAGTTTGAGGTTTGACGCTGTGGAGAGACAGATAGTTGTCTCTTTTTTCTTTTTATTTGAGCTATCTTTTTTTCAATGGTAATTACACTGAAGGTATCATTTACAAAGTTGAGTATTAGCTATATTGAAACATCAGTGTTTGTGTATCATGTACAAAAATCATAGAAACTTTATCCATTGTATTACATTTCCTAATGTGTCACTGGTTGGAAGAAGAGTCCTCAGAAACAGAGATCATAGACTCTTTGCCTTTCTATCCCTAATGTCTAATGTGTTGTAGCAATTGGATGAATAGTTCAGGGAATAAATGAATGAGTGAGTATACTGATGGAAGATTGACCAGGGTCATGTTGAAATTATAGAAATAAATTTAGCCTGTAGTCTTCCATGTAGAGAAACATTGACTGTATCCTTTCTGTGTTTCACACACAGAAAAAGAGAGAGAAAGGGAGACATACTTACTTACGTCAGTTTATTTCTCAAATCAGTCTCTACAATAGACTCTATTTCTACTGGGAGTTGATACTGAAATCGCCTTGTCAGTTGACTTTGAAAATTATACAAACCCCAAAGCCTTGTATGGAATCCAACACAAAGTATATATTGCTTTTATGCCTGAGGTCAGCTGTGGTTTGCCAAGTGGCACTGCTGAGCTTGCTTGGGCTCAATCACAAGCCCAGAGATAGGTGATTGCATGACTCAGGAAGGCTTGCATGTGGACAGGTCTGGCAACATGGCTCTCCTCCACATGCCTCTCATCTTCCGTTATCCTGGCCTTTCATGGCAAAGTCACAAATGGATAACTGCCAGCTCTCCAGGACTGGGCTCAGAACTAACACATTCACTTCATTTTCTATTGCCCCAATCAAAACAGAGGGTTCAGAGGGATCGATTTTGCTTTTATGGGAAGAACACCAAAGTCATGTGCTAAAAGACATGGCTGGAGGGAGGAACAAAAACTTAGGTCATCTTAATAAATTACACATTGCTATTAACTGGAACCCTTTAATATAAAGGAATGTCAGTCACATCAAATTGAGTGCACTTGGAGTTCAGCTTATTTCTTTATGGTTACGAATTACATGTGCATAAAATGGAACTGTTGTATCCAAATGACATAAAAGGAAGAAATGCGCATGTTCTTCATATTGGAATCAAGAGATCTGTTCAGCTCCAGGCCATTAGAAAGCTCAAGCTTTTCTGGCAGACTGCTGGCACACTTCTGCTAAGGTCACGTAAATAAAGAGCAGCAGATACAAGGGGAAAAAATGCTAACCAAGTAATAGAGCACAGAGGACCTGGAAGGTGGAGACACTGTGGCCAAAAGTGGCAGCACAGTGTCTCCAGCTTTTAAAAGGAAGGTTTTATCACCACTCTGTTCTTCCAAGAGATAGTGGGAGACAGGAAAAAGGAGAGAGCCAGCATTTAGTGGATCAATATAGTGATCCCTAAACTAACTCCATGACCCAAGGTTATTTGAGTATTTCATATTTGAACTCATTTACATTTCATGAGCCCCCAATTGTACTTCTCAGTATTCAATTTTTTTCTCCATTGATTTTAATTAAGCTCACCATAGGCTAGCAAACCTGATGAACCAGGAGAGTATTTTCTATCAAAAAGCTATCTCACTTTTGCGCAGGAATTCTGGGGCTTGCCCACATCTTCCTCAAAATGTTTTTCCTTCTATGCTGTGGCATGATTCTTAGAATGTGAAATAAAGACACATTCAGCTGCTACACCATAAATATTTTCCACTCTATAACTGTGGAAATTACCATATTATTCCTGATTCAGACATGTCATATGGGATCTGGGGTCGGTGATAAGTGTTGCGTGTGCAGGAGCTTCTATGCAGGACGTGGCACCCATGATGGGACATGCTTACGTACCTCCATTTAGATGTCTAATCACATGGATTCCTTCTTGCTTTCTATCATTTCCACTTCATCCTTACAATGCCTATTCTGGTGTCTCTGACTAGAGCAAGGAACAGATACTCTTATTTAGTTTTGCAGGTGAACCTAATCCATTCATTATGTTACTTGGTAAGAAAATGCTGCTCCAGCTTTATTATGATTGACATCAAGGCAAAAATCTGCATATAAGAGGTTCTTTCGCTTATTTGCTCACAAGGTGACCCCACAATGAGGATGGGTCATATTGGTAGGGAAATATTAGACTGCTAGTCAATAGAAGAGTGCTTTCAGGAAAATGAGCTTCCTTTATACTGTCTGCATAAAGTATAAATTATATAGATCTTAACTATGGTTGATGGTGAAAAACATCACGGATGGCCCAGTGAAAATTAGCATAAAAGAATAAGGGCTTTGAGTGCAACAGAAGTTACTGGGATTAGATCTTAGCCATCCACGGGAATCATAGTCAGCCTCATTATTTTGGGGAAAATGACAAAGACAGAAGGAAAAATAATAGAGAAACTAAGATATGAGGAGACCAACCAATGAACACAAACTCTATTTATGACGGTGATGGTAATATATTTCAACAAGGAGAGCTAATTAGCTATCGACTCATAACAAATTACTCCTGGGTTCAGTATCTTCACATAACAGTATTTCTTACCTCTTTCTTTGACACAAGGATCTGGGTTCGGTTTTGCTATTTGCGTCTGACATTCGTGCTCTTTTAAGGCTATACTCAAGCTGACTTTTGAGACAGTAGCCTCTGGCAAGTGGGGGATGAGAGGAAATTGGGATTTGTGTCTAAGCTCACTTGAGGGATCATGGTCCTTCACTCTGCCAACTGCTTGTATCACTGCCTCACAATAACGACACTGGTTTCCCCAGCCCAAGCATCCCAACAAACAGCAAGAAAAAATTTGAGCTGGAAGTAAATCTTTTTAAATCTTATCTTGAAGGGCACATCCTAACATCTGTTGTAATTTGTTCATCAGAAGCAGATAAGTTATGTCTTCTTGTTCACTCTCAGCAGGAGTGTACTGCAAAGGGCCTGACTTCTGGGTGTTGGGAGTCATTGGCCAACATGTTTGTAGGTGCAACTGCATCCACAGAACACAGAGGAGAGCATGTTAAAGTCACCTGTAATCTCACAATTCTGAAATCCTTCAATGGATAATGGGATATGTAGTAAAAATCAATGCTTTTACTATTCAACTACTGCATATTTATTTATTTTATTTTTAAAAAAAAATTTTAATAATCTTTACATAGTTGATCAGGGCACAGAGGGTCAAGGGTTACAGGAAGACCATTATTTCCACATTTTTTTTTCTGTATCTGGCGTAAGGTGGGAGATAAAGGGAGAAGCCCTACCCAACCTCTCACCCCATCCAAGGGTCCCTGGCGTGGGGCATGCTCCAAGGGCACTGCTCAAGTGGTTTTGATAGTTCAACAGTTCTGAATTGCTGCCAATTTCGCCATTCCAAGCACAATGAAATCTCTCCAGAATCCACTGGCTGACATAGTCCGCCTTAGAGTCTCCATCGACTCAGATCTTCACTGCCAACACATGGCTGGGACAGATGATTGATTTATTCTGTCCTCTGTCCTCTGCTGAGGTACCAGGTGTCCTCTGCAGGCTCCGATGGGCCACCATTTCCTTCATGTGCACTTGGATATGCTGTCCGCTGATCTGTCTGAACCTCTGAGGAGGTTCGGCGTTGATACATGCACTCCATGGCCAGTCTATGGAACTTGCACTTCTCTTTCTGGTTGGAGTTCTGAGATCCACAGTTCAGGTGGAGGTATCCCCAAAGAAACTTTTCATATTTATTTATTTTTTCTTAAAGATTTATTCATTTTATTACAGCCAGATATACACAGAGGAGGAGAGACAGAGAGGAAGATCTTCCGTCTGATGATTTACTCCTCAAGTGAGCCGCAACGGGCCGATGCGCGCCAATCCGAAGCCGGGAACCTGGAACCTCTTCCAGGTCTCCCACGTGGGTGCAGTGTCCCAATGCATTGGGCCGTCCTCGACTGCTTTCCCAGGCCACAAGCAGGGAGCTGGATGGGAAGTGGAGCTGCCGGGATTAGAACCGGCGCCCATATAGGATCCCGGGGCTTTCAAGGCAAGGACTTTAGGTGCTAGGCCACGCCGCCGGGCACTTCATATTTATTTTTAATGTGGAAACAAAATCAAAATTCCAAGTTGATACATGACATGACTACTGGGAAAGCATCCCTATTAGCCTTTTAAAGTACTTATGAAGTCTTTTGGAATATCAGTCTTTTTATACTCATCTGTCCGCACACATACACACACACACACACACACACACACACGCCGTCTATTACCATGCTGTTTGATAACCTAAGTCTTCATATTGTAATCAAATGCTCCTGCTATTGGGACCACATTAAGAATGGGAGTGCATCTACTCTGTGGGAAACAATTTACGTTTATTGTTAATATCATAGTTATCACATGTTGAAAAGCTTGATTAAGGTGGCATTTTACATTTTGCCAATATTTTATTGGGTGATACAATATTAAATGTGCATGCTCGTTAAAAAGGATTACATTTAAAATAAAATTTATTATTCAAAAAGGAAATATCAGTATGTCAACATGAAGTGATTCTAATGATGTTCTGTCATACTCAAAATGAAAATAAACAAATGGGCAATATAAAAATAAAAGTATGAATATAACTCCTTGCCACTAAGTGAAGAATTGGCATTTTTTGTTTCTACAAGATAGCATTTTGCGTCAAATTAAATTCTGTTAAGTAAAATTGGATTGAGGTTTTGTGTTTGTTTGACTTAAACTTTATAGAGGTATTAGTGATTGTGAGTACAAAGCATTTATTTAGATGCAGTTAAATATTATTTAAATGACATTCTGATATACAAATTTAATCATGACTAGTTATCTATGAGAATTTTTCTGTTTAAGTAGAGTAGAATTAATTTCCTATATGTCTGCATTATTATTAACATTAGGACTGTGCTTCTCTTTGCCTGTTATTGCCAACACGTTCTTAATCCTTAGTCATTTTCCAATATTATCTTGAAAAACTATCACGTTTGTTAAGATTATATGGACTAACAATGTTTGCCATTCTCCAGCTAATTGAGACTGTAAATACTCAAAGGTAATATTAATATTCAATAGCAACACAGAGCTATTTTCAGTAATACGCTAGTTACTACTACTCCAGTACTAGGTACTATTACCCCTGGATATAATCAACCATGCCTTCTCAGAAGAGAGTGATGTACTAGTGTAGCTGTAGAATCCGATCTAGGAGTGCATTGCTAAACATACTACATCTAAATGTTATTTATATTAAAATGTTCAGTAATGAAAGACTCCATGAAGAAAGGTAAAGCAAATCATACGCAAAACGAAGCTAATGAACTTTGACTTTTCTTTACCGCAGGTGTAAGCCTCTGGGAAGCAGACAGGTGAGTGGTCCAGCATGCTAAGACATCGCGGGCAATGGCCATGCTTACCATTTCTTCACTTCTCTGTGCTGCCGATCCACGGAATCCCCTGGCCAGCTTTAACGATGCTGTGCCTGCCTCCTTCCTAGATGGCCTGTTGTGATTTGCACTGGATAGATCCGGCTTGGGCACTGAGACTTTTTACATCTTTCTGGGTAATTCTAAGAAATCAGTCTCTTATAAATGATGATGCTTTCTACATGATGTAAATTTGTAAAGTCGTTTCAGCATAGACTGGATGATGCCAGGATCCCAGTGTCTCAGCAGGGCTTACACAGAGGTCTCTCCCACCCGTCTAACAGCAAAAGCCACCTGGAATGCTTGTTAATGTCCTTATTTATAGGTCGTCCTTTCAAGATACCAAATGGGAATCTCCAGGACCTGGACCTGTAGGTGAAGGCAGTTCTCTGTAACAAGCAGCCTGGTGATGCTGAACATCTGGCAACTTTTCACACTCTTCCAAGGCATATTATTTGAATTCCTTCTACGGTGTCCAGTGCCTGTCAGCCCAGCCCCATCTTTCATCCCCACCCTTCCTCAGCTAGGCAAGACTAATTACTATTGTCAGATTATAGTGCGCTCTTAGAATTTCCTAGTTGAAAGAGTTTGTCAAGAAATTTTAGATGATTCATAATCTTCAATTTAAAGAAATTGACCAAAATATCTTTTTTTTTTTGGCAAAGGATGAGAAAGTGTCTGAGAGAGATCCTCAAAGAGATCATTTAAAATACAAATTTTAAAGTATTTTTAAAAGTTATGCAGAAGAGGGCTCTTAAAAAGTTTATGAAAATGCAAATATTACCAGAAAAATGCATCGATTTAAAAAATGGTTGCAGCAAAGCAAGCTTATTTTTTAACTCCATTTTTCCAGACTATTTGATGTCTTTTCATACACACTAGTTCATTTAGAACTGATTTGTGAAGGAGAATACCTGGTAAAATATGGAGGGGTTTATGTATAGTACCATGCACATCTTCAACTTTTTGAATTTTCCTGTCACATAGATGGATGGAAGTGTTAGTTTTATCTTTTACTGTCATAGCACACCTCATGGTGATGATGAAATTGCAACCTTAAATGGATTTGTTGAGATGGATACGAGGAGTTATCTGTTTCTTAACCACAGTTAGTCTTCGGACTTCTTCATTACTGAGGTAGATTGGGGAACTAGAGACCATGTACTTTCGGTGGACAATCAGTAGCCAAAACAGCCATGGAATATAGGTGGATTATTTCTGGCTGTACAGTTGGTCAGTGGCAGAGAGTGCCCAGAGTTCTAAGTGTCTTAACTCCAGATTTTTCTCACCTTGCCAAGCATTGCCTTTTCTCCTGGTTCTCATTTATAATGTATTCCCTCTGCCTACCTCCCAGTTCTGACTCAGCTTATCACATGTGTGTGCTACTTCGCTTTTGAAACTTTTCGAAAGTTATGCTGCTGAAGCTGCAGAGTGATGGATTCGTGTGGGTATTTATAATTAGGGAACGCAGATTATTTTTGAGACTTGTGGCTTATGGAACAATACAAAAGACTTAGGTTGTGGAGAGGAAAGGAGTTGAAATGTTTTATTTCTGTTTGTTTTTAATACAAGTAGTTTGTGTCAAGCGTGGTCATCATATGGGGTTTGTAGCAGAACTTGCTGCGGGAAATGCTGAAAAAAATTTTTACTCCAAGGCAGCAGGAAAGATCACTTATGCTGCAGGATTGTGTCCAAGATGGGGACACATGGTTTGACGATGCAAATAGACAGCCATAATTGCAGAGACTTTTTCTTTTCAAACTGAATTTCAGTTAGAATTTGATGAGCAGACTTGGATGTGTTCTTTCTTATTTATTCTTTTCCTTTCTGGAATGAAGACTTTTTTTTTTTTTCTGTCAAGGGTCATTGGATATTTATAGCATTGTTCATGGGCCATACAAAATTATCAACTTAAAAACTAGCCTGCTAGCGATACGTTAAATTTTAAGACTGGCTAGAGGCTGTCTTGTCAGGGCCAGACCAAATGACTTCTTTGGCCTTCTGTAGCTTGTGGACTGGATGGTCCCCAAACCTGTGAGAAGTAGTGAGAAGAGAGTAGTTAGCTTTGGCAAGGTTTTATCCTTTGCTGGGATTCAGTTGGGCTTCTCATCAAGATGCTGACTGAGCCTAACTGGGCTGGGGTCTTGCTCTCTGCCTGCAATGCTTCTCCCTTGTGGATATCTGATGTTCCTTTTCCATCCTACCAATAGCCGAGCTTGTGGGCTTGTTCTGCTGAGAGGCCTGGCACTGCCTAAATGCTCCCCTTACTCTGTCTCATAGAATCCTCTTTTTGCCTTTAAATTACTCAACACAATTTGTAGCAACCTACTTTTTATATATATATATTTTTCTATCTTCCAGTGGATTTCCCACACACAGTGACAGGAATTGTATAATTTTTTTTTCCGTGACTCCATTTCGTAGTGCTTGCTAAAAGCTGCTTCTCTTGGCCAATGTAATCCGTTTGTGGTGCATATTTATACACCGCACAATAAAGATTGGTTATGTTTATCTCAGAGCAATTCAAAAAGCCTCATGTGTAGGAAGCTACCGAGGAACCACATGGGTTTTCCTTGAGCAGTGAACCACAGCACAGCACATGTGCCTCTCCTGGAGTCCTACAGTGCCTCTGCTTGTTCAAGAAGGAGCTTTATTATAGGGCAGGTTAGTTTTAAAGTCCTACAAAATCCTTAGCTCAACAAGGACTAAAACGTTTCTCTAAAAATGCCTTATTTTTAAGAAAAGAGCAATATTACACATCCGTTTGATAGTATGTTTTTAAAATCTTACTAAAGTCTTAATCTTTTCCACATTTTTTTGTGCTTTCTTTTTGAGTATTTACTGTTTGGGCTTTACGATTACAGATTGAATGTCTCTTACTGATAGTGGTTGGGACCAGCAGTTTTCCAAGTTGTAGATTTTGTCACATTTAAGAATATTTGTACAAACATAACCATCTATTTGTAGATGAAACCTAAGCCTAAACACAAAGTGCATTTGTGATTCACGCATACCTTATGTGTAGAGTCAAAGATAATTTCACATGGCATTTCTAAAGTTTCGTGCATGAAATAAAGTTGCACACTGTGAAATTTTCGACTTACACCATCATGTTGATGAACAAAATGTTTTGGATTTGATCATTCTGGGTTTCTGATTTTTAGCTTAGGGAAATTGTGTTACTACTATTTTTACCCATGGTACTTTCTATGAAGTTTTTGAGCTTGGAGGATAAATTTATTTGGGTGCAAACAAATTTTGCAACTTGGGCATTGTGTTCTCCTAGAATGCATTTTCTATAAACTTTCAGTAGACCCCCTGTGTTTCTGCTTATGCGCCGGGAGTAGAGGGGAGTGGTGATGTTGGAGGAGTTAGGAGGTGTGAAGCTAGGGGCGGATAACCAGAGGCAGAGCACAGAAGCTACATGTGCGGCTGGCAAACCTAAGAACTTTAGAATTGTCTTGAGCCAGCAGGCTTAGGGCTCTGGTACAGCAATCACGGCACAGAGCTTGCAGTGACGCCAAACAGTTCAGCTAAAGTGAACGCATCCTGCGGTTCTGCTTATCAGTCTTGAGCCCCATGGTCCTGGTTAATAAGAATAATACAAACATTTAAAAAATAATAGCAAAAAAAGAAGACATTTGGTGGAGAATACACAGCAAGAGAGAAACGAGCAATCTGATGTGTGGTTGTGTTGGACCTTTGCATGCTAATGAAAATCAATCATTTTTCTGATAAATGAAGGCCATTTCTCTGGCAGCCTTTCAGGAGGAACACAGCGCCTGACCCTTTCTTTGAAGCGTTTGGAAGTCTGCACACTCAATTTCTTGCCACTGCCAGCTTTTGAAAATTGGCCTCTCCTCTCCTTGGGATTTAGTCGCAGTCAGCAGTGACTCCACAAAGCCCTTGCACATTGGGGGTTTAAGGCCGAGGGTAGGGGCTGGATTTTTCAGGAGTAAGCGAAATCTTAATTCCCCCACTGCAGATGGCAAGGGGAAATGAAAACATATACCTGAGTATATTAGT
Source organism: Ochotona princeps (assembly GCF_030435755.1). Lineage (NCBI taxonomy): Eukaryota > Metazoa > Chordata > Mammalia > Lagomorpha > Ochotonidae > Ochotona > Ochotona princeps. The sequence continues at coordinate 7,069,916 of NC_080839.1, read as the reverse complement.
GCACAGAGAGGCTCCTGTCTGGGAGTTGTCACGAGCCATCCAAGGGTCAGCCACACTAATAACCGTGATCATATCCAAATTATGCATTGCCAATTCATTTACTTATTTTTGCCATCAAAAAGACAACGCATCACCCACAAGTCACAGACAATTCTTTTCCTGTAAAGGTTGGGGGGGGGGGCTCAATGTACATTCAGCGCCATGCACACGAGTGCGAAGAAGTCGACTACCACAGCTATTTAATCACGAGTGTTTGTTGATTTGAGCAGAGGCCCTATGCTGTGAAATGAAAACAGAAAACCAAATTTTCTTGAGCAATCTTGCTGTTCCTGCTTCAGGTGCTAGGCCATTTCACTAAAGCAGCTCAGACGGGAATGTCATTAGTTCTTAAGCCCCAGGTGAATTTGCCACTGTTCCACATGATTAAGCCAGATAATTGTGTGTTGATAGCGAATGTGGTTGGCGAAATACAATTTCTAGGACCTTCCTAAACAAACACAATGTGGGAGTGAGTCAGAGGGCTGTCATTTCAGTCCACTGTCACCGGTTTTGCACAGGCAGACATCTCTGGCACAGGCTGGCCAGCAATGCAATGGCAACTGCCATCCCTGGGTCCTCAAAGGTGACCCAGCTAGGAAAGCGAATCACATATCCTTCTGCATTTAGGAACGATGACAAAAAAAAAAAAAAAGGACATCTCATTAAAATGTCACTATGGGAGGCCAGTTCCTACTTGCACTTTGTTTCAGACCCTGAATGCAAATGATTACTTTATGTTTCTTGAGAAGACTGTTCATGGTTTCTGCAACTCTTTCTGAAATGTGTAAAAATACCAGTGTCTTCAAAGGACAAGAACAACCTCTGCCGATGGGAAAATACAGTCAGCTTTCAGGGCCAAGCTTTCAACAGCAGCCTCTGTGTGTGTGTGTGTGTGTGTGTGTGTGTGTGTGTGTGTGTGTGTGTGAGATTTTTTTTCTGTCTCACATGTAAATGTGTGTGGATAAAAGAATAAGCATTTGTGTATACAAACTGTGTTTCTATGTCTTAGAGGTAGTAATCTACAGTTGTTCCTATACTTAAATATGGAGGCTTTTAAAATTAATACTGCAAAGACATAAATCTTTTAGTTGATTAATGTTGATGGTTGGAATGTGACATTAGTGGTCTTACTCTTTGTATTTGGAAAGAAAATCTATGAAGGGAATTCAGAATATTCATGGAAAAGCAAGATTCAAAATAAGTTAGTTTGGGTGCAAAAATTTTGAAAGCCACGTATTGATTCTTCATAACGTACATAAACTGCTTCTTCAAGACCATTTGTGTGTGCATAGATTTCAAAATTTGTTTTGCACCATTATTAACTGATTTTTAATTCATCTTGTGTGAACTTTGTGAAGTGCCCTTAAACTTGGTTTTTTAGAAGTACGCCTTTTTCTGTCAATATGTACAAGGTTTTATTTCACCATTTCCCCTGATATAAAACAGCAAAAACACTGAGAAAATCATATTGCTATTTTTTTTTTGTGCTGTGCTCAGTTGACCCTTACTTTCAAAAGCACTGTTGAACTGTTCTTTTATTTAATCTTTATTCTGGGTCCGGTGTGATAGCATTGTGGTTAAAGTTCTTGCCTTGCACACACTGGGATCCCATATGGTCGCCGGTTCTAATCCTTGGCGGCCCCGCTTTCCATTGAGCTCCCTGCTTGTGGCCTGGGAAGGCAGTCGAGGATGGCCTAAAGCCTTGGGACCCTGCACCAATGTGGGAGACCATGAAGAGCTCCTGGCTCCTGGCTTCGGATTGGCTCAGCTCCAGCCATTGCACTCACTTGGGGAGTGAACCATTGGATGGAAGATCTTCCTTACTGTCTCTCCTCCTCTGTCTATCTCCCTTTCCAATAAAAATAAATAAATCTTAAAAAAATCTTTATTCTGTAATTATTTGAAAGGCAGAGTAATATATATATGTATGTGTGTGTGCAGATCTATATCTATCCATATATAGATCTGTAACTATGTCTATGCATATATAGATATATTACTCTGCCTTTCAAATATATGTATATGTATGTATATATGTGTGTGTGTATGTGTGTGTGTGTGTGGAGAGAGAGAGAGAGAGAGAGAGAGAGAGAGAGAGAGAGAGAGACAACGTTCTCACAGCTATCGAGTCTAGACAGGCAGAAGCCAGGAGCCAGGAACTCCCTATGTGTCTCCCTACGGAGACTGGTCCCAAGTAGTTAGGCCAGCTTTGATGCCTTCCCGGATGCATTAGAAGGAAGCAGCAGCAGAAGCTGAGCATCCAGGATTCAAACCACACTCCGATAAGGGAAGCTAGAGTCACAAGCCATGGAATAGTCTGTTGTGTTGACACCAGCTCCTGCCTTTGATTTCCAAAGAGAAAAGAACACAAGGCTAAACATGGATACCAAACTAGAAGACTGGAAAACCAATAGTCCCCTACTAGGTGGCATACACATCAGAAGGGTATACAGGTGATGGTTAGCTGGCTATTAATGTGGGATTCCTCTGATGGCAACAACAATGGTCACTATCATTTCTGTGAAAAGCACAAAGCAGCTGCAAGGAGGCTTCCTGTTTATACAGTGCAGACTTTTCCCCTAGGCAGGCTCTCTGCATCATGTCCACAGGGCAATAGGCAGGCTGGGGCCATTGGAGATAGTGCCATGTGAAGGTGCTGCATCGGGAGGAAGGAGCATGGCGGTCTCTTGGATGCCTCTGCAGGCTACATTATTGCCACCACAGTCTCTATCCGGAGGGTTCCTCAGAGATGGGCATGTCCCCTTGGGCAGCTCCTTTCCTCCAGCCTTCTTTGCATGCCTAAGCCTCTCAGCTCTTTCAGACACACAAGGCACCTGGTCTTCCTGTTGATCCCTTTGTCAAGGGGGTTGCAGGGTTGAGTGGATGGTGGAAGATACCAAAAATGCACAACAGCACTGTGCCTAAAGGAGATAAATCCTCTGAACACAGAGTTGGTAGTGAATGCACTTTGCTTGTTATGATTGTCCTAATAAGTACTGTGATGGGAGTGGCTTTGGTCATTGACAAAAGCTCTGTCTGCCATGGCGTCTGTAACTTGCACACTCACCTATCCCTCATTCAGTTGGAGCACAAAGGAGCTCTGCTTGTTTTGGAAAGCAAACTGGTATCACCATGAAGTACTTGGGTTCACATATACATACAAGTAACTGGTTGTTGATCCAGACCCAGCTTTGGTGTAGGGAAAGGACTGTCCAAGTTTAGACTTATCCTTGAAGAATCAATGGCCATGAAAAACTCTGTTCACCTTTGGTTTGTTTATTGGAAAACTTGGAGATGAAGTGAGGTAGCCTTTTACTTATTTGTGTATTTTGGAAGTTCACAATCCTTTATGAGGCATAGCAGACCGTTAAGTGTGGGTGGGCAAACGAAGAAGGAGGAGAATACAATAGAGATCAGGGCGTTGGAGTATGAGGGTTGGGGCAGAAGTACATTAGATCCCAGGGTGGGATGAAAGTAACTGCTGCCTGAGCCTGATCTGGGCTGCACAGTTGGAGAGGAGATCTTAGGAACAAAGAGAGTTTAGTATCTCTTGATCCTGTGAGCAAGATGATATTTGGTTCAGCCCATATGGTGCAGACACTTGCCCCCAGTGACCAGAAACTCATGAGCTAAGGCTTGCTGTGTGAAAACCTCAGGCACATCTGAAAGTTCTAGAGAATAAGGAGTTGTTACTCAGAGAGTCTAGCTGCTTCTCACTAGAGAAAGTTGACTCTACAGGTGCATTTGGATCTGAATGCAGCCTAAGGATAAACTATGGCTTCTTTACACTTCAGATATCGGAGAGGTGGAGTGAGTGAAGAATCTGTCAGACATCAACAGTGTAGCTGACATTGCTGCATATAAAATACCTCATTCTCTTTCTATAGAATGTTAATGATAAACATGTATTTTAATAGTAAATTTGAAATGTTAAGAAAAATAGGACTGGGTGGTGTGCTATAACTGCTTAAACCTGCCCATTGGGATGTCTGTATTCCATATTGAAATGCCAGTTCAAGCTCTGGCTGTTTCGCTTTTTTTCCTAACCTCTGCTGTTGTGTCTGAGAGGCAGGGGATAATGGCTTGAGTTCCTGCCATCCACATGAGAAATGCAGATGGAATGCCAGAATTCTACGTTGAACTGGCCCAATTCAGCTGTTGTGGCCATCCGGGGACTGAACCAGTATAAGAAAACTTTCTCTCTCTCTCTCTCTCTCTCTCTCTCTCTCTCTCTCTCTCTCTCTCTTTCTCTCTCTCTCCCCTCTATCTCTGAAACACACATTAGATCTGTTTATATGATTTGTTCAGATTCACATACATTTAGGGACACACATATCTGAAAAAGTTCCTGGGTCCCTTAATTTAACATTCCCAGGAAACCTTTTTGTTAATGGCTGTGTTTGTGAGAGTCTCCACAACAGGGGAAATAATGCAATTGGCAAGGCTCCTTTTGCTGGGACCCTTGGGGCTGCCCTTCTAAGAAGGCTAGGCTCTGCATGCAGGAACTTGCTGCCTGTTGTCTGTACATGTCAGCCTTGTGATGGAGCAGAGCTACATTGCAGTAGGTGGTGAATAGAGTTGAAGCTGTAGAGAGGACATCATTCCAATACCTTGTGTGTTCCTGTTTCACAGAGTAGGTAGCCTGTGTCTGAAGTAGAAAGGAGAGGAATGTGGTTGTTCCCTAATGAGAAGTCGTAATAGGACAAGCTGGGGTACTGTATTTGTCCACTGGGTGGATGGGGGCTATAACTGCATGATTTCTATTAACGGAAATGGCAGGCATGCTGTTAAACACACTTTGCCGTGCACAAGGCATCTCTCGCTTCCCTCACCCATCCACTTTGCCCCCTCCTAGCCTCACCCATATATGTCTATTAATGCCACTGAACTAGGACATTTGAAAATTGGGGAAATGGTTGTGTTTTTACCCGAAAGGGTCTTCGGGGGCCTCTAAAGCAGAGACTTGGTAAGCGAGACTGAAACCCAATCCCATCAGAATGATTAGACTGTGTCCTGCAAAGTACTTTGCTGAGCATCACTTTTGCGAGGTTTTAGATGTAATTTTGGTGGCTCAGAAATGCTTGTCTTTGCTAAGTGATTGCAGCAAGAAGAAAGGAAATGTTAGTGGCAACCAACACTTTGAAATGAACCATTGTGGCCCTTCACATTTTATAAGTAATCATAAATTTCAGCTGACAGCTTATTCCTTGATTCCTTTCTAATTAGAGTCTTAATAATACACATTTCTTGAAGAGGAAAGTGGTTTGAGCTCTTAGGATGCCAGAAGCTTTGCTAAAATAAAACAACGGAGGCCAATGTCAAACATATGGCACATTTGCTGCATAAGAGAGTGCAGTAAGGGGTCCAGGGCATCAAGCTACTAAATTTAGGGGAGAGCGGAGCATGTTTTAATACTTTTAAATAATTGTGCCCAAATAGCCTTGCTCGTTCCTTAACCAGTTAAATCTTCTTAATGCCTCTCAAAAAAGGGCTCCAAATGGATTTAAATGGGTTTGATGAATGTGAAATTTCTCTCTCTTCTTGTAATATTTCCAGAAATAGTGCAATTAATTTGATTTGTGCATAGGTACAAATCATTAGTAAATTGGGTGCTTGTGTTTTAAAGGGGTTTGGTCCTTTTTAACACTCTTGAATAAATGACTTTGGGCCAGAAGAAGAATTATTCAGTGAATTTTGCATTTTCATATGGTTTTTACACTATGCATTAAAATGAGTTGCATTTAACACTATAATAAACAGCTACTTCCTTTACAAAAAAGGGTTCTTCATGTATACCCATCACACAAGACTGTTTCATGCTTGTAACTCTCATTTAGACCAGAGTTATCAGGCTGTCTCTTTTGGTTTCATTTTCATTAACTAGAGTTAATTCTGAGTCAGCTTGCACAATGGTTTAATCGATCCACCAGCTGACTCAAATGTAGAAGTAAAATATTCCTCAACTAACCTCCTTATGATTTTATTCAAATGAACCTTCAAAACTATCATGTAGATGTTTAGGTGGTGTTTTAAACTGGCTTAAAATATTAGGACAGTGTTTCCCTGAGATATAATTTTAGAAGAAATATTTTCTTTTGAGATAGAGAATTGGAAGTTGAGGAAGCTTCATGGGGTGGGAATTTGCAGAACAGAGAGAAAGTTTTCCACCTGCCAACATACCATATTGCTCAGATTTGCTTGTCTGTTCATTGAAGTCACAGATTGAGTGGAGACAGCCTGGGGGAGTCTGATCAGTCTGGATAAAGTGGCACTGCCAGTTTGGTTACTACATTAGTTATTTCCATACAGCTTGCTGCTTGTGACCTGGGGAATCACTTGAGGACAGCCCAAAGTCCTGGGACCCTGCACCCATGTGGGAGATCTGAAAGAAGCTCCTGGCTCCTGACTTGATTGGCTCAGCTACAGCTTTCACAGTCACTTGGGGAGTGAAACAGCAGATGGAAGATCTTTCTCTCTGTATCTCTGTAAATCTGCCTTTCCAATAAAAACAAAATAAATCTCAAAAAAGGAAAAAAAACCAAACTGGACAACATGACCTACAATAAAAAAAATTCAGTCAATAGAAACAAATAAATGACAGAAGTGATTTCATTAAAATGTTCTCATATCAATATACTCAGGAATATAAAAGAACACCATGAACATGGTGAAGACAGACATGGAAATACAAAAAATAAAGCAAATGAAAGGACAGAAAATATAAAAATCTTAAGTGAGACAGTCACAGGACAGGATAAACAGCGTATTAGACACTATAGAAGAAAAGATCGACGATGTTGATGGCAAGATATCAGAAAGAATATCCACACAAAACACAGGGCGAAAATGAAAAGAATAAAAATATGAACAATACGAACAGATCTGGGAATAAGGTTGTTGATTCTGATGTGCATATATGGAGTCCTGGGGAGAAATTAGAGATTGTGAAATAGTATATTTTTAAGTGGCATATAAATTTTCAAGCATAATTAAAATTATAAAATCATTGATCCAAGATGTTCAATAAACCTAAATAGGATGAATACTGAGATTCTTGGTAATCAAGTTGCCAAAAAGCAGTAATGGGTTGAAGAAAAAAAACCATTAAATTATATTATACAAAAGCAAATAGAATAAAAGCTCGTGCTGTTTCTTCTTAGAAATTATGTAAGAGTCAATGAAACACTTTTAAAATGCTATAAAAATATTACTGTGTAAAATGGCCTTCAAAGTGGGAGTAGAATGAAGACATTTCAAGACAAAAACTGAAAGAATTTGTCATCAGCATGCCTCAGCTATAAGAACTAAAGGCACTTGATCAGGCCACAATGATATCAGACGACTCTGATTTACAAGAAAGAGTAAAGGGTGCCAAAGGTCGTAAGTATTGGTGAAAATACCTGTTTCTTTCTATTTGTAGACTTATTTAGAAAGAACTGTTGCCTTAGGTGAAAGTAATTACATGAGGAAATATTTGTGACAATAGCACAGAAGGTGGCAAATGAAAATGGCAGAATATTACTGCAAGGCTCCTATTGTATCTAAGTATTAGTTTAACCTTATGTTAAGGAATCATATTTTAAAATGCCAAAGCAATCACCCAAAGACAGAAAGAAGAGGTATAGTTAAAGACAAATAAAGAAATGACATGCATTCAGGAAAGAAAAAAGGTGAAACTGTCAAGAATTATCCTCTCAAGAAAGTGTTGAGCAGGGTGATTCTTCCCTGGGTTGATCATGCTGGTTGATTTGGAACACATAGTTACTTATTCCTTCTTAAGCTCATTCTGCAAAAAATCATAAATATGAGTAGAGATTTATTCACTACTGCATCAGCAAATGATTTAAAGTTGACCTTAATCTTGGGCTGCTCATATGGCTTCTCCACAAAACAGAACAGCAGGTGGTTTGTGCCCAAATAAAGCCTGGGGAAATAAGAGATCTTCAGAGAAGAAAAAAATATCAGAACAAAGCAAAACACTATGCTAATTCAGATTGCAGCAGGTTCCAGGGACTTCTTCCCTGGACATGAATTCCTGCAGAGGTGGACAGAAATATTTGACTTTCCATTGTCTTCCCCATTTTTGGCACATAGCAAGTGTCATTGCACAGTGAGCTCTGATCATTCAATTGCATGAGAGAGTAAAACTTCTTCACAGGGCCCATTGCTACTTTTTTTTGGGTGTGTTTGTGCTGATGATATCAAAGATAATTGGAAGGCCATTCTTGGGTGATCTTGGCTGAGGCCATTTACCCTCCCTTCATCACAAAGAGTCACAAACATCGTGTTTATGTTTCTTCCAAATTCAGTTATCAATGCTCTAAGTGGCTCTAATTAGAGATAGGACCACTAAGGAAATAGTTAGATGAGATTGTTGAGTGTGGTTCTCTGAGTAGGTTCAATGTGTGTCCCTGCATGAAGAGGCAAAAGCAAACTCTTCTCTCTGCTCACAACGAGAAACGCCATAAGTGGACAAAAAAGGAGGCAGCCATCTGCCATACTCAGCAGACAGAAGACCACTGGCACACTGACCATGGTCTTCCAGGGTCAGAAGCATATGCAGCCACCCAGATGGTAGAAAGTGAAGAACCCTGTGGCACACACACCAGCCACATTGTGGTCCCATTGCCGTTCCCTAATTAAGATTGGAGGGGAAAGGTTTGAAGGAGCCCATCAAGCTACAAATCAAGGCACTTTCCCCAGCTCTCTTCTTGTCCTCTTCACGCTTTTCATCTGCTTTTCCTCTTTTTACAGGCCATTATTCAGCTTTTATTACGTGTCAACTGCTCTAAGCTGAAAAGAGCCATGTTAGCAATGCTTGTCCATAGACTCAATGGGTCACCACTGCCTTTCTTGCTTTGCTATGTCCCCACCATGGACACCAGGCCAGCCAGTGCCATCTGCCCTGTTCCCAGCCACCAGGCAAGTAAAGGCAGGGTGAGACAAATGGGTCAGTGTATGTTGGTTAGCATAGCTGGGTTTTTTTTGATGGAATAGCATTGCTGCAAAACTGAACAATTATTAGCATTCTCACTTAAATTAATAATGCAAATCAGCATGGATATTCTTAGTTTTAGTTGATTAGAAAAAATGTTCAAATTTTAGTTGGATTAGGTGATTTGCTCCCCCACGCCCCTACCTTGAACTCTCTAGCATGCATTTTCTGGCAGTGTAAAGCAAAGATTTGCAAAATGATTTCATGGTTTTCGGTCCTTATGTTCATGATGGTGACTTCGAGTTGTCAGTGAAAAAATTAAAAAAAAGAAGAAGAAAGAAAAAGATAAAGGTAATCAAAAAAAGTTAAAATGGTTCTGAATATTCTTGTGGTATTTAAAGATTTCCCCATCAAACATCTGACTCTTAGACTAGCATTTACCATATAGTTACATATTCACTAAAAATCATAGCCCGAGGACAGCACAAATTATGAAATTACTTGTTATAACTATTGAACTTGTTTGACATGGATAACTGTAAACAAAATTGTCCTTTATAATATTTTGTAATTCACGGGTTCAGAAATAGTGTAAATACTTTAAATTTTTCACTTAAGATTGTTTTTTATTATTTATTTGAAAGGCAGACAGAGAGAATGAGAGATCTTCCTTCTGCTGGCTCACTCCCCAAGTGGCTGCACTGGCCAGGACTGGGCCAAAGCCAGGAGTCTAGAACTCCATCTGGGTCTCCCACGTTGACAGCAGGGGCCCAAGCACCTGGGCCATCTTCTGCTGTCCTTCTAGATGCATTTACATGATGTTGGATCAGGAGCAGAGCCTTTAGGATTCAAACCGTCACCCCTGTTGCTGGCATAAGCAAGCACTGCTTAAACCTACGATACTGCTCCCCTGTAACTGGGGCGCAATGAAAGCAGAGAAATGCAGGATTTTGGATCCTGAGCGAAGCTACCCAAGGAGCTGGTAAGAGGAGGGTGAGACTTGCATATGTGCAGGTTCATCTTTGATGCCTGCTCATCTGTCTCACAGGTATGAATTTATGTCCCAGTCACCATCATCTATAAATTCTTTTTTTTTTTAACGTTTAGAGAAAAACAGGAAATTTGACTTCCTCGCCAACTACTTGGCTTACTAATGCCTGATGAAAGACATTCAAAATACAAATACTCTCTCTGAACCATCCACTCGTGTCATATTGTTTCTCCCCATCCCTAACAACATACCCCCCCCAAACACACACATTCTATGTCACTAAGTCATTGGCCCTAAATTCATTTGGAATGTTGTGAAGTGTCTAGAATGGGTTAAAGTAGGGTTTATAATGATGGGTATCATAATCCAGGATTCCTTGGTCAGGATCAACATTTTAGACTGGATACTGACACGATTTAACTACTGACATTTCTACATGAAGGCTACCTCATTTGGCATTTTCTGAGAAATGTACAAATTCAAGTCCCCCTGGCCTCAAAACAGCAATGTCATCTTTGTATTCTCAAAGTTCTTCCATGGGGACAGAAGCATTACAACAGACAGGGCAGAACAAGTATATTGTGTCTCTTGTGTTCCTAGACAGGGAAGAAAGAGGATGCTGGGGCCTAATGCTGCTTGCATTCCAAAAGGCATGTCCCTAGAGGTAGCAAGATATCAAGCAATTCCCCAATTACAACCCTGTTCCAGAAAAGTAGCAGTGTGGGACCTGGGTGCTATGAGCACTTGATTTGGGAGGCTCCCGGAAATGCAAACTCTTGCATTGATAAGCCAAGGAGTAAAAAAAATGTTTTGTCTTATTTTTCCCACTTCTCATTTTGAACCTTGAAGTTTTTGTCCACGTTACATTATTTGAGAGAACAATAGCTGTGCAAACCTGCTTGCAAATACAGAAGCATGAAGGATGTCAAGGGCGAATACTTTGGAGTTCAGCTGGCAAAAGTTACTATGTTTGCTGCAGGGGAGCAGATTAAAGCTGCCTAATACTTTATTTCCCTACAGGGCCTGACTGTATGAGAACAATTCAAGGTCTGCTGCACCAAACGATAGAAGTTCCTCTTCTGACTAGCCCCTCCACCGTGGTCTTCATCAAATGTAAACGATCTGTGCCCACCAGAGCAGGTACATACAGTAGTGCATGTTGAGCTCATGGAACTCAGGTCTTAGATACTGCCTGACTGTTAATGCATGCTGTATTGAACAGACAGCTCAGGCTGAAAATAGTACTTTAGTGTTATCAGCAGGGTTTCAAGTGGATTCTCCAGGATCCCCAACTTTGGGGTGTTGCAATGCTTTAGGGCTCAGAATCCCAAGCAATTCTAAAGTTGCAACTCTGATGAGAAGACTCCCCTTTGTAAATCATTAGGGAGGTAGCCAGATACAGTGCAGGTTCAGAGCAGCCAGGATGGTCACCTCCCATCTTATCAGAATACCACCCTGGCTCCAGGTCTGTTAGTGGTAACAAAACCCCATGGGAAAAAATCTCGCTTCTGCAGGTCTAGGGTAGAGACTGTTTGTGGGATCATTTCTCTCATGGGGGAATCTCGATCCAGTGGAAGTTCCACATATGGGGACCCTTTGATGGCCAAAGAACCTGCAAACAGACAATATGAAATATGCAAAAAAAACAATGAAATTAAACGATAGGTTTATTTTGGTGCCAAAATATTTGGAATCTGTGCAAAGGATTTTTTAAAAAATTTTTTTGTTCAAAGGCATTTTGTAATACAAGTTCTTCAGGAACTTATTGAATATGTCTTACATGAATTCAGTTCCAAACTTTTTTGCACCCAAAGAAACTTAGATTTCAACCGCCACCTCTCATGGATGTCCCATAGCACCTACAGACAATACATAGCCTTCCTGCTCTATCTTCATCTTCCCCTCCTCTTCAAAGTCGTTTATGATTTGAACCTCAAATGAGGACACAAGCGGTGAGACATCCGTGTCCTGGCTGGAAAGGGTGTCTAAGACCCAGGTGGAGTTTGGGTGAAGGTGAAAGTTGTCAGACTGTGAAAAATGGGATCCGTGTTGGCTGACCTGAAATAGGGCTGTAAAGTTCTATTCCTCACAAAGGCAAGATATATTATTGCTGGAACGCCATTATTCCGCTCCATCACTTTTAAACCTTGTTCCCATTATCTGCAAGTTAAATATAACCCTATGTAAAAACAGGAAGGACAGCACTAAGTTGTCCGGCTTAACAGCACACACTTAAAACATAATAGAGCACTTGTTACTGTATTTTATGGAACGGAAACTCCAAATGTAAAGATGTATTAAGGAAATATCTCAAAGTTATTAGGGAAGGATATTTACAATTACAGATTGCTTTATATTATGCTTTTATGAACATCTCAGGAAATGAAATAGCCCTCAGCTGTAGAGAGTGGAGAGGAAGGTAATTTTCCTTAATACGGGTGATAAAATTAATCTGATTGAAATCGCTAGCGATTATTTCGCAGAATACTGAGTGGCAGTACAATCACTTACACTCTTTTATATTTTTTTAGTCAAAGCTCGTGTAGATGAAAGCTAATTACAAAGTAGTGATGTGAAGCGCTGAGGAAATAGTTTGTATAGTGCGGCACAGGCACGGCTAATTGGGGTTTGTGATTACACAGATTGTTGTTAAGGAGAATTAACTACCAGCAGTCTCTCCTGCAAAGCTTCTCATCAAGGCAGAGTAAAAATAGACACTGGATCTGTTATTTATCTAATTATGCCTTGGATATTTTCACAAGCACGTTACACACTCTCAAATGGTTTGTTGTTCCAAAACTTTCAGTGCCACGCTGCTTGTGAGCAAAGTGTCAAGAGGAGTTTGTTTGTTTGTTTGTTTGTTTTGAAGCTGGGCTCTCTGCAGATCACACCCTTAAGTCCCTGCTCACAGGCAGCGGCCACTGAAGACTTATTGCGTGGAGGCTAATGGGGGATTTTTTATTACCTTTTTAAATTATTATCTTGATAAGGAGGACATGTGGTTGAGACGTTTGTGTTGCCCCAGAACTTGAGGGAGTCTCAGTAACTGCTGGTTTGGGGTGTTTCTACACCACAGAGACAACAGGGATGCCTCACAGGAGCCTCAACAAGTGACTTACAAACAAATTCATTAGCCAGGTGCTGTATGCCTCGAGTGATGACCACAGCTGAATGCCTTCTCCCCCTTAATCATGCTCCTCAGCCTGACACACTCTTGAAAGCCCTCATCTATTGGATATGTCTGGGCTGGCATGGTTGAGCCCACAGAAGAAGTAATTAGTTTCCATGACCACCTATTTAATAAGCACTTCTTGAATTGAGGGTTGAGATGCTTGGCAATGCTGGCAGGTGCTCAGGCAGGCATCCCACCACGTCCACATTTCCATGCTGTGATCTGGTTTCCTCCTTCTTCTGCAGTCAGAAGTCTGCTTTCTCGTGACCCTTCCGTATCCTTGCTGTCAGTCCTGAGTTGTTTCTTGATTGTTGATGGGGACCTCCTGTAGAGCCGGGTTCCAAAGCTCCTCCTCTCTAAGAGGAACAAGGCATCTCCTCCAGCCTCTTGCTATGGCCACGGGTTCTGATCACAATTCCCGGTAACTGGGCTACCGCTGGCTGGCATTTGGAAAGGGAGCCAGGGGAACCTCTGGAGAGGAGGAACTCTGGAAGAGGCCTTAAAAAAAGACAAAGCTTTATGAATTGTAAGCAGTGAAAAAGACATGGCCAAAGAATGCCATGGTAAAAGCAGTGTCCTGAAAAATAACTGTAACCTGTGCAATGCAACTTCAATGATACACTGATATTTTCTAAAGACAAAGTGTCTTCTGGAAGCTTCCTTAGAGGGGTGATGAAGAACATCTCTTAGTGGGCATAAGGATGAGTCCCTGGTGTATTAGCCATGGGACTTCAGTGTTCTTCCTCTGCTGCGTTACCCCCAAACATAACAGCCACACCAATCGCTTTGACAGACTGAAGGCCAACCAGTTAGCGCAACAGCTTACAGATTTCCACGTTTACTTGTTTGCTTATAACTTTTCTTATTCCTTATTCATTTGTCCGATTTTGGTTAATATTAAGATGTTCCACAAGGTTTAATTTTGAATGTGGTGAATAAACAGGAAAGAGAGAGAGAGAGAGAGAAGAGAGAGAGAAAGAGAGAGAGAGAGAATGTTCTTCCCTTCTTTTGATCTGTTTAGTGCCTGAGAAACTACTGTGGATAAATATGACTGGTTCCTAAAATTAAATTTCCTGCATTATTGTTATTAATAGTTTGCTATGTAGCAGCCTGTGGATGTCTACCTACGTGAAAAGAAGATAAAAAATATATTATGTGGGTATATGCAAATGACTGAGGGCCTGGCCTTGTGCTCTAGTAATTCTTGCATACGTCTTTAAGTTGTCCACTTCAAATGACAGGTACTGAAAATTAAACGGTTTCCAATAAAAATCCTGTAACCTGAAACGAATCCCCACAGAATAATTAAAATATCTCACCCATAAAAGGTAATCATGTATCTTCCAGGTTTGAAGAAGCTTCTCTTCCCGATCGGCATCAATGGAGCTACAGGCAGATTAGATCTTTAATTCTTATGAAAGAGACATAATACTCACCCATTATGAGGGAGCCTGCTTTGGGGGCTGTCAGCTTTAAGCTGTCACATGTTTCTAGGACCAGAACTCAACTGGTGCATAATATGATAGAGAAGAATTAAAGGAGGGTGAGATGGGTTCTGTACAGTTTTAGACACACGAAAAGGAGTTATCATCTTTCCCCAGATGCAAATAGGTTCCTATAGGATGTAACACACTAATACGGACATACTTTCCTTTCTAATACCTGGTGTCTCTGTGAGGCGTCATAAGTTGTGCACTTCTCATTGTTAATGCCATCCAGCAGCAACAAACCAAAATGATAACTCCAGGAAAAAGAAGTTATCTACCTACTATAGTGTACCATCTTTTGCAACACGGTAGGAGCAAGGTGCAAGATTTTTGGAAATGAGAAAACCGGAGCTTGGTGCAATAGCATAGTAGCTAAAGTCCTCACCTTGAATGTGCCAGGATCCCACATGGGCACGTTTGAGTCTCAGTGGCCCAACTTCCCATCCAGCTCCCTGCCTATGGCCTGGGAAAGCAGTCAAGGATAGCCCAAAGCCTTGGGGGACCCAGAAGAAGCTTCTGGCTCCTGGCTTCGGATTGACTCAGCTCCTGCTGTTGCAGCTGCTTGGGGAGTGAACCATCAGACAGAAGATCTTCCTCTCTGTCTCTGCTCCTCTCTGTATATCTGTCTTTCTAATAAAAACAAATACATCTTAAAAAAACAAATGAACAAACAACAACAACAACAAAACAAGAAAGCTGGACTCAGATCCTGGACAACTGGGAGCCACTGGGAAGATTATTATTGTCACTGGTGCCCATTTACCCACTTACAATGATGGTGTTAAGAGACCCTCCTGTAGCTAAGCACGCTGAATTCTGCATGAAGCATGCGTAGCCTCCTTGTTCCAATTAGCTTGGAGTGTGGAGCTGGGCTTAGAGCAGACAATCAGCTCTCCCCAGGCCTCAGGATGCTTTGAACACAGGCGTGGCAGATACTTAAGGGAAGTCATTTAGTAAAAACGACAGAGGAAACAGAATACAGTGACTGAGAGAGAGAACTGAAAACACAGATGAGCACAGCTCCTAAACTCGGAATCCTCAAAACTGTCAGCATGACGAGTCACTGTACTTTGGTTTCAATTTTCTATCATGCATTTATAACATGAAGCACCTCTGTCCTTCATGTCAAAAGCAAAATCTAGAAATCACTCTTCAAACACAAATAATAGTCACGTGATCAGGAACCCATTATAACACTGAAATATGCCCTTGGGCTGGAAACAAGGAAAGTATGTAAAAGCGGAATTGCAAAAAAAAAAAAAAAAGGCTAATGATACATATTAAAATAATTACACATAGTTAGCAATTCTCCTCAGATAATTTATTGAACTTGGTCCCATCACTGTTATTTTGCCAGCTCTCTAGATGTTTCCATTTCAGAAGCTTTTGACATGGATGTCAGTTTTTTTTTTACCTACATAAATGCTAAAAAATAGAAAGTCAGGATTTTTTCATAGGATTAAACAAAGGAAAATCTCAGATCACATATGGAAAATGTACAGATTTCTATAAATGTTAAATAGAAGTACTTATTTTGTATCTTTAATAAATTCTATTAATTGGTTCTCTGGCAAAACAGTACATTATATGTTGTAGTTCAGACATATTTTGACTTTGCTAATACCAGGTTCACTGTGTTGATTAATACAGGTAAATGTCAAAATGTATTATACACATAAAATTTTCATATAATATGCAGCATTATATGTTTTATAAACACTTCACTGTAATATCTACTAGTGCACTACTTGGTTATTGTACAACATAGAACCTGCAAAGTTATTTACCAATACATTATTACATTTGCATCTACCTGATCATAAAACATTATTTAAACCAAGAGACTTCACAGATTCTGTTGCCATGACTAGATCAAATTCCACATATGATGTGATTAAATTAGGTGTGTGTGTGTGTTTCACTGATGGTTTTGACTGATGTGAATAAATCAGATCTCAAATGTAAACACTGAATATACAGTTCTGTAGTATATCTCATTTGTTTTTACATTGACTTTTGTGTCTTTTTGAGAGGTGGAGAGAGAGAGAGGCAGAGAGAGAAAAAGAGACACAGAGAGAGAAAGATCCTGTATGTAGGTTCACTCACTCAGCGTCTGACGTTGGTAGAGCTAACTGAAGCAGAGTCAGGAATTCAGTCAAGGTGGCCAGCAGGAACTCTTGGCTGACCACCACTGCCTTCCTGGGTCTGTGTGTGCAGGCGGCTGGACACAGGAGCAAAGTGAAGTATTTAACTCACTCTGATAGGGATACTCTGCCAAATACCTATCCCGTCTATAGATAGTCTAAGTTTAAATCACAGGGAATATACAGGGAATAATGTGCGATTTAATATAAAATGCCCAATAGGAAGTTATCTTAAAATCTTTAATTGTGCTCATTATTTGATAAATCACATATTGCTCCTTATTTAATAACGGCATTGAAAGATCATTGAACAATGAGATAAAATTGCTAGGTCTGTGAACCGTTTAAACTGAACTTCACTTTTTTTTTTTGTTTGTTTTAAAAAACAATTACAGAAAGAAACAGCAACTTTCGATTTACCGCATCCTGTAAAGTATTTGTCAAGGTATTCAATGTGTAGGTGGTAATGGCATGACTCTGAATATGGCAATACAAATTTAGGATGGTTTTGGTTCTAGCTTTGTAAATGGATTGACTGGCAAGATGAAGGCCTCGAAATACATTTTTATACAACTTCATAGTATTTAAAGTGAGGGTGATGTAGAGTTCAAAGCAAGGAAGGCCTATTTTCTGGGCCCCGAGTGAAGGATGACGTTTTGAGTTTCAATTAACATCCATACCTAAGTCTGAGAAAAAAATTCTTGGTGAATCTTGAGTCGCTGAATTGTCCACCATGACGTAGCTGTGCAAGAAGGGCCTCCAAGGGGAAGCGTCCAGGGTGTATTCATATAAGCTCCCATCTTGAGTGTTGGTGCTTGTTTAAAGAGCATGCTTTGCACTGTCATGTCTGGCCTCAGAGAGATAATGGGAGACAACCCTGACTGATAGGCAAGTGCCATCCTGTAGGAAGACGGGAGCTGCTCTGGTTGGACTCGGGGAAGAGAGCTCTGCAAAGAAGAGCCCCTCCCCGAGATGAGCTCAACATCAGTGGGACGCAGAGACAGCGACGTATTACGGCAACGTGGGGATGCAAACAGTCCATTCACAGAGCACACCCCTACAGTGAAAGGCTTTTATTCTCCATCCACAAAAGTGAGCTGGGGTTGGCATTAGGAGCATCAGAAACGTCTCTACGTGGCAGCAGGGTGTACCTAGTTTCTATGCATATACTAGGAGGTTTTACAGAACAACTTGCATATCTAAGGATGTTGGTGTTCACAATGTTCCTGGGACCTACCTCAGGTATATCAAGAGCAATTGCATATACATTTTCATTATATGTAAATAAATATTTTTTTAGAAAATTATTTATTTTGTTTGTTGATGTATAAAGAAAAATTGCTTTATAAGCCTGCATGGGTTTTTATAAAGCTCAGTCATATTTTTCTGTTAACTTTTGAAAGACCTCTCAAATTCATGGGTTTTTTTTTAGCACTAAAATAAAGTTTTAATTCAATTTTCTATAAACTTTTTGAAGTACCCTTGCAGACATAATTAATTACTTGGGAAAAATTCCTAGAAAAGGAGCTGATGATGAAATATTACCGACTTTTAAGGCATTTGGTACATCTGTGTAATTACGCTCCTGGAAGCCCGTGCCAGTTGCTATTGGCGTGATTAATCACTGTAAGTATGATATTGAAAATATTTTACCTTCTTCGCCTCTTTTGTCATTACCTTTTTAATGACACAAATGTCTGTATTTTTTAAAGCACAAACACTTTAAAATTTTGGAGCAGGGGCTGGAGCAAAGGTGTAGCAGTGAGTTCTCTGCCTGCTGCCCTGGCATCCTTCATGGGTGCTGGTTCATGCCCTGGGTGTCTCCCTTGTATCCCGCCCTCTGCCCGTGGCTTGGGAAAGCAATGGAAGATGGCTAGGGTCCTTGGGAAGCTGCACCAATGTGGGGGACCTGGAAGAAGCTCCTGGCTCCCAGCCAAGCTCTGGCCATAGTGACTGTTTTGGGAAGGAATCATATTTTGGGAAGGAATCAGCAGATATAGGACTTCTGTCTTTCCTTCTCTCTTTGTATGATACTGACTGTCAAGTAAAAACTAAATCAGTACAAAAATTTAGAGAGGCACAAAGATAATTTTCTTTGCAAGCCTGACTTAAATATTTGCTTAAAAAGGCATTTTCCATTTTGCTGCATTAAATTTTGAATTATATATTTAACTCATTTTAATTTTCATTAATTCATCTATAGTTTTCTTGATATAGTCCTTTCACTATCACCATATATATTTGGTCCTTGATTTGTTTCTTTTTTTAAAAAAGATTTATTTATTTTTATTGCAAAGTCAGATATATAGAGAGGAGGAGAGACAGAGAGGAAGATCCTCTGTCCAATGATTCAGACCCCAAGTGACTGCAACGGCTGCAGCTGCGCCGATCCAAAGCCAGGAGTCAGGAGCTCCTCCGGGTCTCCGATGCAGGTGCAGGGTCCCAAAGTTTTGGGCCCTTCTCCACTGTTTTCCTAGGCCACAAGCAGGGAGCTGGATGGGAAGTGGGGCTGCCGGGATTAGAATCAGCACCCATATGGGATCCCGGTGTGTTCAAGGCGAGGACTTTAGCTGCTAGGCCACCATATCAGGCCCTTGAATTTTTTACATTACTTTTATAAATAGAAACAAATTTATGAAAGAAAATATTATACAGTTGACCATTTGCCATACAAATGTATTTCAAATTCTCTGCTCTACCTTAATTCAAATGAAATGTAACTTATTGCCACACAAGTATTTTTTATGTACTAAAACTTATTTCAGAGATACATGTATTATATTATACATGTAATTTTATATTACATATTTTGTATTATAGTGATGATTTGTGCTACAGAGTTATAAAAGCTATAATGACAAATATTTATGTAAATATATATCTGAGAGAAAAATGACAATTTGAAAATTAAAATTTTCACCAATAAAAACGTTGTATTAATTTTTGTATTTAGGTCTTGTATCATTTTCCATGTAAAATATTCATTTTCCTAATATAGATTTTACATTTTTAAGATGGCTGGTCCTAGTTACTTTTTGTGCTGCATTTCTGAATGGAACCAGTTTCAATTATGTTTTCTAATGAGTTATTTTGCTGTGGAAAAGCTTTTCTATATTTTTTGTGCGTAGGGATTTGCCGTCTTACTAGATTTTCTTATTGAATGTGTTTTCCAGTTGAGTCTATAATTTCTTAGGTAAGCAATCTCATTAGTAAGTAATCACAATTTTTATCCATTTTCTTGACTTACGCTTCATTTCTTTCCAGAATTTTATTAATGACTGGAATAATCAGCACGTATTTCCTGATGATTACACAGTCTGTTTTACTTATAACAAATACCTGTATTAAAATGTACATGTGTGTATATGTACATGTGTGTATATGTACATGTGTGTATATGTACGTGTGTTTGTTTTTGTCTACCATGTCACAATCTTCTAGCGTTTTGCCATCAAAAACAATGAAACTCTTAACTATATCTTGACAATAGGATGCTGGACTCTCTCCTATTGTTCATGCCCACAATGATGGACATATGACTGTTTATGAAGAACTATACTGTAGTAGCAATATAGGGGAATTCAATGGGGCTGGGGGACTTTGTGAGGGGGTAAAGGAAATCTCAGGGTCTATGGAACTGTATCATAAAATGATAATAATAGCACTAAAAGAAAAAAAATACTTAGGAAATATCTCCTCACCCTCAGGAGTGACACAGAAGTATTGACTGAGTATAAAGTCAAGAATTGATAATGATGAATTCTGTTGTCATGGGTGGATCTTGAAAGAAACCCTAGGTATAGTGTCCCCACATACTGTGTGTAAGTTGTGGGGGAGAGGGCCTGCACCTGTCACTTCCTGCGTGTCCCCCTCCCGTCCCACAGGATCACACTGACAACAATGGGCAGGTCTCTTTACTGTTAGGCAGTCGTTCACGCATTGTGATTTTCCACTATGAGTGACTCCTGTGCTCCCAAAGTTGCATCATTCTTAAAAATATATTGATGTATTTTACGGCCCCATATTTTACTCAGGACTTGTATGAATTTATCTGAATTTTATTTTGAACTACCTTTGTCAGACATCTGTATCAAGATTTCTGAGCATGATGGGGTGAAGCCACAGCCTACAATGCCAACATACTGTATGGGCTGTGGTTTAAGTACCTGCTGCTCCATTTATAATCCAGTTCCCTTTTCATGGCCTAGAAAAAGCAGTGAAAAGATGACCTTAGTTTGGGCCCCTGCCATGCAGGAGACCCGGAAGAAGCTCCTGGCTTCTGCTTTTGACCTGATCCAACAGACTGGAGCTATCTGTGTTTTTCCCTCTCCCTCTTCTATATTCTGAATATTTTCATCATGATTTCTTAAAAAAATTAATTTCTGTTAATTCTATAATTAAGTTCTTATGTTTATTTTTACTCATACTTTTTGAAGAGCATTTTGATTTTTCTTCTGATTTTGCTTTGACTTTAGCCTCAAAGCTTTTGAAAGTAACATTCTTTGTGTTGTTGTATTTCCCATTTAAAATCATATGTTAGAGTATCTCAAGGGACATACATGCATGTATGCTCTTATTGGAAAAATTTTAAATGGATGTTGAGAAAACAAAACAGGAAAATTAAATATGTGCACTTGCATCATTGTATTTTTACTTATTTTCAGTGAGGGAGAGGAAGAAGAGGAGGGGAAGGCTGAGCGAGGTGAGTGGGAGTGGTAAAGTGAAGGCGTAGGACAAACGAGAAGGGAAGGGTCGAACGGGAGGGTGGCAGGAGCCCAGGTGTTTAAATCAACTCTGCTTCCTCCCTGGGAGAATCAGCAGGTAGCTGGGCTGGGAGCAGAGCAGCCAGGTTTAAATCACACTCCAGTATGGGATGCTGATGGTGCACCGCAACACTGGTCCCTCCCCTCCTTTTGTTTCTTCTGTGTAACAGGTGTGCCACAAGTGTATCATTCTTGTTGCTTTCATCTCCTCCATCATTATGGGGCCTTAAAAAAAAGCTTTGGATCTTTTTGTTTTCTATTTAACATTTTCATTTTTTTTTATAAAATACATAAAATATAAAGATGCAAAGCTAATTGTAACACCCTGGTTTTCGGTTGTGGCACATGTTGGCTGTGTGATCTTTATTATACCCTTGGTCCTTTCTAGGTCCTGGCTTCTTTATCAATAAACGAGGGATATCAATGGGATGTAGTTAGGTGAACGAATGAATATACATATGGCGTTTAGCAGAATTGAAAGCATGTAGTAGAGAATCAGTAAATGCACACTATTTTATTATTACCATTACTTTTTTGTTGTTATAACCTGCAGAATGATAGCAAAATGCTGTGGTTTGAGTTCTTGCTCTTCAAGAACATCACCTGTGGAAACAGCTTTAATTAATTTTGGCTGCAATAAAGTGATCAACTGCATATCTGTCTAATAAGACTCTTCATCTCTCTGATGATGGCTTCTTATCTTTTCTTTCATCTCTTCAAGGGTAGAAATGATCTCTGTATCAATCAGTCGTCCTTCCTTTAAACTTGCCTAACGCTCTGGAATAGCTTCTCCAATGTGTCTGCTCCCTGGATACTAACTTTATGAAGTTATTCCTGACTGTAGTCCAGTTGGAGTTTATGTTAGTTTGTTTTTAGTTGGCTTGTTGAGCTTTCTCTGTGTGTGTGATCTTTCTTCTCTTCTTCCTTTATGCCTTTTGATCCATTCTTTTTGACATTTTATTTTAACTCATTCTGTTTTGTCTATCTTGGGCTCCCATTCTACACAGTCCTATATTGCATTCTCTTGCAAACCTGTCTTGATGTTCTTCTGCTAGTTTTGTGCAATTTTTGTTCTCAAGCAGTGTTTTCTCTCTGGATGCTGCTTTTCTAGTTATTTTTTTTTTTAATTTCCTATCTCACTGATATTGCTTGTCCATTTTTTTATCTGGCCATGCTTGCTGAAGCATAGGGTAACTCACCTAGGGAAGTGTATACACCTGTGGCTTCTTCTTGACTCAGTTCTCTGGTTTCCAGCACTGCTCAGCAGGCAGTGGGGGGCTGAGGGAGTGATCCGCAAGCTCCTTCTTTAGCTTCCACATGCTGCTCCTTCCTCTGACAAAGCATTCTGCTGCTATCTGAGACAGCCCTTACCTGCCTATGAATGACTACATTCGGTGATGCTGTACTTTGTTGTTCCGTTGCGGAGTGCAGCCAGGTAACGGCATGCCATGGTGGTGAGCAGATGTGACAGGAGGAGACGGTGTCCTCGTGTAAGTTAGGAGAAAGAATGGCTAACTACAGCTATCTGCTTCTGTAAACACACTTGTTAGCTGATTGATCTGAGGTGTAAGTTATTAGATTATTGAACGGCTTGTCATGTGCACCATGACCATGCATTGACTGGAAAATCCCTGGCTGCTGTATGTCAATGACAGCTTAACATCCCATGACTAGAGGCAGGCAGCATGGTGGTTCCTGGAGCACAGCAGGAACTGCCATCGTCAATCTTGGCAAATAAAGATTCCTCTTTAACTCCTACACTTGATGTCTGGTGTGATCTCTCTCACTCTCTATAACAGTTCTTCCTTCCTTACTGACTTTCTAAAGAGTAGTCATCATAAGCTAAAAATGAGGGAGGTCATCACACCTCTTTGCTTGGCAGTTATTTTGAAGAAATCACTATCTCTGAACAGATCTAGAAGAACGCAGTGAGGACTAGAAGGAAAGAAATTAACTGTCTCTGTTAGGGTCGCCTTGACCTTGGTGACTGGAATCAGCATCCTTTCTTGGACTACAATCACAAACGAAATCCCTCTCTGTAGGAAAACAGATGCAGAAGGGACAATAGATAAACAGACATTCTTCAGATGACAGAGGCTTTTCTTGTAATACTGACAAAGCATTCGCCAATGATTTCAACAGGGTTTGTCTCCTAAACTCACGCATGTGTTCAAACCCCAAAGTCTTACGTTGACAATTCGTGAATTAGAGTTAGTGATTTATGAAAGAGGGAAGGGAGTTGCTCCCATTATAGCGTCTGAACACATACCTTTGGAAGACAGGTCACTGCTTATGATGGAAATCATGATGTTTCCGTAGGCAGAGGCCCTGTAGAGACTGATGAAGGGTGTGCTTCTTGCGCCCCTCTCTCTGCTTCCTGGTTCACCTTGTGATTGCTTCTCAGCCATCTGCTAGCCTCCCTGGATACCTGAACCAATGGGGCTGCCAAATCTCCTAACTGAAAGCTGAGGGAAGCCTTTCTAAGAAGCTTTCAGGTATTTTAGTTTACTATCTTGTTTATTTAGAACAAGAAAAATGACTTATGCATGGCTCATGGTATCAGCCTCCACTCCACACACACAATATTCAAGTTTTATTGATTGTCTTAATAAGAACCTAATTTGACTTATTGCTAGATTTTTCTTTTGTGCCTGCTTTCTTACATACAATGTTAACAAAATTATTTAAAATAATCTAAAGCACCTGTGTATTCACCTATGAAACTCTACTGAAATCCTCTCTCTTACACAACATGGATTGGAATGCTATTTGAGGCGTTTGATTAAAGTCTATCATTATGTTACACCCTGAATTTCTATTCTTGTCACTCTTGACTTTTTCATGATAACCTTCATACTCAAGGAATGCATTCCAAGATGCCAAGTGGCTGCCTAAAGCCAGCGTTTTTGAGCCACCAAGTAAATGGAAGTAAATGATGTTTATCTTTGCATTACATATTTTGAAATCTGTAAAGGTCCTTGAAAGCTTGATGGAAAATGTGTATTATGGAAAATGATGCATACATTTTTATTATTTATAAACATACTGATTGTTGCATATGCTCCTCTTACTTTTTGTGTACTTTCATAGGTATGATAAAGTTTAACCTGTAAATTAGGCATAGTCATAGATTGCAAAAAATACAATTTTTACTGCAATATACACAATTATGTGAGTGTGCCTTCTGTCTTGAAAGAATCAAGTTAAATGCTAATGTTTTTGTACTGTGGTTAACCGGGATCTGAAGCAGTGGTGAGTGAAACCGTGGATAAGGTGGGGACTAGTGAACGGTCCATTGGTGATCACAAACAGATACCTGGGCAGAAATATCACTGATGATTAGGTTTTAAAAAGACTATGTTGCACAGTTTTAAGAAGGCACATAAAATCACAGTCAAGCTTTCCAAAATTCTTTGAATTTTTATGCTTTTGTTTGTCCGCCGTTTCATTCTCTCTCTATATATATTTGGTAATTCCTATGCATGTAAAAAGGGTCATATAGATTCGGTTGTGTTTTTTTCAGACATTTACAAATCTTGTTCATAGAAAAGATCATGCCATTTCTACATTTAAAACTCATTATATTTGAGAGGCAGAGAAACGGGGTGAGGAGAGAAAGGGAGAGACAACAGAGAGGGACAGTATTCCCCCTGCTGGTTCCTTCTACAGATGTGTTCAGTAGTCTGTGCTTGGTCAGGCTGAAGACGCGAGCTTGCAATTCAAGCCATCATGGGTTCGTGGGGAGTGTACTGTTAGAAGGCATCTCTTACTCTCTATGTCTCATCTTTCTCTCTCTCCCAAATAACTAATTAATTTACCAAAAGAGAAAATTCTCTGTATTTTGCAGTGTTCCTATTACATTGATTATTGCAATAATTGTTCTTAAATATATTCATTCATTTTTACATATCCAAAGAATATTTTCCTTGAACTATAAAGCAAATCTCACAGACATTTCTGATTTTAAATCTGAGCACTTACAATCTAATAAGCCACTTGTGGCATCTCTTTCGCTGAATATTACACACTCACAAAACAGCAAGGCTAGAAAGGGCCTTCTATTGCAATATCATGCTAATGTAAAGCTTTAATTATACACAACATGAAGACTCATATCTCTGGAATGTACACGATGAGTTGTTTCAGTATTAACAGTTACATACAACAGCATGCTAATTTTTGTTTGTTAATGAGACACAAAAAGGGCAGAAGTAATCTCTTGCCTGCAAGCACACTTGTGGTTTAAGTAGATCGCTTATGTACATAGATCTAATGTTTTATTTTTTATTTTAAAGATTTATTTGAAAACATTGCAAAGAGAGGAGGAAAAGACAGAGAGAGAGAGAGAGAGAGAGAGAGAGAGAAAGAGAAAGGAGAATCATCCATTTGTTGGTACCTCCCCCAAAAGTTGCTATAGCCAGGCCTGGCCCAGGTCAAAGTCAAACAACAACAACTTCATCCTGGTCTCCCGCATGGGTGCAGGAACCCAAGCACTTTGGCCATCTTCTGCTGCTGTCCCCAGCAGTAATCAGCTGGATCCAAACTGGGGAGGTTGGGACATAAACCAGCATCCATAAGAAATATCAGCATCACAGATGGCCACTTCTGTTAATACCACAACACTGCCCAGGGCTTTTGTTTTCACCTTCATGAAATTCATCTGAAAATCCCCCATTATGTGAATTCATTTTGATCAGGCATGTAGTACATTTGCAGTTTCAGATACAATACAGGACCACATGTATTTACCTATGGAAAGCAGATGAAGTAGAAAAAATGCAAAGTTGCAGTACATTGTATGTAGTTCGATTCTGTCTAACGCCTGGGAGATATTGGCAGCGCAGAAGCAGGAGAAGTTAGATGTACACAAGTCTGTTAACAGCTATAACCTAAAACCTTCCTTACACCACATTCATCTGTCCCTTGCTGAGTTATTGTGGCAATTGTGAAAATCCTTAATGGTACTCTCCAAATTTTGTCCATATATAAATGATGCCTACATCACGGGTTATTCATGGCTCTCCTACAGAAATCATGTGACTTACATATACCTCAATAGAAAGGCATAAAGGAAGTGGAGTTGATTCTCCAATGCACTTTGCCCCCGATATTTTAATTTCTGTTTGTCTTTTATAAGATTTAAAGCTCTCACTTGATCTGCTGGATAGTGTGTTTTGCCATCCATAAATGGATGGAATATGTACCAAAGAGTGGCAAAAAAAAAAAAAAGCCTAAACAATAACAAAAACAAAACAAAATCAAAAAGTACTGTGGTCAAAAAAAGTTTACAGGGCTGTCAGGATAATTGGAATTTAAAATTTTTTTTTATAGCTTTATTTATCTGAAAGGCAGAGGGTGTGCTTCCATTCACTGATTCATGCTCCAAGTAGCCATAACAGCTAGGGTGGGGCTGGGGCAGATCAAAGCCGAAAGCCAGGAGCTTCTTCTAGGGCCATCTTTTGCTGCTGTGCTAGGCACATTAACAAGCAGTTGGATCAGAAGTGGACCAACACTTACAGGTTGCTAGCACTGAAGGTGGTGGGTTAAGCCTCTATGCCACAGCACTGGCCCCTCAAATAATTTTTTAAAATAAGGATCCTTTTGGTCATTCTCATCCAAATTTTCTATTACGTGAGTTTACAGTATCTTTGGGGGGATGGGTGGGGTTATCTTCTTTGCCATCCGTGCCCCTGCCAATTCCTGGGTCAACTTACATTTTTAGCTTCTCTTTGCCCTCCCAATGGCAGTTTCTTGTACTAATCATTCTTCCAAAGCTATGTTTGCTGATATGGTAGGCATTACCCACATGTGACTTCTTAGAATCATCTGTTTATTTATCAGTTGCTTTCTTTCTTTCATTTCTAGAGAGGTAGAGAGACAGAGCCCTCAACTACTTGTTGGCTTCCCGAATTTCTGCAAGAGTTGAGGCAGGGCTGGTCTGGGCTGAAGATAAGTCTGAAACACAATCCAGATTTTCCATGTTTGTGACAGGAAGGCAACTACTGGAGCAAACACTGCTGTCTTCCAGGGTCTGCATTAGCATCAAGTTGAATCAGGAGTCAAGAACCTGGAATTGAACCCAGCCATTCCCATTGGGAGTCTTAATTGGAGACTTCAAGTTTTGGCCAACTACTTGTGCCATTACATTTTAAATTTAGATTAACTGACGCAAAACACAAAAACAATTTCTGTCCACTTCTGTTGCACTTGCCACATTTTAAGGTCTCAGTGATTTCCTATGACTTGTGACTCCCCTCTTGTCTGAGTCAATGTGGAGTAGTCCCATTATCCCTGCCAAGTTCCCTCCAATCACACTGATCCAGGTCCTCACATTGACAGAGAATAGAGACCAGTTTCTCTCCTGTGTCTGATAGTAATTTTTTGTCTCCTCTGTTCTTTTTGTCTCCTATTACTCATTGTGAGAGCCATGTCCCAGCCTACCTGCTCCATTCATCTCCAAGTTTCCCTGCTGCTCCAACCACACTGAACTCCAACAAGCCCAAAGGCCATGGGAGCAACTTCTCCCCACGTGTGACTCAGAATCCTATGCTTAACATGAGTATCTCACAGAAACGGAGTGAGACATACGCTTTCTTGGTATTTTGATTTTAAAAATGCCACTTTCATTCCTTTTTTTGTTTAAGCAGAAACACAGAGAAAAACAGAGAGAGAAAAAGAGGTAGTGGTAGGGCAGGGGGTGGGAAGAGTTTCCACCCACTGGTTCACTCCCCAGATGCCTGAAGTGGGTTGGGAGCCAGAGACACAATCCACATCTACCTGCTACCTCCAAGTTGCTACAGGAACAGGAAGCTGTAATTGGGAACAAAACCAATACTTGAACCCAGGCATTCTAACAGTCTATGCAGGCGTTCCAGCCAGCATCCTGTTAGGCTAAATGCCCACCTGTCATCTAGATTTTAATTGAAGAAAACAAAGTAATTCACCAGCAGGGTACTTAGTTCATCATTTTTATTATTAAATTCTAAAACCTATATCTTAATATACATAACATATGCTGTGCAACAGATTAATTCATGATTAAACCTTCAAATTTCACATTTGTTGCTTTGTATATAAAATGACCTTTGAAGTTTAATGTAGCACTAATTATGTTTTTCATTAGATGTAAAGCACTTATAAGCTACTTCACATAACTACAAGTTAAACCATGCACTAATATTTTATATGTAGTATTCTTTCCAAAAGCTCTGAGACTTTTACATAAATCATTTTATTAATTGTCACATATCTCAGAAAAGAGATTTTGGGTTTTAAGTATCATTCCTTCAGCACTAGGGAAGCTGGTGGGCTGTCAATCATTGCTACAGTATGAAGACATGGTATCAAGAATACCAAGTTATTATCGAGGGAATAAGACCAAGAAAACATCTCTTTCATCACACACACAATATTGTTAGAAATTTCAGAAGTTCTGTACAGCCACCTTTTGCTTAGTTCAGACATATTAAAAACCTTACCTTATTCAGAATAGTGACATAGCAACACGCTCTAAAGTTAGGGGCATATGTTTAGTATATGGGTTCTTTAGAAAGTTAATGGAAAACGGCCATTATGACATAAGTTTATTTTTGTGTCAAACAATTTTGAACTTCAAGTAGTTTTCTTAAAACACACCTTTTCGAAGAACTTTCTGAAGTCTCCTCCGCATGGATTTCAACATTTTTGCATTAAAATGACTTATTTAGTTTTAAGTTCCAATTTCCACGCATTTTTTGAAGTACCTTCTTGCAGGACTTTGAATCGCCCTTCTCTGTGTCTTCACCATGGTACCTAGATCTTCTGTTACTATTACATGCATCTCTTTATTCTAATTATAAATTAGAACACAAATTAACGAATCATTATTTTTTGTGTGGGAGAGCATCTGCCCAAGGATTTAAAAGTACAGGATGTACATAAAGGGGAAGCTCCATTAAGCAAACTGAAAGGATACTCCCCAGAGCAAACACAACAGGGATATTTTCATGTCACCCTCTCTCTGCCTCTGGATATATGCTAACATTTCCAGGAGTACCGACATTTCCACCACATTTTCATTTCTTCTGGGATTTTTCTGTAGTTACATCAAAATGAGGATCAACCATCACTAGGCTGAGGAAAGTAGCAGTTCTGAAGTGTATTGAATAAAGGCAGACACTGCCGCTATGTCATCCACTAACGCTGGTCAGACTGTTGGGAATGCACACATTTACAAAGACAAAAGGCATAAATGCATTTACTATGAGGACTAACCCATGGTTTGACTTCAGTAACTGGAAAACAAAGATAAAATTCACACGTGGGGACAAATTGGCTTATAAGCATTATTAGTAATGTTCACATAAAAGCCTGTAGAAATTGTGCCGTATACACAGGTCTATGCCTAACACAGACAAATAAAAATCACATATAGAGAAGCAATTTATACAAATTGAGATGCTTGTAAAACTATAGTGATAAATAGTATTGTTGCCAAACAGTGAGAAAGAGAAAGAGAGAGAGAGAATCAAAGGTATTCTTGCACGTAGTTTTCCCATACTACTAATAATATTCACTTTAAAAATCTTGTTTGTTATTTGTATATGAAAATTCCAAGGTAATGCTTACCTTTTTCAGTTCTTTAACCCTTTTGCCTTTTTCATCACTGGCAATGGACCTCTAAGACAATAATGCATGTGAGAATTCTGAATGACCGACTTAAATTCTGAATTGGTGGTATGTGTTCTTCAGATATCTGCTACTTTTCCACAATCAGTGACACCCACGTCTCTCCTACGAACTACAGCAAGCATGAGTTGAGCACATCCCCTGTGTTCTGGATAAAAGAGCTCACCTAAAGGGAGAAAACCAGGGTATATTGAGTTCCAAATGAAGAAAATCAGCCCAAACCATCAGAAATCGTCACTATTCTCAGAATAATATGATCCTGGGCTCACATTTGAGCCAACAACTCCTCCAAGACTTGGTATTTGGAAAGAGTAAACATTTAACATGGTCTAGTAAGTGAGAAGCCAAGAGCAGATTAGCATGGTAATTTGGCCCATGATCTCGCAGAAGGTTGCACTGAAATGTTTGGGTCAGGAATGTGTTTGTTTCAAGCTCAAGTGCTGGAAAATGCACTTCCCAGCTCCTTCAGTAGACTGCTGGAAGATCCCAAGTTCATTCATGCAAATGTTTCCACAAGGTTGTTTCACAGCAAGAGACACAAAAGAAAGTGCAAGACAGATTCCAAAACAGAGACACCCTTTGACATCTAATCCTCATGATTCCCCTCCCTTCTACCACATTTTGTGAAAAAAAAAATGTCCACACTCAGTCAAGGGGCATTGCACATTAACTTGAATCCTGAGAAATACAGAACAGATTGAGGGCATCTTAATGCTGGCAACCCAACCATAACATTTTCATTTTTTAAATAAAAGTGTACTTATTTTTGTTGGAAAGTCAGATTTGTAGAGAGAAGAAGAAACAGAGAGAAAGATCTTCTATCCACTGGTTCACTCCCCAAGTGACTACAATGACTGCAGCTGAGCTGATCCAAACCCAGGAGCCAGGAGCTTCTTCCAGGTTTCCCACATGGAGCCATCCTCTCCTGCTTCTGCAAGTCACAAGCAGGGAGCTGGATGGGAAGTGGAGCAGCCGAGATACAAACTGGCACCCATATGGAATCCTAGTACATGCAAGGTGAGGACTTTAGCCACTAGGATACTGAACCACCCCCAATATTCTCATTGTTATATGTTTTGTATCTGGTAACCCAACACTCTTAAGGAACTCAGGTTACATTTTTCTTCTTTGAGCTTTATAGTAACTCTTCAAGGTTGGCAGGGTGGGTCTTGGAACTGGGTCATTTTATATACAAGCAAAATGGGACTGAATGAGATTAAAAATCTTGTGTAATCACATCCAGTACATAACAAAAGTGAATTCATTTCTTCTAATGCTTGGTTTTATTGTATTGTGAAATGAGGATTTGATGCCCTCCCCAAAAAAGTATTTTTACTTATAATGGTGAAAAGATTGTGAAAATGAAGTGCTAAGTTATTGAGACTCAAGACTGGGATGAAAGGTAAAGTCAAAAGAAATGAACAAAGTGATCCAAGAATTGCAAGTGAAGGCTGTGTGATTTAAACTGGAAGACACTTCATTTATGTCTATTGGACAACACACATAAAAAGGTGGAGAAGTCAAGATCACATCTTTAGTACCATCCATTACTTGAAGATGGAGGTTGCAGAATGACTTATAGCAAGTAGGCACCTGGCATGTGTGGCATAGTACCTGATGACTTTCGGATTTTTACATTTGCATTTTTGTGATGTTGCATTCATAGTATACATTTGGAACTGAGCAAGAGTTCAAACTGAAATGAGAGACTCACACGCACTGTTCATTCAACTTCCAAGTGATTACCGACTACAAATGACACAATAGAATATCGTTTTAAAACACCAACTAATAGCAGCTACTCTGATTAGGAAAAGCAAACATGTTGCTTTAAGAAGTGATGTTAGATCCGAGTTTGTTAACCTTGACAATCATGATATTTCGGCAGTAAGACACTTTGTTGCGGAGGTGTGTCTTATTTATCCTAGGATGCTTAGCAACATCCTTGCTCCTCTGCTCATCAAATGATAACGATATCACTCCACTCCACAACACATACATAAATACAATCATTTCAGTGTGTGATGTATTTTTCCATTGTATGAATTCACCAGGTGTTAATTCTCTTCTGAGACAACTGTATTTTTTTGCTCACCTTAAATGAAATTATTCACTACTCCAGCGATAAAAGGAGGGATATGAGTTATATGTTGGGCAGGACTGTAAAGCAGAAGTTGTTTGTATTCTCAAATGACTGTAGTGACTGGAGAAGAGTCATTTGAGTCCAGAACGGGGGTGGAGGGTGTTGCTGGTTGACTGGGCAGTAACCGAAAGCAAGCGAAGAAAGATACCAACATATGACGAATTCTAGATGCATGTTTTGGATCTGGGCTGCATTTGTCATGAGGAGTACTATTGCATATAACATCAGATTTCCTTAATTGTTGTTTAAGCTGGCTCTAGAGAGCCTGATTTGAGAGTAAGCACAGTGGGCCTCTTGCTATTGCATTCTATTAGGGATGGATCCACCCACCTGGGTGGAGATCTTCTTGAGGTCTGCTGCTTGTGAGACAAACAGCAAGGAAGAATCAGACTCCTCATGCATAGCAGTTCTACAGCCTGGTTGGGGGTGACTCTCGCTAACCCCCACCAGGCCTGCCCCAGTTTTGCACTTGCCGGCTTCTGCTATGTCCTGGTCCTGCCAAGCTCACACCCCATTTAGCTTTTAGGCACATGCCTGGGTTTTGTGGCTCAGTTTAGCCAGTCCCATCCCACTCATATGTAGACAGATGTCATCTTCTTTTCTAGTCTGTCCTGCCCTCAGAGTCCCCAGAGCTCTCCTACCAGACCAATTCCCAGCCTCAGGTCTTCCGCATGTTGGCGAATGCTTTGACACAGCCTGACATCATCAGGTTTAGCTTTTGATGGTTGGTGTTGCAGCCTAACCCAGTGGGGCACAGCCCTCTCCTTGTCCTGATTCTTGTGTATGCCAGCAGATGCTGTGACCTAGCCCAGCACAGCCTTTCCTCAGACCAGGGCCACAAAAATGCTGAGGATCGCTGCAGCCTCGCCTGGCCTGGCCTGTCTCCATTTCTATGGCTTTTGTGCTGTGTCTACAACTGAGACCTAGCAAAGGAGACCCCCAAATTCCCATACCAGACCTGATCCTAGCCCTGGATCTCAAGGTTGCTGGTGGGTACAGTATACCTGCTTGTCATGGTCTGTTCTCAATCCTGTCTTTTGCATGTGCCAGTGGGTGCTGTAGCCTGGCCCTGCCTACCCTCCACCCAGCCCAGCTCTCACTGGTGTCAGGTGGGTTTCTGTCAGGTGAATCTGGTGACTGGCTGGGCTAAGCACAGCACCCATCAATTCACATGAGATATGGGGTTGGGTTGGAATTGACCAGGTGGCTGCATCTGCTGGTATGTGTATTTGTTAGTGCAGGTAATAGGCTGAACCTGACCTTGTTCTGACTGACACACACAAGAATCAAGTCTTAGGTCACCTTAGATGAGGTTTCTTGGGAGACCCCTTAACTAGATCGCTGGACTCAAACCCTTACCGGAAGGAAATCACAGGAGGTGTGGTTCGACCTTGAAGCTCCTGTTCTTCTTCAGTCGTTGAGGCCTGTTTAGTGGACAAAATACCCAGATGAACATGAAGGACATGACAGCCAGTTCATGTAGGCCAGCGGGGTATGTCAACTGCCTCATTATAGGATGGAAAACACAACAGGTTGGACAATTGTACTGGTCAAGCTAGCAACTTGTTCCTGGGTCTGTGGATGCACTAAGGTACATTTTGTCAACCAACAGACGTTGGAGAGTTTCTCAAGCCTGGAGCAATGAAACCAACAATTTCTCAAAACTATCAAAAACCCTCACAACACTGTTCCCCACATCTGAACCTAACTTGTCAAACTATTGCATCCCCAGGTGCTAATACAATTTAACAGCAATGAGTGCCCAGTCCACCTCCTCCCCTGCAGACACAAAAAGAAAAAACAAAATGAAACAACAAAAAGAAAACCCTGAAACATTTGTCCTATCCATTTTCCCCCATACCTGACTCTTCCCACCCTAATCAGAGGCCCACGCGGGAATGCATCCCTCTTAATTATGTAAACTATAGTAAAAAGAAAGCAAAAAAGTTAAAAATGAAAAAGAGAGGCCTGCTGGAAACCAGAGGCACAGGGAAAAAGCACAGCCTTTAATGCTTTTCACCATTTCTTATTCTCCTTCATGGAGATTTAGCCAATCATTGTGGTTTCCAAAATAAATTATATTTTCCTTGAGAGAGGTCTTAGAGTCAATCTCATGGGATTCTTCTAAATAGTATAAGGGCAGTAGTAACCTGGGATTGTGGTTCTGCGAGATAAATCAGGGTCCTAGAGTCCTTTGGTGTGAAAGAAAGTAAATGGATAATTAAACATGCCTTCAATCTAAATAGGATTAATAGCCCAATGCAATTGGATTCTAGATGATTTTAAGTGAAACAAGCACCTCTAAGACATGGTCCTAAGGACGTTGGCCCCAGCGATGTTAAAACATTGGGAAAATATTAATTTAAAACAAAAATACTCATTTATTTCTCTTCCTATCCAGGAAAAACATTATGAGGAGATCCATATACTTAAAAATATGACAAGTTCTTTGCAGAGCGTGAGGGACAAAGTTAAAGGAAGAGCGTGTGATTTGGATCATAGAAAATCCCTTTGAACAAAAGAGAACCTTGGTGAAGACACATGCCCCAAACTCAGAAGGAAGTGAATTATTAAAACCATGGGCAGATGTAGACCAGATAAAACATACAAGGCACCGACACTGAGGCTAAATGAACTCTGCTCTGTAGCAGACGATACATCAAACTGAGAGCCACTTTTTCAACCCAGTGTGTCTCCAACCTTCAGAGAGGGGCTGGTTAGAAATAAAATTTAGACTTTAACATATGCGGGCCTCATTAACTGTGGTCAATTTAAAAGAGCAACTCTTCCAAATCTATTGAATTGAAATATGGGTGAGAAAATTTCCTCCTTCTATTTCGCAATTCCATCCTTCTTACCCCAATATAATTTTAAGTGAGATACAGTGAAATAACACAACATCGATGAAAACTAAGCAAACATCTATTCAGAAATGAAATTTTCCTTAAAAAAAATCTTACTTTCTATTACACAGTTTTGTGGGTATGGGCTTCCCCCATTTTCTTTCCTTTCTTTCTTCCCCATCATCCAGTCTTTTATAATAATATTGCCCTTCAGCTGTAGTGTGATATTCTGAGGATGATTAAATTCTATAAAGTCTTAATTGATGTTAGTGTGGCTCAACTGATTCCTGAAGTGGATCACAGCATGCACCCACCTATTACAAGAATGCCTTTCTTCTTTTATGAAGGGATACAAGGGAGACTATGGAGAAATAATTTGTGTTTGAATA
Organism: Ochotona princeps; assembly: GCF_030435755.1. Classification (NCBI taxonomy): domain Eukaryota; kingdom Metazoa; phylum Chordata; class Mammalia; order Lagomorpha; family Ochotonidae; genus Ochotona; species Ochotona princeps. The sequence goes on along the minus strand of NC_080839.1, from coordinate 7,034,343 downwards.
TTATAAAAGCTGAATAAAAGAAGCCCAAAGGATGAGTGAAGAGAAATTGAATACAAGACTAGCAGTAGCATTGACAGCTGAAAAGCACTGCAATTCTAGAAATGATTTGAAGATCTTCTATCACAAATCCAATTATAGTGGCAATCAAGTCAAGCTGATGGTCATTCCAATTAGAGAGGAAGTGGTCGGAAACCTTGCGTGCCGCATTTTAGATCAATGCCAGTGTCCAATACATTGACAGGTCTGAAATTTTATCTGTAAACCAGATTTAATTGAGTGAAAAGTGGAGAAGCAAGAATGGTATCTCACTGTTGGCTTGGGATCCCACAGATTCTGTATACGCTTGCAATGGGGAAATCTCAACTGAACTTGAGCTGTGGTTATGCAACAAGGTGGAGGAATCCACCATGGTGGGAGGGTTTGGGGAGGGGTGGGGAGAACCCAAGTATCTATGTAACTGTGTCACATAATACAATGTAATTACTGAAGTTAAATAATAAATAATTAAAAAAAAAAAGAAACTCTAAGACTGAGACATTGTGATATTCTACAAACGCTAGTGAAGTCTACCCGGGGCAGGGGAGAAGGAATCATTTTTCTTGCAAAATAGCATATGACTTGAAGTTTGTTAGAGTATCGAATGCTCTCCCAGGCAAACAGAAGCAGGTAGTTGTTTTAAACTAAGGAAAAGACTTACTGCTAGGCTGTGGCCAGAAGCCTTGCTTTCTGAATTGAGTTTTTTACATGAACTGGAACTGAATTCTTCCACCCTTTGTCTCATTTTCCTTTTTCCTTGAGAAATTTGGCTGCATTGCTCTGTTTAACAAGTATGCCGGATTGCAACCATTTCTGAACATCAACCATCGGACTAGGGGATCCTTGGACATGGTATCATTCCATTTTTCCAACAACCTCCGGAAGTACACATCTTATCCTCAGCCTACTGGAGAGAAAACTTAGGATTGGAGAGGGTGAGTGAGTCCGCCAGCTGTCTGGGACCAATTGTTCTTGCAGTCAGGCCTCTCTGGCCACATCTTGGTACCCTGAACTAAATTCAGTTCTTCCTGCCTGTGAGCTTGAGAGTGTTTGCAATTCACAATTTGCCTGTGGAAGTTGAAGGACAAGATTTCATCCCGTGCAAATATGTGAGAATGTGTGTACATGTGTACGTTGCATACTCATCTGTATGCATGTGTAAGTGTCCATGTAGGGGTGAAAGTAGGATAGATTTTATTCACATGTTTCATTGCTGTCAAGAGGGTCAGAGTAGTATTTCCTGCACCCATCTCCTTTGCATGGTCTCTGACACATGAAGACATAATTAATATACCAGGGATGTACAGTTTTATTGCCAAACCCACTAAATTAGTTTCTATGCAAAAGTGTTTAGAGGCCTGGGAGAAAGGAGACAGAGACTGAGTTGTGCTGATTCCCAGAGCTTTTAAACTGAGTTCAGATGGGCTTAATTACTGGCCAATTTGTCATTCTATTATTGCAATGGAACATTTCTTTTTTACTTTGCAAACTAATCTCAATCTTCCCTCTCGTTGCCATATATGATTCAGGTAAAAATAGTAAGTTGGTAGCAGAACCCAAATTCACTTATAAGCAGAGTGATTTCTGCCAAAGAAGAAGGTATTGAAAAATGTATATATGTATGATTTTCTCCAAGATCTACCCTAATTATTTACAGATCAGCTCTAGTTTTGGGGTAGCTAACATTCTTAGCAATCTGAGCCTACTAATGACCTCAGATCAGATCAAAGTTATTTCAACAGAGTGCAAACATGTTTTTTTGGTTGTTAAATTCCCATATTTCTGAGTTCCTATTTAATGCCATCATGAAATACTGAAGTCCTACTTTGAGTAGCAAACATCAGGGATAATGCAAGATAATCTGGAAAGGTCAAGAAAACTCCAATTTAATGGGTGGGATACATACCTTGGTATGTATTTCCAAGACTTGCAGTCCATTGATTTTAACCCTTTAGTGTGAAACTTAAAAAATACAGAGGAGAATTAAAAGGACAATGAAAGCCTTTCTCAATATAGATTGCATCTTCCATCAAGAAGTGTGCTACGGTCTATTTGCATTGGATATTTTAAGATTCAATTCTAGAAGAAATAGTTGTACACTCATTTTAGTAATTCTGTCACAGATGATGATGTGGAGGAAGGAGTAAGAGGGGACTGTGTGATGAGATACTGTGAGCGAAATGTGGGCTCCATTATCTGCTAATTCATGACTCCTGTCTTTACAGTGATGATAAATTGCCTAGCATGACTTGGCAGTAGGTTGTCTCAAAATGACTCCCCACGAATTCTGGGATCCCTCCATGTGAACAGTTATCAAAAACCTAGGGCTACATTTCATTCTTTCTACTTCAGAAAATGCATGAAATCATCAGTTGCAGCTTGCCCCCACACAACAAATCTGGGGACAAAATTTGCTAATCAAAATCACACTAGAAACCTGGGTTGTATTACACCAGAAAGCCCATGACCCCATTACTTGCTTTCTCACTTGGAAAGAATGCCTGTGAAAGATGATCGGGAGGAATTTTCACATATGTTGCATTTGACACACAGAGATGGGATGATCTCCATTTAGCAGTGGAGAAAGAACCAGAGAGAACTGGGAATTCATACTTAGAATTTCCTTTCTGCTCCATCAACAGAAACAACATTATTGTTCTGTTTGGTACATTCCTGAAGCATATTGGATTTCCAAAATCACGGACAAGTGTGATAACCTGTTACGTTTATAAATTGCTTTCACTTTCTATAGCCCTTGGCATACATACTATTATTTATTTAACAACATACTAATCTGGTGGGACTTTCTGTTATTTCCATTTTGGGAAGTGAGGTGACTTGGTCACATTCCTCAGGTACATAACATGAGAATTAGGTTTACGGGTGCCTTTTCTACCCACCCAAAACCCCCTCACTGTTTTCTGAGACAACAAATGTCTCATTATTTCCCAGATTGTGTCAATCCCTTCTCCATAGATGGGGAGACTTTCTAGGCCACAAAATGATATTGAAACCCTAAGATGTGATCCTGCAATTCATGAGCTAGGACAGTGCTTAAGCTTCTAATCACAGTTTCCTCCCTAGGCTTTGTCCAATTTAAATGAATTCTCAAAATATATTTCTTTGTGATTGTTTGATTAATATGATACCATTGGGCAAATGGTATCCGTTGTAAGATCAGCCATAATGATTGCAGTAACAAAATGTGTGAAGAAACATGAGAGTTTAGCAGTGCCTTCAGTCTAAAATATATTGAATATGTCAGGTTTGAATTTAAAGATGCATAGGGTAGAACATAACAAAATGCAATCCAGTAGAGGTGACCTTCAACAATCTTTGGAGAGTTTGGAAGTGTTCAAAGGCACAAAAAGGCCACTGGGGTCTTCATCTAGTAAAGTATCAGGTAGTTTGTAGGTTTTCATTTTTCTACTTTTCTTTTGTACAATATGTTATGACTTATCTCATTTCCTGTAGGGAAAAGTCACTATATTAATCATATATGTGTATACGTGTATGAAACCCAAAAGCAATAATTAAAAAATATCAAGTAAAGATTGGACTACTTTTGTCACACAGCCAGTGAAAAGTGACAAATAGGGTGATGTTGGATTAAGATTTGCATTGAAAAGAGCTATTAATATTCATAACTCCACCAAGTTATGTTAACAGGAAAAATTTGGATTTAGAAACAAAAATCAGTAGAATTTATAATAAACAAGTACTTAATGTACAAGGTCCTTTCCAAACATATTAATCACACAAATTGAGCACTATTAGATCAATTATTAGTTGCAGAATATGTAAGGAACATATGCGGACCGGTTTAAATAGGAGCTTGGAATGGAAGATTATAAAGGGACATGATTTCTGTGTGAAACCTCTCAGAAGAAACTTTAAATGCTTTTCAGAATTGTTAGATTCAGCTGCCCAAGTGTCTGAGACGTGGTACCTCAGAAAGTGTGCAACACATCCCTCCTTGGTATTGCCTGAAGCCAACCTCAGAACCAGCTCAGGAAGTGTCTCCACTTGCAGATTCACAAGCAGCAGCATCTGTGTGCCATCAGCTCAGGGCTGCTCACTCACGTTTCTGAACAAGTGACTGTGTGTGTCCTAAAGGTTCCCCACAGCCAAGAAATGTCTGCAGAATACTCATGACACAACAGTCCTGGCATGACGGTGTTTCATCCCACAGCACAAATCCTCGCTGGGAATTTCTATCCTCACTCTCGAGGTGTGCAAAGGAAGCCCAGGAGAACTGGCTGCTGACAGAGCAGTTAAAACTAAGAGACAATAGATTTTATTTTATCTATTTTTATCAATAGATTTTATTACCAGGGGTTAATCACACTGGCAATGCTGGCATCCCTTGTATGTTAGAGGGTAGATTCCTGTCCGGTCTGTTTTGCCTCCAGTCTAACTCCTGATTCTCCTGAAAAGGAAACACGTGATATCCCTTTGGCACAGGCCCCTGGTGTTCTAGGCACCTGAATTTTGTCTGGAATAATCTGGTTGGCTGTTGCAGCTATTGGCGGCTGAACAAGCAGATGGAACTCTCTGTCACTCTGTATTTTAGATAAATGAATCTATTTTCAAAAGAAAAAAAAAAAAGAGGAAGAAACAATGTCCTTCCTGACTTCATTACTTTAGAAACACCCAAGGGTCCTCTCCACAGCCATCCTTTCTTGTCTTCACCTCTACTGAAACCCTAAAGCAGTGGTTTTCACACTGTGATCACAGAGCTTGCAGCATTGGCATCAACCAGGAATGCCAATTTGTGGGCTCCTCTGAGACTCTGGGACCAGATCACAATTTGTGATTTAACAAGGCCTCCAACATGTTCCTTGTTATCCCATAAACCATATCATATAATAACTACTTATATAGAATTAGGTATTATGGGAAATCTTGAGGTACTTCAAGTCTGTAGAAGGATATATGTAGGTTCTATGTGAATACTACTTGAGTTTTTGTAAGGCCCTTGAGCCTCCAAGGGCTTTGGTGTCCTTAATGAGTCCTAGAAGTAATCCCCCATGGATACCAAAGACTCTGTAAAAACGCAACAGCCAGCACTTACAGAACATCACGGATATGCCAGACACTTGCCCTATGTTATTTTAATTTCCAGGATTCACAGAGTTGGGGCTGCAGAAAGATCCATTGCTAGTGGTTTGAATGTTAGTTTGGGTGTCCCTCGAAGGTGCATATATTAAAGGCTCAGTTCCCACACAGCTTTGTGTTAATGCTACTCATGTGACAGGGTACATTGGGTGGTACTGACACAGAGGAGTGAAGAGATGATACTTCGTGTTGGCTCCTTGGCCAGGTTTTGAGTGTAGCTAACTGCAACCATCTGCTTCTGTAAATGTGCTTGCTAGGACTGGTTTAGTGTGGTCTGAACTTGAGTTGAATGGATACTTTATTGAGCATCATTTGAGTTGATTGTTCTGTAATGTGCACCACTTAAGTTGATTGGATGATTTGTACTGTGCGCCAACCAGAATGTGATCAGCTGATTGGATGATGTGAGAAAAAAAAAATCCCTGGCTGTTGCACACCAATGGGAGCTTAAAACCCCCTGACTTTGGCCTTGTAGTACAGTAGCTGCTGGAGTATAGCGGAAACTGCTGTCATCAAACTTCGCAATAATGACTCCTCCTAATATCCTACACTTCTATCTGGAACGATCTCTTACTCTCTGTAACACTTCTTATAAGAAAGTGGACATTTAATTTGATTATGGTGCTTAGACATAAGACTTCTGATAAATGATGCCATTGGTTGGATTGTGAAAAGCATCATGACTCAGCCAACAGGACAAACCGAGGGGGCACCTGATCTTGGAGCGGGAACCAATAAAATTCTGATTCAAAATGAACCTTTTTCTTTGCAAAGGTAGCTTACCTCAGGGGCTCTATGGTGGTGATAAAAATCTCTAATACTGCTGAAGAAACTCTGGAGTCTGTTAGAAAGGGACCTGGGAGTCCTACCCTTGAACGCACAATTGTTTCTCACCAAAAAGGGACTTTTTAATCAGTGTGCCAATGCACACGGGAGGTAATAAGTTGACCGGCATTTATGTGTGCCTGTAACATTGCAAGGGCTGAGACACAGAATGGGTTAAGATTCCGAGGTGAAGTTCAGACATTTCTGCTCCGTGTGCAGCTACTTGGTAATCAGGAGAGAAGCATAGTGTAGCTGCAGAGGAGCTCATGCCTGCACAGTGTTCTCTGTGCGTGGCAGCAGTTCATGTGTCTGTCGCAGCGCCAGGAGAGGCCCCTACCAGCGAGGTGCACAGCGTGAGTCAGTCCCACAGGGGGAACGAGCCCCCCCCAGTACCACAGGCAGGCAGGTCAATCAAAAAGTGCCTTGAGAGCAGCTGGCTGCATTGCAATGATGAGATCAAGCAGTGGAAAGCAAAGGAAAATTAAGATGGAGTTTCTGTTTTGAAATTGCTTCTTAGACCAAGAAGCACACTGTTCTTGTAGCTGTGGTACCTACGGGTTAAATGATTTGTCCAAGGTCACATAGAAAGTCAATGGGAGGAATAGGCTCAAGTCCGAATTCTGAAAGGCAGGCCCCTTTTTAAAGCAGCCCACAGTGGTTCAATTTCCTGAGCAGTTCCTGCAGGTGAATTCAGCAGGTTGCCCTCCCTGGGAATGGCAGTTTTCATTATATGTGCACCCATGAACTAGTAGCAAAGGAGAAGCTGCCTCTTAACTATAGAATATTTCTTTTATTTAAATCATACTTCAAAGTAGGGAGACAGAGAAAAGATGAGAGAAACACACATAGATAGATGATAGATAGAGTGACAGAGAGACAGTCTCATCCAATAGTTGAATCTCCAATGACGTACAATGGCTGGGAATGGGAGAGGGGCAGTTTTTCAGTCCAGGTTCCCATATGAGTAGAAACAATTCAATCATTCACATAATTGCTGGACATCACCCGCTGCCATGCAGAGTATGCATTGACCGAAAGCTTGATTCAGGAGCTGGAGATGGGGTATTGAACCCAGGGACCCTGACATGAACATGGTTTCTTTACCAGCATGTTGGCCAACAGGGAAGATAGCCACCCCTGGTGGTGACTTCGAGTTGTCCCAGTTAAGAGTTTCCTGCAAATTCCATCTTGGTAAGGTGATCAGATTGTCTTCAAGTACTGCTCTCTCAACACGCTTGCATAGGCCATATATTAAGAAAACAACAGTTTAAAGGAGAAAGCCCTTCTCCTCGCCTGCCAGGTAGCTATCTAGGGGTCAGAAAGGGCAACAGTGAGTCCCGCTGAGAGTTGGCTTTATTGAGCCTCACACTCCCTCTCCATCAATTACTCAACCTGCACCAACATCTTAGCCTACTATGTCCCATTGCACAATGTTCTATATGGATTTAAAGAGGAAAGTGTTTTGTATTTTACTCAGGATAACTCTCCAGCATTGTTTTGCAGCTGCCTCCTACTGCTCTTCCCTAAATTACTGCTATAACGGCATTCCTGCTGACCTACAACCCTTGGTTTTGGCTCTGTGTACACGTATGAATCTAACAAATGTCTGTACAGCTTTAATTGTCCTTCCCTGCTCCATACAGCGGGTAGCATTTCTGTCTTCGCTTTGCATATTGTTAATATTTTACAAAGAACTAAGGAGGCAACATGCAGGTCTTGAGCTGGGGACCTATGAGTTCCCTGTACTCCGATTTTGACTTCTGTATAGACAGCATCATCCTCAGGTAGATTTCATCTTTCAGTATGATTGTCCGAGTAACTTTTTGGGTGTCTGTCTCTGGTAGGTATATAATGATGGAAAGTGCATGATTTAGGCAACTTTTTAAATAGATTTACACTTCTAATGTGTCTGGTTGCTTAACATTCTGAAGGAGACATACTGTAAGATTATTTAAATCTAAGAATGAGTGGTTTCAAAAAGCCACTGTTCTCCAGAAATAAATAACCTACTAGATAAACCATGTGGATTTATTTTTTTCCTCCCTCCTTTCTTTCTCTTGACCCCATTCTTTAAGACATAGTTTTGCTATGGTCTTAGAAAGATTTTCCAAATCACTTTTCAAATTGTGTTGTTTCCTGCCATTTGCACAAAGGACAGACCTGTCATCCTAGTCCCCAATTTACTGACTGTTTTTCATTCTCTAACCCTCACCCCTCAACCCCCGAATTCGCTTTGGAAGACTTGGACCGAAAACACACTTATCGACATATGCAGGATTTGCAGGCTAACAAACATCAGAGAGACGTGGTGCATAGGCAGTTAATATGGGAATTTTGCCTTTGAATAAGAGAAAGTAGAAAACACTTGAAAGAACAAACTCGGACCTAACCATCCTTTCCCATCAAAAGCGCCGGCGCTGTTCACATTCTGGGCAACCATTTCATGGCCGTATTTTTTAGATAGAGGGGAGAAGCTGCCTGACTGCATAATGACGCTTGCTGAATTCAACCTCAAAGGAAAGTCAAGCTCTTCCGGGAGGGAGGAATTAGGCTTCCTCACTCTCCCTTCTCGCTTGCATTATTCAGTGGAAAAATACAAAGTGGCATAATGACGGGAATAAGTTATCTTTTATGAAATCTGACTTTAAAATTCGGGTTATGTAAAACATAGAAACGCATAGCAAATTCAGTCAGAACCCTGAGTCACATTAGGCACTCCGTGTTCCTGAGCGACTGAACGCTCCACTCAACTCCGCTGGGAGCAAGTCCCAGATTCACCCTTCCCGCGGAGAACACCTTTTGCCAGCGACTTCCACCAGGGGAAGCTCTGAGCACGTAAGAGCTTCCCAGACAAACAGAAATTCAGGCAAGACAGGGCCAAGACAGCAGGGAACGCACAGGAAAGTCCTGAAATCGCTTTCCTAGAGATTAATGAGACTGAGTTTTTGTAGGATCATTACCCTGTGATATAACTACTGGTTCTGAATGTAGAGAGATGAGTAAATCAGTAAAAACGTAAACAGCGTTTGAAACGAAAATCTCCGAGGATGCAACTTGGTTAGGGCAGAAAACTCACCGTCTGGGAACTCCAGTCTTTCAAGGAGCTGAAATTGAGGATTGCTTCTTAATCCCTCATCTGTAGGTTATTGAAAACTCCTCCCATTCATTTCCTAGTTCACCTTGGCTTTAAGCAACACACACACACACACACACACACACACACACACACACACATCCACAGTTCCATAAATGATAAATTCGATGTCTGTAGAAAGACAGTCACCTAATTGCACAGTGAAGCAGAAGAAAGCCTTGCAAATGGTATACAATTTTCAAAGTGTTCCAAGCCTTAGGCAAAAGCCTTTCAACTGTGTCTAAAACTGAATGATAAAATATGTTGTACAAATTATCTGTGAACAGGAAACATGTGGTAGTGGCAGGGGACTGAAATGTAACACTTGTAAAGAAATGGGAACTGCCAGTCATTGAGACCCTTTCTCTCTACATTCTTCCTTTACTTTTCTTATTTTTTTTTCATCTTGCAAGTTGTATATATATATATATATATATATTTTACTATTGTTGTTGTACCTCCCATTGATGGTCGTGTTAATAATAAGACAGTTAGCAGACTGCACCAGGCCAATTGCATTTCAAATTTTTTTTAAAGGCAAGAAGAAAAACAGAGGGTGCTAAAGGTTTTTGTGCTACAATCCCTCCCCCCATCTGCGATTCTTTAAAAATCTCCCTCCTCTCTGGTATGGAGACCTGACACTTTTTACAGAAAGTCCTGAAAAACACAGAATATCTGAAGAATGCAAAGCTAAGGTACTCTCAACTCACATAGATCTTACTTCATCCTTTCTTGTCTTTTAATCCTTATCTGGTCATTTGAGAGAGAGGAGAGGAGGGAAGGAGAGAGAGAGAGAGAAAAAAAAGGAGGAAAGAAAGAAAAAGAAAAGGAAGGAAGAAAGGAGCGAAGAGAGGAAAATATTCAAGTACAAGTGCCTATTACAGCCAGTACAAATACCTGTAAGAGCTGGGTTTAGGCGCTGGGGAGCCAGGAGCTCAATCCGGGTATCCCCAGTGGGTGGGCAGGGACCCAAGTTCTGAGCCACCACATCTGTCTTCCAGTGTGTTTCAACTGGAGGCTGGAATCAGAAGTTGAGCTGGGCCGCCAGCCAGGAGTGTGGTATGGGGTATGACTATCCTACGCAGCTTCTTAAATGCTTCTCCTGATGTCAAACCCCATCTTTCGTTTTCAGAAAGCAGAGCTCCATCCTCCTAGAGCAAGAGCCTTCAACTAGAAAGTCATCTTCTCTTCCTTAGGCCCATGTTGGACTTGGAATGACTTGTGGAAGGTTTTCCCTTCCCACCAAGCCTTTGCTCCTCCTCACTGAATCCAATCACTGCTGCTGAGATCTTCACTGAAGATTTTTCGATGAATCTCACAATTTATCACCTCATCTATTTAATTCTGCTGAGTTATGTGTCTATATATTTCAAGTCTCAGAAATCACTCTGCGGAAAGGTAAGGTGTTAGCAAATTTCATTTAGAGAGAGAAAGGAAAAGAGAAATCTGTTGCACTACATTTGTTTTCCTTCAGGAAGTAACAATTACCATCTCTTTGTTCTGTTGTACCCTTACTTGAGTTTCTCTTTTAGCACTCTTTAATGACATTAAATGCACACACACACACACACACACACACACACACACTACACTTAATAATCTACTTCCTTATCATTGGGACTGATCCCGAATGGAATTCCTTGGGGGTATTTCTCAAAAAATGAAAGAGCAAGCAGTTTGCAACCCAACACCATCAACAGCAAAAACAACAAATTGAAACCATCCGTGCCTAGTAAAGAATCATGGATGTTAGAGCAGCATGGGCCGTCCAATCCAGTACATGCTGCCCCAATCTTACCACTGAACTTGATACGCACCTGCTCTGGCATTGAAAGGTGCATCCTTGTCTCTTTTATTTCTCTTCTCTGTTTTTTCCCCCTTTTAATTCTGCAAGTTATCGAATGCTTCCTTTGTGATAGCCACAGTGTGAGGGCCATATTATTGGTGAAGAATGAAATTCATCTATCGCTGGAGTTCATGATCTGGTGAGGAAAATAGAACAAGATGTTAGAATGAATAAAAGCCCTCCTGCCCTCACTTTACCAATACACCAAAGTATGTGTCTTGCACCCTACATGACTCAATTATGTCTTGGTATCCTTGGTTTATTTCTTTGGATTGCCAATCTTCTCCTCTAATTTCCCTGCTTCTGAGAAGGTATGTGGTTCCCTTTTCTTCCCCTCATCTTATGCCACCATTCCTGCACTCATGGCTAAGAAGCAAATTTTTAAAATAATTTTCTGCAATGTCTTCTCTTTGCTTAGCTAAGTTTTTGCACTTCTTGAAAGCTCATACCATGTAGCCTTGGTCATTTTTTTAAAACAACACTTGTGTTAATACTGGTAGCTTCTAGTTCTGAACTTTTAAAATTGTTTATTTGAAAGGCAGAGTTACAGAGACAGGGGGATCATTCATTCACTGGTTCAGTCCTCAAGTGGCTGCAATAGCCAGGGTAGAGCCAGGCCAAAGCCAAAAACTTCATACAGATCTCCCTCATGGGTGATAGAAGTCCACGTACTTAGGCCATCTTCTGCTGCCTCTCCTAGACCATCTTCAGTGAGTTAGACAGGAAGTAGAGCAAACAAAACATGAACTCGTACCCATATGGGATACCAGCATTGCAACTGGTAGCTTTATTCATTGAGCCACAGCACCAGACCCATCTTGTTGTTATACTTTTGGGCATTTGGGCACACACTATAATCTAGTTCTCCTTTTCCCACATATATCCTCCATCATTCTCTTTTTAACCTAAACAAATTGACAATAAGAAAAAATGTGCTATTAGTATAAGCCTGGTGATATTTAATGATAATAGCAAGTATTAGGTGAGTATTTGACTGTATTTAACTGTCTTCTAGTAAGTGTTCTAACCTTTTTTAATTGATTGTATCATTCAGTATTTATAATGTATGCATTATAGTTTGCATGTGTTTCTGATAAGTTAGAAATTAGCTGGCAAAGTCTATATTTTAACTCACAGGTCTTGGTTCCCGGATTAATTCTCTACTATGCTTGGCACCTAGCAAGATTTCCATAAACATTTGTTTAAGTGAGTTGAATGGGAGAGAGTTTGCAAATAGGAGAAGCACTAAGACTGTTACAGGAGTGTCTAGGAAGAATAAAGGAAGGAGATGGCGAATACATTTTCTAGATCTATATCTATCTATCTATCTATGCCATATGAATGGGTTCAGAGTTTGATTGTCTTTTTTTGTGTAAGATATCTCATATTGCTGGAACCACTGCTATTTGGGGGTTTCCTTCAAAGTTCTACTGTCACAGCTTCAGTACACGTTTCCTTGCATAGGAATTCCAGCCTTACAGCATGATTCTGTTGGTCCTTATAAGCTCCTATCTAAATTTCAGTGGAAGCTGCCACAACCTGTAACACTAACCTATGTGCTTCCCAAACCAACACCATGTGAACAATGCCAAGGTCTTTGAACTGGATCTATTCTTATTTGCCTATCTTGTAGCAATGATAGGAAAGGAAACATTGAAAGACATAGAAACCTTTGAGGAATCTGTCCCATGGTGATGCTTGTTAACACATGGCTGCCTCTTGTTTGGACTTGTGTCTGTAATCAGTAATTAGTTTATTAACCACTGTAAGGAGGCAACAAAGGGCCAAATCCATAGAAGTGGATGTAGAGTTACCCACAATTGTAAAAGCCTCTTATTGACCTAGGAAGAGAGTGGATTGGTTTGGACCTGGCATTCCATAGACTTCAACACATCTTTTGTCTTTCAGGTATCTTGTGGATAGATTCAGTTCTGGCATCTGAGATACTGAATGCAATCTGTGATGTCTGAACATCCACAAGCAGTTTTACATTGGAGTATGCTGAATTGGTTATGATAAACCTTCAGGCCTCAGCTTTAAAGCTTCTGCAAGTTAGCAGCCTGCTTAGTGTCCCAGAAAGAGCCAGTAGAGATCTGAGATGACAATTCCTGAAAGTTTCCTTTTGAAGGGAGGGTTAGGAGACATGGATGAAAGAGAAGTTTTCTTCCTTTTTTAAAGATTTATTTTGTTTTTGTTGGAAAGTCAGATATACAGAGAGGAAGAGAGACAGAGAGGAGGATCTTCCATCTGCTGATTCACTTCTCAAACGGCTGCAATGGCTGAAGCTGTGCCGATCCAAAGCCAGGAGCCAGGAGCCTTTTCTAGGCTCTTACGTGGGTTCAGGGTCCCAAAGCTTTGGCTGTCATCAACTGCTTTCCCAGGCTACAAGCAGGGAGCTGGATGGCAAGTGGGTTTGCCAGGATACGAACGGGTGCCCATATGGGATCCCAGCATGTGCAAGGTGAGGATGTTGGCTGCTAGGCTACTGTGCCGAACCTGAAAGAGAAGTTTGTAATGCAAACTATGTACAAACTGATTCAGACCTTCCAATGAGAATCAAGGAGAGAGAAATGAGTCAAGAAAAACCTCCCACCTCATGTCTGTATTGGATTGCAACACTGATTTTCAGGCTCTTGGCTGTCCTGCCACTTAGATGCAATGGTGGTTGCTCCTAGTTCATACTAAGCTCAACATATGGCCGAAGTCCAGTGAGGTAACCCACAGCGCCTTGGAACCCGAGTCCCACCCCTTGGTCTGGAGGAGATGCCAGTACCATCACCGTTCGCCTCCATTTGCCCCTTTTCTTTGCACCTCAGAACATCCTGCCGCTTCAGTAAGGTTTTGGAAAGTGTCCGCTCTTCCACACCTGTTTTGCTTTTCTCTTTTCAGGAATCTGCTGGAACTTTTTGACTTACTGGCTGGCAGCTTTTCTACATCATACCAGAACCAAGTTCACTTTGTTTCTATTTTCTTTTTTTTTTCACTTATTTATTCTTTTTTTAATTAAATTTATTCATTAATTACATTGTGTTGTAATTTCATAGAATCTGGGATTCTCTCCCCACCCACCCCCCATGGTGGGTTCCTCCACCTTGTTGCATAACCATACTTCAAGTTCAGTTGAGATTCCCTCTTAGCAAGCATATGCCAAGCATAGAGTCCAACATCTTAGTCCAGTCAAGTCCAACTACTTATTGGGGAGACCCTCTCTGGTCTGAGGGTAGAGACAGCAGAGTATCATCCCGGTCAAATAAAAGCACTAACATACCATCTGCAGCACTTACATTGTTATGGAATTAATTGCATGGTATTGAGCAGTCAACATATTAAAAATAAATGCGATTTCTTAACCACTTTCTGTGACCCCCCCCATTCACATTTCAATTTTAGTTTATATACGACATATGACATAACATCCATAACATAACATGTTATGCTTAACATCATATCATCTTAAATTAAGGCAAACATGTGGTATCTAACCTTTTGGGATTGGTTCATTTCCCTTAGCATTATGGTTTCCAGTTTGGCCCATTTGGCCACAAAGAACTGCATTTTGTTTTTTTTAATAGCTGAGTAGTATTCCATGGAGTAGATGAACCATAGCTTTCTTATCCAGTCCTCTACTGATGGGCATTTTGGTGTTTCCATGTTTTTGCAATTACTGATTGTGTGGCTATGAACATAGGAGTGCATGTTGGTTTCTCATAAAACAAGTTTTTTGGATATATTCCTAGGAGTGCTATAGCTGGGTCATACGGTATGTCGATTTTGAGTTGTTTGAATATTCTCCATACTGATTTCCATAGAGGCTGTACCAATCTGCAGCCCCATCAGCAGTGGAGTAGGGTTCCTTCCCCCCCCCCGCCGCAACCTCGCCAGCAAGTGTTGTTGGTGTTTTTCATGTGAGCCACTCTTACTGGCGTTAACCATCCTGAAGAACAGGAAGTTAGCAGGGGGAATCACAGTTCCGGACCTCTGGACATACTATAAGGCAATGGTTATCAAAACAGCCTGGTACTGGCACAAAGATAGAGAGGAAGATCAATGGAGCAGAATAGAAACACCAGAAGGGAACCCACACAGATACAGTCAAATAATCTTTGACAAAAGGACAAACGATAATCCAGGCAAATGGGAAGGTTTCTTCAATAAATGCTGTTGGGACAACTGGTTGATAGCCTGTAGAAACCAAAAGATAGACCCACATCTTTCACCATACACTAAGATCAAATCTAAATGGATAAAAGATCTAAACCTACATCCAGAAACCTTCAAACTTTTGGAAGAAAATGTTGGAAATACTCTGCAAGATCTAGGGGTAGGTCCCTACTTCCTAAGAAGGACACCAAAAGCAATAGAAATCAAGACCAGAATAAACAAATGGGACCTCATCAAACTAAGAAGCTTCTGCACAGCAAAGGAAACAATCAACAAAGTAAAAAAGCAGCCCACAGAATGGGAGAAGATCTTCGCACACGACATAGGTGATAGAGGGCTAATCTCCAGAATATACAAAGAATTACAAAACAGCCATAACACCAAAATAAACAAGCCACTCAAGAAATGGGCACAGGAAATGGTCAGACACTTCACAAAGGAACAATCCCAAATGGCAAATAAACATATGAAAAAATGCTCAAGCTCCCTGGCAATAAGGGAAATCCAAATTAAAACATCAATGAGATACCACTTTGTTTGTATTTTCATGGTCTATCCTTGTCCTTAATAATCTACCCCTGTTTGCTTTGTAGATGCTTTTACCAGTCCAGTTTCCTTAGTGGTATTAGTCTATGTCTCATATCTCTGACATCTGTCTCAGAAGTTTCATTTCCCCTCAATCAATCACAATTTGAACCTTCTGTACTTTCATCCCCACCGTTGGAGTATGAACAGACTCAACCATCTCATATCCATCGGGTATGGGTGGGGTATAATATCTTTTCTTTCTTTTCAGCTGTGAAGACAACCATGTCAGGCTTTACAACATCACCCATATAATCCAATGCTTCATTCCAAGTTCTAATAACTGAGCATTCATCTGTTATAAATGTCTGCTCAGCATGTCCTTGTGAGACTTCAAGGTGGATCTCTCCAGCTTTGCTTTCTTGTAGTAGTAACAGCCACATTACTATCAATTTCCTTTGATGGGCTTTTTCTTTTTGTGATCTGTGGGATCTGTAACAACTTGCTGTTGTTTCTGAGGTAGTACCTGTATTCATGAAGTAGGCTCCAGACACTCAGCAGTCAGACATTGGAGAGATGCCCTGTCTCAGAGCCACAACCAGGGCATACAATACTCTTTATCACATGGGGAAAGAAATGTCAAAAGCCTTTCCTACAAGTAGGCTGCCAATTTCCTTGCAAAATATTTCAAATTTGGGGGCCCAGCAAAGTGGCTTAATGGCTAAATCCTCGTCTTGAAAGCATCAGGATATCATTCTTCATCCTTCCTTATAACAGCCACAGAACTGAGGGGAATTATCTTGGTAACTATACTTATCAGCACCCAGACACAATCTCATCAAGGTAATAATTTTATCCAGCATGATTTGCTAGTAAGCACAACAATGAGCTATCATTTGTTTCCACAGTCTGATGCAAAGAATTCCCATATCCATGAACATGGGACTTTTGGGACATCGATCATAAGGAAAGACATTTATGTATATATATTTTTTTCCAGTGAAAGATTGGTTTCCATGGAGAGAACTAAAATTTAAAGCTATGTCCTTTGTGAGCTGGTAACATCAAAGAACGCACTTGCATTTTTTTCTTAGTGGACATTCTGTCACTAGTCACACGGAATTTCTGCCTAATTTTCATCTTCCTTTCATAAAGAACTTTTATGCTTTAAAGATCACGACAAAGAATGTGGCATGATTAATTCTCTGTTAGATAACATGCTCATATTGTAAAAAGCAACTCTGAAATGGCTTGGTCTTTGCGCTATCTGGGTCATACACTGTGGAAGGCCTCCCTTAGTGAGAGGAGTTAATTACACTATCTCTTGCTGAGTAACAGGATGGACGAAGCTGTTTTCCTCTCCAGTCTGGCTCTGCTTACTTACTGTCTGCTGTCTTACTGATCCATTTTCTACTCCACTGTCAGTAAATCTGATTTCTCCACTGCCCTTGAGATTGGGCTCAACTGCTAGAGCACTACTTACCCTAAACCTTTTGTAACCTCTCTGTCTTTATTTTCTCCACCTGCATTCCATTTTCTCATAACCGTCTTCCATCTTCAGATCATTTTTTTTGTTCTGTCTCCTGGATTTCTCTGAGGTTTTATGCTCCTGCATCCAAATTGGACAGTCCCTATGAGATCTCCATCTTCCCATGGCCTTAACGTGCCTGCCTGCTATTCTTATTTTCTAACAAATTGTGTTTTCATCCTGTATCCTAGACCACATAATCCCAGGGCTATTGATCAGCTCTTACCAGAAGCACACCCTGTTTGTGATTCCATGTGCCCCTGGTCCACTATCTTGCATTCCAAACCCTCATGTTTCCACTTAAGTTTGTTTCCCCCTCACTCTCAGCAGTTGCTGATCTTGGTCATAGTCGGACAAAGAACATTCAGATCCTCATGGTTGCAAATAAATACACATAGATTTTCCTCAATAGTTCCTTTGTCTCTTTTCTTACTTCTTTTATCCTCACTCTCCCTCCTGCATTTCCAGCAGTATATATGTTTTCTCAAGTCTCTCCATGTGTGAGCATCTTAACTGATGATGCGTGTGCTTACAGCCACTGCCTTATTGCTCTGCCTTGCACTGTAGATACAAGTGTCCTAAGCAAGTGGTCTGACCTGGCAGCTGCATCCATCTCATGCCCCAGTCCACCACATCTAGCTTCTCTCTGAGCTCCTCTGGGACTGTGCTCATTCTACCAGTCTCCTGCTACAGAAGCCAGTGGACAATTTGCAATGCTCATACTTGCCTTATCATTTTTCAATCTTTGACGCTGTCAGCTAGTTTCCTCTTAAATATTGCTACTTCTCTTTTTGCTTCTAAGCCACTAATACCCAGTGGTTTCCATCTTTTCTCTCTGATATTCCTCAGATGTTCTGTTAGGCTATAATTATACCATCACCTAAAAAAATGGGAATCATACCCCTTGCATTTTGGTTCATATCACCCCTCTCTATAGGCCAACTCATCTACTTCCTACTATTTAGATATCAAATACTTCTCTTCTTTGTATCTCTGGTTTGATTTCTTTTCCAACAATAAGAAAATTAAAATGATTTATTACTCTGTTTTTAGCTGGGCAAACAAATATACCTCTAACATGGGTTATCACAAGTATGTGTTTTTCTTTTGCTTCCCATGCAAACATGGAATTCATCCTCCATTCCATTCCTTGCTTAGTGATCCTACTGCCATTGCTCAGCCTAGAAATAGAGCAGATATCCTAGACTGCAAATCTCTCTGATAAACCAGAGCTATTTTGGTGTTAGATCATATGCCACCTATTTTGTGAACTATCCTGAATATATCTTTTCCACTGTGATGTGCTGTTGCTTACGTGTAAAGGGTTGTTCCTCACAGAGCAAGTGGAAGTTGCCTGTCTTTTTGGCATGTGGAGCTAGTTTACCATTTCCTTGCTACCATTTGTGCATGTTTCTCCACTTCATTTCAGTTCTTCCCCATTGCTTTTATGCATGAGCATTGTAATCTTTGTAATGCTTGTCCTGACTTACCCAACTTGTTATGCTATTCTCAGTGGTTCTATGTAGCCCCTGGTTTCACGCAAAAAAAATTTTTTCTCTTTGCATTATAAATGTACATTTGCTTCCTCTGAAATTAGGCCATGATCCTCCCTAAAGGCACAGATTTTGTTGTTTGTTGTTGTTATAATGCATCTAAGTATTGTCAGCACTCGGAGCGGTGTTTGGCTCATGGTTTTTGAATGAATACAAGAAAGAAGAAGTAGCCTAAAATTCTCAAACAGATTAAACATTCCTCCTAGTCATACTGCTATTGTATTAGCAGTTTTACAAACTATCTTACTTAGTTTGTAACCACAGGACAGTGAGTCATTGCATATTAGAAAGCACACAGGTTCATCTTCAGAATTGGACTAGTCGCAGTAATTAGGAATATGATCTTGGGCAAGCCTTAGCCTTCCTGGGGATACAGGTTTCATTTTTTAAAAATCTTTAAATCTCTAAGTCAAAGGACAGGATTAGATGATTTGGGAAGATTTATCCAACTCAGATTCATTATAACCTAACCTAAATTGCTTTCTTCTAAAGCTTGAAGAAAGGTGATTTTTAGCTTCAGATTTTTGGTTGAGTTCCTGGAATGAAATAAATGGAATTACAATCAAATTTGCTTTGAGTCTGTAGGCTACACATCAGTAACTGATAAGCAGTTTCTTTCGTTCCTATTAATAAGACCCAGTGTTCTATTGGTTACAGTTATGCAGGCAAATATATTGACCTGTCTCTGTTCCAGGTGAATGTGGTCATGTGACTGAGTTCAGTGTATCCAGGCACCTAAAGGAGTATGGACAAAAACAACATGGAAAGCTTTTTTTTTTTTTTGTCATCTGCTACTGTCCTATACTTCTTATTTCTCTCTGTTTTAGCTTAAAATAGAAACATGAAGGTGTTGAACTACTTTTGGCCAAAAGGGGCAGGAAGGACATTGGATCAGAAGAATCCACTCCTTGAATAACCCGTAGCTAAAGCTGTATTCCTATCATCTTAGAATGTTCTTTGACACAGTTACAGCTGCTATCCTGTTTAAGCTACTGTTACCTTAGTGCCTCATAAAACATCAAGCCGATTCACAAGGGCACATGGGCAGATGCACAATTTTGGAAAAAGAGCCTACAGATTCCAACACATTTACACAGAATTCTATGACCCCGTAGGGTAGATGAAGGATGGGCACATATTCTTTCTTTTATTTTTTTAAAGATTCATTTTTTTTACTGGAAAGGCAGATAAACAGAGAAATGGAGATACACAAAGGTTTTCCATCCCCTGTCACTCCCTAAGTAGTCACAACGATCCGAAGCCAGGAGCCAGGACTTTACACTGGGTCTCCCATGTGGCTGCAGGGTTCCAAGCTTTGGGCCATTCTCTACTGCTTTCCCAGGCCACAAAGCAGGGAGCCAGAGGGGAAATGGAACAGCTGGGACACGAACCGATACCCATGTAGCATCCAGCAGATGCAAGGTGAGGACTTTGTTCACCAGGCTATTGTGCTGGACCACAGATTCTTTAACTGACCTTTCACTGAGAAATATGTTCATGTCCCTTTTCTTTGACTTGAGTAGATCCTGAGATTACTTGAACAGAGTAAATTTATCGTACGTAAAGTTCTTCCAACTTTCATTCCAGGGCCTCAAAAGAATGCCAGCTTGTTTTTCCTATCTCTGGAAGACTGACGTTTGAATTTTTGATTGCCATGCTGCCCATGAAAATATCTGTGTTGAAACTGAGAGAGAGAGAGAAAAAACCAGAAAGAGAGAGAGAGAGAGAGAGAGAATTAGTTCTTTCATTTATTGGCTTACACCCCGATGGCATTTGGGGATGGGACAAAGTTGAAACGAGATCACTGGTACGCTGTCTGGGTCTCTCATGTGAACAACAGAATCTCAAATACTGGAGACATCATTTTCTGCTTTCCAGGCATATGAACAGAAGGAGGATTGGCAATCTGATATGACACGCAGATATGCCAAAGGTGACTTAATCTGCTATGCTACAATGCCAGCTTCTAAAACCTTTATTTTACAGAAGAGGAACATGAAGCACAGAAAATTACGTAACACAGTGACAACCACTGTTGAGAAGTGGTAGCTTTCTTCTGTGAATCCAGCAGATTCAATCTAAAGCTTTTGGCGTTTATTAACATGCTATGTTGCTCAGTCAGAAGCAAATATATGAGCTGTAAACAACTCAACTGGGTTGGTCACATAACCATGCCTTTACCAATTGGCCTTTAAATATCACTATGAAAAGCTTGCCATCGTACTTTCTGTTTTGTGGATATTTATTTAGACTCACATCAAAAGTATAAAAATATTTAAGGCATTCGGGCATTTGGTTAAACAGCAAAGATGTTACTTGTCATACCCACTGCCATTATTGGAGTTGCTGAGTTCAAGTCTTGGCTATGTCTGGGCTCCAATTACCTACAATACAGTACCCTGGGAAGCGGCAGGTGATGGCCCAAGTAGCTGAATCTGATACAAAGGAAAGCTGGATTGAATTCCCAGCTCCTAACAAAATAAATACTATGTCTGTGATCTAGCCAGCTCTTCATCCTTCCCGCACAACACTGAGAAATGCCACTCTGATCCTGCTCAAAGTTACCGAGCCCTGACCATTTTCCCTCTTTTGTTCTGAAATATGTTCACTTTGAAGTATCTCAGTATGTGAGTTGTGTTCTGCAGCACACATCTCAAGACCTGCCGCTTTTATTGTTGCATGTTCACATCCCTAACTCCCCATTTCCTTTCTTGCACAAGAACATCACTGCTCAATGTCTGCTTATGCATCTCCTTGAGATGCTGTTGGAAGTTGCCCAGTTAATGCCCAAACATTAATTGTGTGGAATCATGCGCAGTGATATGCACAGCCGATCTGCCAGTCCAGCCCAATATCCTCACACCAAAGCCTCCATTTCTCAGCAGGAATATAGCAAACCAGATGTCAAGCGCATATTTCCAGAGTACTTTATGGGATCCACAGAGAGACTCTCACAGTATGGTTCAGGCCTCAGTTTAGTGCAACTTGTCAAAATGAATTGTTTCATTTCTGGACCACAAATGCCAGGTTGAGAGAAAAAAAATTAAAGAAACTTCTGTATATGAGTTTAGGCTTTCATGTTCTTAATTAAAATCCCATGGACTTGGGATTGCTGCAAGGTCCTGGAAAGGGGGAAGGGAGTGCAGAGATCTTACTTTTGGAAAGTAGTGGAAAGAGGAATGATCAATATCCTGTGTCTTAGCTTATCCAGCTACAAAGCAGGATGAACACTTCCTCCGTGATCTCGATGACATCTCCAAAGGTAACTCGGCAGACATGCCACATTAAGCAGATTTTCATAAAGCAGAGTTTCAGGAAGGAATTCCTTCTCCATAACCCTGAGAAATGCGTATTTGAACCGCAATGTATAAAGAAATCCTCAATCATTCTCTGAGCTTTTCTAACCAGATATCCCCTATTGAACCATCAGTGGTTGTTTGCTTACTTCCTAAAAGCAAAAATGGCTCTTCAAAAAAGCATGGCGGCTAAGAGTTTGGTTTCTGTATCAGGTAGAGTTATGAGAAGACACTGATCTTCGTGTTCCTTAGGGAAGAGTCTCTGGGCAAGCAAGAAATGAAGGTTTTACAGGTGTTAGGTGGAAACAGACATTGTGCAGTACACATTTCCTGCACATCAACTGAACTATGTGTGTGCTGAGTTCAGTCTAGCGCTCCCCAGAATCGACATTCCACACCTATGGGGTTGCTGGTAATGTTACTGATATTACAAGAACTATGAAGTGATTGTTACTGATTCTCACTGATTCAGCTCTTTCCTGAACTATAAGACAGAGATCTTTAGATGATCTGAAAGTTGCCCAAAGATTCTGTTTTCTGAATTAATCATGCCATAGCAAAGGTTCCTGGTCCCTCTCTGAAAAGTTAAGTGTGAACATATACTTCCACATGTTTTTGTTATTCCATCAGTGAGCCACTACCTTTTTTGGCTGCGGACATTAAGGGATATGCAATCCAACCAATGTGGTTGATTGCAGCTTGGTGAACTGTATGTTGGTAGGTACAGTCTATAGAAGTTGGTGGAAAATGCACCAGGTGTAACTACTGCACATGGAGAATTTGGGCTTGAATTGTTATAGGGGGTATTTGTGAAATTTCCTTAACCACATCAGCTCTCTCCATTAGATTTTTCCTATTGAGTCCTCTGTGATCCTTGCTATTGCTGTAGCTTCGTCTGAAGTCCAGTTTGTGTGTCTCTGGAATTTGGTTGAATGTCTCACTCCAGAACACAATCTCCACTATTTTAAAGGCTGATAGCTTGGAACTATATGAAGTTTTATGAGTCTAAGTGACTTTAGACATCAGCCACTGTCACTTATTCATATCAATCTAGCCTTTCTTAAAATGTTTTAAAAGTTCCATTTGATGCCCAATGTACTTTTCAGCCTTCTTTAACTATTTCAATGGTCATGGATGTTTTTGATTCTTAGTGTCTTAGCTAACTATGTATTTTATTTGTCCATATCCTTTGATGACAAAGATTGTTTCTGAACTTTTGTTGTGTCTTCTACTTGTGAACCATCAGTGCCAAATGGACAACATTTGTTAGTTAATGCATTGATTAAATTACATGATAGGGCCCGGCAGCGTGGCCTAGCAGCTAAAGTCCTCGCCTTGAACGCGCCGGGATCCCATATGGGCGCCGGTTCTAATCCCGGCAGCTCTACTTCCCATCCAGCTCCCTGCTTGTGGCCTGGGAAGGCAGTCGAGGATGGCCCAATGCATTGGGACCCTGCACCCGTGTGGGAGACCCGGAGGAGGTTTCTGGCTCCTGGCTTCGGATCGGCGCGCACCGGCCATTGCGGCTCACTTGGGGAGTGAATCATTGGATGGAAGATCTTCATCTCTGTCTCTCTTCCTCTCTGTATATCTGACTGTAATAAAATAAATAAATCTTTAAAAAAAATAAATTACATGATAAATAATTTGCTGGATTTCTAAAGTCAAAAGCCTTGGTTATTTCCAGAAGTAAATATTATACAGAGAATATTTGTTTTAACTAAATGCATACATTTCAATTTTATGGAATTTAAATCTCAGAGTTCTCTGACTTTGATTCAAATTCTGTCTTTTGCCTACTCATTTGTAAGACTGGATATGTGAAATTTCTGACTTATTTTGTTCATATTTAAAATAGAAAGTATATACTTGCTTATTTTCCCTTGAATATCAAATTTTATAATTTTTGTGAAAATATTTTGGAGAACACTATGATATTATTACAGGGAATCCTATAGTTATAAGAAATAGTATAAGCATCCATTTCTGAACTGCCTTACTTATGATTCTTTCACCAATATTCTTACACCATAACAAGTGACTCTACTTCCAACATTTGTGTATCTTGTTTTGTAATATTTATTTATTTGAAAAGTAGGGTTAGAGTGATAAGAGGAAGCAGAAGGAGAAAAATCTTCCACTCACTGGTTCACCCCTCAAATGACTGTGACCACTGGGGTTTGGCCAAGCCAGGAGTCTGTATTTTCATCTGGGTTTCCCATGTGAGTGACAGGGCTCTAAGGAGTTGGACCATCGTCTGCAGCTTTACCAGACACATCAGCAGGAAGATGGATCTGAACTGTACAACAGACACCAACCATTGCCCATATGGGATGCTGCAGTGTAGATATCAACTTTATCCACTGTACCAAAATGTCAGCCCTCCAACATTTGTGTATTTTGCATGGCCTTGCTTGCAGGTAGATTACTGAACAAGTTGTTAACTTCTGGTGTATTTTCATGTCTGTCTACTTCATGTGGCCATGTTCAAACCTTCATGTTGAAAGAATGAATAATTGCTTCTACAGACACCTGTCCTCAAACACTCGAATAGGAAGAGGACTATTTCTAACAAGGAGCTAAGACAAATACGCACTACTTAGTGATGCTACTAAAATCACACTGCCAATATTCAAGGAGTTCTATACAGCCATAACTGTTAAATTAATTATGACCTGTTTAGAACTGCTGTGTTTATGATATTTAATCCCATCTGAGGCATTCCTGCTAGTCAAATGTAGGGTTAGCCTGTTCTATAATGTCCCCACTGACAGAGGACAGCTAAACTGTGCATACAGCAAACACGGTTGAGCCTAATCAAAATTCATTTTTTCTCATATTTCTGAGCCTCTTCCCTTCATGTTTGTTAGTACCTTTCTCCACCAATGCAGTCTAAATCCTCACCACCTCCTCACCCCATTAAAGCCCACCACAAAAAAGGTTTTAACAAATACTTCACTGTACAGTATGGCCAAGCTGTGGCAGCTCACAGTACCACTTCCTCTTCTGGAGATATGCATTTAGTCAGAGAAAAAAAAAACCCTCAAGTTAAAAAGTAGTATCTTTGAATAAAACTTTCGTATTCCTTCAATGGTCACAAGATTTGTATATTTCCTCCTTGCCTCCTGTGAGACCCTCCAGAACTCTACCATCACAGTCTATGGGCTGTTCTTATGTTCCTGTGTGAAGTTCACCCTCAAGAAAGAGAATGCGACAGCATCTGAAAGTGTAATTGCTTTGAGCTTAGAAAATTCTCCTTTTGTTTCTTATCAACTATCTTGGACTTCCTTTTTTTTAGATAACTATTGTCTACTTGGTGTTTATTTGAAAGAACAACAGAGAGAGAATGTTTTCATGCACTAGTTCACTCCCCAAATGTTGCAAAAGCAGGCTGGGGTTAGGACGAGTCTGGAGTCAAGGACATAATTCAGATTCCCATGATCTTTAATTCCATATTTCAAGACTGGTCCTTGATGCAGGATGGGGGTATCTCAAAGAATGACTTCTTGGCTACACTAAATTCCTGCTCCTCCTCCTTTTCCCATTTGCTCTACTGATAAAAAAAAATTAAGCATAATGCTACAGTTTCATTCCCCAATATGCTGCTCTCTGATTTGGGGCATATAATGGATATTGGACTATACTAACTTTGAAATATTTAATCTGATTTTTGGTGCTCTCTTCTCAAGGAAAAATCAAAAATAAGTTCCTGGTAAAATGAAATGAAAAGATAAGTTTATTTTTATATAAAGCATTTCAAAATCCATGAATATAGTTTTAAAATATAATATAAATATGCCATGAATTATTTGAAGATCCTTCATATGTTTGGAATTCAAACATGTTTTCACCAAAATGAGCAATGTTTTATTCCATTTTCTACAGCCTTTTCCAAGTACCCTCATGTAAATATTTTGCATTAGAAAACTATTTTGGGGAATACTCTAAATCAGCCATGAGCAATGCTCTTGAGTTTAAGAGAGCAGCCAACTACTTCTACAAAAAAAAAAGTAGTTGTTAAAGCCAATCCCAGATACAGGGTTGATGGTTAGTAGACCACCCCATGATGGCTGTCCACTGCTTGTGAGACATGTTGCAGCCTGATAGGGTTGAGGTCTGTTTTTGTGCTTGCTTAAAGATCTGGACACTATGCCAGCAGTGCAAGAAAATGCTAGGAGTGCAAGAAAGAGATAGAGGTCCCTGGAAGGAAACCTGGAAGGCTTCCTGCTCTTGTTTTCAGGAGAGAGTAGTGGACTGGGTTTCTCTATTTCCTGTCTGTTGCTCTCCAACATGGATAGAAATACCTAGATGGCAAGAAAGCAATGGGAATAGCAGAATGTAAAGCTTGGCAGTTTGAGTTTGTAGCACATAACGGTTCCAAAGACAAAAAGCCAAACTTCAGATATCAGGGCACTTATCCAGGAGAGGGTGACAGCAAGGACAGAATCTCAAACACAAACAGAGGCACGGACAGGTCCTGTCCTCGGAGCCCCTTCCCACTCTCCATGGTGAATATTCCATGGGTGTTGCTACGGAGGCAAGAAACAGACTTTCTTCCCTTGTATCATGAGTGTCTGGAATCATTAAGACTCAAAATAGGAAAAAAAGGAAATAATTTGATAAAATGTCCAGAGGTACCACATAGCATAAAGCATGACATTTTTTACATTTGTGTAGGCTTATTGCAAAATGTGCTTTGTGTCTATAAAGGAGAGCTTTCAAAAATGCTGATGCACAGTCAACTGTTAGCTATCTCAGCTAATGAAGTTTGTAGAGGATAAGCAAAGAAAGATTTTTTTTTGCAAGACTTGTGATCAAAAGCATTTATGTATGGTTTTAGAGAGTTGTGTGTGTGTATGTGTGAACACAGATGTAGTATCCTGTGAATTTCTTGAGTTCATATTATATTTGACTGATATGAAAATGCAACAGGAGAACTGGAGATGTCAAGATATTTGATATGATTTCCATTTTCTTTTGCTGTGGCCTGGTTGTGTAATGTTGCAGAAAGCAAATAACCTTTCTGGGTGTCACTGACAAGAAAAAAATGACCTTGATGCTCCCTTGAGGTGTTTCCCAGTTCTAAAATGTAGTGATTTTGTTGTAGTGCATCAAATATATTCCAAATACACTTCATGAGAGTGGAGCCATGTATATGTATTACAACTGGAGGGACAAATGGAAGATATAAAGAAAAGAGATACTAAAAAATAACTTCTGAGGGAAAAAAATGGGTATTTGAGGACCAGAGATGGTAACCATTTACCTCACTGTACCAGAAGTTCTGTTTCAGCAGTGGGTTGCTTCTAAGACACAGTTGTCCATTGTCACCTGCGGGAGGAGAACATGTTTACCCCTGACATGGACTGGGCAAATGGTTTAGAAGGTTGTCACCGATAGTAACACTGATCCAGGGCTGAGGGCTGTTCAGTAGCAAGAGATACTGTGTCACTAAATCAATTCCTTAATATGATGGTTAATCAGTCTTGGTGTAAGGATACATCATGGTTTACTCAAGAACATCTTCATTCATTTACATTGGGCATTTCCAATTCATTCACAAACTCAAACACAAAATCAAGAACACTAAGGCAGTTCTTGCAAACATTTTATCTTCTGCCTTTACTATTAAGGAAATAGTTATTCAATCGGAGGGCATAGACATTCTAGCCCAGAGCACCAGACACAAAAACAGCAAAATAGCTATGCTGACTGGGGCTGTCTGTTGAGAGCGGAACTCCACCATCTGTGTCTCAGTGGCCCTGCTGGTGGTTCTGGGGGCAACCAGTTGTACAACTCTTTCACTATCCAGGTCATGAAAAATTGGTTTGCTTCTAAGTCTGTTGCCTTTTGCATATGATCACAGGGAAGACCTGAATTTCTGAAGGACAGAAGAAGCAGTGAAGACAATGATGGTGGTGTTTGCCTATGGGCATAGGTAACTCCCTTGCCCTGTGATAAGCACTCAGGATGGTGATCCCACAGCAAGGCTGCACTAGCTTTCTCCTTTATCTGAGGTTCTGTTTTCTGCACTTTCAGGCCTATACACAGTCAGGTCTATAAAGTTCGGTGTGTTAAGTGAGATATTCTACAAAACATCATTTCACAAGTTTGCTCTTTTTTAAACAGATATGTTTATTTCAAAATCACAGTTACAGATGGAGAGTCACACATGGACAGATGGAGAGAGGAAGAAAACGAGTGAGAAAGAGTAGGAGAGAGAGAGAGAGAGAGAGAGAGAGAGAGAGATCTTCCATCTGTTGGTTCAACTTCCAAAATGGCCACAAGACCAGGCATGAGGTAGGCAGAAGCCAAGAGCCAGGAGCTTCTCCCAGATTTCTTATATGGGTGATTGGGGCCTAAACATTTGGACCCAAACCTCTGCTGCTTTTCAGATGGCATTAGCTGGGAACTGGACAGTAAGTGGAGCATCTGGAATAAGAACCAGCAATATAAACTACAGGTGTCACAGGCAGTGACTTAAAGTGCTATGCCACAACATAAACCTCCACAAGTTTTAGACACCGTGGGTAGGCACGTGTAAGGGAAGACACCTAGGATACATGTGGAGTGTTCAGTGCTATCTAAGTGTTCATGAGCATCTATGAGACATCTGAGGATGAGGGCAGGGGGTACTATTGTAATACCTGCAATATTGCCAGGGGTTTATGGGGAGAGGTCAGCTTTCCTGGTTTCCTCTATCTAGGGGTTTATCCAGAGGAGCATCTGTGTGGGATTGTAAACATTATTGCCCAATCTGGGTCTCATACAACACTTGTTTACCAACAGTGAGCAAGTTTTGAAAGTCGAGTAGATTTGTAAGCGAAATATATCTTGTCCGATGGTGAGAAATCTTGCAGGGAGAATTATTTAGTTCATATTTCCAACAGATAGGACCCTTTAAAGTTTTGCAGTCACATTATGGTATGCCATTTAGGAAATGTTAAGTTTGAAAAATCCGATGAAGAAGGCTTAATAAATGGCTTTGTCATTACAATGAAAAGAAAATGGGCTTTACATGAACTCCAGCTGTATAAATTGGTTAAAATAATTGATTCCAATGTGATATGGGTCAACTAAAACAGACAAGGATGATCCGGGGTGATAGTTTAGCATCTAAAGTCCTCACCTTGCACATGCCAATTTCCTATATGGGCACCTTCCTAATCCCAGAAGCCCGGCCTCCCATCCAGCTCCCTGCTTGTGGCCTGGGAAAGCAGTCGAGGATGGTCCAAAGCCTTGGGACCCTGCACCCATGTGGTATACCCTGAAGAGACTCCTGGCTCCTGGCTCTTGGCTTTGGATTGGCTCAGCTACAACCATTGTGGCTGCTTGGGGAATGAGTCAACAGATGGAAGATCTTCCTCCCTGTCTCTCCTCCTCTCTGTACACCTGACTTTCCAATAAAAATAAAATAAGTATTAGAAAACTGTGAAGAGGAACGACAGGACCAACCATAAACTCTGCAAAGGTGCCAGGTCGTGTGAGGCTCTTGAAGGCTGAGAGCCTCTGGCCTGTTTAATGTTACTGTCTCTGTTGAAGACTCTGCATTCAGACTTGCAATACAATGAGCTACAGATAAGTCACTCTTTCTGATCATCAATTTATTCACTTATGAAATAGAAGACAATGAGAGAGTAAGCAGTACATAGATGCTGTTCTACCATACACTTAGATGTAACCTTTTCAGTAACTGAATTTATACCATGTATTCAAATACAGGCCAACCTAGCAACACACCTTATATCTCATATTTATTCACCTGAGATTTCCCTCCTAACGTATGAATCCACTGTGCTCCTAAGCTCTGTCAAGGCAGTAACCATGCTTCAGTCACCATTAAATCCCTAACACAGGTTGCCAATGTCACTTAGAACAGTAATCATTGAATTTTGGTAGGACGTTTGGGTTTTCTCTTCTTTTTCTTAATATTTATATATATATATATATATATAATGATTACATGGTTGATCAGGGTGGAAAGAATCAAGGTTTACAGAAAATTGGGTGAACTCATTGTTTCCAAATTTGCTATTGTTTCTGGGGGATGGGGAGAGTTAAAAGGAGACGTCACACATGACTTTCCAAATATTCCAGCACCCAGGGATGAGGAACTGCCACCCGATACCAATCCAGGGTCCTGATGCGTGCATATTCCGAGGGTTCTGCTCAAGTGGTTTGGATAGTTCTGGAATGCTGTTTATTTCACCAATCCCAGGAT
The DNA here is from genome assembly GCF_030435755.1 of Ochotona princeps. Taxonomy (NCBI): domain Eukaryota; kingdom Metazoa; phylum Chordata; class Mammalia; order Lagomorpha; family Ochotonidae; genus Ochotona; species Ochotona princeps. The sequence continues at coordinate 7,004,101 of NC_080839.1, read as the reverse complement.
GATGCAGCCCCCTACCCTCCCATCGCCATAGTCGACATAGTCGACCTCAAGTTTCCGTTCACTGAGATTTTTTGCTGTCATCATTTGCGGTAATTGTCCAGTTTGTTCTTTTCTCTTTCTTCTGCTACCAAATGAGCTGCCATGTTCTCCATGTGCATCAGAGTCTGCATCCAGCTCTTCTTTTTCACTACAGAGGACATGTTCTTGCAGGCAAACTCAAGGATCCAGGCCAGGCATCCCTGGTCAGCCCCACCCCCGGGGCTCACAAACCCAGCACCCAGCCAGCACTCAGGCAGGCCAAGAGACCCATCCTGCCCATTTTAGTTCAACTTAGGGAGCTTCATGGTAATTATGATGCTTATTTACTTGTACAGTCTCAGATGTAATAGTTGGAGGAAGTTGGTCAGTCATTGCTGATGGATCTGGGAATCCTACGTTTCCACAAAAATGTAGGGCCAGCTCACTTTGATTTGCACCCACCCACACACATGTTGGTGCCTACAGAACACATGGTTTTGGAATCAAATGAAAAACATGAAGTTTTCTGGGGCTATGGGAAGACAGCATTCATAATGAAGGTCCTAGCAGCATTACAGTGTGAAGCTTCACAGACAGGAATGGACACTTCTCATGTGTGTGCTTCGTCTGCTGCACATCTTACATTCATTAGTTCTTCATTCCTCGCCACAGCTTGGTGAAGTAAGCATTTTTGTATCCATGCAAGACAGTACGAAAGATTTATGGAATGTACCACACATACAGTGAGATCTATCAACAACGAAGACCTATCCACACATAAGAAATAACTTCATATCTACTTTGCAACTTGCCCATGGTCATGGATTGAGGCAGTGGCAAAAACAAAATGGAACCAGATATCACAAAGCAAAGGGTTTCTGTTGTTTACTTTCCAAAGACACACATTCCAGGAGACATGGAGGATGACTTTGTCTGCAGTGGTATAATGTTATTCTCGGTCCATCTGTATTCTGATTCAATCCTTTAAAGTTGTGAAATAGAAAGCAAATATGGAAAATGAAATAAGAAAAAAAACACTTTTTTTATTCACTACCAACATGTTCTTGAAAGAGCATTTTCAAATCCCAGAAGCCTTCCTCATCATAATCCCTAGCCCTACACCTTAAGGGGAAAGTCTGTGCTTTTTTTAACATATGCATATATAGCTTTGTGTGTCTCCTAGCACCATAATAAACTGTCTTTTTAGTGGTCTGATCTTAATGGATTATATAGAACCTACTGTTTGATAGCTCACCTCTTATCATCATCAGCTCATTTCTGAGATTTTACAAAGTGTGGTATTCTTGCATCGCCTTTCTTTATTGTATGGTGACCAGGCATCTTGATTTTCTACTAGGATTTTTCTGTATCTACTCAGCTATTAAAATAATCATATTGATTACTTCCAATTTGTGGAATATATGAAAAAAGCTTTTATATTATTATGTATATTTGGACACAGCCATAAATATTCCAATCCTTTTCAGTAAATGCCAAGGAGTTCAATCACTGGATCATATAAAAAGAGTGTATTTAGTTTCGTTTAAAAAAAGGTCCCATTTCATCACAAAGAAGCTGTCCCAATTCCACATTTCTGCCAGCAGTGAATGAGCTAGCCGTTGTCCTCCACCATCAACAGCCCTTGATTTGTTCATGTTCTGGAATTGGTCATTTCAATTCTGCAATGGCAGCTTATGGTTTTAATTTTTATTTCCTTGGCAGCATATGATATAAATAATATTTCCCTATGCATCTTTGTCATTTATACTTCTGTTTGATAATGTGTTTGTTGAAGTTTTGCATCTTTTAAAAAATTAGCTGTTTTGTATTTATGTTTCAACCCTTCCTTATATTTTTGTGTGAGTCCTTTATCAACTATCTTTTGATAATATATAACTTCTATCCTTATTATCCTGATATTATTATGTTTCATGGAGTAGAAGATTTTTGTTTGTTTGCTTTCATGAAGTCCACCTTACCAATCCCTTTATTTACCTAGGAAATTATTATCATATCCAGTATTCATCTGGATTTTCTCTTATTTTCCAGAAATTTCATAATTTTCAAATTTTGACTTTATATTTATGGTGACTTTTAGTTTAGGTTCTGTGATGATTGCAAAATCTTTGTGTAAGCCCATTTGTTTTTGTGTTTTGGGTGTCTGCTCCATCACCATATAATGAAATAAGGTGCTGGTTTCATTTTGTCAAAGACCTTCTCAATATATACTTATAAATAGATACAGTTCTGGTTTCTCTATTTTGAATCACCAACTTGTTTATTATTTTAAAAAAGACATCCCATTGTCTTGATTTTGGTGACTTTACAGGAAATCTTCAAGTCCTGTGCTGTGCTATCAGTTTTCTGGTTTCCCTTCATAAAGCTGTAGTTATTTGTTTGGGGACTTCTGCTTTTCCATACGACTTTAGAATCATATTTTAATAACTATGAAATAACTTCTCTGCATTTTGAGTCTGACCTGAATCTACACAATGAGATGGGAAGAACTGGTATTTTATGGACCTTTCCTTTCATGAACGTAGCCCATTGTTCTAATTATTTGGTTTCTCTTTGATACCTTTCATCAAATATTTTTATTCTGGTTTACATAGATCCCATAAATAGATTTCATTCAAATTTATACCCAGACATTTCACTTTTCTGTGGAGTGTCAGTATAAATCTAAAGTGTTTTCATTTCAAGTCCCATTTGTTCATTGCTGGAGAATGGAAAGTTAACTTACTTTTGTATATTAACCTTTTGTTTCTAAAACTTTTTCTGTAATAACATATTAATTTCAGAATGCTTCTGTTGATTTTTTAAAGATTCATTTGTTTATTTTATCTGAGAGGCAGAATGACACAGAGAGAAAATCTTGTATCTGTGTGGTTTACTTTCCAAATCCTGAGAATTGCCAAAACAGCATCAGGCTGAAGCCAGGCAGGGGTCAGGAACCTCCCTGTGGGTCTCCCACGTGTCTGTCAGCAGTGCAGACACTTGGCCATCATCAGCTCTAACACATTTATGGATATTTTTGAATGCTCTTAATATTTTCAAGGAACCAGATTTTGGCCTCATTGATTTTTCTCTATTCATTTCTCTTTGACAAATCATTCATATATTTTCAATTTATTATTATTTTGATTGGAAAGTCAGAATTACAGAGCGAAGGAGAGACAGAGAGAAGAAGTTTCTGTCCACTGATTCACTCCCAAGTGTCCACAACAGCCAGAACTGAGCTGATCCGAAGCCAGGAGCCTCCTCTGGGTCTCCCACAGAGGCACAGGTTCCCAAGGGTTTGGACTGTCCTCAACTACATTCCCAATCCATAATCAGGGAACTGCATGGGAAGTAGAGCAGTGGGGACATGAACCAGAGCCCATATGGGATCCAAGTGTTATTAAAGTGACGACTTTTAGTCTCTAGGCTACCACATTGAGTCCCAACACTTATTTCTAATATGAGATTTTTCTGTTTAATTTGAATGTATGTACTCTTCTTTTTTTAGTTTCCAAAAGTGGTGAAGATTGGTCGATTAATTTTGATGTGTGTTTCTTTCCTAAAATATACAAGCAAAGCTATAAATTTCTTCAAATTACTACATCTGTTTTACCCCATACATTTTGATAAGTTGTTTGTTTTCATTTAATTCAAGATATTTAAAAATATCTCTTGACATTCTAATTTTACATGTGGTATATTTAGAACTTTGTTGTTAAATTTCCAAGTATATAAGAATTTCAAAGCCATATTTCTAGTACTGCTGTTCTTTAGATTCCATCGGATATATGGTGGTTTGAAATAAAACACTGTATGATTTGCATTCCTTTAAATCAGTTGGGTTTGTTGCATAATCCAAAATCTGCTCTATATCTGTGTAATGTTCGTGTGAGTTGAAGATGAATTTGTTTCCTACTGTTGTTCAAGGAAGTGGTCTTTGCCCAGTGAATCAAAGGTGTTTCCTGCAGTTATGTCATTTCTATGTTTTTACCCGCTGAACGGACTCATTGCTGATGGAGGAGTGTTTAAATGTCCAACTACAAAGCAGATTAACTTATTTAACCTTGAAGTCCTATTGATTTTTTATATCATGTATATTAATGCTGTTTTCCTGAGACAGATAATACATTGGATTTTGTATCTTCTTGGAGTGGTCATTCTTTAAACAGAATGTAATATCCTTCTTTAGCTCTGGTAATTTTCCATGTTCAGAAGTCTTCTATGTGCAAATAATATAGCTACTTGTGCCTCTACACAAAATGACTTTCTCTTACACAGCATACACAAAATAAGTAGCTTTTGCTCTTTTGTTCCTTTTGGTAATCTCTGCTTCTCAGTTGGTCTATTTGGCCACTGCTGCTTGCTTTGATTTTACTGTACCTGTTCTTTTGTTTTCTGTTGGACTTTTTGATTGTGTTTTCTTATTTTTTCTTATCCTTGCTTGAGCATTTTGTATGTTTTTTTCTTATAATGTCAGTGACATTTCTTTTACTTTTCTGAAGTAATCATCCCAGATTTCTTCTTAAGCACATTAAGAAGTAAGCTTTCCCTTTTCAAACAGAATATTACTTCATAGGTAGTAACAGTATATTCTAATAAAAAAATTCCCCATTCCTCTCTATCCCATGTATCATGGCTCTCAGTAATTTTGCTGCTATATGCATATGTTTTTATATATGTATGTGTATATATGTGATTCATTTTATGCAGGACAGAATTAAAAATTGCTGTTTTTTTCTTTCCTCATTAAATATTTTCCTCTACTGTCTCTTTTTCTAAAATGTTGGGTATAATTTTTAATTTGATTGATATTTTGTTGATATTTTTATGCAAGCTTCTTTGAAGAATTTTTTTTTTTGCTTTCTAAGAATATTTATTTTTACCGGAAAGACAGATATAATTTACAGATAGAGCGACAAAAAGCTCTTCCATTTCCTGGTTCAGTCCCCAAATGACTGCAGTTACAGGAGATGAGCTTCTGCCAGGTCTCCCAGGTGGGTGCAGGGTCCCAAGGTTTTAGCCCATCCTCTACTGCTTCTCCTGACCATAAACAGGCAACCGGATGGGAAGTGGAGCAGCCAATACTCAGACTGACACCCATATGAGATCCCGGTGCTTGCGAGATGAGGATTTACCATTAAGCCATCCTTCTGGGCCCTCTTTAATTTTCTTAATGAGGATACCTTATGCTTAAGTGTAATTTAGCGGGAGTGGCATTTTATTCTGCCTGGTATTCTCTGGGTCCAAGATACGTAGGTTACAATCTGATACTATTGTGGGAAAAATTCCCAGTCCCTTTTGCTCAAATACCATTTCTCTTCTTTCTTCCTCTGATGCTTCTGTTATGCAAAGTTACATATTTGTTAATTTTCTCAAAATTATAGGATTGTTTTGAAGTTTTTTGTTTTTCTTTTTGGCAGGTTTTTTCCCCCTTTTTGGGAATTTCCATTGACAGATCCTGAAACTTAGAAACAGTTTTGGTAGCATGTCCAGTCTTCCTTTGAGTCATCAAAGGCATTTGAAAGTTTGCTGCAATGCTTTGTATTTCTGACGTATTTTTTATTGCTAGCTTCTACATTTGTTTCCTTCTTACCTGAAGGTCCCATTCCGTACATCTCTGTGGTTCCTGCTCCCCTGGATTTCTTTGGCGGGGGCGATAGTCACATTTGGGATCACAGGCGTCGGACAACAGCAAAGGTAGTGAAAAGATACAGTGGAGACACATGAGAGCGACCTGGGCTATGGGAAGAGGGGCCCGTAGGCAGCAGAAGGTGGGGAGGCAGTTACAAAGAAACGGGTGTTCTTCATGTTCCTGGGCCTGTGAATCCCATTTGCTTTATTTTCTTTGTTAATTTTCACTTTTGTTATTTCTGATTTTTACGTTATTTTTCCCTGATACACTTTTTAGATATAGGAATTACTCCCTCCCCTTCCTTTCTCCCTTGCTCTTTTCGCTTCCCACCATTTCCCTTCACATTATGACAGTAGTGTGGTCCTTTCGTAGCAGTTACAAGTTCAACATTCTGCTACTTATGTACGCCATTGCCATGCAGATACACATGGCACCTAATATCTAGGCATCTAATATTACACCATCAAGGTATGTTTAACAGATTCATCTGGAGTCCCCCTTTTATTAGGGAGTAGATAGGGGTACTGCAGCATATTTTCACTCCCTGGTATGCTAATCTCCATCATACAGTTCATCTATGAGAATATATGCATATTTACCTATAAACATACATACATATCTGCATACACACACATATATATATATGTTTACCTGTATATCTACTTATTTTGTGTTTTAAATGGAGGTGAACATATATAGAGAGAACATGATACTTATCTTTTTTTCAGAATTACACTATTCTTACAGAAAATTATTTAAATTGAAGAAAACAGTGCTTTAATAAAATTTGTGGACTTTTTCTATTCTTTTTTTTAAATTTTATTTTATTTGGGATTCCCCGGCAAACTCCCACCCCCCAACAGGTTTTCCCCACGTTGCAACAATAGCATAGCCCTTCCTAAGAAGTCATAATTCCATCAGTCTCTTATTTAAGTATGCCCTGACGTTGCAAGTACAGACAATGTCACACAGTCTGGCATCCCATCGTCTACACGTTTTCGACAGTTTCATTGGGAGTCCATCTTTTGTTTGGAAGCAGGAATGCATGTTGCATTTTACACCCACATCTGGATACAGTAGACTACATCAAATTAAAAAATTTCTGCACAGCAAAAGAAACAATTAACAAAATGAGGAAGCAACCAACAGAATGGGAGAAAATTTTTACACACTATACAAGTGATAGGGGGCTAATATCCAGGATTTACAAAGGACATCAGAAACCCAGGGACAATTTAAAAAAAAATGAACAAACACCCTGTGAAAAAAATGGACAAAGGAAATGAACAGACATTTTTCAAAAGAACAGATTCGAATGACTAACAGACATATGAAGAGATGCTCAGGCTCCCTAGCCATCAGAGAGATACAAATGAAAACCACGTTGAGGTACCACATAAGTCCAGTTGAGACTGGCCTACATTCAGAACTCAACTAACAACATCTGCTGAGAGAGAAAGAGAGGTGTCTTCCATTCACTGGTTTACTCTCCAAATGCTAGCAACAGTTAGAGCTGAGCCAGGCTGAATTCTGAAGTTGGGAGTCAGGGAGTCCGTCAGAATCCCCAGTGAATCAAGTAATGGAACCTGTGATCCATACCTGCTCACTCCCTGATGCGTTCATTAGCTGAAAAGTAGAGCAATAGAACCAGGAGTCAAACCCAATTGCTTGGATATGAGACATTCATGTTCTCGGTGGTGTCCATTTCCTATGTCCATCCCCTGTTTAGAAAATAGTTTAAAACCTATTTTGTGGGCCTGGCAGCATGGCCTAGCAGCTAAAGTCCTCGCCTTGAACGCCCTGGGATCCCATATGGGCACCGGTTCTAATCCCGGCAGCTCCACTTCCCATCCAGCTCCCTGCTTGTGGCCTGGGAAAGCAGTCGAGGATGGCCCAGAGTTTTGGGACCCTGCACCCACGTGGGAGAACCCAGAAGAAGTTCCTGGTTCCCTGGCTCCAGATCGGCTCAGCACCGGCCCATTGCAGTCACTTGGGGAGTGAATCATTGGATGGAAGATCTTCCTTTCTGTATATCTGACTTTGTAATAAAATAAATAAATCTTTAAAGAAAAACCTATTTTGTGTATAAGGTGAACAAGTTTCAATTTCTTGTATTTTTCATTTATACAGGTTTAGGAACTTCCTATCTATACAGACAGTAACACTTTGTACTTGATTCTCTCTCCAATCTACAGTTTCCCCCTCCTTCCTTCCTTCTGCTTTGTTTTATTGCTATTATTGTTATTTATTTTTGTTTTGTTTTTACAATGACATGTTTTCAGCTTTTTTTATAATCATGGGCTTGCACCTACACTAGGTTAAAAAATTCAATAACTAGTAAATATAAAACACTACTCTTAAGAGTATAAATAAGGCTATAAAAACACTCAAATACCAAAATGTCAAGTTTGAGTTCATACTTTTTTTTACACTCTCTATATTGGTTATCATGAACGAGGGAATATTCATGATACTTGTTTGGGGAGTTAGCTTATTTCACTGACTAAACATTCTCCAATTGCATCCATTTTGTTTTGAAAGACAAATTTCATTACTTTCATGGCTGAGTAGTACTCCATAGTGCATATCCCACATTATTTTTTTATCAAGTTACCAGTTGATAAACATATCGATGGATTCCATTTTAGCTATTGTGAACTGGACTGCAATAAACACATGAGTACAGGTAACTCCTTCATATGCTGATTTCATTTTGTTGGGTAAATTCCCAGGAGTGAAGGTGTCTGTGCCATATGGCAGATGCATTTTCAGATTTCTGAATCTGTATATTGTCTTACAGAGTGGCAATATTAGTCTACATTTCCCTAAATAACAGTGATATAGGGTATCTTTCCCCCTATATCCTTGGCAGCACTTATTGTTTTCTGGTTTCTGTATGATTCTATATGAATTGGTGATGTGAAATCTAAGTATGGCTTTTATTTACATTTTCCTATTGGGAATGGTGTTTAAAATGTTTTCATGTGTCTGTTAGCCATTTGGAATTTATCGTTTGAAATATGCCTGTTCATGTCCTTTGTCCTTTTCGTGGCTGTTTTCTTGTTGTTGAGTTTCTTGAGCTGGAAACTTTTAGCGTGCAGACTTGTTCAGACTAAGTGCCATGTCATTCCTCGGGTAATTTTCTCTTCCCCAGCACTGGATCCGGGTTAGTGTTGCTGACGAGTTGTGATTCTTGGTATTCACATCTTTGTTTGGGGGCCACTAGTTCATCTTATAAATTATTATTATTTTTACAATATAAAAAACTGTTATTGATTTCACATTTTGATTTTTTCTCTTTTTTTAGCATTAGGAGACAGTAATATCTTCCAAGCTTCTTCTCTACTGTATCAGAAAGCCTTCGCCGCTCAAAGTTCCATGTTCCTCACAAGTCCTTCATGTTGGGTAAAACAGAATACTTGGTCACCATATGACTATCCCATAACTTATATTTATCCTGGCTATGCGTTTATTCATGTCTTACTGGAGCAGGAGGTAGCTAGGGTCTGGAGAACACAGCAAGAAAGAGAAAAACTCAAATTCAGAAAAAGAAAACAACATGAAAAGTCTTTTACACGCTCAAACTAAGATTGCTTATTTTTTCCTGGTTTCAAATGGCCAGTTTACAGCAATTCATAACTGTTGAAGTATCAAAACCATTTGAGCAAGACACTCGGAACATGCCCCCACATTAAGGAGGTGAGGTGAGTGGGAGACTGGGTGGAACTTCTCCTTTAAAATCACCCTTTACCTCAGATACATGAAGGAAACAATATGGAAATAATAGTCTTACCCATTTCCCTGTAGCCCTTGAACCTTTCTACCCTAATTAACTATGTAAAGATTGTCAAAAATATAATAAAAAAAAAAACAGGAAAAAGTTAAAAAAACCCACAAAATTGCCAGTTTAGAAGGCAGTTTGCTCAAAAACAAATCTTTGCATAATACCAACCCGGGGCCAGATGGGAAAGGCAGAGCCCAAAGCAAGGGTACAACTGGAGCTAATGTTGCAAAGCATATGTTCAACAGTGAATGATGAGGAGTCTCACAATGAAAGACCGAAGACCAAGCAGCAGACTCCAGGGAGTGGGGGTACATCTCTCCAGTAACACACATGGCCATGGCCTGGCAACATTTCTCTACCTAGCACCTCTATGGGAACAAAACTTCTGGAGGACGTTTCTCAGAGCAGTGACTATCCCTTCCCCCAATCCCTCAAAAATGTTGCCAAAGGATTCTAGAGAAAGAAAAAAAAACGAGTTGAGTTTTTTTCTTCAGAGGCCCCATTCCTGTCTACCTTGAGGAGGGTATTTCACTTACTATGGTACGACATCACTGCCTACTCTTGCTCCAATTCATTGTCTGAAGCTTGAGGAAGCTGTCCTTTGACCTACAGTACTTTATGAGTAATACTGCTGTAAACATTTATGCACATTTCAAGGAGTACTCTAGCATTTCCATGCAAAATGAAATTTCTGGGTGCTAGGATAAGAATGCCTTCAAATGGAATAGAAGGTACCAGAGAGTTTTCCACTCTTGTAGTATCAGTTAGATGTTCCCTTTGTTAGTTCTGCCTGTGTCTCTATCACTTAGTATCATCAGTGTATTAACAATGCCAATGGTATGTAATGATATCTCCCTGTAACTCTGATTTGTCATGGACCAGCACATTGTCAGAATCCAGGCCGACTAGGTGAGTGATCGCCTTGCAAGACCATTTCCAGCAACCTGGACTTGGGGCCTTGGGGCCTTGCAACTTGCATTCTATGTAAGAATGTCAGACCACCCTGAGATGAGTGAACCAAGTGAACAAAGCTGCTGACTACCAGTGACCAAGCAGTATTCACTCAGCAATGAGTAGTGTGTGTCTTCAGATTCTGAGACATAAATGGCTGCAGTGATTCAGTCTCAGTCTATCATCCTGACTCTCATCACTGTAATCGTTAGATTCTAGAATGTTACCCAGGCAATGTCAGTCTCCACCATTTCTCTTTATTATCTTTGTAAGAGCTACAAGGTAAGGCCATCCAGTGTGTTTCTTTCTTTGTGGCACCCCATCAATGATATTCAATTGAACATACACTGACCCTGTCTGGCCTGCCCAGTGGTGGTAAGGTACACATTTGCCAAACCAATAAGAAGACGTTTTCATCCAAATTATTATTTTTTGGACATTCTTGCTCCATAAGGTAGTATCGCCCCAGGGTTGCCATTCCAGATATCAGAGACTGGGGTGCTTCTCGCCTCTTTAGACGCTTGCTCCTGGAAGACCAACAAGGGAGCTCCTGAATAGAGAAAACAGCGGGAATGTATGGCTGGTACATTTAGTAGCTATCCTCTGCGACAAACTCTGAAATGGCCCTATAAAAACAGACACTGTAATATTAGGAAAAAAGCTATAGAAGGGTTGGTAATCAGGGAATTCACTAATTGACAGTCCCTAAGAACTATTTTCTTCTTGAAATGTCATGACCACTTTTTCTAGACCCTGGAGTGGGACTTTAATCCTGTTTGATTCTTGCTTATCTAATTCTAACTCTATCGGTTAATTTTTACTTTTACATTTTTGAGTGTGTGTTTGTTTGGTTTGCCCAACAGTGTAGTGAGTAGTTCCAGTATATCCTAGGTTTCAGGATCTGCCTGTATCTACTTTTCCAAGCCACTTCTAGGTCTCTGGGCTGGCAATGAACTGTGCAGCCACAGAGATTGTGTTGCGTGGTAATTTGGCATGTTGTTTGTGACTCAACCATATACCAAATCAGACTTACTCTTCCCTGGCAGTCCAGGTAAGACCACTTTTTCACCCTTCTCAGAAGATCTACTGAAGGGAAAGACGAATGGATAGAGACGAGGAGTTGTATCATTTCAGGTCCACTTGACTTATCAACATTGAATAGATCAATATTGAAACATATTCATATGCCATGTTTTTATTTACTGTTATTTTTCTTTTAGTGTTTGTTTATTTCTTTGAGAGATAGAAACAGAGTTCTCACCCATTGGTCATTCCCCAAATGCCTCTAGTTGCTGTGATTGGGCTGGTATAAAGGTGGGAGTTGGAGACCCAATTCGGGCCTCCTTGGTGGGTGGCAGGGAAGCTGTTCCTTGAGCCATCACTGCTGTTTCCCAGCTTCTGCTTTAGCAGGAAGCTGGAGCCAAAACTTGAATTCAGGTACTCTGATGCGGGATGTGAGAATTTTAACTGATGGGCCAAAGGCCCACCCCACAAGCTATGATTTTAGAACTAAGGCATAAATAAAATCCCAGGACTTCCAGGGAGAGAAACAATTTCCTCTACTGTGACTACATATTCAAATTCAAATGCTGTTTATAATTTTATAGTGAGATATGGAGTCACACAACAGGAAGTGTGCCAGAGGGGCTGCTGGTTAGGGTAGACATTTGAAAAGAAAGCCATTTGTTTGAAAAACTTTGGGCTCCTCCCCCCTCCCATCCAATCCTTCCTGTGCTTCATATCCAGAAAGTGGAAAGAAAAATGCACTTGTGACTGTTTTTCAAGGGAGATGGATACCCTGCCTTAGTCAGCCCCTGCAGCCTCTCTTGAAACAGTATCACCCACGGGACAATGGCCTTCCCCTGTCCTGAAGGTCTTTGCTCACTGCTCTGAAGGTGCAGCTCAGGGTCATCCCAGGCCACTCTGTAGCTTAGGGTGGAGGTCTACACACAGTGGATTTGGCTGTCTCACTGTAGCACCAGCTGGTTGTCTATGGTAGGAAAGAATTGAGCGAGTATTTTACACCATGGAAATTGTCTTCCAGGCCCAGATGGACCGTTGCTGTTCTAGCTTTGACAGGCCAGGATAGATATATTCAGAAAACCTTCCAGCTATTTAGTAACTCTTCCAAAACACTGTCAGCACCCATGCTAGGATGCAGGGAGTGGGAAGGAAGTCTAAGTAGGGAACTAAGCCTAGTTAGTATATATTTGCATAATTATCTTTCAGTGAATGGATGTGTGACTGGGGGCAGGGAGAAGGTCTCCATGGACACTGAAAGCCTGACTGTAGCTGAGCCTTGCTGGGGCGGACCCGCTGAATCCCTTCCTGCAGTTTTTGCGGATTTTAAGAGACACATTCAAAGAACAAAATATATCCAGTTCTGCTCACCTGAGAGCTAAAGAACTCATTCTGGGTGCCAAGGTGTCAGGTGTGTTTCCTTTTCTCTGATGGGCAAGGGTCAGAAAGGCCACCTGCAGCTGCAGCCTCCAGTAGGGGCTGGGGGAGAAGGCAAGCGACCACGCCACTATCTCCTAAATCACCATCAAACACCTGGGATGGAAAATGTTGTACACAAGCGAGCATTTTATTTATTTTTTCCCCCGAAAACATGATAATGATACTATAGAATGCATGGCAGCAGCAGCCTGCATTTAAATATAGCTTTGTGACTGTTAGCAAAATGATGTGGTTATGAGCTGACTATTAATATAGATGTTTGCCTGAGACAGACACAGAGGGGTGCAGAGGGAGGGAAGGAAGAAAGCACGGAGGAAAGGGGGCGGACGGTGAGAGAGAGAAAATACCTCACCTGGGTTGCGCACGAAAGCTCTTTTATTTTTAGACCAAGTATGCCCTTTTTGGACTAGACTTCTCTTTGAAGCATCCTAAATTAGAGAGCTTCGGAGAACTGTAACATTTGTCAGTCAAGGAGGGCAGACAAAGTGGAAATAGATATGGTTCCCTGAGCCTGCCATGTTTAGCAACCATTGTTGACATTCACACAATAATTGTGTGGGTTGCAGAAATCTCTAAAATGTCAAAATTGCCTCCATTCATAGCATCGTTGTTGTGAAATAAGATTGCTTCAAGCGTTTTCGACCCGTGTATTTCTGAAAGAAAGACCGTAGGTAGAACATGACATCAAACTCTGGTTTCACAGTTATATTTATTTAAAAATCACTCGTAGAATACTTTTCACTGCTTAAAAAATTTTCCATAAGCTCATTCATCGAGTTGTTTTTTTAGGGTGGAAATTACTAATTGTATTTTCTCAGGGTGGTAATTAATCATTGGCCTGTTTCTTGCCTTACCTAAGTGCATTAATGTCCCTGTGAATGCTGATTATGAATAAAGAAGAAATAAATCTAAAAAAAAAAAAAACAACTCTGGAAGGAAACAGGTTCTCTCAGGTAAGAGACATAAGCTGACTTATGCTCTGTGCAGAAAATGACTCCATGTTTAAAGTGAAACACCAGACTGCTTGGCTATTAGCCAATTTCATGTAAATAGAAAAAAAAACATTTTTTATGGCTGTATTTCCATCAATTTTTTCATTTAAGAAACTTAAGTAATTTAGATTTTGTCCAAGATGTTCATGAGAGGGAAAAGAAAAATACAAACGTATTTCCCACTGAAACCAAAATTAGACAGTCTAACAAGACTTATTTCTCCATAGGCTCACAAGTGCCTAAAAACATCTGTTTTGTTTCAAGTCGGCACGATTCCAGCACAGCTGACGTCAAGGTATTTCTAAAGAAAAAGAATTAAAGTGTTCCTAAAGAAAAAAATAGAGACTTCTTCTAAAAATCACTTGAAAATCATCTTCCTTTGTTACTATACTTATAAATAGCAGAAGTAAGTTTTCACCTAGGTGTGTGTGGGGGTGAATTGTGATCATTTCATCTCCTCTGAATTAGTGTGGAATTGTTGAGACCACGCAGTATGGTTGGAGGTATGGGAGCAGGCGCAAAGGTGTCTGGGAATGCACATTGTTTCTGAGAGGTGTTCCATCTTTGAGGAACAGAACGTACCCCGACAGAAACCACTCCTGAAAGCCTTTCGGGTAGCCTAAGAATTCTCTTTGGTTAAAACACTTCACCCACAAATAGTTCCCTTCAAATTAAATATATCTCCTGGAAAGAAGTTTCTGAATGTATGAGCTTGTGAAAGATTCAACATTCCCTGAGATTTCTGAACGCATTAATTTTCAGTAGACTCTGCCGAGGTTAGTACTGCAAGTCCTTCAGCAAGATATTTCCTTGATTTGCACCATTTCTGTGAAATGGAAAGCAAATCACACAACATACCATAGTGAGAAAAATCCAAAAAAGCTCCTAATCTGTCTTAATAATTTCCTAAGAAACACCAGGCAGACTGCATATATTTGTGTATGATATTCAAAGAGCATCTTGGAGCCTGTGGGTCACTGCCTGAGAGTATTAAAGACACTTCTCAATGAGCGTATATTAATACTCTCAATGAGAGTATTAAAATACTTCTCAATGAGAAAGCTGCTCAATATTTAAAGATTCAGCTTGTATCTTTTACAACTATGTTCTTTTACAATATAGGAAGGTGTGGTTTTGTTCATTTTGGTTGTTTTTCTTCTTTCACCCGTTCCCGGGCATTTTGACTTCAAATGCATCAAAATTATATCATATATTCTTCTTTGTGACTGTATTTTCTTACAAAGTATTTTGCAGTTAAAAATGTGAAAAACACAGGATGGAACAAAGCACTCCCGTGTGTCTGGTTTTGGCTTCAGTTCCAGGTATGCTAATTACTGGGACAGGATTGGGAGTTCCTTTTCTTCCTATTCAAGCATGCAGTTCCAATCACAGTGGTTCCCTTAGACTCCCACAAAGTCAGTGAGTTTTCAGTTGCTTTAGGCTGTAGTCAGAGCTTCGCAGTCTCCTGCAAGTGGATCTTGGGCGGGAACTGCAGAGAGGGACACACTGTGCAAATACCTGCCCCAGGGCTTGACCTGCGTCCTACAGGAAAGATTGTATATTTTTCATGTGTTTAAAACAAGATGAGAAAAGTGAGATCATTGACCCAAGGCTCCTAACGCCGGAGCCTCATTCTAATAATGCCGTTTTTCTTAATGTACACTTAAAATCTCATCTGACAAACCCTTCGAGGTTTTTTTTTTTTTTTTTTTTCAAATTTAGGTTGCAACAGAACCTATCCCATGCTCAACAACTTTAAAGAAGCAAGCTGGGAAAATGGCTGCTTTCTCCCAAGAAAGATATGTTGCAACCTTTTATATGGCAGCCAATATTTGAGTAGCAGAATTCCATCAGTTTTCCGAAGATTGACCTGTGTGAACTCCTGCGAAGGCAGGTCCATAGTTACTGCTCGAATAACAGCCTGTGTTGTCCTGCATTCCGGACAATGGGGATGTAACCAATGCTTTGGGGAGCCTCGTCTCTGGAACCCCCAGATTCCCTATAATGCCAGCACAAGTCTTCCCAACTCTTTTCTGCAGTCACATTGGTTCCTAGAAGTCTGTCTTGCTTTAAGGGTTTACCCATGATTGTCACACACATTACAAATTGGGATGCCTGTCTTCCTCTCAGAGAGCTGGTTATTACAGATTCACCTAGCTCACAATGCTTGCATTTCCTTGGAGTGGAAGGGAGCCAAAAAATAAACAATAAGTATGCCATTAGGCAGACGAGGTTATTCTCTGATAAAGAAAAACTAGAAGGCACAGAGTAGAGAGATGATGGATCAAATTGTTTGAAAAATCATGCTTTTTGGTTTTGTTTTGTGTGTAGGTAGATAATGCGTGAGGCCGTATAGTTTAGCTACATAAGCTTTGAAGTGCCAGAATGTTCTGGGATTTTGTGCAAATCACTTACTCTTTTGAGAGTTGGTATTCTAATTCAGAACATACCTGGGTTGAACCAGATGTTCTCCAAGACTTCTCTCTGCTCCATGATTCTCTCCTGATATTTTAAACTGAAAGATAAAATAGATTTTCTCCAGTAAGACAAGAAAAAAAGTTATCTAGGGGGCAGAACTAAATGCCTCGAAAAAAGTGGTAATCATAACCAGATCTAATGCCTGCTTCCATACATCCAAAAATACTTAAGAAAGAACTGTGTCTTGGGATCAAGGCGAACCATGTTGAGTTGCTGTGTGACCTAGAATACCAGCGCTGAGACAACAGCAAAGGTCCATCTCCAGTGCACTCAGGAAGTACCTGAGTGTGTGTTTATGAGAGAAGAATAACTCGATTGAAACACATTTTTAAAAATGTGATGAGTGTCCCAGTGATTCACAAAGCAAGGATCAGGATGTTCCAAACATTTCTGTTCCTTTACTGACATCATATTGCTTTCCACCTGCTCTGATGCTTTGGAGGGAGCTAAGCACAGTGGTATTCCATCATTTCCTCCTGCCTCATGAGCACCTTCATGTTCCCTCCAATTCTACTTCTTCTAGCTTTTCAGGGAGGCCATGTAGCCAGGAAGGTGCTGGAGGTACCAGCCTGTGGGAAGGAGTATACTGGGAAATGGTGCCCTTCCCACTGTGTTAACGTAATTGGCGACTCATGGGTCTGCGGAATGAGGGCCTTTGTTTCTGCATCATAAAAAAAAAAAAAAAAAAAAAAAAACCTCAGAGCTATTTTTTGTATTAAATGAAAATAATGTCCCTGGTCATACTTTGCAAACTGTGTGTTTATTGTAAACTCTTTTATTGTAATGACATCTCCCCTTCTTAGTAAAACATTGTTTCTTTGTCAATGGAAGTTTCCCTTCCTGCTCACCAATGTATTTGGTGCCACTTAGAAGGAGTTCTGTACTGCCAGATTCCTAGTATACTCATCTTCGTATAAGGAATTATGGAAAGAAGAAGAAAATCGGATTAGCCGGGCTCAATGGAACACTGAGGGGATATTTTGAAGCTGGAATTATTATAGTTCAGATGCGAAATCACAAAACACGTTTCCATTGATGCAGATAAATCCTATGGATGTCTCGATATAACAAGACTTGTCTTTACAACTTTGGAGAGCTCTGCTTCTTGGAAAAAAAAAGATATGAAAGGGCAATAAAAGGAAACATGAATCTGAAACTACCTTCATTCCCATCTTGACTTTTCTCTCTTTTAGGCCAGCAGCTTGTAGCTGTGTATTGTCTCTGGCATCATGAGAGCCTTTAAATGACTTTAAATTTCAAAGCTACAGGTGGTCCACAAGTGCCACACTTCAAAGACAGTTTTGATTAAATGCAACAATATTTGTGTAATACGGACCTGGATCTTTGAACTTCCCTGCTCAATTCATCCTACAAAGGTTCAATTAGAGGAGATCAGAAGACAGCAGTCCCGAGCCGTTTCCATCCGTCACTCAAGTTTGTCTCTTCAAATATCTTTTATATCAACTCAGGCACCGCAATTTATGTGGAGGGTGTAACAATCATAATTCACCAGCTACTTTCAAAGAGCCGATGTCCTTTGCAAGAGAGTGTGGTGCAGGCCCACAAAGGCACTATTTGAGGT
The DNA here is from genome assembly GCF_030435755.1 of Ochotona princeps. Lineage (NCBI taxonomy): Eukaryota > Metazoa > Chordata > Mammalia > Lagomorpha > Ochotonidae > Ochotona > Ochotona princeps. The sequence goes on along the minus strand of NC_080839.1, from coordinate 6,986,204 downwards.
GAAATCATAGGTCCTGCCATCTTGCGATTTCTTGTCATGTTCTGACTTGTCGCACTATTGCTAACTTGCACTGACTGCCAACAAAGAAATCCTAGCCGGAGAGGCCCCGTGTTTGCTGAGCCTTTGTATCAGTGACTAGAGCAAATTTCACTGCTGAATCTTGTGGGTTTTTTTTTTTTTTTTTTTTTTTTGCCTTCAGTGAAAGAAAAACTGATCCTAACAGTTTTAAACTTGTTAATTCAAGCCATATGTCAGAAAGCCAGTCTCCATATGGCATTGTACCACCTTCTATTTACCGGTGACTGCTTTTGAAAACATTATTCTCAAAGCTCTATTTGCCCCAAAGTTAATACGTGCCCCTCTGTGCTACTGAGTTCTGTTTTTAAAATATCTCAGGCTTTGGGATTGCAAGCTGATATGATAGAAAAATATCAACGGTTGATTTCTGATTTTTGCCCATTTTATTGGCCAACAGGTGCCCATTAAATCTTTGAGTAGGGGTGTATACAAAAGGGAAGAATGCCTTGCCAATCCCTGCTCTACTCTCTGCCACCATATAATATGACAAAGATAAAAGAGGATGCAGAGGAAGGAAGAATCCTCACATTGTTGATTATAAATACGACATGAATGTTTCCTTGCAAAGTGCCCACAACAGAGCATGGTTATCGCTAAAAGACAGGAGCTCTTTCTGTGCTCAGGAAAATGCCCAAATGTAGTTACAACTCGGGCTTCCTAAATATCCGTCTCCAGGAGAGGATCTTCACTCTGCACCCAATACAGTGCAATCGGGCTTTCTGATTGGCAATCCTACTGACCCCGAGACGTTAGGGAAGAGTTTCCTACTGAATATTAAGTTCACTTTCCCAAACACCTACAAGGAAGACTACAGATGGATCAGAGCATAATGATCTTCAAACAGCTTTGTTTGAACTGCAGAGTCCAAGCAAGCCTGGTTTTGATTTCAGAGAGGAGCTTTTGAACGCAGTTGGCACTGTGTCGACGGTCGGTGCGTGTTAAACATACCATTTCTTTCTGTTTCTGCATGGGGAAAAAATGTTTTCCTCGTGTCTAGTTCCTGGTGGGCATTTATATCCCTGTTCTTACTTTAGAGAATCTTGCAAAGTTCACTGGCACGCATCACATACACGGAAGACAGCCTGTTCTGCTAAGTGGCTCTTCTTGCTCGCTTTAATTCACTTCATTTTATCCCAAGATCAAATTTATCTTTTTGTTTGTATTTCACACTTTACCCCTCTGTCTCACCATCCCCTTTCTCCTACATAACTACTGTCATTCCTAGTTTATTTTTTTTCCCTCCTACTCCCCCCTCCTGCTTTTTTCTTTTCTTTCTTTGAGCAAAAAAAAAAAAAAAATGGCATGAGGTTTCTCTTTGAAACTTATGAAATGATTCCAAGAGATTTTCTAAATCATAAACAACATATTGGTTTTAAATACTACAATGCAGCTACATATTTTCCATGATGATAAAAAAGTGTGTTATTCACAGAGGTCCCAAATCGTAAGCCATTAAATCAAGAGGAAAATAATCTTATACACTTTTTTTCCCCCTCATTTCCTCAACAAATATGTGGACCAGTATTTCAGCTTTTAAACTAGGACAGGTGTGCTTTGGAACAGGAATGGTTGTGTTCAGGGGAACGATGAACATCGTGATAGGAACTATTTTGATCCTAGTGACACTTTTACTTCTAAAAAGAAAACAGCAATTTTTTGGAATTAAAAATGTGCACATGTGAATGAACCGGCTCAAGAATTGAAAAAAAAAAATCCATTCATAAAGTTTGTGCTCAGTTTAAGCTCCCAATTAACCAAGCAAACACACTTCATGATCCCCTTTCCTTGTGCAATGTTAGGAAAGGGTGGCCTTGAGAGATACACTGCTACCCAGCTGCAGACTGGAGCCAGTGATGAAAATCCAACATAAAAAAACCCACACCAAAAAGATCACCACGCTATACAGTGGTGTGTTATTTGCAACGGACCTTTAGGCGGAGCAACAATTAACATGCTGTGATTTCTCATGGCAAATTAGTCTGATCTCTGTTAGTCTAAGATACCCTGTGTGATCACAGTTCAACCAAATTTCTTATCGTGTCATGGAACAAAAGTGACATATTTCCAAATTTGATCCTTAGTACCAAAATTGCTTAAGGGAGAACTGATTAACAAAAGAGAAAATTATTTTATAAAAGGATATCTCATATACATGTGTATGCATATTATATATATACATATACATACATACGTATACAAAAGAACATCAAAAAGTTTGTGCAAAATGCTATTAAATGTGAATATATTTTGGTGCAAACATCTCTTGACTTCCATGCACTGTTTTTATGTAATACCTGTTTTCTGTGAGCTTTTGGAAGACGCTTTACGTGCATAGTTTCACTATTTTTTGCACTACAGTAAACTTACTATTTTAAATGTATTTTCCCAATTGCTTGAAGTACCATTGAATTTACATTTGTGTATCCATACTCAGCTACAAGTATACATGTACTGATACACAGTGAATATGTGTGTATACATACATATTCAAGATCTTAAATCTTAAGGCCTTTTGTTTGCTTACTTTCTTTTGCTTGGACTTTATGCTGATACGGTTTCCCTGCAAGAAGGCTACTTGTAGACCTTGCTTGCCAAGCACATATACTAAATCACAAATGATAGTTTATCACTGATGCCCAGAATAAAGAGCTTTAGAGAATCTGTGAAACTAAGACTCTCAGGTTGTAAAATCAAGGGAACTTTGATTATCAGAGAATGAGATGTCTTTGGGTGACTTCAGAATAAAAACACATTCAATTCTTAGAATCCAGGAATGGGGAGCCCTTGGTACACTATTGCCAGGCAACATCAGGTACAGAGAGCAAATGTTCAAGCAGAAGCCACTTGAGGGCAGTCCAGGTCTGAAACCAAACACACTATGTTCCTAGCTCAACTCTCATGGACGTTCAGGCAAAGCATGGGAGATGGTGGAATTTCTGAAGGAACCAGCTGTTGGACAGCTACTAAATTTTCTTCTAACAAATTCATCACTCGAGACACATTGGGGTAACTGACCACCAGCAATAGTGATTCCACAAGATCAGCTAGTTAGACACTTTGGGCTTTTCGCCATGGTGCAGCCTCTGGTAAATGATGAATACTACAAGATCAAAATGAATAGATTGTAAATGCATTTCTTAAGCTACGCTATTAGAAGAATTTTGTCCTTTGCTTAACGTTTTCCTCTGATGTTAACATTTTAGTTTCTTATAATGGGAACAGAAAAACTCTAATCAAACTTTACAAATAAGTACTTATATCTTCTTGAAATATTTGACAAACAAATACAATCTAAGAATAGAATTTCTCCCTCCTCCCTTTAATTATAGCTGCCTGTTAGGAATGCAAAATTTGATTATACATAAGGAAGTACACTTGTATGTTGTCTTTATCTAGGATTTGACTTTCAGTATGTTTTTGCAGTACATGACTTTTTGAAATAATGGTATGGCACTGGTACAGTATGATGTCTCACTGCAAACTGGAGGCAACGTGGAGTGAGAGACATTTCTTGTTGAAAAAGCAGGAAACATTTCTTGAGACAAGCTGGTCTGTCTGTCTCCTTCTTTTGACTTAGAACACAGCTATGTCACTTTTGTTTTCTTTTCCTGATGGTAGCCTACAAGCCAATACCTATGATAGCTTCAGCCTTCCACTGGCTTTCTATTCAAAGCAAGAACAGGAGTCTCTGCTGATTCTACCTTCTTTTAGCTTCTAGTTGCCTGCAGTCAAATGCAGTCCAAGTGCTACAATTGCCAGGAACTCGAGCTGAGCAAAAAAAAAAGCAGATGAAGTCCATGAGTTATCTCCCACAGTGAACTTATAATTTGCTTTTCTAGGAACCTGATGACTTTAAAGGACAATGTCCTTTCTCGATTTTTGCCTTAATCCTGAGAAATGTGTCATTCTGTAATTTGAGATGAAAATGTCCAATTTAATATCAATTAGCTTATTATTAAAACAACAGGCTCACGAGTACACATTATGAATCTGTGGAAGGACATCAGGGCCTGGCCACATTTCTCATATTCTTTTTTCAATAAAATGTGTCCTTTCTTTTTTAATGCAGTTGTCTGAATATCTTCCACATCTTCATGCCTGCCAGGGTGATCATGTGCTTGATCTATTGAGTGAACATCCCTACTTAACATGCATACTTGGTATGGTACAAGTAGTCTCCCAAACTGACCTTGGTGATGTTACAGTCTCAGCCTTTTTCCTAGGTATAATGTGAAGTCTTTTTTTCCTCTCTGATTTTATTTGTTCCTTCTACATATAATCTTTCATGTCAGGCAACATGGAGAAAGACGAATCCTTTGACAATTAAATGATAGCCATGTGCAAAATTCCCAGAACAAGGTGCACATTTGAATTTTTGCCTCCTCTTTCATGCCAGAATCTTGATTACAGGCATACAATCTGGTTTAATAGAAGCAAATTTCAGCCCTTACTTCCCATGATTTATTTGATTCATTTTATTTTTACTCTAGGAACCTTAGTAAAATTAACCCATGGTAATACCTAACATTTAAGGCTACTGTATGAACTGAATTAGATACTATGCCAAGTTATTAGGCAAATCCGTTCCCTACTATTACTGTGCCTTGGATGTTTTGTTTTGTTTGTATTTCTGTAGCCTCCTTTGGTAAGTGAGTGCCTGCTATCATTTTGTAGTTCCTTCTTAAGGACATCAATAAATTGCAGTTAAATTGCAAATTCACCCCAGAATTGGTGTAATCTAAATTGGTAGAACATGATTTGTTTCATTAAAACAGACCTGTGCTACATATCAAGGATTCGATTCGATTTTGTTTTGTTTTGACATGTGGACTACACGTTGCGTTTGATGTACCTAGGGCTTTTAGAGGGCAGCTTGATGGGAGCTTTTGGTTTGATCTGGGCCATCACTTTGCTGAATCTCAAATGTGTTTGCACAGAGAGAAATATTTATGCTCTTTACTAATCCTCTTAAAATGCCAGAATTCCTTGAGATACAAAACAAAAATGATCTCTGTGTTGAGTTCAACATTAACATTTCCTCTCAGTTCCCTTTAGAAACTGGAAAGTTTGGTGGCCTTCAACAAACTCCGGTTTTTGTCCCTCTCCTAAAAGGAGAATGTTCTCCATATAATGAGCTCCTTCTGGGGGGAATTTTATTCATCCTGTCATATTCAAATGAAAACTGCCCCAAATGTTTTGTTGACCCCACATATTTCTGCTCAAAATTTAGGTAAGGCTGGCATGCCCACTTGAGGGTCAATTAGTTTCCACCTGCGGAGTACTACAGAGATCCTTGTTCGTCTTCACAGAGAATATTTCAATACAAATGCTTCAGGTTTTGTCCTTTTTTTAACAACCACAAAATGCTATTTCCTACTTGGAAAAGGTGACATTTTTGAAATCATTGACATTTTTGTGCATCTTGGGCTATTTCTGACAAAGGCATTATTCAATTGATTCAACAGTAGCAGAAAAACCTGTGCACGGAGGAGGCAGCCGAGGAGCATGTCCAGGGGCGTCAATCTGGACCACTTGCTTCAGAATTCACACATTCACAATTACTCAGTTATGTGATGTTGAGTTTCCTCTTGTTAAGTGGCTGCAGTTACCAAATAAGGCTTTGTAGTTCCTTTACATCGGTTTATGCACACAAAAGTGTCAGTAGCTATGTTCAGAATAGCTGTTGAGTGTATTGGAAAAGTTGTCTATGAAATAGAATTTTATGTATTAAACGACATAACAGTAATGCATTTGAGAAATTTCATTTGCAGATCATGCAACCCTAGGAAGAGTTTTTGTTTGCTTGCTGTCCCTTTGGTAATCCCATGGAAATTCTAGTAACTTTTAAGTACAGAAATCTTAAAGAAGGCTTCTGGGAAAGAATGCAATAGTTGCTTTTTATCTATTTGTTTTTACTTAAACAAAGCGCAAATCAAGCTTTACTCACATCCAATATCTAAACGCTCCCCCACACATTCACCCAGTTTCGGTACCATGGCCAGAGGTGCAGCCCTCAGTCAGCATCAGCGTTATCCACAGCACTGCAAGGATGATCATTTTGTTTTCTGTTTCTTGGGGAGACGGGAGAGTACAGGAGGAGTTCATGGGTGACTCAGGACACCCCCATGTACAGCTCATGAAAGTGATGCAAGTTTTGATTGGAACAACCAGTATTGTAACACTAACCTTCTACTTGTGTATCACAAGGTGGTCTGAGTAAAGAAAAGGGGCAAAAGGAATTCTCCCAAATAGATTCATGCAAAGTAATCCATGTTTGAGGTGACAATATGCCAGTTATGACCATCTGAATGTTACACATTCTATGTATATATGCAAATATACTGCACACCAAAAATGTTTATGAATAGTATGTGTCAGCTAAGAATAATTATGAATACTTCAAAAGTTAAGTGAGAAATGGAATTAAAATGTAAGTTTACACTGGTGCAAAAACACCTAAAATTCATACCTTCTTGTTAAATACAAATTTTATTTGAAGATTCGTGTCTGTGTGCATGTGTTCTAGACATTATCATTTAACACAGGTATATTAAAATCTCAAAGGAATTATGTTTTTCAGATGTGTTATTTATGTGAACACTTATGGGAATATATGACCAAGTTTTATCTATGACAATTACTAATTATATGAATTTTGATAAATTCTCTGTTGTTTTTCCTGAAAAAGAGATGAGCTTATTGCAAAAGCAAAAAAAAAAAAAAAAAAAAGATGATCCTTGCATAAAGGCCTTCTTACGAAGAGTATTTTCCTTTTTTAAAAACACTTAAATATATACTAAAATATTTCAGAAAGTTAACACAAACTCAGTAACTCTCATTGTAAAAGAAATAGCACAAAAACCCTCTCTAATTATAATTTTTTCCTTTGTTCTTCAAGAATTGTTCTTTGAAATCCTTTTCACCAATATATACCAAGGAAAAGGAGTCTCCCTTTATCTCTTGCTCTTTATCGATAGTTTTGACACAATATTATCACATAAGGCAAAGCAGCTGAAGAAAATCCAGAATTTACAATCAACGCTGTGGAGTTCGGGAAGTCTACATGATGTCATGTTCTCTTGGAACATTCTTGGTGGTTGTATCCAACACTTGTCACATAAAGGATAGAAGAATAAGAAAACAGTACAGAATTTGAAATCAGTATCTTATCAACACTAGGAGGTCAGAAAAATCTCAATCATCCAATGTCCTGTAGTTGCTGTCAGGAAAAGGAAATCAGCATAACATCAACTTTCTGCCAATACCATGGCTTCCGTTGACTTGCTGCTGTCCTTCTAAGCTCTTCATTCTCTTTGCTCATGGAGTTGCAGGGTACACTGTGGGAACACTGAGATCTCTAATTACTGGGTTGTTCTAGCAGCAGGTTAATCTGGGATGGTGCTCTTGAAAGAGAGTGAGTATGTGCACATGGACAACATGAGTGTTGATGAACTTTGCCACTAAGAATGCTTGGTGGTTGTTCAAACAGCATGTATATATGTTATGTTACCTTGAATTTAGGTTAAGAACACTATTCAGATTAAGAATCAAGAATTTTCTAAGCTCTTCAATTTTCATGGCAATCTAATAATTCCCATGTCAATCTGCAGATGAACACCTGTAATAATTAGCCTTATTTAGATTCAAGCATATAACAAACATTCATCTTTAAAAATTGAGGACTCAAAGACTGTTGCAAAGTTTTCATGTAAAGCAATGCTGTATACAAGCACAGACACATAATTACACACAGGAGAACTTAAATATTTTTTGGATAAGTGGAATTAAAATGTAATCTTATTTCAGTGCAAAAAATTGAAATCTTCAAAAGGTGTATGGGAAATGTGTACAATAAAAAAGGTGTGGAGTTTAATAATGGTTTGCAGTAAATGAACACTCTAATATTCTTTTTTCCACAAACCTTTTAAAGTAGATTGCATACAGTTAGCCCTCAGTGTCCCTGGGTTTTACCTCTGCAGATTCAACACTGTAAACTCAACATACTCAAAATATTCAGCTGTAATAAACAAATGTGGATATTTTATCTTCTCAAGTGCACAGCATAATGACTATTTACACAGCATTTCCTTTCATTAAATGTTACAGGTAATCTAGAATGGATGCCAAATGCAGGGTAGATGCTTCTGGATAACATTCAGATACTGCAAAATTTTGTACAAGGCAACATTCTTGGCATAGGGATTCTTCAGGATTCCTGGAACCGTGAGGATTTGCGTATGTCTAGGTTTACAGCATATAAGCAGGTGTGTGTGCATGTTTATATCAAAAGAGATGATACATATTTTGAAATTCAGTGACATGTATTAAGACAAATTATTTCACTTCTTATTTTATCCTCAACGTTGGCCATAGTCAAGGGCACAAAGTGTTCAGTCTGTATTTATTGTGTGATTGAATTATTAATATGTCAGTAAGCAAAAAAATGGATCTATCACAATGTCTGGTCCTCAAAAATGAAAGCCAAATCTCTCCGTTGGACCCACATTTCTTCCCTCACCCAGTTATAATCTCATTCCTCTTAACTTTTCCAAGGTAAAATGATACCAATGGGAAAAACTCTCACAAAGGAGAGTTGAACCATACACTTTATTTTCTTTAATTCCCTCATGCTTTGTTGTATCAGCTCAAGGCAAACTGCTTGCACCAGAGGCATCCGTGACACTGTGGATACCCCCACTGCCCTTGGTAACCTTGACACGGCCATTGATAACCTTGACAGCTGGCCTGTATGACCTATTCTTTCTCTTGTCCAGAAACATCCGTTTTCGTCTCCGTTACTATGTGCTTCCTCCCTCTGGAGTACTAATCGGTTGTGCAGTTACCATTTGTGTCCAAGGTCATTTTCAACAGTTCCACTGTTACACAGTTTCTTCTAAACACTGAAAACATCCCAACTTTTTTTTAGTTCAGAGTTCTTTTTTAGCTTTCCAGGATTACACATTCAACTATCTCCTCGATGTTTCCTCCAAAGCCTAATCTGCAGCTCAAATCTTGTGTGCATGTGTACAGAGATTTTCTGATGTCTCCTGTGACATATTCCTCTCAACCTTCTCAATAGCTTTGGATCTATCATCTCCCAAGGAACTCCGAAAACCAGCATCCATCCACAGTCTGCATTCCCCACATCTTCCCACATTCAATTCATCCACAACTTCTTTCAGAAGTATCTTCCTGTGGCCTTGTGGATCTATTCACTTTTTATTCGTTTTTGCACCACTCATCCTGCCAACCATTGTATCTTGGGAATAACTTAGAAACTTAGTCCTTCTTGTTCTGGCTCCTCAGTAGTTCATTTTCCCCTATGAAGTCAGAATTAGCTTTCAAATACTTAAAACATCCTCCTTAACACTTTCTATAGCTCAGTATTACACTTTGGAGCTTGTCCTGCAATACTTCTTTCACATCAGATCTTTATTCTGCACATACTCCCTTGCTAACTTCAAACAGATCAACATGTGTTTTTCTTTTCAAGCTTCAAACCTGGTACCAGCTGTTCTCTTTTGGGGGTACAGCCTTTGTTCAGATATTCAAATTCATTGTTGTCACTTAAATCTCAGTATCATCGCATCTCCCACCTTGCCCAGTGGCCAGCCACATGTTTGAGGCTGATCCAGCAGGAAGGAAAAAAAATGCATACTGCTTATATTATAACAATTCTTTGTCTTTATTCAATATCTGATACTACCTGCTTTGGTTTTTCTTTGTCTACTGCAATGGAAACATTTGGTTGTAACAAGGGAAGAGAATGTAAACTCTATTGGTACTTTTAGAAATAAAGATTTAAAATAAAAATGGCATGAGGTTTTTTTGTTTGTTTTTTTTTTTTTTTTGAGGCACAATAGATGCACAGTGTCAAGCTGATTTTTCTCTATGGTTATATTTCTTCTTTTTTAAGGCAGATATTCAGAGAGGAGGAGAGACAGCTAGATCTTCTGTCTACTGATTCACTCCCCATTTGACCACAATGGCCGGTCTGAAACCAGGAGCCCAGAGCTTCCTCTGGGTCTCCCAAGCTGGTGCAGGGTTCCAAGACCTTGAGCCATCCTCGACAGCTTTCCCAGGCCACAAGCATGGAGCTGGATGGGAAGCAGGGCCACCAATATTAGGACCAGTGCCCATGTGGGATCCCGGAGCGTGCAATGCGAGGACTTTACCCACTAGGCTACCATGTTAGGCCCTCGATGGATATATTTCTTTGAGATTTGAAATAAGGTACTTAGCTTATTTCCTGTGGGACTCCTTAAACTGGCCTCTGAAAGCCACCCACATGTCCCATTCCAAGCACACAGTTGCTCACACTCAGCAAATCTGTGTACAAGTTCACTGACATGTATATTTCTGTTGAATTTCTAGGAAGCTCAGTAGCAGCTTTAAGCATCATCAAGACCATCCCTAATTTTTATTTTTTTTTTAACTTTTCGGTTGAGGATTTTTGCAGACTCAAGATGCATGAAATGAGTTTTCCATAGTAAATTTATCAGTGAAGGAAGACTCAAGGTCTGGGAACACTTGGAGAAACTGTGCTTTGGTTGGCTAAAAGTATCAGAAACAGCCAATGTGTTACTTAAACTGTAATGCACTCTTGTTCATCCTTGGGACTCTATACTGGTTAAGATCTTGTACAGGTATTGACAACCCAGAAACTAAATTGTTCCTGTTCACTAGTGACACGCCCTCATGGTTGGAGCCAGCAGTCACTCTGTGGTCATCCTTTAACTAATTTCTTTTTTCTAATATAGAAAATTAAAACTTAGAAATTGTACAGGATTGATTTGTATTAACTCACCTCTGGAAAACTAGTAGATGGGTCTCATCAACCAAACCTGGAGTTCGAACACTCTTGGAAAGCAGCAATTTTAGATCATTTGGATCTGGCATTACCCTGACATTATAAATTTCCTAGAACTAACACCTGCCTCATGCATCCTGTTTGTATCATGGAATACATTCAGTACTATTGTACTCCCCAATACAAGATGTATTATCATTTTTTAACTTTCATGGTTTTCAAGTGCTTCAATTCAGCTATAAAATTAAAACGTGAGAGAGATTTTGATTAACAAAGCCCACTTTTGTGAATGCAAAAAAAAGGGGGAGTAGGGGACAGACAAGTCAAAACCTGAATACCAGTAATGAATTATTTTGGAAATCTATGTATTAAAAGAGAGTCCCTTAATTAATTATATAAATATGAAAAAGGACAAATGTAGCCAGCAGGTTAATAATGAATATTTCAAAAGCTGGTACTTAAAAATATGTTCCTTAATTATGTTCATTTATAGATTTTAGAAAGAAAGGGTGTTAATGGGATAAGAACTTTGGTACACAAGATGAAGATGAATCAAAATGAATTGTGAATGAGAAGTGGGGAGCACACAATCTGAATGAATTGTAAACATTATAGTCTTTTCCCTATATAAGGTCATTGAGACAAGATGCTCTTTGTTTCTTTAGATTTTAGATGTTAGATGCTGAATTTCAGCAGCATCTTACACAAGAAAAATTAATACCATCTGTATTTCTCTAATATATATTTGTCACTAACATCTTGATTTCTTATCAAATAATAATCTATAGCCAAAGTAAGAAAGTGAGAATTTGTTTACAAAAACTGAACACTTAAAATGACTTATTTTTATTTCTTTGAGAGGTGGAGAGATATGCCGAGAGACGTACAGATTCTCAGACAGGGAGAGAGCATCCATTCTTACATTTTTTTCCTTAAATACCTGTGACTACTAGTGGTAGGCCAGGCTGAAATACTGAGCTCAGAGTCCACTGCAGGTGTCTCATGTGGGTACCAGGGATCTGAACACTGGATCTAACCCTTGCTTCCTCCAAGATTCAGGCTTAGCAAAAAGCTAGAGCCCAATGCCAGAGCTGGGACTTCAACGCAGGTACTATGGCATGGGATACAGACATTCCTCCTGGAATTTTAACCGCTAGGCAAACACCTGCTGCTCAAACAACATTTTAATATTTGTGGAAGAATGAAAACCTCTTCTAGGTTGTATCCTATCAATTACAAAGAATCATCGATTTGTATAGGAGCCTGAGCTGTAATTTCAGTGTTGTTGATTAGCCATGGTTTTGAGTATCGGATAGGCACAGTTATTTGCTTCCTTTGATTTTCTGGGACATTCAGTTTCTTTCAGGTCAATTGTGAATCACAGAATCATAGAATTTAATGTGAGTTTTGAAATCACTAAGTAAGGCTCCCAACCCATAACACCTTGTGGATAAAAACTCTGTTCCTGAAGCTGTGACTTGCTGTGCCTTACAAGTAAAACAACTTGCAAAAATACTAGGGATTCCAAGCTCCAGACTTTTCACACCATTTGATGAAACAGACATACCCACAATATTTGCAAGTGCTCAGAATATGGATTCTGGTCAGGAGGTCACTGTCCTTAAGGTTCATCAAAGCATGTACATCTTAATCCACACGAATGTCTGAAAATTCTTTTAGCACACACTAGTTCTAGTCACATGAATGCTCCTCGTGTTATTTTTCCTATCATCATTAATATGTTACAGAAGATGTTCACAAAGCATCATTTGTATATGCAGAAATAGAGTTGTAGCTTAGACATTCGGAAACACGCATGCATTCGATCAACAACGAAAGGGTAATTCAATGCTTTATGTTGTTTGCTTTCAGCAGGACACTCTCTTAGAAGGAGCTCTGATAGAGGCTGGCATTGTGGCAAATCCAGTGAAGTGGCTACTTTGGCATTCCATCTGAGTGCTGGCTCAAGTCGTGGTTTTTCCATTTGCCAGGAGATGACCAAAGCCCTCTGGTTCCTACTGCGCCTGAGGGAGACACAGGTGCATTCCAGGTTCTTGGTTCCATTTTGTCTTTTTCAGGAGCGAACCAGTGGATGTAATCTCTCTAACCTATTCTTATCTCTGTGGAACTCTGCCTTTCAAATACACTTTTTAAAAAATGAAAAATCATCTCTGGTAGCACTTAAAATTCAGCAAATACTCATAGCTAGGCTGCCTTAGATTTCAATTAAACTTTTTTTTTTTTTTTATGATCTTTGAAGGTAGTTCCAACTACTGACTTCAGTGTAAGAACATAGCCAGTACATTCCGTGAAGCTGTTCGGCACAAACTGATTTTCCAGTAGCAAACATCGTTTGCTTTGAGGCTCATGTTGTAATTCCTGCCTCTTCGTTTCTAGAACATCACTTTGATTTGGATCTCTGTTTTTCTGTGATAGATATAAACAAATGTCACCAGGAAGGCCATGGGCACTCCACCTGCCCTCTCTAGGCTCAGTTTTGAAACAAGTGTCTAAGATAACAAAGAATGAGCTGTGAGGAGTATCTGCTAACATTTGTGAGAAAAGACCTCTTCTTATAAAAGGGGATCAGATGTCCTATGTGCTTCTCCTGGGCCCTGTCACATGCTTGCGCACCCTCCTCTTGCTGTAGAGGACAGCAAGCTGAAGAATTGTACTGACAGGCCAGCAAGAATCAGAGAAAAAGGACGCTATTTTCCATGACAGCATGAAGTCTTGGATGTAACCAACCCTTGCACTGCCATGCCTGATTCATCTTGTTAGCCAAGAGGATACCAGCTTCCTCACCGTGTTAAAGAACTAATTGAGGGGTTTTTTTTTGGTTGTGGTTGCTTTTTGCAGAAAATATCTTAATGCATACACAAATACTATGCAAGTGGCCTTTTTCTGTGCCATTTTAAACATTTGGTGACCTCTATCAAGGACTTCAATAACACAGTTCCATCACTAAAGATGCTGCTAAGAATATGTGTTTGGCTAGGTTACTATCCCCAGTGATGGAATATTCAAAATTTAATCAGTTTTCAGTTCAAGGAAATAACCGCTAATAAAAAAAAAAAGTACTTTTGGATCATTTCTTGAGGCAGAGTACTTTATTCCATATGGCATCCTGCACGTCCATATGGCTTCAGGAATTAGAGAGGTATATTTGTCAAAATATTCAATCATTTACAGCCCTTAAAGTTGATAATGTTACGTGTTTGGAGCATATATCCTCTCTTGAATATGGGGGAAAGTCAAAGGAACAAATGCCAGCCAAAGGAAAATCATAGTGAGTTTATAGTCAGGACAGAAAGGAAAGAAAGAAAAGAGACCTGCACTGCTGTCACTTCATCTAAATCATGTGAACAGTATTGACTGTGCACGGCAACAACCTAGTCACGGGGAAAAGCAATGTGTAATAAGGTGTATTCAAATAAGAATAGGACAGGCAAACCCTGATGATTTTACGTTTCAATTGGTATAATTTCAGAACTTCAACCATATAGAAAGCAGTTACCTCGAAGAAAAAGACATGTATTAAGCAAACTGAAACACCTTCAAAATATTTCAGGTTTTTCTTAATAATGTATTTTTTCCTGTACCACCAACCCGACATCAAAGATTGTTAATAACCCCTTCCGGCTTTGGCTGCGTGTAAACTGTTTAAGCTGAGACTGTTTTTTTTTTTTTTAAAAATCGTCTGCAAATTCATCTTTCCAGATAAAGAAATTCTGTAGAATGGCTGCCCATGTGGAATGTACTGCACTGATGGTATCTCCTAATTCGATGTCTTGAGGTCTTGTTCTAATGGCTCTGGAGTGGACAGGGAGGGCCAGCTCATAAGGGCAGGCAAAGCCCCCTGGGCAACAGGTTTTTGGGATGGGGAAAAACAATCAACCAAAGCTGCAAAAACAACCCAAACAATCCAGTATGAGCCAGAGCTCATAGTCTCACGGGAATTAGTCCCAAGAGAATTAAAACAGAGGCTAGGATTCAGTGCTGTGTAGAAAAGAGAATTAACTGCCAGAAAAAAATAAGATTGGTTCCCCTAGACCAAAGACAGAATAAAATCATCCTTCAGTCCAGAGAACGGCAGGGAAATCTACAACGGCCACAAGGCACAAAGACACCATTATTTTTTTAAATGAATTTCATGTTAAAGAAATTATTCACAGATCAGAATGCAGAATAAATTCCAAATAAGGTATTTGAGAGAAATGCAATCTGTGTGTGTGACTCTTTATAAAATGGAAGTTATAAGTGAAGAAAATCAAAATAAATTTCACGTCACTGAAGCATGACCCTCCTGGCGTCAGAGTGGAAGTGTATGAAGGTCAGCTGACTTCCTCCACTTCTGCCAATCAGCAGAATGTCTCAGTTATGCCCAACACTGAGGCTCAGCTTACAAGTAAATTGGCAAGCCAGCACCTTTGAATCAACACAACGAAGCTACCCACATTTGAACTATTACAGGCAAGAACCCATTTAAAGCCAGACAACAAGCTGTGGCATGTTTCATATATTATGAAGCCTAAAGATGATGCCCTATTGCATCCGGTTGGATGGTCCCGTATCACATCTCCAGACAAATTCCAGCCTGTTGCAAGCTCATGCTATGCTGTGAGTGTCCCAGGAGTCTGTAGGCAGGGAGCTCCTCCCTTGGAACCCTGAAAGCTTCTTGTATCTATGTGGTATTCAGACAAGAGTACACGCATGCACTGTAGGTGCAACAGGGACTCAGCCTCACTGTTGTATCTGTCCAGAAACCTCCCACTCTTGATACCTTCAGAACATACCTATTTCTTCTTCCTAGGAAAGCCTAGTACTAAATAACCATTTTTTATGTGATATTCATTGATATTTTTCTGCTGTTTCTTTTCCAATAATTACGTTAATGAGGCCCTACTTCTTTTTTCCCTCTTGGTCACTTGTCATTAGTACTTGGCTTGGTGCTGAGGATGTATGCAGCTGAAAGATTTGGGAATGGACGAAGAGGAGACACTAGAGAAAAATCTGCCCCTCCATGAGCATGTGCAAATATAAGGCACAAGGCCTTGAAGTGTGGCCACAATCACATTACTTTGACTTTCCTGGGAGTGAAGCTGCATGTAGATGGACTCCTCAAAAGACTGGGAATCACAAAAAATCTTTGCTTGAAGATTGTCTCTGGAATGTACCAGTTTGTAATGTTGGTCAAATCATGTTTTCCAGTGTCTCTAGTAAAATTAGGAATGATATCACTTTCTACATATTTACATGTCAGTGTTCAGCATAGTATGTTGTCTGTATTCATTTTCTCTCTGTGCTCAAAACCAGTAGCATTCCTCCCACTCTGATCTTTCTGCCATTCTTTGGAGCTCGTATTTTTTGTGCTTGGGCATATCCAGAGAGGGTGCCTATGCACAAATTCAAGGAATATAGATGCCAGGGGTTTGCTGGAGTGCTGTGGTCAATTATTTCAAGGTGTTGTATTGATTAGATTAATGCCCACTGTTAGCACTGCTAATTATGCCTAGCAAATGCCCTCCCCCACAATTTAACTCTAAGTATATATCTCTAGATATTGCATTGAAATCTTCAATCAAATTTGAGCTGATGAGCCCGGCGCAGTAACCTAGTGGCTAAACTCCTTGCCTTGCAAGCACTGGAATCCCAGATGGGTGCTGGTTCTTGTCCCAGTGCTCTGTTTCCCTTCCAGCTCCATGCTTGTGGCCTGGGAAAGCAGTCAAGGGCTACTCAAAGCCCTGGGACCCTGCACCTGTATGTGGGAGACCCGGCAGAAGCTCCTGGTTCCTGGTTTTGGACCAGCTCAACTCTGCCTGTTGCAGCTACTTGGGGAGTGAATCAGCGGATGAAAGATCTTCCTCTTTGTCTTACCTCCTCTCTGTATATTGGACTTTCCAATTAAAAAAATGAATCTTTAAAAAAACTTGAGTTGCTTTGTATATGGTAAGAAATAATAATTTAATTTCATTCTTCTGGTTTCTTAGTTCTTATTTGCTTAACATCATTGATTACAGTCTTTGGGTGCTGCTAACAACTTTATCAAGGACCAGTGTATATATTTAAATGGATACTAATAAGTAAATAATAAGAATAATAAATAGTGCAATGACTTATATACTTATGTATCTGACTTTATGTAAGTGCTAATATTGTTACAACCAGAACTGGACCAAGATGAAGCTAGGATGTAGGGTTTCACCCAGTTGTTCCAAATGAGTGCATGGAACGAAGCACTTGGGTCATCTTCCAGTGGTTTCTCAAGCACATTAGTAGGTTGCTAGATTGGAAGCAGAGTAGCCAGAAAACTAACAAGTGTCCATAAGGGATGCCAGCATCACAGGCCGGGCCTTAGCCCACCGGTCAAGCAATCACAAAACAGTCCCCTCCCTGTGCCTTTTAATTGATAATTTAAGAGATTTAAATTTAAAGTAATTAGTGATACTTGAGGATTTACTATTGTTACTTTGGTAATTGTCCTATGACTTTTTTTAATAGATCCTTTGTTCATTTATTCTTCTCTTGTTGCCTTGCTTTGTAATTTGATGTTAATTTGTAACGGTGATATTCAATTCCTGTCTCTGCACTTTCTATGTCCCTTCCAAAATTTTTTCTTTGTTGTTAATAAGAAGATTCATAAAACATATAATTTTAATACGATTACTTTGCTTCAAACCCCAAGAAAATTCTGAACTTCTCCCTCCAAGATTTTTAATTAATGTTGCAAATACCTTTTCTTCTTGTCATACTAAAATTAAAAGTCATTTACACACCATAGTTTCATGTAGATTATGTTTAAAATTTGATTAAATACTTATTTGTGAGTTTTATATTTTCTTTTTTTCAGTGTATTATTACCCTTTATTTCAACTGAAGGAATTCCATTTGCCTTTTTTTTTTTTAAATAAAAAGGGTGTATCTAATGGATGGTAGTTCCCTTTTGCTTTGGGGTTGGGGGAGAGAATCAAAAATGTTGTTTATCTCTCCAAGCACATCTTGAGATGGCCCTCGTCTTCTCGGTGTCTGCTTTTTCCTTCAGATCAATTGATACACTACTCCCTTCTTTCCTGGCCTGTGTGCTTTCTGTTTAGAAATTCACTGGCAGTGTTGGGAAATCTCCCATCCGCATTAGTCACTCTTCTCAGAATTTTCAAACTTCTCTGGCTTTGGGAAACCTGAGTAAAGTATATTTCAGTGAAGATCTAGTTTGACACCTCTTGGAATTTATAGATTTCAGTGTTCAATATCCTCTTGATTGAGGAAGGTACGATGACACTTTTAAAAGTAAAACTTCATCTCTTCACTATCTGTGTGCTTGCTAGATGTCCCACAATCTAACTATTGGTCCATACATTAGTGGTGACCAATAGGCTCTCTTCTCTTCATTCTTTCTGACTAGATAAGACATAGCTTGATTGAATGAGCTGTTTAATTTCGTTATATGTTATTTTTCTAATTATTTTAGAAATTGACAAATTATTTGTCAGTCTGATAAAAATCTGCTCTTCAGTATCTCTGGGAAAAAGTTTCTTTTTTGGCTGTGCTATTTTCAACTCTGTACTTTCCTCTGTTTTTTTTTTTTAACATATTGAACTGTTTATATAACATTCCCCTGGCTTCCTTCTATTTTTTATTCAGGGGCTTGCACTGTTCCATGAGCATATTCATAAAAGAGTTGATAGGAAATTTATGATTAGTAAATTCAGTGGTCAGGCTTGCTCAAGGACAATTTCTTTTCCTTGAGACCTTTCTATTTTTTATTTTTATGTGAAATAGAATGAGAAGAAGAGACAGATAGTTCTTCTATTTGCTGGCTCATTCCCCATATTGCCACAATGGCAGGAGCCAAGCCGATCCAGAGCCAGGAGCCAAAAGTTTCTACTGGGTCTCCCACATGGCTGCAGGGGCCATAGATTTTGAGCCACTGTACACAGCCCTCCTAAGGCAGAAGCAGGGAGCTTGATCTGGAGTGCAGCAGCCAGGACTTGAACTGGTACCCATACAGGATGCTGGCACTGCAAGTGGAAGACTAGCATGCTATCCCACTGCATCAGTCTAGAAAAATTTGGTCAAAGTATTATTTTTCTAGAAGTGGGCCATTTTTAAAAATCTTTTTTTAAGTTTTGTGATTTTGTTGAAAACTAGAAAGATTGTATAGCATAGTGTCATAACTCTAGATATTCCGTACCATCCCCCCTCATGGTTTTTCACGATATTGATTTTTGAGAGCTGTGTCCATCATCTGTTGGGCAAATTGTCCAACCCATTTTTGCAAATGGAATATGTCTTGCTTTGTATGGTCTCTGAAGTCTCTATTCTGTCGTCTCAGTGATGACTTGGTGATCTGAAGAGATCAACTTTGATGTTTGGAAGCCACAGACAACAAACACTTTTCCAGGTGTTGTGCATTGACCCTGACTGAGGGCAGTTTTCAGCAACAAATCAAGACCTTCTTGCATCTGCTGTCTCTTTCCGGGAGATGAGTCGGCTGTGGGGAGGAAGTATCTTCAGATGCTTCTGGCAGAGTTCACCTCAGGAATTAAGGAAAAGGGCATGGAAAGGTGAAACCAAGACAAACCACTGGGCTGATCCAGAAGGGGACCAGCCTAGATCCCAACTCATATTCTTTGAAAAGAAGGTTCATATTTATCCCTATCCACGCCACCTCTGCTCCATATCAACACAGTACATTAAAAAATGGAGGCCGGCATGCCTACTACTGCTCCTGCAGTGGGGAATGGGGAATGGCAAGCTGGTTAAAAAAAAAAGGCACCATGATTTCGCATTGAGATTAACTATCGTTCTAATGAAAGTCACATCTCTGATTGCTTACAGTGAGTTTTATCCCCTTAGTTTTTAGTTAGTTAGTTTTTTTGCCAACTTAAAATTTGGCTAAAGAAATTAATTCTTCTAGCTTTCTCTTTCACCACTTTCTATGACATCATTATTGAATCTTTTGTTGTTTTCTTATTCCACGAAGTCTAAGTTGCGAAACCCACAGAAATTACTCATTTCCATGGAGTACAGAACTCAGTGGTGATACTCTGGTTTCTCTTCAGGTCGAATAAATCTTTCGCCTTTTACAGAACTCAGTGGTGGTGGTGATTCAACAAATACTATGGTAGCAGCAGGGCAAGTACCATAGGAGCCCCAGGGGAATGGTGTGGTGGTATCAGAGAGTTGTATGTCAGTGTGTGAGTGATTATGGTCATTGAACTAACAAGTACGCAATGGGGTCACATGGTTCTGAGCAGGGAAAAGATGAGGCATTTCAAAAAAATGCTTTTGAATTATAAGGTATTCTGTTAGAACAAAGAGCTGAGGGCTATTTGTCAAATCGTGTATTCTAAGTGTTACACAGAGATTAATACAGTTGGAGGGCTGGTGTAGCAAGATGGTTACTCACCTGAAAACACTAGCCGATAGCATCTGCTCTCAGAGGATCAGATTTGATCCTGAAGAACAGCTACAGAAGTAGATTAACTTGATCCTGTTTGTCCTAAGAGTTACCTGGCAGCCCTGTATCTAGAGAAGAGTTTTTTCAGGTCAGAGACAAGAAAAATAATACTGAGGCCATTAATTGCATGAAAATGATGAAGACTTATTATTAGGTAAGGAAATGACATTGGAGTGAGAAGTAGGCATGCTTGTTATGCCTAAATAAGGGAGGCATACTATGTATATGTCAGGGGCAATTTTAGTTGTAGCAAATGGAAAGCATATAGAGTTGACCTCCAAGTTTGTCAAATAATTGGCTAATGCTAAAGAAGGAAGACAAAGATGCCATGTCTTTGACAAGAAGAACAATTAGTTCAGTTTGGATCAGCTGACTCTGAATGTCCCTGGGATTCTCCAGTGAACTCACCGGATCAAATTTCATTTATTTAACAAATATATGGCAGTATGTTTGAGCCAAATGTGGAATGCTCACATTGTCGGTATAACTTTACAAAGCATTGATCTTAGAAAACTCTTATTTCTGCACTTACAGGTGATAACTTTAAAAATTAAGACAGAAACAGCTTTGAGTTTTACTTTTTGCTATTCACAAACAAACAAACATCTTCCTTTGGGAGAAAACATGTTTGTAAAATATGTATGTGGAGATTTCAGTTCATGCAAAATGGAATTACATGTTAAATTTGGGCCACGTATTTAGACCAACTGTTGACACACCCTTGTACCATATAACAATGCCTGGTTCTCTGCCTGCCTCCGGGTCCTGACATCAGCTTCTTGACACAGCAGACCCCAGAAGGCAAAGATGATGGTTCTCTATTTCTTACATAAATAATCAATAAATTGTATTATAAGATTGAATTTATTTAGATACCACACATTGTGACATTATGGAAAGGCTTATTATTTGTCAATTCATCTATCTAGAAAGCAGTGGTCTACAGTGAGAGTGAACAGAGCTCCCGTCTGCTGGTTCACTCCCCAAAATCCGCACCAGCTGAGAGCATACAAGGTCGGTGTTAGGATCCAGGAACACAGTCCTGTGTAGGAGCAGCCCAGCTACCTGAGTCATCGCCCCTGCTTCTCAGCGTCCGCATGAGCGGAAGCTGAATGGAACACTGGAGGGAGGTATTGGACCAAGACATGCTAATATTGAATGCAGACGTTTTAACTGGTGCCTTAAGGGATAGGCCAAATGCTCACCCCAGTCATTGTTTCATAATATAATTTTTGAAGACTACTCATATATAACATTATGTTTGCACCAGTTACTTTATACTTTTGTTCCATTCATCCACAGACTTTTAGAAGTGCCCTTGCATCAGTGAAAGAGCTTATCTCCGAATTGTATAAGGTTCTTCTATAAAGAAGTGACAAGAAAAACCAATACAAAGAATAAATCTACAGCAAAACACCCAAACATAAAACAAAATATTTTTTAAAGATTTATCTATTTTTATTGGAAAGGTGGATATAAAGAGAGGAGGAGAGACAGAGAGGAAGATCTTCCATCCGATAGTTCACTCCCCAAGTCGCTGCAATGATTGGAGCTGAGCCAAGCCAAAGCCAGGATCCAGGAGCTCTTCTGGGTCTCCCACGCAGGTGCAGGGTACCAAGGCTTTGGGCCGTCCTCGACTGCTTTCCCAGGCCACAAGCAGAGAGCTGGATGGGAAGTGGGGCTGCCAGCATTAGAACCAGTGCCCGTATAGAATTCTGGTGAGTGCAAGGCGAGGACTTTAACCACTACGCTATTGCGCCGGGCCCAACAGAAAATATTTTAACGACTTATAAATTGCCATTATGCACTTGAAAAGAAACATCTTTATTTGTCAAGAAAATCCAAATGGAATCAGAGTATGAAACACTATTTCCACAAGAACAAAATTAAGAAGGCTGACAACGTGAATATAACATATCATCCTGATATCCGTTTTAATGTGCTGTCGAAGTTCAATATACATTCTCAAGGCAGGAATCCTGCTTCTAGTTCTCTTTTCTCAAATCAAACAAATGCCCACACAGATATTTTACAAAGATGCTCATAACTATAATATTTATCATGGTTCCCTAAATTTGTAATATTTATCAGAAAGAGACATCATTTACTTAGCACTAAGAAAATATAGCAATTATTAATAAATGCAGATGGATCTCCAAATAACAAATAGATGGATCTCAAAAAGTTATGTGCAACGTGGAGGGCATCATGCTTTGGATTGGTATGATAAGATACCACATAGTGGATAATTTGTTAAATAGAAATGTATTTTCTCACAATTCTGAAGTTTGGGGAAGTCCAATAACAAGATGTCAGTGTTTGTTATGGGCTATCTTGATAATTCATCTCATGGTATGAGGTCGAAGGGTAGAGTGAGAAAAGGAGTGATGAGGAGGGGAATAGAAGGGAGGAAAGAGCGAGAGGGAGCTGATTTTGCCCTTTTAATATACCATAAATGTTGACTGTGAGGGAGGTGGCCCCTCATGGCCCTAGTACTTCTTCACGGTTCTAGCACGTAGCATTATTGCTCCGGCGACTGAATGTCATTATGGGGTTTAGAGGGACAACGTTGCAAATCATACACATTGTAGCCTTTTCACACATAACACATTTCCTGAGCACCTAGCAGCTGAAGTCCTCATCTTGCATGCGCCAGGATCCCATAAGAGTGCCAGTTCTAATCCCAGCAGTCCTGCTTCCTATTGATCTCCATGTTTGTAGTCTGGGAAAGTAGTCGAGGATGGCCCAAAGCCTTGGGACCCTGCACCTGTGTGGGAGACCCAGAAGAGTTCCTGGCTCCTGACTTTGGATCAGCTCAACTTTGGTTGTTGTAGCTATTTGGGGAATGAATTAGCGGATGGAAGATCTTTCTCTCTATCTCCTCCTCTCTGTATATCTGACTTTCCAATAAAAATAAATAAATCTCTTAAAAAAAGAAAAAAACACATTTCTTTCTCACATATGAAATACATTTGTTACATATAACATCCCCCTAATCTTAACTCATTCCTATTCTGATTGAGATGTTCAAGTCCAATGTCTCTCTAAATGAATGACACTTCGAGGCATGATTTGTCTTGATGCTTACCGCCCTTCAAACAAATTATCCATTTCCAAAATACAATGTGGAGGCAAGCACAGAATGTATGTTTCCATTTCAAGCAGGAGGTATGGGCAAGGAAAAGGGGATAACCAGTTTCAAGAAGAGAAACGGCATTGAATCTTCATGTTACAGAATAACATTCCTGGATTGATGTCCAATGTGCTGGGCACACTGGGGAAGAGGCTGGGTCCATGAGTTCTGAAGCAGCCTCATCAATGGTGTTGCCAGATTAGCCCATGAAGTAGGTCTTATAGGTGATCGTCTTTGGCCTGAAGCTCTCCCAGGATGGTGTTGCTTGCTGGCGTTGCTGTCACTCCTGGGAGCAGCCCTACTTCTGTGACCTGTCATCCATAGTCCAAATGAGACTCTACAATGTCCTTTCATATCTACATTAAGGCAACTATACCTATACAGCTCATTACCCTGTATGCCTGAAAAATAAGCACCATTTAGATGCCACCAAGATTCACTACCTGTTCCCTCTGAAGCAATATTTGAAATCACACGAAGCCAGCTTGAATTTTCACTAGGGAAATCCCATTGGTCATCAAAGGTAGCTGACAAAAACGGGGCCATGTGGAAACTGTGGTGGTGATGGAACCATTTTGTATCCTCATGGTGGTACTGCTAAGCTTGTCAACAACCACCCAACTGTATCAATATTTTTAAAAAATCTATTCAACAACTCTCCCTTAAGTATCACTTACTGCAAATAGGCATTTGCTAGTTCTGACATTACACTTGCTGTATCCATTTGGCTTTTAAACGTGATGTGTTTACTGACACAATTTGCACTTAGTATGAACCAGTCTCAGTAATCCATATCCTCAATGAACTTTTTGAAATTGTGTTACCAGGAATTCTTCCCTTTCACTCATTCATGAATTATAGAGTGTTACTGATGTTATTTTTTTTAAAGATGCATTTATTTTGAAGTCAGAGTTACAGAGAGAGGGTGAGACAGAAAGAGATGTCCATTTGTTGGTTCCATCCCCAGATGGCTGCAGCAGTCTGCACTGGACCAGGCTAAAGCCAAAAGCTCAATCCATATATCTCATGTGGGTGACAGAGGCCCACAAACTTCAGATATTCTCTGCTGCTTCTCCCAGGCTCTTAGCAGGGAGCTGGATCCAAAGCGGAGCAGCCAGGATAGGAACCAACCCACTCATGACATGCCAGAGTCGTAGCTCGCAGCTTTACCCAGTCATCCGAAGGCTAACTCTGTTTATATGACTTTAACAGAGTAATGTGGATAGCACTTTTTGAGTCCTTACTTGCCCACAAAGGGTTACTGCCACATTCTGAGAGGAGGCTTTCCACTTCAGATTTTAATCCTTGCTTTAGTTCTCTCTACAGAGGATTGGGATGAGAGGAATGGGAGAGAGCTGTGAGTTTGTGCTGCAGCCACTTTACCCTGGCAATACATTAAAAGGTATAATCCAACTGAAATGTAAATCACTGTTCTTGAAAACAAATTACAAATGGAGATAACAGGGCTGCTGAGTAGCTCTAAGCTTCGGAGGACCCATCCTAGACCTATTTCTTTCAGGTCCAAATTGCAGCCGCACTGTTATGAAGGCTAATAGGGGGCTGCTGCAGCCTGCTGATTACAAGGTGAGGGTAAACAATGCTTTTAGAAGATGTGCCTGAATAGAACACACACACACATTAATCAGCTGAATTCAAACAGACTCACAGGAAGGAACAGAAGTTTCCTTAGGCATTACAGCTCTAACTAACCTGTAGATGACCCACACAAGATTTATTGTTAAAACATTATTTTTGTAAAAGGATAAAAAAAATTTGAGAGGCTTAAAAATGAGGGAAAGAGTATAAAGACAAAGAGAGTTGGTATATGTTGGTTCACTCTCCAAATGCCTGCCACAGTTTGGTCGACAGGAGGGAACTGAGAACTCCATCCAGTTCAGCTACAAATATGGCAGAAACTCAACTACTGGTGCTGTCAATGCTACTTCCCAGGATCTGTATTCGCTGGCAGAAGGAAATAGAAGTTAGAGCTGGACACAGAACCCAACTGTTCCAATACTGAAAGTAGGCGTCGTCACTGCATTCCATTATTATTGCATTCTATCAAATTGCTTTATTTCAAGGGGCTAAAACCCTTGGGATACCTTTTTACTGATTTCCCGGGTTGTTGGCAGGGAGCTGGTTGGGTAGTGTAGCCACTGGGGCCCGGCACCAGTGTGATAAAGGATGCCAATGCCAGAGGTGGAGGGTTAACCTGCACGCCACAGAGTTGGCCCCTATTCTGTCAGATTGATACCTAGAGGATTGGGGGAAAAATTGGTGTTTTCTTTTTTCGATTTGGTTAGTGACAATAGTGAGCAATTATTATTATAATTGATGTAGCTAAGTTTGAAGTTTTAAGGAATTGAAGTGAAACACCTATAATATGAATGCAGGACTCAACATCTTGTTTGTCTTCCTTAGTCCAGAGTGTCCTGGCCTGTCCTTTACCAAAGGGAATTCACTGACTTGAGGGAATCCCATAAGGTTCTAACCCCTTGACTCAAGGGATCATTTGCCTGTCTCGTGGGTACAACCTTAATGGCCAACACAGTCCTGTGTTGGTTTGTTTAGAGGCATTCCAGAATATAGCTGCCCATTCTCACCACTCCTACGCCAACTAAAGCTGAGACGACCATCATCAATTCCCTGAAGATCATGGTGTGACTAACCAATCAAGGAAGGGAATGAACACTACTGACCAATCAGAAACTTAGGTACAACTTGATCATGTACTTCTCAGCCCCAGTTTTTTTATGCCTTTTTTAATTGATTGCATTGCACTATGTGACACAGATTTATAGGCACTGGGATTCCCCCCGCCCCTCTCCAAACCCTCTCCCCATGGTGGATTCCTCCACCTTGTTGCATTACCACAGTTCAAATTCAGTTGAGATTCTTTCATTGCAAGCATTTACCAAGCATAAAGTCCAGCATCTTATTGTCCAGATAAGTTCAACGGTTTCTTGGGTAGAACATCTCTGGTCTGAAGGTAGAGCCGGCAGAGTATCATCCCGATCAATTAAAAGCCCCGACATAACATCAGTAACAATTTATAACGTTATGGAATTAATTGACATGGTATTGAGTAACCAATATGTTAAAAAGAAAGAATGCAAGTTCTGAACCACATCCTGTGACTTCTTCATTGACATTTCAATTATTAGTTTATATACAGTCTGGTTCTATACACCTTAAAATGGCTATAGATTACTATTCAGCTGTCTCGTGTTTATTTTAATTTTAGTATTTAGCAGTTATAGCATTGAAGCATGGTTTTGCTGAGCCTGGCTTTTTTTCGTGTAGTCTAACTCTGTAACTCTAACAAGACATATGTCAACAGTTTAGATGAACAGTTTTAGGAGGGATGTGATGTAATCTATGCATCAACAATCAATGTGAGTCAGAATGCTTATGATCTACATCAAAGAACTGTAAAACCTAATATACTTTTAAAACCCTATGTTATTCCGTAACGGGCAGGGAAAGCAGAGAAATCTTCCATCACCCTAGAGTGTGTGAGGAAGACATGAAGTATAACCTATCAGGATAATAACTGGTAACTCATTGACAACAGACTCGAATCAGCATTAGACAATAGCTAAACTACAAAGGCACATGGGGGTGGATCATGAGCAATCCTGACAACCTCTTAACAGCAGGTCATGCACATGGAGCAGGGGGGGACCCCAGAGTGGAGCAGGTGGACAGGAGGAGGCTTGTATCCCAACCCTGAAGACTCCCAGATCCTCACCAAGGACTATCAGTATCAGCACCAAGGACTACATCCCAACTGCCAAGGAGACCATGGGGAATTGGAGTGCCTTCAGAGGCCGAGAACTCTGAGGTCACCCACCCCCATTTAGATCTACCACATGGGATGGAAGAAGTCCAAATCCTGCCTTGCAGGATCCAAGGTCATCGGAAGGACAACCAGGAGCCCTGAGTGGTCTGCAGAAACAAAAGAACAGTAAACTTCCTTTGGGACTAGGGAGGGGAGCTTTCTCTGGTCCGAGCCTGGTTCCATCTTTGGGTCCCCACCCTCTCTCGCAATGACCATCAGGATTGCTCCAAAAACCCCTCAAAACAAACAAACAATCTAGAATAGATAGACAGAGAACAACAAGGAAAGCTTAGAAACAGACAGGAACAGTCAGTGGAGATGCACTTATACCTCACTGGGTGGGACACAAGGATTAGTTACTCCTCACTAGGGTATTGAAGATTTCTCTGCACAGCCCAGTTTTAATTCACACAAACCTTCATCTCCAACTCCTCTGGAGTTTGGGATTAAGCAATAGCTGCCCAGATCCTTGCTCTGTGTTTTGTAATAAATACCTTTTTTCTTCCAGTTGCACATTAACATGTAAGGACCTGATCAACTTTAGAATCTCTACAACTCCATTCTATACAACTGAGTCTTAGCAGAAGAAAAGAACTTGGCTTGTGTTTAACTGCAGCTTATTTGAAAAGAATGCCTTTAATTACATTTTTATCATTTGCTGTGCTATTTTTTCTTAAGTAAGAGACCACTCACTTCTATGGTATTATTAGCTAGACTTACAAATTGGGTATATTTATGGGTAGTTGTTTCGAACCACTGTTGGTGATGGCAGGAGAAACTATTTAAAAGCTTCATGGAAAAAGGAATTAATGACAGGGTACCAGGCAGACCAGTGTGTGTAGTTTTCTTACTAGCTCTTGTAATAGGCTTCAATAGCAGTGAACACTTAGTAGAGCAAGAATTATGAAAAACTACTCATATATTCCTTGGTATGTCTAATTTGGGGACTTGGGTCATTTATAAAATACGACTGTTGTTATCTTGTGAAAAGATCATTAAATTGTAGGGCCAAGTGTGTTAATAATAGCAATTTATTTTACAAAGATCATATATCATTTCAGAAGTATATCTTGAAACAATAATTTTTATCTTTTACTATACTACCTAGCTCATGTCACTAAATGGATACATAAATGAAAGTCACGTCTATGAAGTTCAATTCCTTATTTCAGTTGTAATCACATTGAATAATAAAAACAGTCTCTGAGACTTCAGAATTTCCTACAGAACATTTCATATAATGTTTCCTCATTCTAGTTGAGTATTCATTATTTATTTATTTAGGGGTTTTTCAAAGCTTTTAAAGAAGAAATGCAACTAAAAGGCTTCAGCATGTTTTATCCATTGCAACTTTCAATCCTCAGAGGTAATCAGTTTCCCTTTAGCCACAACCTAAGATGTTTTAGAAGTATCAGGTTTGTCTTTTAATAATGAAAGTATCCGATGATGTACACAAATGAAAGATAGCTTCTATGTCATTACAGTTCAATTCAATCTCAAAGGCAGCTGATAGCCCAAGTTCAGAACAAATTGGGCAATTCAAGAAGCTATATTAATGAATGCTATGAAACACAGGGATCACTTGTGTAAATGGAACTGAAAAGTACACCTGTTGTTTCCAGCCCATGATAATAATCATATACCCAGGCCGTAGGATAAGGCTGGCTTTCTTAGCTCCTGCCCATTAGAAAACAACCCTTCATTGTTACTGGATGTCGAGAGAGCTTGCAAAAGGGAGGGACTACAGGAAGCGAAGCTGAGGGAGTCATTTATTGAAATCCTACACTCAGGCAGGTGCTACTTTTGGACAGTTTAATTGATCTCATTTGTTAGCTATACCTGTAAATCACACTGTTATCATCCCTGAACAAGGAATGGAAACCAGAAATTGTCATGGATTAAAGATAACACATCAGGCTTCCAAACGGATCAGTCATATAGATTTCATGACTTAATTTCACAACAGTACATTAGATTGAAATTAGATACCTGGAAAAATCCAAATTACATGAAGGCCTCTTGTTTCTTTATATCACACTGACAGAAAACACGGTTTAATATACTGCTGAAGTCAAAGCCATATATCTTTTACTAAAGGTGTGTGTGTGTGTGTATAAGAAAAGTTACGTAGTTATAAAGAACAGTGATATCATACCACAAATTTAATATTTGCCCAAATAAAAAGCGTCATGGGGTCTCTGGTTTGAGTGCTGACCAGTGATAGCAAAAACACAATGTCTTTGGATTGAGGATTAAGAGGGGGTCAAAAGCTGTAGAGTTCAAGGTTTTCCAAGGCCAGATGATAGAATGGGGAGGGCTTGGAAGCCTTCTGATTTTCTGTGTTACTTTAATGAATCACCCAGGGGTAGACAACCCTCGCAGGATCCCTGAATGAGAAGGTCGGCATATATGTCTAGAGACTAATAGCTATACTTGGAGGAGGGTGCACTAACAAGACACCCCAAACACCTTTTACTCAGCATAGAAAGAAACCTATTTTGTCTTTTTGGGTTTCTTTAATTCTTCATTCATAGCATTGATGAGATTTTTTATTGATGCATTTTGAGGTGTACCTACCAACATCATCCTGATTTCTTCTCATACCCACGGCTTTTGTTTCCCTAATTCTGGCTCCCTAAAGTCAACTGTAGTCTGAAAATATTAAACAGAAAATTCCAAGAATAAAATTAAATTTTATTATAGCATATTGTTACAGCTATTCTATTTTATTAGTAGTACTTGTTAATCTCTTCATATGTGTGATTTATAAATTAAATTCTTGGAATGTAGTGGCCTGAATAAGGGAGATCTGCACATGCTAGTAAAGCCTTATTTAAGGAGGTCGTGCCAAATGCCATTCTACTTTATTTTTCATTTAAGTTGAAAAGCAGAAACAGACAGAAACCCATGAGGTTTCTCTCATGGGTTCACTCCCCAGATAACCACCCAAACCAGGAGCCTGGAACTTCATCCAGGTCTCACGTAGGTAGCAGGAATTCAAATGTAAGAGTCCTCAAGTGCTACCCCCTAGGATATGCAGTACCACAGGCTGGAGTGGAGTGGTGGAATCAGGATCTGAACCAGGTATTTCAATACGAAATATGGAGTATCCCAAGCAATGATTTGAGCATCTGTTGTCAAAGATATGTCCATTAAATTTTACTTTGGTTCAGTTTAGTGAATTCCTATGTAAATCTCTGTCAACTTTTTTTTTTTTCAAAGATTTACTTCTTTATTTTTGTGAAGATTTACAGAGAGGAGGAGAGACAGAGAAAAACATTTCCACCTGCTGGATCATTCCCCAAATAGCTGCAATACCCAGAGCTGAGCTGATCTGAATCCAGGAGCCAGGAGCCTCTGTCAGGTCTCTCAAGCAAACGCAGGTCCTCAAGGCTTTATAGATCATCTTCTACTGCTTTCCCAGGATATAAGTAAGGAGGTAGAATGGAAGTGAAGTAGCCAGGACCTGATCTGGTGCCCATAGGGGATTGTCAGTAATAAAAGGTGAGCCATTTGAGCCATTGCATCAGACCTATGCATTTTTTATTCTGTGTACTATCAACTGTAGTAAACATAATTAAAGGTGTGCTAGATTACAGGTATTCTGAAGTATTCTAGAAAGCTGTTACCTAGAAAAAAATATGGAGGTTATTGGTATATGAGAAATGGCCAAATCTGTGCCTAGCAAAAGACACTGTATTTTTTTTATGAAACTTGAACTTTTGATTACTACTTTTTCATGTTATCATTTTTCTCTTTAATCCTTAATCTAAACAAAAATGTTCTACTTGGCTTTTGAAATTATCCCTTAAAGCATGATGATCATATTTGTACATGGTATATGAACAGTATATATTTAGAAAATTTATTTAGAAAATAGAACATTTAAGAAATATAATTACAAAATGTAAAGCATTATAAAATGAAAAACACTGTAGCTTAAAAGTAGCTTAAAATGAATATATAATCTTCAGATCAATGATCCCCATACTTTTAGAGTCATGGGCCTGTTTAAAAAGTTTATTTGGGGCCCGGCAGCGTGGCCTAGCTGCTAAAGTCCTTGCCTTAAACACACTGGGATCCCATATGGGCGCCAGTTCTTATCCCGGCAGCTCCACTTCCCATCCAGCTCCCTGCTTGTGGCCTGGGAAAGCAGTCGAGGACGGCCCAATGCATTGGGACCCTGTACCCGTGTGGGAGACCCGGAAGAGGTTCCAGGTTCCCGGCTTTGGATCGGCGCGCACCGGCCCATTGCGGCTCACTTGGGGAGTGCATCATCGGACGGAAGATCTTCCTCTCTGTCTCTCCTCCTCTCTGTATATCTGGCTTTCCAATAATAGTAAATCTTAAAAAAAAAGCTTATTTGAATGAATAAGTAAAGCTTACTAAACTAGGTCCTCCAAACTAAAGCCAACACACTTTGGACACTGTCTCTATTTCAAATCTTAACATTAAACTGACCTTTAGTTATGCTTTTCATATTTAAAAAATTGGCTTTTTTCTGAAAAATCTTGAATCTATCCCAAAGTGCCCAAATGAATCATAATTATGATGTTTTGGGCTGAAATGAAACTTCAACAAGAGGCCCACTATGGCTTATTGGGGAGATGCATTTGAAATTGAAGAGTGGTCCTTAACATCGGAGCTATTTGGACATTTTGGTCTGATGGCAACCAAATCTGAAATACCTCAGCTGTGAAAGTAAAGTTATTCAAATTTCTAGTGATTCAGCTTTCCCATTGAGAAGTCTGTGTAAAGCACCATCTTGATTCCACGTATGTTGAAGTTGAATTTGTGCAGGAATGTTTCTTTTGTTTTCAATTTTAACTGTACAACCTGTGTGCAGTTCCTGATGGGAGAGACTTGCTGTTGGAAGTCCCTGGATAAGTTTTTAGTTTCTTTAAAGAATTGGGCTTGACTTGCTATTAGATTCTGATGAAAGGTGATGATAACAGGTGCTTTTGCTGACCATACCGACCACCAAGTACTGGATGCTAACTTGGTTCCTGTTACCATAAGGAATGACATGGCCGGGAACACTTAGTCATATGTTGCATACAGTTTGACATAGGAATGAGACAGGTGCCAAGCCTGAAGGGCTGTGAAGTGTACAAGAGCAAACAAGTCACATCCCCATCCTGTCTACTCTTACCTTCTAGAGACTCTCCTCCATTGCTTACCTATAGACCCAGCTGGAGTTCCCAGTGACTAAGGAAAGTAAATTCAGTCTGAGTTCAAGATGACCAGCACATTGAGGATGAGTGCTTAGGGTGACTGCAACCCCACTCATTTGTGAAAAACAGTGTGGAATGGAAATCCTCCACCATAAGCAGAATGCCCATTAGTTTGTCATAGTAATAGACGTGAAAGATGGATCTATATGAATTACTAAAATGTGGAAAACGGTGTAGTTGGACTCTCAGTGATTTGGGTTGAGCCACATCATGGATGATGAAGAGGAAAGAGAAGAGGGATGCAGACAGAAAGCAGCACAATGACTCCTGGATTGAGAATATCGATGCCTGATGCAAACGGGGATAAAGGACTCTCGCTGCAAAGGAGGATCCTCAGATGCCGTGGACAAGGCAGCCAGGATGTGGGGGTCAGAAAACCTTCCATGCAAATGAAGTGTTTGCCATGCTGGCAGACATGGGAGTAATATGGACTGGGATGCTATGTTAAACAATAGGATTGCTGCTGTGCGTACAGGATGGTTTGGGGATGGGACATAATCTACTTTGTTAGTTGCAAAACAGTCTCAGATTGAATACAGATAAGTGGTACCACTTGTCTAAATTACCCTGGTAGGACAAGCACCAACATCAGTGTACGGGGTCTTGGAGATCAACAGAAATCGCAGGAGCAGGAGGGAGATGTGAGGAGTATGTCTACATTGGATTTTTTTTTTAAATATTTCTGAGACAAAAGAAAAGGAATAACTAAAATCACTGGGTTTGAGTCATCTTGGTCCCTGAGTCTAAGAAAACAGAGAAGACCAAGAAGTAGCGATGCCTTTCATAGCATCCTCATTAGTGAGCTAGTACCTTCTACGTGGGAGAGTGTCGGCCCTCTTTCATCAAAATGGCGGAGATAGGAAGTCTAGTCTTCTAATTTGAATCTTAATGAATACAACTTGGAAAAACTTAAAAAGCAGGAACATAAAAATCCATGCAGGAGAACACAAAATTCATGGAAATATCAGTCAAATAAAGTTTTAGTAGACTAGTTAAAATAATAAGAGTTTTAGGGAAATTCAAGTTGACAGAAATCAGAACTTTTAAGAATTAAATATGATTCTTGTACTACAAAGATAGCAATGGAAATAGGAGAGTGTGGGCTAATCTTGAGCTAAACAAATGACGTAGCAGACAAATAGAGAAGCATGACAAGAGTCACCAAACTTCATCCATGCATTTCACAGTCAAATTTCTGAAAATAAAACACTTTTAAAAGACAGGAAAAAAAGCTTTATTGATTGAACGACAATGATAAGATTTTTGAAAAACTCCTCAGAAATGTTGGAAAAAGGAAAAAAAGAAATTTTGATCATGAAAGATAACTAACCTTGAGTTTTGTGCCCATGAGTCTTTACAACGAATTAACAAGGGGACAAGTTTGTGGTGTAGCAGTTAAAGTCAGCAGAAACAGAACAGATGCTTTTCGGGGAAAAGGAAATGGTGCAGGAAAGAAATCCACAACTGTATAAAGAAAGGCGGAACGCCAAGCAAGGAATGAGTAAGCAACAGTTTGAAGCATTGTTCAGATAAAGTGTGTGAGGGGTCTGTAATGTTGCAAAGTGGGATAGGTGGTAGCTTGCAATGCCAGCATCTCATATTGGAACACTAGGTAGAGATTAAGATGTTCTTCTCCCAATGTAGCTCACCTCTAATGTGCTCGGGAAAGCAGCAGAGCATGTCTTAGACACGTGGGGCCCCTGTCACCCACATGTGTGACCTGCTTTGGGTTGGCTCATCCATGGCCATTGCTGCCTTTAGAACGTGAACCTGCTGTTGGAAGATCTCCTTTCTCTTTTCCCCTCTTACTCTGCTTCATTTTGCCTTACGAATGAATACATCGACTCTTAAAAAAAAATTTTCAATGATAAACACATGAAAAATAATCAACATCAAGTTACGCCATGAAATTTCAACTTTAAAGGAAATATATTGGGGCCCGGCAGCGTGGCCTAGCGGCTAAAGTCCTCGCCTTGAACGCCCCGGGATCCCATATGGGCGCCGGTTCTAATCCCGGCAGCTCCACTTCCCATCCACCTCCCTGCTTGTGGCCTGGGAAAGCAGTCAAGGACGGCCCAAGGCTTTGGGACACTGCACCCGCGTGGGAGACCCGGAAGAGGTTCCTGGTTCCCGGCATCGGATCGGCGCATACTGGCCCGTTGCGGCTCACTTGGGGAGTGAAACATCGGATGGAAGATCTTCCTCTCTGTCTCTCCTCCTCTCTGTATATCCGGCTTTCCAATAATAATAAAATCTTTAAAAAAAAAAAACAAGATATACAAAGAAAAAATATATACTCTGTATCATGGTTCTATGAGCTTATACAAATGCTCAGCTACCCAGAATAATGCCTGGATGCTTAGCTCTGTTGAATCATGTACCATCTCATCAGGATACAGGTGCCATATTGTTGAAATGGCCCATCTGAGTTTTCTAAATGGTGTGTGATTAGGCAGCAAGGTATCCTAAAACTGATTTACTAAGATTGGATCCTAAACATTTATTTTTTATAGCTTTTATGACAAAGGTATTGATAGATAATGCAAATGTAGGCATAAAGATTAAGATATAATGGGGATGCATTTATTTTTTTAAAAAGTGTATTTGAAAGGCAGAGTTGCAGAGACACAGATAATTCCAACTACTGGTTCACTCCCCAAATGGTTACAAAGATCACAGCTGGTCCGGTCCAGACGCCAGGGACTTCATCGCGACCTCCCACATGTGTGGATCTAAACATCTGGGGAAATCTTCCTCTGCTTTCACAAGTATATCCAAAATGTAACAGCCAGAACTTGAACCAGAGCTCAGAAGGGGCTGTGAGCATTTCATGCAGTGGTTTTATTCACTATGCCATAGCACCAGACCCCGGAGATACAAAGATGTTCAAAAATACTCACAGGTTTCCTTATACATGACACACTCTATATTCAAGGCGTTGGAGGCAACAAAAAGATAGGCCTCACTGGTTCAATGGTGAAAGCCGAGAAGCAAGGAATTAATACACAAAGAAATCTTCCACTTATTAAGAGAGAGAGAGATCCACAACCAAAGAAAACTCTCCATCCCAGTATTTTTACCGTAATTCAAATTATACACTTATGATACATACAAAGTAGAGAATATTTAAAAATAAGCCAATGAATTAAATTTATATATTAGTAGGATAGAGAAATACACAATGGTACTTGAGATTATTATAACATAATGATATCATCCTTTTCTAAAAAAGATTTATTTATTTTTATTGCAAAGTCAGATACATACAGAGAGGAGGCGAGACAGTTAGGAAGATCTTCCATCCGATGATTCACTCCCCAAGTGACTACAACAGCTAGTGCTGTGCTGATCCGAAGTCAGAAACGAGAAACTTATTCCAGGTCCCCCATGCGGGTGCAGGGTCCCAAGGTTTTGGGCCATCCTTGACTGCTTTCAAGGCGCATTCAAGGCGAGGACTTTAGCTGCTAGGCGATCACTCTGGACCTCGATATCACCACTTTTAATAAAAATAATCTTGGGCCCAGCGCGCCACGATCCCATATTGGTGCCGGTTTTAATCCTGGCAGCCCTGCTTCCCATCCAGCTCCCTGTTTGTGACTTGGGAAAGCAGTCGAGGGTGGCCCAAAGCCTTGGGTACCTGCACCTGCGTGGGAAACTTGCAGGAGGCTCCTGGCTTCGGATTGGCTCAGCACCAGCTGTTGCGGTCGCTTTGGGAGTGAATCACTAGACGGAAGATCTTCCTCTCTGTCTCTCCTCCTCTCTGTATATCTGCCTTTGCAATAAAAATAAATCTTTAAAAAAATTAAAAGAATCTTTTTGTTATCATTTTCGCCGGTAGGGTTTTATAGGGAGATTTCCTCCTTCTCTTGTACATCCTTCCCTATTTCCCATTCATGCTTTTTACCCTTATATTATTATACTAGTATAGTTCCTTAATAGCGGCTACATTTTAACATTTTGCTATTTTAGACTATCATGGCATTGTAGGTACACGCAATGGTAGAAAAATCTAGTACCAAATTGTCAAGCTATATTTAAGCGTGCCATTGGAAGTTTTCCTTTTATTCATGAGTAGAAATGCATATTGTAACGTACCTTCTCTTTCCCTATATGCTACTTTATATTTATGGAGGCCTAACCCACAATAGTGAAAACTTGGAAATAACTCAGATGCCCATTGAAAGAAGAATCAATGAGGAAATATATGAAATCTATCTATCTATCTATCTACCTTCATACCTATATGTAATCATGTGTTCATCAAGATGGTTGCATGCAACATAGTTTTACTATTGCAGCCAGCAAAATAAAGAACCCCATCCCAGGAGGTAGACTAAGGAAACACGTCAGTAAAGAAGTGATCAAAACCGCCAACAGCCGAGACCTGGAAAACCAGCAACCGAGAGAATGAAACCACATATGCCGGCAATACTGCGGCAGCCACTTCCACTCCTACTCTGGTTTCCCAACTCCTGGATGCTGTCCTGCAAGGCAAAGGGTTCTGTTCTGTGTCTAAAATACTCAAACTGAGGGAACTGACAGAGGGAAAGATTTGTAAGAAAGTATAAGGATTCTGAAAATAGAGGGTGAGAGAGAGACAGAGAGAGAGAGGCTACTGCCACAATTCATGTGGGGAGGGAGGGAGGGTCTTCTTGCTGGAATTCCTGCCATGGCTGCAGCATGGCAATGCTGACCACAGGACAATTCCACTGTCCTCACTAACTTAAAATCTATGCTACAAAGCTGACTGGAAGTTGAGTAACCTCTTTGTTCCTAAGAAAAATCTCACATAGGTTGTGTTTGTCCCCCACACTCCAAACCCAAGGTATGTGTGGCAGTGCTGCTAAACGCTATTTTTATTTAGAGAATAATAGATCCCCACAAGCTAAGAGAAGCAGCATCCTGGGGCACAGACGGTGGCCCTCCTTCCTGCAGCTGTGCAGCTCTGTGGGCACAAGCCCTAGGCTCATAGTGGCTTACTCTGAGATCTAGAGAAGGTTCCTCAGCTTCTAAGGGCTTGGCCTCAGCAGCAGCTCATTAAAACATCTCAAATTATGAGACCTGAGGCTCCACCCATCTGTGTCACTCAGGAAAATGTGCTGTGTAACTTGAATGCAAGCCCCAGCGTCAGCCTTGCTTCAGGCAGTGGGTTATGTTAGATAAAACATGCCTTCCAAGTATGAGGTGGGTATTGATGTACAGAACAGCCTTAGAGGCTGCTGGCTTTAACCTTACATAGCATGCTATATGTTCAATGACAACCTTTTCTGAAACTATGTATTTTACTAATCCCCTCTACTCCATTTGTCAATAGCTGGGCATATACATCTCAAGAAAATGTACATAGGCAATTATTACTGGTGAAACCTTGAAAAAAAGATGGTAAGGAATCCTTTCTCTTCTAGCTGAGAAAGGGTAAAGACATTTGCTGGCTCATAACAAAAGGGGACACTGGATGTGGGCAGGTGGAAGTCACAAAAGATTATATAGAAATCAAAGAATCACTGTCTGCTTAGAAATGTCCAGCCATGTTCCCTTTTCTTAGCTAAAGATGTGTTCTGCTTTCTTATTTAAAGCCTCAACATAGGCCATCACTGCCTTCAGGCCGATATACAAAGACTGAAAACTGGTATGTGTTTGCCTTTCCTCTTGAGGTTTTTTTTTTCCTCCCACTGACCTGTCCTTTCTTTCCTAGCTCCTTGTTTTGCAACACGTATCTCCGCCAAACTACTTTCAGCTTCCTAAACACATTCCACTTTTCCCCTTGTGTGGCGGTCTTTGTTTATTTTATTCTATCCCTGTCTGTTTTTTTCTAACACTGTCTGCTAGGTGAAGCCCTCCTATTCAACATTCTGGTCAGATATCAACTCCTTTGTGAAAACTTCCATTTTTTTTTTTTCTCCAGCAAAACTGTATTCCCCACCAGCACTTTGTATATTTGTCACAATTAATGCTCCAATGTGGGCATATTATAATTTACTAACCTTCGTAATTTATTCAGATTTTATTCATTTTCTCCAAAGTCCTTCTCCGTCTCGGGATATCATCCAGAATGCTACATTACATTTATTGATCACGTCTTTCCATCTTCCTCTAGTCTGAGAGGGTTTCTCAGACTTTCCTTGCTTTTGATGACCTTGAAAGTGTTGAGGAGTTCTGTTCATGCATTTTGTGGACTGCCCTTGAATTTGGATTTGTCTGCTATTTTTCTCAGTGTAAACGTTCAGTGAAGGTCACAGTGCGAGAGATCAAAAGTCCATGTTATCTACATGACTTATCATTGATTGGGTTAGCCTTGGTCACCTGGCTGAAGTAATGCTTGCCAGTTCCTACACTGCAAACTAACATTTGCTCTCCTTTCCATACTGAACAGGAAAATAAGGCTGCAGAGTTTGCAACTAACAATGAATTATTAATCCTCACCTGCTTCAGGGGGAGATATCTGCATGAATTATTTGGAACTTTTCTGCATGGAAATGTCTCTTATCTCCTTTTAATTGCTTTATTCAACTATTAATTTTATATGTATGATATATGTCTATTCACTTTATGTGTGAGTCCAGTCAAATTCTGGTTTGTTTTATTGCTTAGCTTTTTCACAGTTTCAAGTTGGTACTTCTGTTGCTCTGACATGAGCAGCACGGGGTGTGTGTGTGTGTGTGTGTGTGTTGATACTTCCCCAATATCTTACTCTAAAAAATATTTTTGGTTCATCTTTGATGTTCTCTCACCCTTTATGTCTAAAAAGTTATCCATTTTAGAGAGTCTTCACTTAGTTTAGTCTTGTATTAGGGAAAACTACTCAAGCTATCATTTGGTACTGGGTATGTTTCTTGCTACTTGAGTTTGACTACTTTGTCTTCTCAAAGAACAAAACTAGGAAATACGTATGTATGCATTTGTACTGAACATGGCCAGGCATATATCTGTCATGGCATCTATTCATCGCATTCATACTATGCCAAACAAAAGTTCCTACTCACCCCTTTAACTCTCACCCATCATCCTGGCGCTTTTTTATCCTGACCTTCCCACCACTCCGACCTGCAGCAAGTTAGTCTAAGAGTGAGAGGTTCTGCTCCTGGAATAATCTTCCATTGACATTTGTTCCACGCTGGAGTACGTATATGGTGATTTCAGCATGGTTATAATGACTATAATTCATTGTGAATGTATATTTTTCCACTTCAGTATATCTGGACATTTCCCAGGTTATTCAGGATTGCATCCTTTTTCTTTACCCTACAGCGAGTTATGACACAGATTTTAAATGCAGTTAGGTTCTTTAAAAACATTTTCCAACCATTTGTGTATCACCTGCTTTCATTTTATCTATCAACACAGAAACATGTATAGATGTAACATTTACATGTTTATTTGTTTCAATCAGTAAATGTATATAAATACATGACATGTCTGTATGCACACTACATATATAGCTTAAATATACAGCTTAAATGTCCTTGGGGCTGACACAATGGCTCAGTTGGCTAATCTTTCTCCTGTAAGTGCCTGTATCTCATATGGGCACCAATTCTTGTCCTAGCTGCTTCATTTCCCATCCTGGAAAAGCAGATGAAACTGGCCCAATGCCTTGGGATCCTGCACCCATGTGACAGATACAGAAGAGGCTCTTGGCTCCTGGCTTTGGATTTGCTCAGCTCTTGTTGTGACCATTTGGGAAATAAACAGTAGATGGAAGATCTTTCTGGTTCTCCTCCTTTCTGTAGATCTGCCTTTCCAATAGAAAGAAGTCCGTAAAAATAAATATATAAATATCCTTGCATTTCACCCAGCCAAGCTCCTCTTCTTTCCAATAAGTATGTAGTAGCATCCATTCATATTTTAGCTTCCATTTCCTAGTAATGAAAGAAATTACATCTCCTTTACATAGTCATTTGCCATCTTCATAATTTTGTGGTGATTTATCTATTCAGATATCCTGACAATTTTAAATGAAGTGATTTTTTTTTTACTGTTTAAAGTGGAAGTTCTTTATATGTTCTAGATTTAATCCTTTATCACAACTATAATTTGTAGTTGTTGCTTCCCAGTCTATAACTTGTCTTTTAATTCTTTTATCAGGGTTTTCATACAACAAACTTTTTATTTCAACAGTCAATTTATCCTTTTTGTTGTTGTTCAAATAATTATTGGTTCAATACCTAAAATTTAGCACGGTTCCCAATATCCTATGTTATTCCTTAGTAGATTGACAGATTTGCATTTTAAATGTAGATATTTGATTCATTTTGAGTTAATTTACTGTAAGTAAGGTTGTCAATGTCAGTGCAGAGGCATCTAGCTGCTTCATTATCATTTGTCAGCTTTGATTGCTGTAGACTTACAGTAGTTTTGAAATAGGAAAGAGTGAGTGCTGGCATTTAATTATTGGTATGATTGTTTGGGTTGAGTTCCTTGTGTGTTTTATTATCAGAAAGTCCTCTTTAATAAACAATGCAAACAGAAAATTTGATAGAAATTCCTTTAGTGAGTGGATTAATTTGAAAGATATTGCCATCTTAAGAAAAGTAAATATTCTAAATCATGAACATGGGATGAGTTTCCACTTGCCTAGATGTTCTTGAAGTGTTTTTTAGTACATGATACACATATTTTGACTATTTTTGCCAAATTTATCTCTAAGCATAGTATTCTTTTGCTGTTGTTATCAGTGTTTTTATTATGATTTTTAAATTATTTGTTTCTAATATACACAAGTACATTGATTTTGGATATTAGATATTTAATTTGAAACAGCTGTTAATTTTATTAAGAGCTCTAGTAGTTTGGGTATTTATTTTTAATATTTCTTATATGCAAGGTCAAAATATCTATAAACAAAATTTGTCTCTGATATGGGTGCCTTTTTTTTTTTAAAGATTTATTATTTTTATTACAAAATCAGATATACAGAGAGGAGGAGAGACAGAGAGGAAGATCTTCCTTCCGATGATTCACTCCCCAAGTGAGCCACAACGGGCCGGTGCGCACCAATCGATCCGAAGCCAGGAACTACAGGCCCTGTCTCCGAAGGATTAACTCCACATCTTAGCTTGTTTCTCAGAGGGTAACAGGATGAGCCATTTTGGCCTGATACATCTAGCCACTGGCTTAACCACAAGTTCCTGCTTCCTATTTGTCAAGTTATCTGCCAAGGGATTGGATAAACACTGGGAGGAACTCGAGGGATTTAGGGTGGCCACTAGAGGATTGGATTAACACTGGGAGGAACTCGAGGGATTTAGGGTGGCCACTAGAGGATTGGATTAACACTGGGAGGAACTCAAGGGATTTAGGGTGGCCACTACTGGGAGGAACTCGAAGGATTTAGGGTGGCCACTTGAGGACTGGATAAACACTGGGAGGAGCAAGGCAGAGTATAAAAGAAAGCCTGGAATTTCAATAAAGATCAATCTATCATTGATCGGCATTCTGTGTACTGTGTGTTGTCTTGTGTTGGCTCTCTGTGCCTTGTCTTTTTTGTAACCCTAGTCCCTCCGCTCGGCTTGGGGTACGTGGTGACGCGGGCGTTGCCAACAGGGAACCAGGAACCTCCTCCAGGTCTCCCACACGGGTGCAGTGTCCCAATGCATTGGGCCGTCCTCAACTGCTTTCCCAGGCCACAAGCAGGGAGCTGGATGGGAAGAGGAGATGCCGGGACTAGAACCGGTGCCCATATGGGATCCCGGGGCATTCAAGGCGAGGACTTTAGCCGTTAGGCCATGCCGCCGGGCCTGGGTGCCTTTTATTATATAACCTTTATCTCTCCTGCAGAAACTTCAATAAAATATTAAATACCATGTATTTTTATTAGTATATTGACCTGTTTAATTTTATAAAACCATCAGCTATCTAATTTCTATTGATTTGGTACCATTGGTTTTATTTTCCTAAGACTTTATACATTCTGTCAAGCTACCTAATTTTTTGTCACAGTGTCCATAGCTTTCTGTTGTGCTCATTCGAATTTCTGTTGGAAAAGAAACATTCTGTTTATTCTCCAGGATTACCTTTTCTCCTATTCAACCCGGCCAAAAATTCTCTCTACTGTTACAACTAATTATTTTAGAGTGTTGGCTGAGCTTTCCACAAACTATTTGGTCTTCTAGCTGTTTTTCTGATTCTGAAGGCTCTATGTGC
Source organism: Ochotona princeps (assembly GCF_030435755.1). Taxonomy (NCBI): domain Eukaryota; kingdom Metazoa; phylum Chordata; class Mammalia; order Lagomorpha; family Ochotonidae; genus Ochotona; species Ochotona princeps. Next base: position 6,943,505 of record NC_080839.1, on the reverse strand, counting down.
CAATCTGCCAATATTGTGGAATTCTTTATTTCCGCTTTCAATTCTGCTAGCTTTTTCTTCACATAGCTAGAGTCTTTCTACTACTAAGCACATGAATATTTATGATTGCTCTCACTTCTTAATTTATTGTGTCTACTATAATTATAAAATGCAATTTTGTATCTAGTAATAGTTTTTCATGGTGTATTTTGTCTGATATTGTATGTATTTTTCATTGTCAATTTTGTCTAATAACAATTAAATTGTCTTCTAATCATTATTTGCATTTTTCTCTTTTCCTGTTTCAGCTTTGTGATTTTGTAAAGATTAATCTAAATTGATTAATCTGATCTTTATAGAGAATGTATAGGTATATCATTGTATTTATTTATTCTGGCAATCTCATTTTTAATTAGAATGGTTAATCCACATAAAAGCACTTTATTGTCCCATTAATTATCAGCTTTCTGTCACTCATCTTTTTATTTTTTTATTTTTTTATTTTTACACCTTCCTTACTCTTCTTCTGCATTTACTGATTTGTACTACACAGATTATTTTCTGGAATACCACTTTCAATTCTTCTTCAAGTATTTCATCATACTGCTTTTGCCATTTTTTTCATATGTATCCCAAGGATTGCAATTACACAATTTTAATTTAACTTAAATTAAATTAAATTTAAACTATTAAAAAAATTTCTGTCTGACATAGTTCAGTTTTCCCCCTTTCCTTGTACTCGAATTCATGCAAACTATATTTTTAAAAGATTTGCTTCCATATTTGGAAGAATTATGGGGTTGGGTGGAGAAACTTTGCACCTGTAAGTTAATTCGCAAAAAAGTGGAAGCTTAGGGTGTGTCAGGTTAAAGTCAGGAATCGAGAACTCCATTCAAGTCTCCCACACGCATGGCAGGGGCCCAAGTTCTCACATTATCCCTAATGTCTTTCCCTGGGAACTGAATCAAAAGTGGAGCACCTGGGACTTGAACTTGTGGTCACAGGGGATGTAGGTGTTACAGGTGACAGCTTAACTCATTGAGCCACAATGCTGGACCCACGAATTGCATGTTTATAGATGATTTTTTCTTTCAGAGTTTGAATATGCAGTTCTTCTGCTTTCTGGTCTTAGTTTTTATGATTAGAAATTTAACGCTGACTTTAGCGAAGAGTCTTTACATGTAAAGACTTGACTGTGTGAACCAACTCTCTAAAGCTCTTTGTGTTATTTCGAATCTCTCATTAGTCATAAAATTTGCCAATTTCACTTGAGCTGTTTTATATTCACTGATTTTTTTTTCAAATCTATGGTTAAACTTTTCTTGCTAATTATTTTTAGGGTTTTATTTTTTAAAAAATTTATTTATTTTTATTGAAAGGCGGATATACAGAGAGGAGGAGAGACAGAGAGGAAGATCTTTTGTCCAATGATTCACTCTTCAAGTGGTCTCAACAGCCAGAGCTGTGCCGATGCAAAGCCAGGAGTCTCTTCTGGGTCTCCCACACGGGTGCAGGGTCCCAAGGCTTTGGACCATCCTCGACTGCTTTCCCAGGCAACAGACAGGGAGCTGGATGGAAAGCAGGGCCGCCGGGATTAGAACCGGCGACCATGTGGGATGCTAGGCGTGCAAGGCGAGGACTTTAACCACTACATTATTGTGCCGGGCCCTAGGGTTTTATTTTTATATGTTTGAAAGGCACAGTTAGAGAGAGAGAGAGAGAGAGAAAGAGGAAAAGGAAGACAGAGTTCTTTCCTTTATCTGCTGCTTTAGTCTCCACATAGCCAGGAACCTGGATATTCTCCAGGGTCTCTCCTATAGACACAAGGTCCCAAGCACTTAGGCCATCTTCCGCTGTCTTCGCAGGCACCTTAGCAGGGCTGGCTCAGAAACCAAACTGCTGGATTTTGAGTTTGTGCTCGTATGGCATGCAGGCACGGATGTCTGCTGTTTCTCCTGAAGCACCACCATGCTGGCTTCTACTTTTTCATTAATCTTAATTTTCAATTCCAAAACACCCATTTGGTTATTTTTCTATAAATTCTACTCCTTTATTAAAATTCTTTATATGACGAGATATTGTTTTCATAATTTGCTTTATTTACTTAGATACTCTTTTTCAGTCATTTAAACATATTTTATATAACTGATTTTAATATTTGTACCGGAAGTCCAATACCAGGGCTTCATCATGGAAGATTTCCATTGTTTAACAGTTTCATGTGGATAAACGTTGATATATAACTTCTTTAAATTTGTTACTTTTGTTGACACTAGACATTACAAATAGCATGAAGTGACATCTCTAGAAATCAGATCGCCTCGAAGATTTGTTATTTTTGCTTTTTATTTAGTCGTTAATGTTGGATGACTTTTCTAAAAATTCTTTTTTGTTTGACTATCTTATTGTTGACAAGTTCTTAATAATCATCACTACATTTATTAGTCTTCAAAATCAAATATTAAAGGTGTACTTTGATTATTTCAAGGGTGGATTATTACTTGATTAACTTATCACTAACAAAACGTTTAATCCTTCAATTAGGTAATAATGCGAATTTTAACACAATCAGTGATTTCAGTAATGTGATAGGTATCTCTATATCACTTATCTTATATGTATGACAATGTCACCTAAAATATTTTAAAAGTTACACATGATAATAGGAAAGTATATCTACATATTCCAGAGGTGAAAACTTGGAAGATAATTTGAAATTTATGTTCATAATATAGTGTATTTATTAGTAGTTATTTATTGGCAATTAAATTTAGGGTCTTTACAATGGTAATAATAGTCATAGAATAGATTCTTCATAAATACAACAGGATGACTGAAAGCTTGGCCCATTGGTCTCTTTTGCTTGATTCTTTTCCTGCTGTCACCCAAATTTTTGAAGTTCCTAACTTTCTCTTTCTGTGAATCTCAAAGTGCTTTTTTTAGATTCATTTTTTTTCATGCTTCATGCTTTGTGGTCTGTTTTCCAAAGTAAGTCACAAAGTTAAGCCCAGAATTAAGAGGTGGAAAATCAGAGTTTACCAGTGTATCAAAAACTTGGTGATACAGATTTCAAGGACAGAGTGCTCCGAGGGAACAAGTGTGCAGGAGTTTTGCAAGCTAATGTTCTTCTATAGCCATCTTACTGACTGAGTGAACATTTCATAGATGGCATTCATATTTCAAACTGTTGAATAACTTAATCTGCAATTAGTTTTATGTTTTTTAATTGTTGCCTTGAAAAGATAACGTGGTTGCTACTTAAAGTTCCTTTCTGATTCTGAGGATATTGAGAAATATAATAAGTTGATTCCACATGTATTACAGCAAAGTGATAATATGAGTTCCTCAACAGACCTTTGCAGGTTGGAAATTGTAAACATGCAGTTGATGACAAAGCAATTATTTCAGCCTTGAGTTAGTAACAGAAAAAATTGAACATGGATTATCAACATGAATGTAGCTGTTCCCCTTGAAGAGGAACACACAGGATGACATATGCTTTTTTAAATGTGTAAATGCTCTGTGTTGCATAGAACTGGCACAACAGCAGCAATTAGATTAATCAGGCTCAAAGAGGCTCCCTGACTGCAGTATGTAAAGTCAGAGGGCCTGGAAGAGAACTGGGCACTGGGTGGTTTTTGCTAGGTATCAAGTGAATTTTAATTAATAACATTTGTACTAGAAAAGGCACAGATTTTGTATATATATAATTTTTTTGCCTGCTCTTGATACAGCATTGAAACTACAGGCTTGTGAGTTTTAATGTCTTTGACCGATGCAACAGTTGGATAAGCCATAAATCTGCAAAATTTCCCTGAGCAAAGTTTATGTAAAGATGTGAACTCAGCTTGTGCTTGTGGAACTAGTATTATCAAAGTTGATCAGTTATGGTCTCTACTCGTAAATAACCCTTACCTTTAGACTTAGTTAGACATGGCATTCCAATTGCCATGAAGTTAGAATTTCTTGGTTCATCAGTAGCATTCACAGATTTGAGCACAATGAACTAGTTTCTGCCTTCATTCAACTGCTGTAACTGCTTTATTCTTATCTCTCATTTGTCAACTCTGCCTGGAGGTCAAAATGGTACCAGTTATTAATGAAGGCCAATGGCAACCACGACTGCATGGGGTGCCATGTTTCATCTGTCATGAGGAATCTGTCACCTCCCTCCTTGTCAAAAGGTAAATTAAATTAGATTAATACAAATTTCTAGTTTTGCCCCCAAGTAAAGGCCTGCGTCCTCCCTAGGCATTGCCTGACCCATCTTGACTTGAGAGAAGCTCAGTGTCTTTCAAACATCATTTGGAGAGAGCATGTCTGTCTCCCTGGGTCATTATTCTTCACATTCACTTATTTTTCATGGACCATAGGCTAGATAATCTAGTCCTCCTTTGGGGGTGTTAATTAAGAAGAGTGTCCAAAATTAATCAGCAGACTCACTAGGGCGAAGGGGAACTGTCGGAAGATCTCCATATAGAACTGTTCTTGGTGTGGGGAATGGAGCCTTCGGCAATCAACGAAAAGCAAAGAAGTGCACAGACGGCAATGTGACACAAAAATTCATCTATATATGCAAGTATACACTCATTTTTCTTGTCAGCTTGTCAACTTTAATTATAAAGGTTGATTTGCTATTTGGCAGATCTCAACATTGTAGATGTTGACCATTTGAACAGCATCGTATGGTCAATGTCTTAAAAGAACAATGAAATAAGAAAGCAATGGATGAGTGATGCATTTTAAGTCAACACTGAGCCCAAAAGTGAATGAATTGTAGTTGAACTATAAAAACTGTGTTATCTCTTCAAGGAAAACAATATATTTGTCAACAAGAAAGTGTTCATATTTAATGAAAAGCTATGATTTATTAGATGCATTTTTCACCAATGCTTCTGTACTATTCTTTTCTGGAGTCTCTTGCTTTTTAATTTTGGAAGGCAGATCCAAGAAGAGAAAAAAGAGACAGAAATACCATCCCATGGTTTATTTCCTGGATGCCTGAAATAGTCCAGGCTGGACCAGGTCACACTTAGAAATCCACCCAGGTCTTTCCCATGTAATTGAGTTAGCCATCATCCACTGTCGTCCAAGGTCTGCTTTACCACAAAGCTGGATCAGAAGCGGGGGCAGGCTTGACCTCAGCCATTAACTACAGGATACAAGTGTCCAAAGAAGGAATCTAACCCATTGCACCATAACACAATTTCGAGTCTTTGTGTTTTATGTCACTTAGTTTTGTTGTTGCTGTTTTGTTTTGTTATTTTATTTTTATTGGGATTCAGATATACAGAGAAGAGAAGAGACAGAGAGGAAGATCTATCGTCCAATGATTCATTCCCAAATCCATTCACAAAACAACGGCTGGAGTTGAGCCAATTCGAAGCTAAGAGCAAGTGCAGGATTCCAAGGCTTTGGGTCATCCTCGACTGCTTTCCCTGGAAAGCAGGGAGCTGGATGGAAACTGGGGCTGCCGGGACTAGAACCAGTGCCCATATGGGATCTTGGTGCATGCAAGGCGGGGTCTTAAGCCGCTAGGGTATCGTGCTGGGCTCTGTCTCTTAGTCTTGATATTAAAGATTTGAACTGTCAGCTGAAAGTAAACTTTGTTGGGTCTGTAGCAAATTCTTAGTTTTGAACGTAACATAAATGGTTAACTTCCATTTTTAAAAAGAGCTATTTATTTCACTTCCAACCTTATAGAAGGAAATAGCACTTCTTTTTAATACTTGTTTAGCTAATAAATGCTAGTCTCTCTTGGATATCTGTGAAATTAAAGGACACTTGGCATTTATCCGTTCCCATTCTAAAGGCCATTTACTAAAGGCTAGACTCAGGAGATAAATTCTCTAAAAATGGATGTTTCATCAGAATTGGCAATAAATGAAAAAGAAACCCGTTATTGGTCCCCATGTGTAATGTTTGAATCTGGAGTTATCCATGTAAGCCCTAAAGTTTGCAAGAATCTGTTATTGGCACAACATACAGGTAAATATTTCTGAATATGGGCAAAAAGATTTAATGATAGTTATACTCAGTTCAACTATTTCACTAAATAATTGAATAACTGATGTTTTAATGAATCTTTATTTTTTCCAGAATTGATACTCACATTACTAATTTTTCTTAGTCTTACTATGGAAAATAGTTTATTCTCATTAAGCACACTATTTGATAGATTGGTATTATCCATTTGTCCACAGTAAAGCATGATCTTACAGCCAATGTAATTCCAATATTCTTTAAGTTATTTTCTGCCTTTTTTCTACAAACAGTTACTGACTTCCGGATGTACATCATTCTGTTGCTGATGTTACATCCTGTTGAGTACATTTCCTGTGATAAATATCCTACCATTCAAAACAAACATGCATAATCACAATGGAATCAACCCATTGAGCGGATAACTTTTTAATATTCACTTACCAACAGATAAATGAAGTTGTTCTTTAGGTCTATCTTATAATTCCTGCAGCTTTAAGTTCATTAAGTCTTCATTTGTGGCTGTTCAGATGGTAACACAGTAGAGCATAGAATGGTATCTATTTCCACAGGCACAGTGCGTAGATTCATCTCCCTCGATGTTTTCTTGAATGGATACGTCCTTTGGAAACCATCAACTGTGACTATGGAGAAGAAAGTACTATGAACAATGCTGGTTCAGAGCATGAAGGTCACAGTGCCAGTCACAGCTGGGTAAGAGGTCCATAAGCTAGACACCAGTGCATGAAGAAAGATGTTAACACTGGACACCGCCTTGTTAACCAGCACCCAGCATGTGATTCTTATTGCAAAGAACTGTTAGATCAAATAGAAAGTTTCTTGGTTTGGTGACATATCATAGAACCAATGATGGGATCCAATAAGTGGTTACCAACTGTCATCTAATGAGGGCTAGTTCTGTTTATTCTAAGATTTTCTTTGATGAGCATGCAATTCTGACATGAACACATAAGGAAGCCTTCTGCAAGCAATGTCAAAAACCTTCTTTAAATCAATACTGAAGGGCCCATCACCGTCCTCTCCTTGCACGTTCCAGATCCCATATGGGCACTAGATAGTGTCCCAGTGCCCCACTTGCCATCCAGCTCCCTTCTTGTGGCCTGGGAAAGCAGCCGAGGAAAGCCCAAAACCTTGGGACCCTACACCTGTCTGGGACACCCTGAAATAACTTCAAGCTCCTGGTTTCTGATCAGCTAGGCTACAGCCATTGCTGCCACTTGGGAAGAGAATCAGCAGATGGAAGATCTTCCTCTTTGTTTCTGATCCTCTCTGTGTATCTGACTTTGCAGTGAAAATCAATACTGAAGAATTATTTAATTTTCTTAAGGTTTGTTTATTTTTATTGAAAATGCTGATTTACAGAGAGAGAAGGAGAGCAGAGAGAAAGATCTTCTATTTGTTGTTTCACTCTTCAAATGGCCGCAATGGCCAGTGGTGAGTCAATCCCAAGCCAGGAACAAAGAGCTTCTTCGGGTCTCCAAAATGGGTGCAGGGTCCCAAGGCTGTGGGCCATCCTCCCTCCACTGCTTTCCCAGGCTGCAAGAAGGGAGCAGGATGGGAAGTGGAGCAGTTGGGATTAGAACCAGCACCCGTATGGAATGCTGGGAGAGGAGAAGCTGATCGAGCCCTTGCACTAGACCCTGCAGAATTAAAGTTACCATCAGGCTTTTCATAGGTTTGATATGACTGCTTATCTGGGTACTCCAAGTCCACAAACATTGTGTCACTGTTCAAGTGCGGTGGCACTTTTCTTTGTGACAGCAGTTAAATTGATACTTAGGCTATCTGCAGCCCAAACTGGCATGCTGGGCTGGGGTCCTGGTACTTGGCTTCTAGTCAAGTTTCCTGTGTAACGCATGTCAGGGGAAGCAGTGATGATGGCACAGATACATGGGTCCCTCCATCCAGCTGGGAGGCCTGAATGAAATGCCATATGCCTGACTTCCACACGACCCAGTCCTAGCTGGCTTCAACCAGCGGAGGTCAGCTCTCTCATCCATCTGTCTCTGTAGAGTTTTTTCTTTCTTTCTTCCAAAAATAAATAAGTTTTCAAATAAAATCAAGGTGTGCTAAATTAAAGCATTCTAGAACACATGAATGGATGCCAAGAAATTTACTGCTAGAACAATCCTCACATTGTTTTATAATAGATTCTATTTGGTTCATTTAGAGTATCTGTTTGTTTGTTTGTTTGTTTTAAAGATTTATTTATTTTTATTTGAAAGCCAGATTTAGTTCCCCAGCTGACCACAATGGCTAGAGCAGAGCCCGTGTGAAGCATGGAGCCTAGAGATTCCTTTCAGGTACCCTACGTTGGTTCAGGGCCCTAGGACTCGAGCTTTCCTTCTGTGCTTTCCAGGTCTTTAGGAGGGAGGAGCGAGGATAAGAACCAGCACCCATCTTGGATACCAGAACCACAGGCAAAGGATTAGCCTGTTATTCCACCATACCAACTCCAGAATATGGAAATAATTTATTTTGATACTTTTATAACCATGTTTATAGTGAATAAATTTTCAGTAAGAGAAACCTAGACTGATATTTCATGTTTCATAAAATATGCACTCTAGAATTTGTTTGAGAAGTTCTTATCAATAATCCTCTAAGATGAAAAAAGAAATGAATTTAAGAATCATTTTCTAGAAACTTATTTCATGAGGGGGTAGTAAATTTGAGGAATAGTATGCCTTAAGGAACAGAAAAACCTAAAAATATAAATAAAACAAAATAATTATACATATGCTCATTAATAAAGTATAAACGCAAATGCTTTTTGCTTATAGTTGTTCAAGTATTTTTAGTGCAGGTGTTTGGTTAATAATCCAATTAAGATGTACACATTCAAGGATTTGGGGGCAATCTGGGTGCAACATCTGTCACCCCATTGATCACCAGGGTTGATTTGGCTGATGAGGCAGGTGTCCACTTCTTGCCTCACTGCTCCATGTGTGTCCCACCCGAAGCCGCATGCTCAGTCCACGAGGATGACCATGCCCACTAGAGGAGGACCGGTCTTCGGTCAAGGGTATATGAGTAGCTGCACTCCCCTGCTACAACCCCCACACAAGCTCTCAGGAACCGCACATCCCTAGTCAGGTTGCTGAAATTTATTTATTCATTTTTTTAAAGATTTATTTATTTTATTACAAAGTCAGATATACAGAGAGGAGGAGAGACAGAGAGGAAGATCTTCCGTCCGATGATTCACTCCCCAAGTGACTGCAACGGCCGGTGCTGATCCGAAGCCGGGAACCAGGAACCTCCTCCGGGTCTCCCACGCGGGTGCAGGGTCCCAATGCATTGGGCCGTCCTCGACTGCTTTCCCAGGCCACAAGCAGGGAGCTGGATGGGAAGTGGAGCTGCCAGGATTAGAACCGGCGTCCATATGGGATCCCGGTGCGTTCAAGGCGAGGACTTTAGCCGCTAGGCCACGCCAGGCCCTATTTATTCATTTTTTTAAAAATTTATTTATTTTTGTTGCACAGGCAGATTTGACAGAGAAAAAGATCTCCCATTTGTTGATTCACTCCCCAAGTGGCTGGAGTGGCCAGAGCTAAGTAATCCGAAGCCAGGATCCAGGAGCTTCTTTTGGGTCTCCAAGGGCTTGGGCCATCCTCGAGTGTTTTCCCAGGCCAGAAGCCGGGACGTGCATGGGAAGTGGAGCAGCTGGGACATGCACTGGTGCCCATATGGGATCCTGGTGGTTGCAAAAGGAGGAGTTAGCCATCAGGCTATCTTAAACGGCCTGATTAGTGAGATTTAATACCCCAGTTTCACCCCTAAGATTGGGTTCTCGGAGGTGAAGACTCTTGGGGCATCAAGAAGTGATGACTCAAGTGATAGAATGATTTGGTCCCTGCCATGTGTATGGTAGACCTGGATTAAGTCCCCAGCTTCCAGCTTTGACATTCCAAACACTTTGGAATTTTGGGGAATGAATCAGTGAATGGGATGCCTGTCTGTCTCACTCTCCCTCTGTGTGTTTGTCTCACTCTTATCTCTTTCCACCTGCTTACCTATCAAACAAATAAGATGTTTAAAAATAAAATAGATAAAGTAATTGCCCCAAGACTTTGAGCCATGCTCGACTGCTTTCCCAAGTCACAAGCAGCATGCTAGATGGGAAGTGGGGCCACCGGGATACAAACCGGTACCCATATGGGATCCCAGCACATGCAAGGCTGGGACTTAAGACACTAGGCTACCGCTCCAGGCCCAATAACATAATTTTATAGAAAATTTTCATACTGGGGCATGGGAGATATGCTTAAATATTTTTACAGATAGTATAAGAAAGGGTCAGTATATCTCTGGTATCTTCATCCTCTTGGAAAACAGACTGAGTATCAAGTAAGTTGCTTCCTTCCCCAGTATCTGCCCAATATCACCAGCCTCAGACTGTCGTCTGTTCCTCTGAGAGGTACTCCTAGATAGCCTTTGTCATCTGAGGGACTTCACCTGCCTAATAAGATGACGTGTATTCATCATGCAGATGAAGTTCCCACATTTTCCCATGATTTATGTCCCTATCATCCACAGAAGTCCCAAGCTCTTCATCCTTTTCGCAGCTGAGGACCCAATCTTCTGACCCTTTTTCTAATCTCACAGGTTGTGGAACTCCCATGCATGCACGCAAAGTCCAAATGCTTTTCTTCCATTAATCTGCTGTACGTCAATTCACATTTTGACCCAGCCAAAAAGCACAGAATGAAGGCAAGCATTTGGCCCAGTAGTTAAGGTGTTCACAGCTTAAGGCACTGTTGTGCAGTCAGTGATGCTACCACCAACAATACTGGCATTACATATTGAAGCCAAGTTTCAGTTCTGGATGTTCCATTCTTGATGCAACTCACAAATAACATGCCTGAAAAGAGAACCTGTGCTGACTCGAGTTCTGGGAGTCCTGACACCCATGGGTGGAGATCTAGGATCCAGGCTTCTGGCTGGGGCAACATTTCCACCATTAGGACTGTCTCGGGGACCGGATGAACAAATGAAAATTCTTTCTCTCTCTACCTTTCAATGAAATAAACAACACAAAAAATTGACCATGTTTCATTTTATGCCTCCTGCTCTGGCTTCTGACTTCAGTTTCCTAACAACAAGTGTTCTGAAAAGCACCAGTGACTGCAGAAGTGAGACTGGCTTCTTGTTACCCATGTCAGATGTCCGGATTTTGTTAATGGCTCTTATTTGGGGATGTAGTCTAACTTTGCTCCTTTTTGGCAATTGGGGAGTTGGCCAACAAACGGGAATCTGTCTGTCTACATCTTTCTCTCTCTTTCTCTTTCAAATGAATTACAGAAGTTTCAAAAATAAAAAAAAAGCTCAAAGAACTTGCAAGGGTACAGAAAAGCCGTTTCCTCTCCCCAACAACATCAAATGGTCCTGAATAGTCTAGGATACTTGGTATGTGAGTTATTGATGATGGAAACAAAGTTTTGTAAGATTTAATGTTCCAATTATAGAAAATGCATTTTACTTATTACTTATTTAGGTAGTTAATTTCAATTTTCAGATATGCAATATTGATATTTTAAAATAATTTTAAACATTTTGCCATAATTGATTTGTTTGTAAATACATGCATAAAACATATAAAAATATATACAAATGAATATATATTTACATATAAATATTGCTACATTCTTATATATTTATAAATATAATATATTCATATAAGCATATAAAATTATAATAAATATAAAATTATTTAAAGTATATATTATTTTATTCACTTACACATTATTATGCTATATAAATTATATTAGATGTATGAATGTTATATGAAATTATAAATACTATATAAAATTATATAAAATATACATATATACATAAAACACACATGCTTGTTATCAGAACAGTAGTGGATACGTTAATAGTGCATACTGTGGGATCATAACAAACACCATAAAATGAGGAAATAAATGTGCATTACTATGTGAGGAATATAACTCATTGAACCCCACATTTCTAAATGTGTACACATCAAATAGTACGAAAAGCATACTTTTCATTATTATACATGTATTAGGTTTCGCAAGTGGGATGGAATTTAGAAATTTGGCTTGGTGTGTCTGACTTATGTCACCCACTGATCTCCAATATGATCATTTTAATTCAAATTACCAAATTTCATTTCTTGTATGCTTAATATCCCATTATGTGTATGCATGCCATTTTCTTTACCCATTCATTCACTGATGGCTAACCAGGCTGACTGCACACTTCTGCTTTCCTAAACATGGCAGTGTCCTGACTGTATTTATTTCAGGCATGTGCCCAGAGTTTGGACAGCTGGGAAAACGGCAGATCTGCTGTTAGCATTTGAGGGATCTCTGTATTGTTTTCCAGAATGACTTGAGGAATTTGCATTCTCACCCATGTTGTACCAGAATTTCTTTCTCTATATCCATGTCAGCGTTTTTAAATGCTGATTGTAATTTTTAAATGTTTGATAATGGCCATAACTTAAAAAAAATAGTGATTAACTCGTTGCCTTGGAGACTTAGAAAGAAAGAAAGAAAGAAAAAGGAAACTCAGAATGGAGTGGGGGATGCACATATACAATTACCAAAATGTTTAGCAAAACATCCTAAGCAGGTACTGAGTGCTATAATGGGAGTTAAAGCAAAATGCATTTTTTTTTCACAAAACACCAGTGTGCTTATATTAACCAGCTATGTTCTCACCCTACTGTACATAAATTACCTTCAGCAAAGGAGAAATACCAGTTTAAAACCTTTAAGGGAAATGAGCCAATCCCAAAAGGTTAAATACCACATGTTTGCCTTAATTTAAGATGATATGATGTTATGTATAACATGTTATGTTTTGAATGTTATATGTTGTGTATAAACTAAAATTGAAGTATAGGTGAGGTGGTCACAGAAGGTGGCTGGGAACTCGCATTTACTTTTAACATATTGGTTACTCATTACTATGTCAATTAATTCCATAATGATGTAAATTTTTGCTGATGGTATGTTGGAGCTTTCAATTGACTGGGATGATACTCTGCTGGCTCTGTCTTCAGACCAGAGAGGGTATACCTAAGAAGCCGTTGAACTTGACGGGACAATAAGATGCTGGACTCTATGTTTGGTATACGCTTGCAATGGGGAAATCTCAACTGAACTTGAGCTGTGGTTATGCAACAAGGTGGAGGAATCCACCATGGTGGGAGGGTTTGGGGAGGGGTGGGGAGAACCCAAGTATCTATGTAACTGTGTCACATAATACAATGTAATTACTGAAGTTAAATAATAAATAATTAAAAAAAAAGAACTTAAAAAAAAAAAAAAAAACCTTTATGGCATGAATACATACTGTTTAGTTTCTACTCTAATGGTACATTTAAAAACAATACAGTAGTTATTTATTCATCCCATGATTTAACAACATACATTTTGCATGTTTACATCCAATCATATGAGTGCTTGAAAATAAAATCAGATTAAAAACTTTCTCCAAAATTAAACATTTGAACACTTTCTACATGTTTACATTTTCAGTGGTAGTAAAGTCATTGTGATTCTAATACTCTTTTGAAATAGAAACATACTTGGGACCTTGATAAATTTCACATAAAGTGAGATAGAGAAACACTTAGAAAAAACCTATTTGGAAACTATGTAAGCTGAATCGTAGCACATAATTCCTGTGACTACTTGTCTTCTTGGAGGATAAAGCTAACATTTCAGCTTTGAGTGAGCAACACTGTATTTGTCATACCTAACTAGAAACAGATAAACATAGCAAAGCCTTTTTCTCCTTGACTTCATCCTGGCTCAATCATTGCAAAGGAAGAACAGCTTCTTCCTTCATTATACCCTTGTAATGAAATCAGGTATTGTCATAGAAGGGACAAAAATACAAAAATGTAATTTGACTACATTTTCAGTAAAAACTAGACTCTAGGTGACTATCAGGAAAATCATGTTATGTTTCTATTAACCTTTGACTATACAATGTTCACTTGTGTGACAAACCTGCATAAAACAGCATCAGAGTTTTGGGAACTGAACTGGATTCTCTCGATTTTCTTTTGAGTGATGTTTCTTCCTGAAGAAAGCTCGTTACTTACTTTAGTCCATCAAACTAATTCTGGTGACCAATCAACCCAAAGATCCCATTATAACCAGATTTAATTAATTTATTTATTTATACAAAGGCAGATGACAAAATGATAACATATTTAAAATTAGTGCAATTATATATATAAAAATGATCTAGGTTCATTCTAACAGGCCTTACCTATTAGAATGTCATCATCACTCAGAGAGAAGTTACTGCAATTAAAATCTTTTAATTGCTCTAAATCAATTTTTGAAATGTGAGTTGACAAAATTCACGAAATAATATTCGGGAATATGGTGGCTTCTTGCAATAGTAATCGCTCACCTACAATGCATAAGGGTAGCAAGTTTGTGTTCTTAAAAAGGCATTAATGAACAACCAATTTTTCCAATCATTGACATGTTCTTCGCTAATCCTTCAGCGTGAAACTTTCTATGAAGTCAGTTGATTGATAGAAATACAGTTTTGAATTTTTTAAACTGTGATAGAGACATTGGGATCATTTGTTTGGTTTCATCAACTGTTGCAATCACAGCATGTAGGAGAGCTGCATTTTGCCTTCCACATCAGGTGATCCAGCAGAGGAGGCAGGACCTGGTCCTTCACACCCCAGGGAAATCGGTAAAGAATTTGTACAACATTACTCCCCTGTTTAAGAATCCGTTAGCTAATTTTCTCTGAAGACTGGCCTTTAATTCTTGGTCACAGCATCTAATAGTTCGTAAAGAAGGCCTAAGAAGGCCCAGATTTTCTATTTTTTCTTCCTATATCTGGAAGAAAGAATGAGATAAGGGGAGAAAGCCGTATCCAGCCTCCCAACCATCCCAGTACCTGGAGATGGGGAACAGCCACCCCGATATCAACCCAGGGTCCTGATGTGGCACATGAGCTGAGGGTTCTGCTCAGGTGGTTTTAATAGTTCTGAAATGCTCCCGATCTCACCGATCCAAGGATGAGCTAACCCTTCCAATGTCCATTGACTGATATAGTCCACCTTAGAGTTTCCATTTGATTAAATTTTAGCTGTCATCATTTGGCTGGGGTAATTGTCCAATTTGTTCTGTTCTCCTTTTGCTATCATTCCAGATAAATGGGCTGCCATATCCTTCATGTGCACCAGGGCCCACTATCAAATGCTCAGTCTTCCTCACTGAGGAGGACCAGTTCTTGCAGGTGAACTCAAGGACCTGGGCCAGGAGACCTGGATTATTACAAAAACCCCTACCCCTGTGGCTCACAGACCCAATATCCACTGCACAGGCGGGCCCAAAGACCAAGACCAGGAGAACCAGGCCAGACCCCCAACCCTGGGATCACAAACCCAGCACCCATTGGGCAGGCAGGCCTACGGATCCAGGTCAGGAAACCTGTGTTCCACCAACCCTCTTTCCGGCCCCCGAGGCTCATGGACCCAGCACTCACTTTGCAGGTGAGCCCAAGAACTCAGGTCAGTAGACGTGGACCCCACCAAACCTCCTCCAGCCCCTGGAGCTCATGGACCCAGCACCCAATGTGCAGGTCGGCCCAGGGGCTGTATCAGTTCATATCATCCACTGGCGTATCTAAGAGCATTTCTTTTGCCATTCCCAGATTGAGTCAGCCCAGAAGTCAAGGAACGGCCTGACTAGTAATTGGTCACATTAGTGTGGACATGTTCCGTAACATTAAGGTTCTTCAGCAGAGACTGTGCTCATCTTCCACGCTTCACCTCTACCAGCTCAGCAGAGAAGAGCTTCCATAGAGCTACAAGGTGATCTGCCAGTAGTCACACAGTAGCTGCAATCTATCAGTGCAGAAGGTAGATTTATTTTGAATTCATCAGATTGGAATTACTATCATGATTCTGGAAATCACAATATGTTTATTTCAAATAAAATCATACACTTCCATGGCAGTTAAATGACTGGCGCTGTAATGGATCGGTTAAGAACGTTAGAACAATTGATATTTTCTAAAAACAGAGTACTGCTTGAGCAGTTTTCAGGATACAGTTGGTTACAGAACAGCCATAACATGACTTAAGATTTCAGCATTTCGGGCCCGGCAGCGTGGCCTAGCGGCTAAAGTCCTCGCCTTGAAAGCCCCGGGATCCTATATGGGCGCCGGTTCTAATCCCGGCAGCTCCACTTCCCATCCAGCTCCCTGCTTGTGGCCTGGGAAAGCAGTCGAGGACGGCCCAATGCATTGGGACACTGCACCCGCGTGGGAGACCGGGAAGAGGTTCCAGGTTCCTGGCTTCGGATCGGCACGCACCGGCCCATTGCGGCTCACTTGGGGAGTGCATCATCGGACGGAAGATCTTCCTCTCTGTCTCTCCTCCTCTGTGTATATCTGGCTGTAATAAAATGAATAAATCTTTAAAAAAAAATAAGATTTCAGCATTTCACTGGTCTGTTAGTCACATGGTTCCGCAGTATTGGATGTCAATAACTGCCTTACACAAACACTTTGTGGCGGCAGCTTTGAGAAAGAGCAAAACTGATAATTACTGTGTTTACACATTAAGAATTAGAGTTGAGTCTTACAGGAAAGGCTTTCCTGCCCCTCTTTGGGGTTTTGGGTGGATGTCTTAGTCACGTTTCTCTGAAGCCCTCTCCCTCCTCTTCCCCTTCACCCCACAATTCATCCCATGACATAGTGATGCTCTGCCTGACACCCTCTCTTCTTACAAATTACTTGGAAAGTGTCCTGAGGTTGCAAAGATCATTATGGAAAGCATCAACTCTTCCACCCGCTCACCACGACTGCCTTCTTAATTTCTGCTTTGTACACTTTTGGTGAGAAAATAGTGAATGTAAGAAATTTCAACCACAATGGGTAAGCTGGAGACTAAATCTGTGAGTTTCACTCCCCTGTTGCTTTGACCAAACTTCAACCTTCCACTTTAGGTAAACGTTAAAACAGAGTTCGAGGCACAAGTGCAAGCGAAGCCTGGGTACCGTCAACGAAGTACCCAAGTTTCTTATAAAATAGGAAATGATTGTCCATTATTTCTAAGCTGTATTGAACATGACCAATGGAAGTCACCTCTGCTCTCTAGCTGCTTCCACTTACGCTGCCCCAGTTTTAGGTCTTGGCTCTGAGGAACATGTCTTGCTGATGCAATGAGAGGCAATGGAGGTGGGATAACGGAAGGACTGCATAACAGACCCTGTTGGGCCAGCCTCTTAATGCACCTGCAAAACCTGCACAAGAAGCAGACCCTGCAACGTGGATTTCAGAAGAAAAATGAGGAGTGTAACTTACTAGAGGCCAGCAAGGAGTAGAGTCAGAGCTGGGAAGGACATCCAAGTCATTCTGGGGTAGTGCCTTCTTTCATTTGTTATCAAATACTAAAATAAACCTTTGTAGAAGTCTCAGTTTCTAATGTTATCACCGCAGTACAAAATAAGGCCTTTCAGCCATAAGTATTTTCAATGGGATGTTAATGTTGTTATCAAGTCACAGTTCAAATGGACCTTTAATAAAAAAAAATCATGAAAAGTAATAAAAATTCTTAAAGCACTCATTTTGCTAAAAATTGAATGTCTACAGTGGCTTTGTAAAACTGGTAATTATGTTTGAAGTGTGTTTTTTGCATGATGCAAATGACTTTTACACTTAAGGATAGATTTAGTGAGAGTTAAAACCAAGCGAGCAGCAACTCTGTTTTTTCATATTATTCATTTCAAAAATATGTAGATTCTTTCTTTCTAGGATTGAAGCAAGCAGAACCTGTTATCTGTAGAAATCTAAAAATACTATATTGACACAAAAAAGAAGCATTTCTTCATGCAGAATGATACAATGAGTAGGAGAAATAAAAATGCTTATTTGATTTAATTTCTCCGTACATGAAAAAGTTCTTGATGTAAAAGTATGGCAGAGTTATCTTTAATGTAATCTCAAGGGTTTCTATCATTTTCTTCTCTCTAAGAACTCTTTTTATCAATATGAAGACAACCAGATCTTAAGATAGTTACAATACAATAAAAGTTAATCAATTCCTCAGGTACATGTACAGTAAAACTCAGAGGACTTCGGGAAAAATCAGTACCAAAAATAAAAAAACAAGAGATGAAGCAGTGGAAGTGGAAACCCACCTGCCCTGCTGGAGAGCAGAGCTTCACAATCATGAGAGATGTTTTCTGGGATGCTGTGTGGGGACATGTACTGCATTTTTTTCTATCTGCATGCATATTCTATGCAGACATCATCAGTTACATCTATGATTGTGATCCTCATGATATGAAAGATATTAAAAACATCAACTGAACAAACCACAAAGCACTGTTCTGTTACCACATTTTAAGCATTTTTTTTTGCTTCAAGTCCAAAGAGTATTTCCCTTGGCCTATGACTTCTTAAATTTCATATTTGTGAAGTCAGGGGCATCTTTGAAAAAAGGAGAAATTCTACCTTAAGAAATACCCTTGAGTGTCCCAATAGTAAGAAACTCTTATGATTTCTGAAGATAATTCATAATCAAGAAATAATAAAAATATTCAATATCCCTTTAAAACAGTGATTTTTGTTTCTTTCTGTTTTTATCTATAACAAAACTAGAAAATCGAGAAAATAAAAGCCTCATTCCTTTTTTGAAAATGATATCAGTGGTGGGCTTACTTGACTTTCATCTATTATTTTAAGTGGAATCTAAATTCATCAGTTAGATTAATCTCAGAGACACAACCATGGGTTATGAGCTACCCATTTAAATAAGACTTTTAATGTACTAATTATTTTGTTGCTTACAGCTTGCCTCAAACTAATCATAGCACACGTTTTGAAAGCATCACCTGCTGAAGATTGTCATCTTCAGTTTACATATTTCCAACACAGAAGTTACCCTTAAAAATCAATAATGAAGAAAAAAATTTCTCTTTATTTTTGTTCTATTGTGCTATTACTTACTTCAGTTTTTAACTTATAGCATTTGGTCAGTTCAGTTATAATTGCTAACTGACAGTTGATGAACATACTTAACCATGTGTATCAGTTGCTGAATTCCTCCGGCGGCTACCAACGACTTGCTTACACTGAAGATTTCACCACTAAGAGAATGTGTATTCTCTTTGCTACACCATGTGAAATACTATAATTGGAATGTATTCGACATTCGAATAGATAAATTATTAATACTCTCTGCTGCTGTTAAACAAGCCTCACATTTGCAGCATTGAAATTCTGATTTGTTAAGTATTGGGGGCTGAAACCATATTAAACAATGCGCCCCTGTGAGGGGGACAATATGCCTTAGAAGGGGGATCTTAATCAGTTTCATGCTGAGCCAAAGAAAATTGTAAACTATGCATTAAAAGAAGATTTACTGAAAGTTATTTTTCCCAGATCCACTGCATTCTAATTCACTGCTTCCCTTTAGCTTTCAGTGATATTGTATGTAATCTTGCAGCTACATTCATGAGCAAAGTTTGATGTGGATTTACACTTGTGGAGTTACATTACAATGGGTAGATTTAAGGTATTACAAAATGAGTTTTTGGATTTGTTACAGAGGTACAGAGCCTTTCAGATACAGCGGATAGGTTTTCCAACATATGGCAACCACCTTATTATAAAACAAAATAGTGTTAAGTCAAAGTACCTGATTACGATTCGTGACTGCTATGCAGCTGCGATAGCCAGGCTTATATTTAATACCACAGAAACAATATCATTTATTTCTCTGTCTTCTCTTATCCCTAAGTTATTGGGTTTGTAGGCTTTGGAACCTTAAGCAAAAGGATAAAATACAAATTATAGAAAACAGTGGAGTATGGAGAAATCAAATTACATTCTCCACAATCCTCACCAAGATGGTTCGCATTCCTTTTGTGCAGTCCGGGCGAATCCCCATCACGACAGAGATTTTTAGGGGGATAATTAGCAGTCTTTGGGGTACAAGCAGAGCCTTCAGACTCTACTAGGCATAGTTGAGCATACTAACGGGTTAATTTCCAGGCTTGAAATAAGAACCATCTACGTTTAAAAAATAAAATAGAATCTAACTCTACACTGAGTATTCAAAGAGAGTCCTGTCAGGGTGTATTTACATAGAGTATGTCTCATCAACAGCCCAGGATAAGGTGTATGTAAAGTTGGAGATGCAGACAGATTCCTCGTCTATTTAACTTTCTCCTTCAATTTAAATACATGATTGAATTGTCGAGGTTTAGAAGTCGATCCAGACCTCAACATAGAGAAAAATGTGTTCACCATCCATACAGTACACAGAAAGTAAACTCCTTTGCAACACCAGTTTCTAATAAGTAAGATTTTAGTGGGAACTGCAAAAAAAAAAAAAATGATAGAAAAAATCGTTAGTGAACAGATGCATTCACAAGGGTATGAGAACTAGTTCATTTATAACCAATCAAAGTTCAAGTTCCGTGGGCTTGTCCTGGGCGCCTGTTCCCATACATGGGTTCTTATTAACAAGATTTTAATTCCACCACTGACAGCCAGAAGCCTTGTCCCCTAATGAACTGTCTGCAATGTGTAGAAAGCTCGTGGTACTGTAGGATGTTAGTTACAATAATGATAATCTTTAGTATTTTTAGCTTGTCAGAACTTGCACAGCTAACAACAACCAGTCTTTTACTAAAACTCTACCTCATCAAACTAACTTAATTAGCAATTCAACTCCTTATTTTTGTTTTGGATTCCCCTCTGGCTACTAATTAAAGCTTAATCGAAACCGCTGAACTGAGGTTGTAAAGAATTCATTAATATTAAAATTAGCCCCAACAATTTTTTGGGGGCTGGTGCAATTTGTATTTGTTACTGTCAGGGGTTTGAGACTCAGTCAAATTGTTTTTTTTTTAAAAAAAAAAAGGAAAAGAAAGCAAGCCATACTGGAAATTGTCAGTGTGCCGTACATATGAGTGGAACGCACAGAGTGAATGCCAAGACTTCTACAAATAGACCATTCCTGATAATGCAAACTCAGAAATTTAGCCCTCTGGAGTTGCTATAAAATATATTTCGCCAAAATATAACTTAAAATTTTTTTTCTGAAGTCATTTTCATATGGCTTTTGGCTGCTAAGTGGTTTCATATTTTGGATAAAAGCAAGCAAAAAAAGGCTCTGGAAAAAATTTCTAGGATTGATTTTTATGTATTATCTTGACAAGATTAATATGTTTGAAAAACGAACAGATTTAGCTCTTCACTTTGATTCTTCCACTTTCTGTAACATCAAAGATTACTCTAACAGCGATGCTGGTCATTCGGAAAAGTAAAATCAAATGAGTCCCAAACTGAAGTTCTCTGTGCAGGACACACGTTCAAAAACTGAAATCTGATCTTTTATCAGGAATGATTGAAGAGGAAATGTAATACATTTTTCTCTAATAAAATGGTCATGCCAGTGTGTATCTTTAGTGCCTTTCCAGATCTCTTTTGATAGCTTCAGAAGGAAGTTGAAAACTATTAGGCTTCTTTTATTTTTTTAAAGCTCACATTAAAAAAGATCATTTATTCAATATTGGAATTTCTGAAATGTTCTCAATTTCAGTGAGAAGGCACTTTATTTTCTAGTATGTGACATGTAGATGCAAATTTGAAGCGCTTCCTTTCTTCGTGAGTAGAAAATTATTTTCATAAATCAAATCCCCTTTTCATCTTAATTCTTGATATTTTAATGATTTTGTGAAAACATGTATATTTATTTTACCCTTTAGGAAAATCCCAAGTATGCAACAAACAAACCTGTTGGCACTAAAATATACAGCAACTAATACTATTTAGCATATGTTATTAAGCCTGAAAATTAAAATACACTTATAAAATGCAAAACTTTATCAAAAGGTACCTGAAAATTACACTTGAATCTAGGTTGCTTTTAGATAACCTCTGTGATAAAATAATCATGAACGCATTTAAAAATACATGTGTGACCACTTTTAAGCCCAAGGATTGAATTAACAATGACATGTTAGGCACACAAGTTTTAAATCTTGGTGGCAATTTTCATGAAGTTATTCAAATACAATTTGACTTGTGACAAGAAGATGTAATTTATAAAACAGAACATGCCTATCAGTGGAACTAAAATTAGCATAATGCGGATACTTTCATTTCTGTAAGCACAGTTTTTGACATCCCAATGTGGAGTTCCTGGAAGAAACCAGTTAAAAAAAAGGTCACATGCATAAGTAGAAAATTATGAATAAAATATCTGGGAACTTTATCTGATTTGAGTAAACAAAATAAATTTTGCTTTCAAAAATATTTCCTCAAACTGATAAAAAAAAAATGCTGTAAGTGGGGAAAAGTCGAAAACAGCCTTCAGTGGCAATCACCCTTATAAAGGAAGGGAGGTGTTTGAAGGTTATCATTGCAGGACAAGAAACCCTGCTTGACATTAATGCTATGCAATTTTATCAGTGTTTTGAGTTAATTTCCTATTATGTTTCACATAAACATGCTGCAATCATAAGTATAACCTTTTAAAATCAGCTGGCAAATTTCTAATTCAAGTGAAATGAGTCTGGTTACAGCTACAGGATTTGGGCACTATTCAGAAACCCATATAAAATGATTAAAAGAAAGTAGATTTATTCTAGCTTAAACAATCCTAAGCTGTGCTAATCACAGAAAATATTTCTTAAAGCATTAGCTTGCAGTTTGGCCTGAGAAACTAGAAAATAAGCCAGCTCTTTGTACAATGTGTGAGAAGAAAAGGAGCGGTTAAAAATCAGCAAACATACATGACTTTTAAATTATAACATTATTTGTTTTGACTGAGCACAGATTAGTAATGGTATTTTCAAATGCATCTTTTAAAAATATTACCGGTTTGCTTTTGATGCATTTGAACTTGACAGCCGTAAGGAAGCTTACGATCATCAGTGCCCATGTGATCAGATGACGGTTGTACAACTGTCTACTAACCCAGACTTCGACACTAAAATCTTTTCAAGGGAAAATTCCTTAAACTATTTCATAAGAGGACATAAGGTACCCTACACTAGCTCAAGGAATTGACACGCTAAGTTTATCAAGGTGATGTGGATGTGCTGTAACCTTCCAGGATTGCTGATGTGGTGCGGATGTGGTAGAAAAACGACAAGACTCTAATGTAGAGCGCTGATGGTGGCCAGGACAGTGTTCGTGTAACTAGACTCTATCTTTACCCTTCCTCACGAGCTCTTGGTGATGTGTTCTGCAGAGCATAGGTCAGAACCATCATAACATTTTAATTTTTGCAGATAAAAGACATAAACCTATTCATTACTGTCAAATGTAGCTTTTGTTCTTACTCACTGTCAAGGGTCTTGTAATACTGTAAGTTAGACAAAAAAAATCATAGACAAAGGAATGTGGATCTAGAATGGATATACACTTTTACTTTTCTTGCCTTATCTCACTTAAATATTCTTACACCAAAAAGTATTATCTTTTCCATATATGAGTATCAGAAAAGGACATCCTATTTAATTAATATTTTGCAAATATTACTGTAACAGTCTATAAATGTAGTAACAAAGGGGTTCATGATTGATAAAAACTTATTCCTATACAATTTTTAAATGTCCTCTGTAAAATAACTATGATAATTGATAAAATAAAAAAATGTTTTTCTCTTTGCTCATCTATGACTTTGCTAACATGTAACAAGAAAAACTGAGTTTTGGCAACTTTTTTCTCCTGTATTTTTTTTCCTATGTGTGGCAAGAAAAGAAGAAATGGGGCAAAGCGATGGCAGGGAAAGGGAGGTAGGACATAAAAGGTGCCTGAACTTGCTTCAATACGTGCCATCACTTGGCCACTTTAGACTCCTTGGAAACATTCTATTTTTTCTGCGTCTGATCTGTAACTGACTACTTTATAGGAAATTTCCTAGAAAGATTCTTTTCTATCCTGCTCTGGAATCCCAGCAATAGAAAAAAAATGTGTGGGGGGAGGGCACAGTGGCTCAATAGGCTAATCCTCCACCTGCAAGCCCTAACATCCTGCTCAGTGCCTGTTCCTGTCCGGACTGCTCCACTTCCAATCCAGCTTTGAAAAGTAAACAGTGCTGTGGGAGAACGGTGATGACATTTGTCCAAAAAACCCACATGTAACTGAAATGCATACTTAGGATTAGTTAAGACGATAAACTTGTATGTGCATTTTGCAGCCATTGAACAAGAAAATGTGCCGTTAAAAAAGGAGCAGCTGTTATTGAAGAGGTATGTGCAGCTCTTGCATCCCAACTAAGAAGAAATGAACCAGGAATTGCACTTGAGGCAGAGAGCAGAGAAGGATGCTCTGGCGACCTGATGAAGGGAGCCTGCTGGAATCTGCAACCTTCCCAAGAAGGAACAGACCCTGGTGGGGGTCAGAAGAGGGAACCGGGTGGCGTGGATACAGCCCCCGACCAGTGGGTGGCAGGCAAAACTCTTACTAATAAAAACAAACAAGAGCACTAGAAATGATGGAAACTGTGGATTTTGAAATTTGAGTGGATCCTTTTTTATGTAAAAGCATTCTCCTAATGTGTGCTTTTGAGGACAAAGGGTCATTTTAGCTGGGCATCCAGAGGAGCCAGGCAGGAGGGGCTTCGGACACCAGAGGAGCCAGCCAGGTTACCGAATGAAGCAGAGAGGCTGGAAATTTCTTCTGTTACTCTTCACGGCAGTGCCACAATTCTGATGGTATCTAAATGACACTAAATAAAATCTGTAGCTTTAGGCTAAAACTCAGCTTACCTGACGTTAGTAGCACATTGCATCGCATGCTCATCTCTATACTGTGCGTTCAGTCTGTTAAAGTTGGACTGTGGGTTTCTGCACAGCCGGAATGAGAGTTGCTTCTTGGGTTATGAAAAATCAGTGTCTAAACTTCTTTGAATCAAAATAACATACCTGGATGGGAAAAATGTCCTTTTTCTGAGAAGTTAAACAAGTTTCAACCTGGGGTGGGTATTATGCATTTTATAGACCAAGGAATGAAAATCCAATGGCTTAGTGTCAATGACTAAGAGTAAATTACTTATAAGCATAATGCCCAATGATTAGAAAGTAAGTGTATAATTAAGGAGATCTGTTCTATAATCTTTCAAATGAGATGTGGGTGGAGTTTCAACGGAAGTCTCTAACTTTCAATTTTTGTCCCTGTGATTATAAAATATGCAAAAGAGTGTTAAATGTTAGTTCAACACCACCGTGCTCTCCCAACACCACCACGCACACACACACACTCACACACACACTCACACACACAAAATATTTATTCATGGAAACATAACTCTATTTGCATCAAACTATCAGCCACAGGGTTAAAAATATTTCCCCTAAGCATAACACCTAAACACACAGCGTTACATTTTATGTTTAAAATTCCTTCTTTTTTTTTTAAAGATTTATTTATTTTATTACAAAGTCAGATATACAGACAGGAGGAGAGACAGAGAGGAAGATCTTCCATCCGATGTTTCACTCCCCAAGTGAGCCGCAACGGGCCAGTACTGTGCCGATCCAAAGCCGGGAACCAGGAACCTCTTCCGGGTCTCCCATGTGGGTGCAGGGTCCCAATGCATTGGGCCGTCCTCGACTACTATCCCAGGTCACAAGCAGGGAGCTGGATGGGAAGTGGAGCAGCCGGGATTAGAACCGGCGCCCATATGGGATCCCGGTGCGTTCAAGGCGAGGACTTTGGCCGCTAGGCCACGCCGCCGGGCCCACACAAAATTCCTTCTTGAAGTGAATGCTTGAAGCTTTTAAATGACTGACCTTAGTATTTTTTTTTATTTATTCATTTAAACATATACTCTATTTTCAGACAGGAAACCTTTCTTTGAATTTCAGCTCATAACCTACGTTTTGATGTGTGCAGACAGCCTGGGATTTGACGGCTGGATGTTTAACCCAGACTTCTTCATCAGGCCCCATTTCACAACACCTGGGTTTGATCCCTGGCTTCAGCTCTTGGTTCCAGACCCTTGGTCATGCTCACCTATAGATCCTTGGTAATGCTGCCTCAAAGAATGGAGTTCCTTCCTCTTCAGTGGGAGATGTGTCTTGGATTCTCCATCCTTGGTTCCATTGCTTGCTCAGCCCTGTCCTGGGTCGTGGGTGTGTTAGAGATGGGAACTGGCAGATCACAGTTCCTCTCTCTTTCAACTTTGTAGTCTGCCTCTCGCTCTCTTTCTCTCTGTGTGCCTCAAACAAGTAAATACAATTCAGAAGTAACTAAAGAAGTTCGATTTATGGTATGGAAATCTTCAGAAATTTCTAAATCAAAATTTTAATAAATACCTACACTATCAATAAATATCTAAAATGAATAAATAATAAAGAAAGGTACTTGTTTTTCTTTGACTTCAAAAAGTTAAACTTCAAGCATAGCTTAACAATAATTTGTAACTCTAAAAAATTACATTAAATAATTGGGTAATTTTGATCTTTATTTCTTTCAATTGAAAAAGAATAAGCATTTTCTTTTTCTCTGGACTACATAAAATTATGAGTAATAAATCTAAATAATTTAAAGAATGAATGAAAAGCGAAGAGTTTATCGCTAAATGCATGAAGAAATATTATGCTATTCACATTATCCTCTAAGATTCGTTTCAGTCTGTAAAGCAGATCAATCCGTTTTGGTAAAGGTTAATGATATAAAATGCTAATCATACAGAGAGGCATTTGGTTGAAAATTAAGACACCTGTGTCCTATTGCAACGTACCTGGGTTTGGTTCCTGGCTCTGATCCCTACTCCAACTTCCTGCTTATGCAAGCTACGGGAGACCCCAGGGATAACTGGGGTAGTGGAGTTTCCACTATCTAGACAAGAAATATATATTGTTTTTCTGGCTCCAGGCTTTAACTCTGGCCTAGGCCTGGATGCTGTGGTCACTTAATACATGAACCAGCCAGTGGGAGTAAATTTTCTCTCTCCATCTGGCTGGCTGCCTCTCTCATATGTAGGTTTTAAAAATATATTGATAAGAATTCTTTTCTTTTTTTAAAAGATTTATTTATTTTTATTGGAAAGGCAGATATATAGAGAGGAGGAGAGACAAAGAGGAAGATCTTCCGTTCAATGGTTCACTCACCAAGCAGCCAAAATGGCTGGAGCTGAGCCAATCCAAAGCCAGCAGCCAGGAGCTTCTTCTAGGTCTCCCACGCAGGTGCAGAATCCCAAAGCTTTGGGCCATCCTCGACTGCTTTCCCAGGCCACAAGCAGAGAGATGGATGGGAAGCAGGGCAGCCGGGATTAGAACCGGCGCCCATATGGGATGCTGGGCGTGCAAGGCAAGGACGCAACCACTTACAGTATCGTGCCAGGCCCGATCAGAATTATTTTCATTGAAAAATGCTTTTGATTTCCTCATGAATTTTAAATCAGTTTATTGATGAAATCAAATATTCGTTCCGCTGATTGATTTTTCAGTGAGCTCATCAATGACAGTGAATTATTCTCAGCATATTAATCGTCAGTGTTTCTTAATCCTGTATTTCACTGAGAAAACAAATACTGGTAATTTCTCACATGCTGTCAGATAATTTAAACCTTTATTTTAAACTTAATATTTAGATATAGTCCTAGCATTGTTACAATAATCATGAACTGACTCAAAGAGACTCCTAAAACACACCCATAAACAAAACAATGTTCACAACACCCAAAATTAGTTTTTAGCTATCTCCCCCAAACCCCAGTACTACTAGTAAGGAAACTATATATAGAACCGAAGAAACGGTAGATGCAAAATATACTCCTAAATCAAATTATATGAAGAAACCAGCTGACAGAGTAACACGCTCCCAAACTTGCACATTATTTTAGTGAGACAATCATGGAATGCTTTACTGAAACCTCTTACACAACTGGAAAGCTCTCCACCAGCTTCCTCTTAGGAACACTATGCTGACAGTATTAACCCAAATCCGACTTTCTCTGAACTGGACAGGAATTGAATCATTTACAAAAGGAGAAGGAAGGAAGGTGAGAAAGATTGATTGTTCTTTCCTAAGAAACACTCCAAATTTTCTCAGTGCTGAGTGAACTGCTGGTTGTAGGTACAACTGGAAGTGCAACAAGAGAGACATAATAGGAACAATTTGGTCAGTCATCCAAGGGGCTGGTACTCCTAATTTCCAGGGTTATTTTTTTTTTTTTTGTCATCAGTATGAATCATCATTCTTCTTAACTTGCATAAATTGACAGTCACCAATGATCATGACACAGCTCAGGATGCCAATGTCGTCCAGAAGTTGAACAATGAGGGTTTCAACTGATAACCTTTTATAACACAATGAGTTACGTGCCAGTCCCTTGTACCTCAAGCTCATCAGCAATACACTTGTTAGGGGCTGATGTTTTGTAACCAGAAAAAAGTGTAGACGAGTGAGTTGATCATGGTCAATGCTGTTATGTTGGAGAGAGGGAGAGACAAAAGGGGACCAGTGAACTCGTGGAGGCATCCGTTAATGTTCATCACGCATATGGACACAGCATGTGCTGGAGAGCACACCTGGAATGGCCAACAGGCTGCTGGATTTCATGGGGACCCTAATTACAAACAGACAGAGTTGCCACAGGTCAACCAGCAGGGCAGAGGGGTAAAATGAAAGTGCCAAATTCTCCAAGTTTCCCAGAGAATAACAATGTCACTACTTGCCTGGCATCTTTCATCTGAAAAAGAACCTGAAACAGACCTGTCATCAGGGAGAAGAGGCACTAGCCAGGCTCCGTTCTTTGTCATGACTCTGATTTACGTTTATGTATTTGATATTCACATGGTTTCTTATTCCTTCATGAGGATTATAGAGAGGCATGCAAAAAAAAATCAAGTTATGGGATGTGGAATGTCTAAAAGAGGAGTATTTGCTTTGATTCTCATTTGTCTTTGGGGTGGGATTGCCCGTTGGCTTGCTTGCGTACCCTCCGGGCCGTTTTCAGTGTGCAGGAAACAGTGTGACTGACTCTCAGATCCACAACATGTACACGAGAAGGAGCATCCCAACTCCACCACCCTGGAATAGCAGGTTCTCCTTATTCCTCCTTCACATAGGCTTACTGTATTGTTTTCTTTCCACTCACATCCAAATGATGCTCTCTAGACTTATTTTAGAGAAGCTAATTTCTAGAATGCTATTTTACAGAATGGTATTACTTCAAGTGTGTGGAAAATGAGTTTGAAAGAGAAACTTAGTTTAGAGCAAAAACTTTTTAAATCTGCACAGAAACACACTGATTTGTTCTATTTGCCACAAACTTTGATGAACTCTGACAATCCTTGTATCTTCATTTCCTTCCCTCTTTTCTGTTGCCACTAACCCTATTTCTCTGACATCTATGACTTCTGTGTCTATCTTGCTTTATCTAACATTCAGTCCTTTTCTAGCATGCTACATGATTGCATGTTCTTCCTGGAATTTGACTTTGTGAGTTACAGAATGCATTTGTTAGTTTTTGAAGGTAAAGAAAAGAATTGTGCTCCCTGTGATTAACTAGAACTCTAATGCAAATGAGATTTTCATGAAGAGATCTTGCGGAAAGCAGTTACATATAAACAAGCAAAGATGCATGATTGATGGATCAGAGAGGTTAGATTTGATTTTTAATATTTGACATTTAAACTCCAGTACAGAGGGATCAATTAAACTGCTCCCAGCCATCAGTTTTAGAGACACAATTAACAATGGTTTTAACATGTGTATGTATGTATGTATAAAATTTGTACTTTTCCTTATGTCTTGGGAAATCACTGGTAAGCAGAGAGCTGAGGTTATATACATGGAAATTCTTTAAGGATTTCATGTACAGTTTGAAAAAATATAACTAGATCAAAAATATTTTGTGTCACAGTACACTTATCTTTTAAATCCGTTTACCATGAACTTATTGAAGTTCCTTGTGTGTGTGTGTGTGTATACTTGTGTTTGTACAACATACTTAATAAGGGCTGGCATGGTGGTACAGAAAGTTAAGTGACTGTGATGCTGGCATCCAGTATGAGCACAAATTCGAGTCCCAGGTGTTCTTCTTCCGAACTTTCCAACCAGCTCCCTGCTACTCACCAGAGAGGACAGGTTATGAATACACCAATGTTCGGGCCCCTGCCACTCATTTGGCAGATCCAGATGGGCTCCACACTTCTGACTAAACTACCTATCTGGGAATTAAAGCAGTGGATGGAAGTCTCGTTCTCTTTCTCTGTCTCTCACTGTCTCTCGTTCTGTAACTCGTTGAAATAAATAAATACATATTTTTAATATATAGTTAATAAACAGTTTAATTTCTCAGACATATTAACTAACAAAGCTCTATGTATCTTATTTGTTTATAATTTGCATTTTTCCTAATAAAATACGTGACATTGAATCATTAAAAGCAATCTGGATAAATATGTACCTTATACTCAGGAAAAACTGGCATATGGAATAAAATGTAAGAAATGTTGGGGTTGACATGATGACTCATTGACTAATCCTCTCCTGTAAGTGCAGGCATTTCATATGGATGCCAGTTTGTGCCCCAGATGCTCCACTTCCCATCCAGCTCCCTGCTTATGGTCTAGGAGAGCTGCAGAGGATGGTTCAATGCCTTAGAACCCTGAATTGTGTGAGAACTCTAGAAGAAATGCCAGGCTCCTGGCTTTGGCTCAGCTCGTCTCCAGCTGTTGTGGCCATTTGTGGAGTGAACCAGCAGGTGAAAGAGCTTTCTGGCTCTCCTTCTCTCTTTAAGTCTTCCTTTCCAATAAAAATAACGTATAGCTTAAGGAAAATAATAAAGAGAGAAAGTCAAGATTAAGTATGTGCTGTTAAGAGTTAATCCTTCTGTTGCGATGTTTGTCTCTTGGCAGAGTGCCTGACCAGCAGTCCTGGCTGCTTCACATTCCAGCTTCTCCTTAATGCAGGCCCACGGACCCAGCGGGTGATGGCTCCAGTAGTCAGGCTCTTGCCAGCCAAGTGGGAGACTCGGGCAGGCTTTCTCACTCCCAACATCATCCTGGGCCCACCTTCTCTGTCCAGCATATTCAGCTGTTGAACTAATACCTGAGAAATAGATCTCACTCTGTCTCTCTCCATATGAGATCTCTCTCTCTCTCTCTCTCTCTGTCCCTGCCTGTACCTATTTCTTCTTTCTCTTGTTTTACCACGCAAATAAATAAATACATAATTTTAAGTAAAAGCTAAGCCTCTGGTTTAACGACATTACTTCCTCTTTCTCTTAACTTGAAGGATAGCCAGTAGATTTCTGTGCCAACAAAATAGAAATCATCAGAGTGCACAGGAGGTCATGTTACAAGCGATCAGTTCTAAGGGCAAGCAGCAAGAACCCAGGAGTCACATGTCACACATAACAGCTAACGGCACGAAGCTACTCAACTACTTACTAGTCACTCTGCTTGGCTGAAACTGAAAACACCCCATATCAATAAAAACCCAACTTTGAGTTACCTCATCCCACTTGTGTGATTTCTGATGCCATTCATGTCAGTATTGCAAGTAAAGTTGGAAAACTTAAGCTTTACAGTTTAGAAATCAAACCCTAAGACAGAGGTATGCTGAAGTAACACTTTTATTTCGTAGGGGCTTCCGAGAATGACTTTGACTAGCAAATGCTATCTAGCCCTGGAAACTTTAACTTTTGCTTTTCTAAAATGTTTACCTCATCCATTCCCTGCTCACTACATCTTAGTATGCTAATATTCCTATCTTCACTTACAAAACATAAGCATGCTTGTTTTCTACCCCACTATGAAAGAGTGAAGGAATGATATTCATCCTCTGGAATGTGTTTGAAATACTATTTCCTTTTTGCCATTAGCCTGAAGTACACCAGCCTTCCGCCCAGGCTTCAATCTCTTGACATCGCCTGACTGAGGAAGAATACAGACAAAATCCATAGGGGAAAAAATGATTATGGGATCCCATCACGGTAATAATGTCTAGGGTCTAGATGGTGGCTGGGCTGCCTGTGGTCTCTGCATCCAGTAAGAGTTCTGGTTCAAGTCCCAGATGCTCTCCTTCTAATCCAGCTCCCTGCTAGTGTACCCGGAAAGCAGCAAATAAGCATCTAAGTGCTTGGGACACTGCCACCAAAGTGGGAGACCCCCGGGAGTTCCTGAATCCTGGTTTTGGGCTAGTCATCTGGGGAGTGATTATCAGACAGAAAAATACACATTTCTCTCTCTCTCTGTAACTCAACTTCTATACATACAGGTTATCCATAAAAAGTTTTAAACATTGTAATTGCTAGATATTCAGATTACTGGAGCCATTTCACATAGAAAGAAACAGAAGCATGTGGAGTAAAATCTGTTTTCTCAAGAAACAGAATTTTCTTTGCATACAGGATTCCCAACCTCTGCTCTTTCAGCCCACTTAGGGGTTCAAAAGGGTCTGTTAGGACAGCGTTTAGTCCTTCAGACATAGTTCCTGCCTCTGCAGAATGTGAGTGGTGTTCTTTCAATGGAATCTCAGCCATATCCACCCTGGTCACCTGCAAGGGTAGCACCTGAAACAATACCTTGGTCCTATAACCCTGGACCCTGCTTGATCCACTGCTATGACTCCCTTGAGATAGGTCCTGCCAACTCCGAGCTCTACTTGAGAGGTTAAGCACAAACAGCAGCATACAAGTTCCACCTACTTTCCCAACCACTCCTGCCTGTCTTCTCACACAGGGGCTCTTGAAACTGCCCCCTCTGAGAGGCAATGGAGATCCAACGGAGTTTCTTTCTCTCTTGATTTCTTTGGGTTTTAATTTGAAGGAAAGGAGAGAGAGCTGCAGGGGACCTAGTCATCCTTCCAGGGCTCTATCAGAAGCCTTTGCCTCCTGCAGCTGTTCTGATTAATGGCTGTGCCTCCCGCCGAGTCTCCATAATAGGTGTTAGGAAGGTGTTTACAGGAAGTTTTACACCCAGTTGTGGTGAAGGTCAAAACAATAGGGCGTCTCCCATGCAGGTTAAGCATCTTTTTATGAGCACACACTCCGCGTAAGAGCAGACTGTGTTTTGTCAGGCCTTTAGCTAGACTCCAAGGTTCCTTGCCACTTTTCTTTCAGACTGACTCAGCACGTTCCCAGGTCAAACCAAAAGTACCACCAGTTTGGCACTGGACACAACCAGGGAACGCAGATGCCCACAGTCCTTCCAGCTTGGGAGTGTGTGTTGGCATTTGAAACCATGGTATTAAATTGAAACAGTACCATCAAATTCCATTTTCCAAGGGAGGCAGGTAGCATTTTTTCCTGCAGAATAGAAATAACAAGTTTCCCTAAACTTAAAATGTCCTTTTAATGCCTGAAGTAATGGCCTTGGAACCCTAGATCAATTTCCTTTTAATTGTTCTCCCTTCAGCCTCTCACCTTCTGCACACAGATTCCCTGAAAAAAAAAAAAAAAAACTGCCACCAGTTTGAAATATTGCCTCCCATCTGCCTAGGGGTTGGAAGGGGTGGGGGCTTGGTCCTCTTTTTGAGGAAAAGGAAAGTGAAGGTCAAAGAGAATTTCCTACACAGATGTCCTCAAAGTGCTGCCGTATGTGGGGGTCACATTGTGCCAAGAGCCATATTCAGTGCTGTTGCGTTCTGCTGCACATGAGGCATCTTCTAAAGATCCAATGGCTACAAAGGCTGCAAGACCTCATCAAACCCCACAGAGAACTCTGCCCAGAGTAAACTCTGTTGGCAGTCAACAGAGTGGATTTTAATCTTTCCAAGGATCCACATGGGCATTATGTCTCTTTAAGGGAGGGTGATTGTTGAAATTATCATTTGGGTGTCCATGTCACACCATATGCCTGTGAAGGGCCACTTGTGCCTCTTTAAATCTTGAGATAGATTTAAGACATTTCAAACCATGTGGGCTCTCTGATTTGACTTGCTGTAAATGTAGTGACAAAGCATAGATCCAGGGGGAGAATCAATTCTATAAGTATTTACTAAAAACTGATCATTCCTTAAGATCCTAAGCCTTAAGAGTGATGAAGAATACACAGTAGGGAGAGAAGGAGAAGTCATACAGATACAATTGCAGAAGTATGGAGACAGTGATGGAGATGAGAGACAAGGGCAGGGAGGCAGGCAAAGTGAAGAAGCTCGTGTCTAGGCCATACTTCAATTTAGAAACAAAAGGAGAGAGCCAAATATCCCTCCTCAGTCAGTCACATAAGATGCTGCGTCTGTACTTGGCTATGGTAGTCCCCTAGCACCCATATCCCCACAGTGTCCAATCAGAGCTCACCTGAAAGCCTCCCATTGCCTCCCAGATGATGGTTCCCCACTCCACTGACTTTGAGCACCCAAGTCCAAACGATGATGGCCATCTCCCTTGTTATTATATTTTGGAATGGATAATCTCTGCGTGTTCCCACTTGGTTTCTTCTGTTATTACCACGTTGTAAATGCCATTGGAAACTTCAGAAACAGAGGGCAGGATGGGGGTGGAGTTGAAACAGAAGCTGCTCAGGCAAAGTGAATGCTTATAACGGGAAGTGTTTGCCAGCTGACTCAGGGGCTCCAGAAGGAAGGGCACAGTTGTCAGACAAAGCAATTTTAGATGAGAACTTAAGCTATTGGACTCTCTTAATTTGCTTATTCAATTGTGACACATAGAAAGAAAGGTTATTTGATATGAGACTATGTTGCAAAGATATTTCAAGAAGTGTGTGGAAAATGAAATTGAAAGATTATTTTGGGGGTGAAAATGTACAAACCATGTACAAATCTAGAAACATATACATAAAGGGGTTTTTTAAGTAGCTCATAAAATGTATATTTAAAAAAGAATTGTGTGGGCCCGGCGGCGTGGCCTAGCGGCTAAAGTCCTTGCCTTGAACGCCCCGGGATCCCATATGGGCGCCGGTTCTAATCCTGGCAGCTCCACTTTCCATCCAGCTCCCTGCTTGTAGCCTGGGATAGCAGTCGAGGACGGCCCAAACCTTTGGGACACTGCACCTGCGTGGGAGACCCGGAAGAAGTTCCTGGTTGCTGGCATCGATTGGCGCGCACCAGCCTGTTGTGGCTCACTTGGGGAGTGAAGCATCGGATGGGAGATCTTCCTCTCTGTCTCTCCTCCTGTCTGTATATCCGGCTTTCCAATAATAATAAATCTAAAAAAAAAAAAAAAAAAGAATTGTGAAGTGCCTGGTGCAATGGCTCAGTGGCTGAAATCCTTGCCTTGTAAACACCAGGATGCCATAGGGGTGGTGGTTTGGCTTTCTTTGTGTGCAAAGCAGAGGCCTCTCTCTGCAGCCTACCTCACAGTGCATGGGTGGATGTCCGATGAGGTAATGTATAGGAGGGTTTGGTTAGCTGTTAATGCCCACATAAATGCTAAGTACTACAGTGTCAAATTTGAAAAGTGCAGTTTAAGTACCACTTACTATTATTGTAGTTATTATTGTAGTTAAAGAATATAATGGATTTCAGCAACTAAAGATACAGATGTGTAATCTTTTACCTCCACACACGTTCCCTGCTTGGTTCATTTTAATAAGTCTACTCCCTTTCATTTGAAGCAATATATTGATGTAATTAACCTTCACTGTAATATGTTCTTTGCTTTTAATTCTGGATACACAACTCTGAATTATTTTATTGCATTTACTCCTCTAAATGTGCTCTGTTTTATTTCTAAATTAAACAGCATTAGGGAACAAGCTATCAGGCGCCAACATACTTAATTATTTTCTACAAAT
This sequence comes from Ochotona princeps, assembly GCF_030435755.1. Taxonomy (NCBI): domain Eukaryota; kingdom Metazoa; phylum Chordata; class Mammalia; order Lagomorpha; family Ochotonidae; genus Ochotona; species Ochotona princeps. The sequence goes on along the minus strand of NC_080839.1, from coordinate 6,907,827 downwards.
GTATGGCTTAATATCTTTCTACATGCGTAGCTTCTGCTATGGCTTAGTGAACATAGACATTTTATTTTGGAACAAAAGAAGCTTGTTAATAATGAAGCGAAGGATAGGAAATAGTTAAAGAACAAATGTTCCTTTATTTTCACTACAACATCAGCCATTTAATTTTAGACAGGAATTTGACACAATTTTATCCATCATCTGCTGTTCATTTCTCACCTCAGGGTATGATCTTCACAATATTTCCTGATGCTTCTCAGAAAAAAAAAAGCGCATTTTAATCTCTCAGAAGCTTCATTTGTCGATTGATCCACGTATCAAGTGACCAGGTTCCAAGAATTCAACTTGAGAGTTCTCACTGTCTTTATATCATAAACATCTTACCTGGGGTCATCATTGACTTGTCATCTGGCTCCAGATAATTCTCCAGGGACCACGTTTTTACAAGACTGCTAGAGTCTCCATAGCTGCAAAAGAGAGCTGCAGGAGCTGTCTCAGATTCTCTCTACCTGTGGCTGCTTTAAAAAACGTCACCCCAGGTGGCAGAATCACCACCCTCTTTTTTTTTTTTTTCAGTCCTTGGGGAAGATATTTCCAGTATGCCCCTAGGTTCCATGCCAAAATTTCAGAAGAAATATTTCTTTGGCCTAGATGAACAAGCTCCTTCGCTTCTGCTGTGTCAGCTGAGAGGAGGCAGTGAGGTCAACGCAGAACCTCCTGTCTTGTTAATTTATTTTTTTTTTCTTGTGGGGAGGGGAGGGCATCTCCAGCTAGCGCTCTCCTAAGTGTGTGCCTCAGCATGGAAAGCAAAAAATGGGAGTAGGATTCATTTCAAGAGATGTACAGAGATAGTACACATTCCGATGTGAAGCTGGGCAGCCTCCCTCTACGGGTAGGAAGGCCTTTGGGTGGGTTCAGTGAAATCATCTACATATGGGAAAGTTTCTTGTTGCCTCTACGTGGAACTCAGCATACATATGTCATTGTGGGGTCTTGTTTCTTGAGAAATGAGGCCAAGGTGCATCATGGGAAAGTGAATATACCAAATCAGCATGCAGATGGGTGATGTTTTAGCAGTGTGTGGCTGAGACCCGGAGACTGCTGGAGGACTGTTGGCTTCTTTGTTCATTTACTCCCTAGCTAACCCATACCTGTTTCATTTGAGGGGAGAGAAGAGAGTTGGGGGAAGTCATTCTTACGCAGGCCCAGTGGAACAGGTCATGATCAGCTGCGCTTTGTGGTCCCTGTCCTGTACAGAGTATCTTGAACAGATTCTAGTAAAATTTATTTCGTTTGGAAACATCTCCAGTTACCCAACGCATGGAGATATGGAGAATTCTGTGAAGGAATCCTACCGCTTTAGTTGTGCCAGGTATGGGACACAGGAGCTCACTGATTGTGAGGACGAGCCTGTGATGTTCATGTACGATGAGGGATGCTGTAGTTCAGACACAAGAGGAAACAGCTGATCTCACAGCCAGGATCAGGACCGTAAAGTAATCAGATAACTTTGTTTCCCCAGAGTGTTTAGTTTACATTTAAAAATGATCAAAAAGCAGAAACAGAAGACGAAACATCTTAGTGTATCAGTGTTGCTGAAAACATAGCTTTGTCAAGATTCGTTATATAGTCTTGTCAGACCAATAGAAAGATCAGACCAATAGAGTTCAAATGATCTGTGACTACCTTAAAATCCATTGGTAGAGAAAAGTAGTTCTCTTACTATTTGATTATTGTTTCTAGCCCTTGCCTATATTCCCACTGAGCTGGGGATTTTCTGCTTTTTACATGTGGATTTCTTATATGGCAGAGTGTGAAGCCCCTGACAATAGTGTAAATTAAAATCATTTTATCTTAAAAGCTAGGAAAGAAAGAAAAAGAGAGAAGGATGGAACAAAACAGGAGGAAGGGAATATCACTAAGTTATTAAAATGGTATCTATGAACTATGTTGAATTTGTTCTATTTGCATTAAACTTACATTACTGTGAAAAAAGAATCAGTTTGCAAAAAAGTATCAATGAAAAATCGAGAATTCTAAAATGATAATCATATTAATATGGCATAGAATTATCCTGCAAGGAATTAAACGTAATTGATGCTGACTTGTAATAATGAACCAAAAAAATTAAATTTGAAAGTTAAATATATGATTTTTGGAAAAAAAAGTTTCTGACCCAACTTTCTTCATCATGTGAATGTGTCCTTGTTTGATTTCCAGGTTAATCCAAGTTACAGAATTTGCCTGCAACAGCCGTTAGGAACAGATTCAACTTGTCTTGCGTTCCCAAGACAATATCTGAAATATTTCTTCACTTTTACTTCTCCTGTTTTGTTCATGTTTTGGATGAGTGATAACCACCTGACATGCTCATCAATTCTAAGATACACCTGTGTGCATTTAAAGGAGGAGTTAGCGCACAGTCTTCTTAGATTAATTTTACCATAGAATGTCATATAATATCTACATGAATAGCAATCTTCAAAAAGTTCATAAAATGCACGCCATAAAAAATTCTTTTACCGTAAGACCTTGTCTTTTCATTTCATTTTCTTATATACCACAAAAGAGATAACAATTATTGATTAGTTTTTGTTTAATGATCTATAATCTTGGTATTTTCTCCATAGAAATCTGATAACTAAAAAGAAGTATTAAAGAAATCTCCAAGCACATTGTGTTTTTGTTGTCTCTTTCTTTTTCACTTTCTTTTTGCAGGTCTATCTTCCTTTTCACTTTCGCTTGAGAGGCAGACAAACAGGGCAGAGGAACCTCCTACCAGTGGCTCACTCCCCAAATGTCCATAGTTCTCACACGTGAAAACATGCCAAAGCCCAGGAGCCAGAAACGCAATCTAGCTCTTCTATGTGAATTTCAAGAGCACCTGTTTGAGCCACGGCCACTGCCTCCCAGGGTCTACATGAACAAGAAGCTAAACTCGGAAACTAGTAACAGGCATCAGGGTTCAACATTAATAGCCACCTAAGATTCTGGAATCCCTTATGTTTAAGCAGTGATTCAAGTTCTATTTCACTTCCCATACAGCTCTCTGCTAATGCTCCTAGGAAGGTAGTCAAAAAGAGGCTAAGCAATTGGGCCTTAGGCACACATGTAGCAGATCCAAATGGCCCAGTACTCAGCTACTGCAGCTATTTGGAGAGTGAGCCAGATCTCTCTCCTGGGTATAACGTTCTTTAATATGAACAAATCTCAGAAGAAAATAATTGGGCATCAAATCCAGCAACTCTAATAGGAATGTGGGCTTCCTAACCGGTCTCTTAACCGTTAGGACAAGCTTCACTTCTAACTTTCCAATTTATTGTTATTAGAACATATATGAGTTTGAAAATTTTGGCATATCAGTAATAATCAACAACATAATTATTGATATTAATAATAACAACATTAATATCTACTAGAGATTGTCAACCATTAACTTCACACAAACTGAAATATTCATTGGGCTCATGCAAAAAAATGAAATAAAATAAAGCCTAACATATTGTTCCTACATGACAAAGGTGGCAGCCTGTTTCAGAGTTACAGAGGAGTTGAGGTGTTGTCCACGCTTTCCATAACAGTGTTGGTAGGCTGCTGGACATCAGTAAGGAGGCTTTTTGGTGATGCAGCAGTTGCCCCAAAGAAAATCCCATCTTCTCGTCTGCTGGGAAGCATGTCAGCTCCACACATCCTCTACCCTGCAAGACCGAGCCTAACCCTCTCAGAAAGCAGGTTGTACATATGACCTCAAATTGAAATCTCTTTTAAAAATATTTTGTTTTATGATACAGTTTTATAGCTCTAGGATTCCCTTTTTCCCTTTCCCAAATTCCCTCTTCCCTACCCCACTGAATTCCTCTATAATATTACAACAATGTAGTGCTTCATAAATGGTCCAAAGACCAGCATTCTGCTGATTAAGTGTATCCTAACATTGCAGATATGAATAATGGCAGAGAGTACTGCGTCCTATTGTCAAGATATATTTAACCGTTTCATTGGGAGTCGCTCTTTGGTTTGGAAGTAAATATGCATACTACATTATATCTTCACATCTGGACATGACAGTTTCTATTACATAGTTACTATACATCCCCTTAAACAAAAACCCGCCAAAAAAAATCAGCAACAGGAAGGAAAAACAAAATTTACAACACCATGAAATTAAATGACAAGCTACTGAATGACCAATGTGTTGTTGAAAAAATGAAAATTAAAAACCTTCTTGAAACAAATGATGTTATTGTATGACCTATGAATCAGTGAAGAAATTAATAAGAAAAAAATTTTGAAGAAATGAAAATAAAAATAAAAATATCAAAAACCTTGAGTTGCAGCAAAAATAGTGTGGAAATGGCTATTGATCCTGTGTCTCACATGAAGGTTGCCTTATATCAGCAGAGAACATGTGATATTTGTTCTTTTGGGATTGACATCATTCACTGGGCATAGTGGTCTCTAGTTCGGACCATTTAGTTACAAATGGTAGAATTCCATTTGTTTTGATGGGTAAGTAGTATTCCATGGAGTAGATATACAATAGATTCTTTATCTACTCCTCTTTTGGTTGGCATCTGGGCTGCTTCCATTTATTTGCAGTTGTGGATTGTGCTGCTGTAAATATAGGATTAAAACTCTTTTTCTCATGTATCAGATTTTATTTGATTTGTATATATTCTGAGCAGTGTGATAGCTGGGTCATACGGCAGATCAATTTTCTGTTGTCTTAGTACTCTTTCTCAATACTGACCTGCATGGTAGTTGTACTAACCTACACTCTCATCAACAGTGAAGGAGAGTACCTTTCTTCCACATTCATGCCAGCAGGTGTCGTTACTAGATTTCTGGATGTAGGGCTATCTCACTGGAGTTAGGTGAAGCCTCAATTTTATCTCCCTGAAGGCTAGGGAGCCTGAGAAGTTTTTTGTGTGTCTATTACCCTTTTGTATTCTTTTAACAGTGTCTGTTATTTCCTTTGCCCATTTCTTCACAGGGTTGTTTGTTTTGCTGTTGTTGAGTTTCTGAAGATCTTTGTAAATCCTGGCTATTAGTCCCATATCAGTTATGTAGTGTGTAAAGATTTTATCTTATCCACTGGGTTGCTTCTTCAAACTATTAGCAGAAAACATTAAGAAAGCACTTGCCAAGATACAGGAATTGGGGAGACTCTGAAGCCAGGAGCCAGGAGTTTCTTCCAGGTCTTCTACATGAATGCAGAATCCCAAGGCTTCTGGTCAAGCCTCTATTGCTTTCTGAGGCCACAAGCAAGGGCACCACATGGGAAGTAGAGCAGCTGGGACACAAACCAGCGTTCATACGAGATCCTGGAGCATGCAAGGTGAAGATTTAGCCATTTGGCCATCGTACTGGGCCCTAAAAGATATTTTTAAAATTCACTGAAAATATTAAAGAAATGAGTGATAGGCATCTCATCAACTCAGCTTATAACAGATGTTCTACACACTGATTTGTCTTAGCTCAGTTGAATACATATTGTTCTATGTTAATGTTAGATATTATGTATTGCTAACATTATATATGTATGTATATAATAGTAAATAATATAATAACATAATTATAATAAATAATATAATATAGCATTATAATATTATAATATAATCTTATTTTATATAATATATAATAATATATAATATAACATTTTATATATTTTATATTCTATGATAATATAATTATATATATATATATTATCATGTTATGTATCAAATAGCATACTGGATGCTGCAAACCCAGAGTGATCAAGTAGTCACAGCTTTGGACTTCTAGGAACATTTAACCCATTGAACTGCTGTGTGATCATAAGCACAGAAATGTATATTCCTATCACTGGGATGCTCTCAGAGATAGCAGCCCAAAGCAAACTTTCATATTCCAAGACTGGGCCAGTGGGAGGAGGGAAATCCTGAAACAAGTGACTGAGACAAGCGACTAGGTGAACTGTCTTCTCCAGAGTCGACTCTGGCTGGTAGGCCTGGGTGAGAACTGGTTCTCTTGTCTAGGAATAGTGCTGCATGATGAATGGAGTTCAGCAAACATAAGTTAGCATCTGATGTTGAAGTCATTCCATGTTCTCATTTCACAGAGGAACAGCTTTGCAGTATGCAGACTTTCTGTGGATTGATTAGTTAGGTGATTGTTGTGGGTTGCCTAGGAGAGAACTTGGGAAGTTGAACCGGAGATGAAAGGAGACCTCCAGAGGTGACATGAACTTGACTTGGTGAAGGATCAGACAATCGCATACTCTCCAACATGATTGGGCACAGATCTGCTCCGTATCTGCTACCTAAACTCACTTTCATCTGTCCCACGCTGCTCTGTTGGGGTCCCCACCCCAGAAAAACATGGTCTGAGGCCCAGGCCAGGAAAATGTAGCACAAATTCATTTGACAGAAAAACCTGGTATGAATAGACACAGGACTACTTGTGGGTTTTTTTTTTTTTTTTAAATTTCACTTGGTTTTTAGTATTTTGTTGCGAAATTGTACCTGTCTTTTATTACTATAGATCTTGCCAGGGAGCTGCAATATGTAGTGTACATGTGTACATATCATATTACCCAAGTAAACCCTGAATTATCCTGAATTCCAAAATACATCTGGATCCATGTGTTTATGGCCCTGTGAAAATAATTTTAAACAGCAGCATACCAAAGTTTGCAAAGTTACTCCCCTGTAGAGTCAGCAGAACCAGTGTGTGATGCCACGGTTGTCTCATTTGAGTGCTCAGACCAATCTCCATCACATCCCAGTTACTCTGACCAATGTTTCTTCCCTTCCTGCTGTATTTAGGAAAGAGCATACTTAGTAGCCATTGCTCTTCCTCTAATTGTTGAAGCACATATAAGAGGGGAGCAGTGAACCACCCAGGCTTTGCAAGAGAAGCAATCTCCTCCCGGTCACCACATGCTCTTTCTGTTTAGAATCCCAGAGATGCCTCCTATTAATACACAGCAAACTACTCGCCTTCGTTTATCATGAACCCCCTTAAAAACCATCTGTTCCACAAAGCATCTCAGTTACAATAACCACTCACTTCTCAAAACTGCATGCATTGCCTCGTATATTATTGTTGTTCATTGTCTCTTGTGTCCTTGTGTGCATTGATCTTGCAATCCCCCAAAGGAAAATTCTTACTTTGTTCTGTCTGTTGCATGGGCACCTGCTACGGAGCTGTACTTACACTCAAGCCCTGTGTAAATAATGGGTAAGGACAGACACACCATCACCGTTGCCAGTCTCTTTGAGGGTGAAGGAACAGTACTCATCAAGAAGAAACCACATAATTCAGGTGCAGAAACATCAGAAATTGTAATTATTTGCTGGGGTAACATATTCCATTCATTTTAAAGGAACCAAAATTGTTTGGAATGCTCTTTGGGAAAACCACAGAGATAAGCTTTTTGGCTTCTTGTGTCTAATAACAACTCCACACGGTGTTCCACGGCACCGATTGCTGAAGCAAACGCACGTGATCACACTGTGAAATAAAATCCAATCATTGCATACGTGTATTGTGTGCAAAAAGGAAAACTGGGGAAGGATTGACAGAGTGAGAGTAATTAGCTTTTTGTACTTAAAAGTGTAATTTAGACCCTGTGTGGTAGCCTAGTGGCTAAAGTCCTCACTTTGCATGCTTCAGGATCCCATATGGGCACTGGTTCTAATCCCAGCAACCCCGCTTCCCATCCAGCTCCCTGCTTGTGGCCTGGAAAAGCAGCTGAGGATGGCCCAAAGCCTTGGGTCCCTGCACTGGCTTGGGAGACCTGGAAGAACTTTCAGGCTCCTGGCTTCGGATCGGCTCAGCTCTGGCCAAGGCAGCCACTTGGGGAGTAAACCAGTGGTCAGCAGATTTTTGTCTCCCCTTCTCTCTGTAAATATGTGTTTCCAATAGAAATACATAAATCTTAAAAACGAAACGAAACAAAATAAAAGCAGTTGGTGTTCAATGATCCCAAACACTAGATATATGGAAACTCCTGAAAACTCAAGGAAGGGGTTAACAGTGCAAAGTGGCTCCCCTTGCAAGACCGAATTGATCTGGGAAGGAGAGAAGTATTTCAGGTTCAAAGAGAGAAAGTGGTTGGCCTGTTTGTGGTGGATTGAATGCCTCTGTCAACCCCTCTCTCAGTATTTTCCTTTCTATGGTTTATGAAGGCCAAATTTGCAGGCCAATAACTTTGATTTAGTGAGAAGGCCCCTCTTTTGTTTCACCATACCCTTTTTAAAATCAGGAAGGTACAGTACTTTGAGATTTCTCTCAATCTCTTAAATAAAAAGTATTATTACTACACTCGTTCAGTTAAAAACTGTAAACCAAAGTATATGGAATCCTATTATATACAACTGACTTTGCCGCATTGTTCCAGTTTCTAGTAATCTCTTAGATTAATGCTCCCCTTCGTGTCCCAAGAGCAGCACTGCTGGCTCTGCATAGAGACTACATTGCAGCTGTGCCTGACTTGACTACCGAAAGATCCATCTCACTCCAAATGAACTTGTCGCTAAAAAGACTTCCTTTCACGGGTGGACATTTTGTCCAGTGGCTAAGATGCTGGTTAAGATGTCCCTATCACACCAAAGTGATTGGCTCTTCATACTTGCTTCAGCTTCTCATTCCAGCTTCCAGCTGATCCTTTACTGGGAAGCTGCAGTAATGGCTTGAATAACTGAGTCCCTGCCATCCACAAGCAAGGCTTGGAGGTATTCCCATCTCCCAGCTTGGCATACCCTTCCCAACTGGCACTGTGGGCATATGGAAACCAGACTTATTTCTCCCTTCCTCACACCCCTTCTCTACTTCACTTTCTCTCTCTCTCTTTCCTTCCCACACTTCCGCTCTCTATTTCCAAATAAACAAGACTTTAAAAATAAACAATACTTATCTTGTAGAATGAACACACCTCAAGATACACACGGCTCCCACCCACACAAACATCCCTGCCTCCCTGCCTCCCTGCCACAAAACTGCCAAGAAGAAAGGTGAATATTGTACTGTTGAATGGTACCAAACGTGATTTCACAAACAAAAGCTATATTTATCTACTGGGAAGAATACTTGAGAAACTGAACTCTCTAAGTCAGTAGTTTCTTTGACGAGATATGACAAATCACACAATCGCCTCCATCCTCCCCAGAGTATGACCTTATAGAATCCTGTAAAGAAGCAAGATAGAAAGAACTTACATCAAAAAATAAGAAAAAAAAAGAATTCATTTTGAGGAGGATATCCTACCTCTCTGCTCTGAATGGGAAAGAAGAAAACCTGCATTGCACTTCATCTCAGTGTATGTGCAAACTTTAAAAAGAAAAGCACAGATACAATTGTTTCTGTGCTTGTCCACATCAGAGAGAATACTGGTAACCATTAACAGCATCCAAATATTTGAGAGTAAACACAAATGGTAGAAATAACAAAACCTATTGACTATGAGTTATGTGTCAGATAACATTTGTCTTATGTAGATCATCTAATTTTTCAAAAATTGATTTAATTGAAACACACACAAACGGATTTTCCATCATTTTCCCTATTCCTTAAGTGACTGCAGTGGCAATAGCTGGCCTGGACTGAAGCTAGAAGCCAGGAACTGACTCCTGGCCTCCTAAGTGTGTGGCAGTAATTCAACACTTTTCACCATGACTTACTTACTGCCTCCCAGATTGCACATCAGCAGCTGTTGCAATCAACGCTATAGCCAGATTCCCTGCAAGCAGCTCAATTGCTGCATCACATATTTACCCTGAAGTGATTGCAGCACATCTTCAACCTATGTAAAGTTTATGGTGTCACTTTTTATGTTATGATGATAAGGAAACTGAGTCACAGATGAGCGAATGGGCTGCTAGGTGACGATAGGTGCAACATTTTGAGTTTGTGTTCTAAGAATCCAATGGCCTGCACTATTGCTGTGCGTTTTCTTTCCATTATTTTAACTCATTATTCTAGTGTTTTATTTTCCTAAGGAATATATTGAATATTTTGCCTTTCTCCAGATTTTTCTCTCCATAGCAATACAATAATAAGAGGCACATTTATAAAGATCCACACTTAGAGACCCACACGGAGTTGTGAATTGTATTGTTTGCAGCTGTATTTGAGTTAAATCTTAGACCCCAGGAAGACCCTTCTTGCTTTCTGTTGACCAATGCATAATCATGCTTTCTTTTGGAGGTGTTGCTTCACTTTTAATATTTGCTTGATTGAAAGTAATGTCTGAAGTGGCAGACATTGATATTTGTAAATTCAGCTCTTTAAGGCTGAACGGTACAGTAGTATGCACTGCATAGAAATGTTGTGGAGCTAAATGTGGGGGTTGAGAAGAGTTGCTGTGTGGCCTCTCCTTTCCACAGGCTGGTCTGTTCAGAGATCTAATACTCAGTGGAGGCAGGATACAAATGCAGGACTTGTCACTGAACAGGTCAAGAGAGCCCGCAATACCACAGTTCTTGCTAGGCACACAGGAAGCAGGCATGCACAGTATGGGCCTGGTACACATTAGTACGTCAGATATATGCAAAGGTTGCATGAGCAAAGATGCTGCAGCTTTTTTCCTTATTTTTCTGTGTTACAAACAAGGGAGAACAGGGAAGGACAGAGAGCTCCTATAAACTGGTTCATTGCCCCAAATGCTCAAATTGGCTTCTGACAGGGGACTGTGTCCAAGAGCAGCAAACGGCCCTGCCGCTCTCGTGGGGTGGCACTACTTTTACCAATTCCCTACAGAATGGGAGTCAGAGATACCCAAACGGAGGATTTCTGATATCAAATGTGGGTATCTTACCTACCATTTTAGCAATTAGTCCAACTGTATGCCCCAGAATACAAGTGCCTTAAGGGAAACTGAATTCTAATTCCCAAAGCTTTTGAATGTTAGGTTCCATGGTGAAGGGGACTTTGAAGACATGATTATGTCAAGGAAATTGAGATGGGGAAAGACTGTGCATTGTCCAGATGGACCTAATGTGGTCACGGGGATCCTGTGAGGGGGAAGTAGGGGAGTTAAGGTGAATAATAGAGGATGTGATGACAGAAGCCAGATATTAGAGAGATTCCAAGAAAAGACCTTGCGCCAAAGATTATAGGTGGCCTTGATGAGCTAAAAATGAATATTCCTGTCTCAGCTTCCAAAAGGAATCAACCTTGCTCTCACTTTGACTTTAGCCCAGTAAGGTTTCTAGTCTGTTAGCTCCAGGACTGTGAGACTTAATTTATGTTTTTTGATCTGTAAGTTTGTACTAATCAGTGAAAAGAAAAAAAAAAACCAGAAACAGAGCAATGCATACATCTGTCAAAGTGAAAGGGGATGCATGAGAAGGCATAGAGGCCAAAGCTGGAACTACTGCTACGACGTTCAGCCCAAGGACATGACATCTGATGTACATGGAACAGATCAAGTGGGCCAAGGTTTTCTGGAAGTTCACTGGTGTTTTCTTCATTTTAAAAACTTTTTTTAAAGATTTTATTTTTATTTTATGATACAATTCCATAGGCTCTAGGATTTCCCTTATCTCCTTCCCAAACTCCTTCCTTGCCAAAGATTTCCACCACATTTTACCGATAGTACTGTCATTCATAAGCAGTCACAAGTCCATCATTCTGCTAAGTGTATCATGACATTGTGGGTGTGGACAATGGCAGACAGTCCAGCATCCTATTGTCAAGACATATACAACAGTTTCATTGGAAGCCCATCTTTGGTTTGGAAGTAGAAATGCATAACACATTGTATCTTCTCATCTATTTGAAGAGATGTGATAATCTCTATTATACTGTAATTACAAATTTCCTAAAGTGAATAGCCATACAACAAAATCAATAATAGGAAGCTAGTTTAAACATTTACAGCACAGAAGTTAAATAACATGCTACTGAATGATCAATGCATCAATGAAGAAATGAAAAAGAAAATAAAAAACTTTCTTGAAGCAAATGTTATTGTGTGACCCATGAGTCAGCGAAGAAACTAATTAAAAACATTTCAAAGAAATGAAAGTAAAAAGAAAATATCAAAACCATGAGCTGCAGCAAAAACAGTATGGGAAAGGCTATTGATCTTGTATTTTGCATGAAGTTTGCCTTGTATCAGAGACAGCTTATGATATTTGTCCTTTTGTGATTGACTTATTTCGCTAAGCATAATGGTCTCCAATTGAGCCCGCTGGGTTGCAAATAGTAGAATTTCATTTTTTCCAGTGGGTTAAGTAGTATTCCGTGGAGTGGATATACCACAGGTTCTTTATCTGCTTCTCTTTTGGCGGGCATCTGAACTGTTTCCATTTATTTGCTATTGTAGAATGTGCTGCTGTAAAGAGGATTACAGATCCGTTTCTCATGTATCATATTTCATTTGCTTTGGATATGTTGCCAGAAGTGGAATAGCTGGGTCATACAGTAGGTGCATTTTCTGTTGTCTAACCTACATTCCCACCAACAGTGAAGAGGGTACCTTTTCCTATATGTGCACCAGGAGGTGTTGCTAGTAGAGTTCTGGATGCAAGCCAATCTCATTGGAATTAGGTGGAACCTCAACATGATTTTCACTTGTATCTCCCTGAAGGCTAGGGAGCCTTTCTGAACATTTGTTCATATTTATTGGACATTTGAATTTATTCTTTTGAAGAAAAAACATCTGTTTATTTTCTTCACCTATTTCTGCACAGTGTTGTTTTGCTGTCACTGAGTTTCTGATCTTTGTAAATCCTGGATGTTAGTCCCATATCGTTTGTGTGGTGTGCAAAGCTTTTCTCCCATTCTCTTGGCTGCTTCTCCATTTCCTTTGCTGTACAGCAGCTTTTTAGCTTGATGTATTCCCATTGTTTATTTTGGCTTTAAGTGCTTGTGCTTTTGTTGTCCTTTTCAAGAAGTCTTCCCTCATTCCTATATTTTGGAGAGTGCTTCATATGTTTTTCTCTAACAGTTAGATGAGTTCCAGGTTTAGATTTAGGTCCTTGATCCGTTTTGAGCTAATTTTTTGTATAAGGTGATTGTTGGGGGTCTTGTTTGTTACCTCTGCAGGCTGCTATCCAATTGTCACAACAGCATTTGTTGAAGAGACCAGGCTTTTTGTCTGATTTCTTTTTTTTTCAGTTTCCTTGTCAAAGATTAGATGGCTACACATGTGTGGGTTCCATTCTTGCACTTCTATCCTGTTGCACTGATTTTCTGCTCTGTTTCTGCACCAGTACCAGACTATTTTGATGACCACTGCCCTGTAGTATGTTTTGAGGTCTGGAATTATGATTCCTCCAGCTTGACTTTTATTCTTCAGGATAGCTTTGACTATCCACGGTCTCTTGGGTTTCTACACGAAATTTTGTATCATTTCTATTTCTGGGTAGAATTTTATTGAGGGTTGAAATTGCATTGAATCTGTATATTACACTTGGTAATATGGACATTTTGATGATGTTGATCCTGCTGATCCAGGAATATGTTAAGTTTATCCATCTTTTAATGTCTTCTTATATTTATTTTATTAATGTTGAATAGTTTTCATCATACAGGTCTTCGACATACTTAGTTAGGCTAATTTTCCTCCACTATTTTAAAGAAAACTGTACTTACAATTTATTTCTTAGCCATGGTGTTATTTGTGTATACCAGTGACATAAATCTGTGTTCATTAGTTCTCTATCCTTCTATCCTGCCAAAGTCTCTGATGGGTTTCAGTAGTCTGTTTACTGAGTCTTTGGGTTCTGCTATGTAGAAGGTTATGCCACATGCAAACAGGGATAATTTCAATTCCATATTTGAAATTTGAGTATCTCTAATTTGTTTTTCTTGTCTAATAGCTCTGGCAAGAACTTCCAGTACTATACTGAATAGCAGTTGTGAAAGTGGACATCCTTGTCTTGTTGTAGACCTAAGTGGAAAAATTTCTAGTCTTTCCCATTTTAGTATGATGCTAGCATTGTCTTTTTCATATATTGCTTTTATTGTGTGAAAGAATGTCCCTCTTATGCCTATCTTGCTTAAGGTTTTTAGCATGAAGAGTTGTCCGATTTTACCACATGCTTTCTCTGCATGTATTGAGAAGATCATATCGTTTTTATTTTTTCAACTTGTTGATGGGGTGTATCACATTTTTTGATTTCTGAATGTTAAACCATTCCTGCATTCCTGGGATGAATCACAACTGAACCATTAAATCATCTGCCTTATGTGCTGATGAATCCTGTTGGCCAATATTTTGTTGAGGATCTTTGAGTATGTTCATCAGGGATAGCAGTCTGTAGTTCCTTTTTTCTCTTTTGTCTCTATCTGGTTTTCATATTAAGGTGATATTGGCTTCACAGAAAGAGTTTGAAAGCATTGCTTATCTTTCTTTTCATTGAAATAGCTTGTGAAAAGTTGGAATATGTTCTTCTTGAAATGTTTGGTGAAATTCTGAAGTGAAGCCAATTGGTCCAGGGTTTGTCTTAGTTAGGAATTTGATTTTTCTTCGTTACCGATTTGATTTCAGTCCTTGTTTTAGGTCTATTTAGATTATTAATTGCCTCATGATTCAATTTTGATAGATTGTGTGTATCCAAAAATCCATCCATTTCTTCTATGTCTCCTGATTTGTTAGCATATAGTTGCTTGTAATTGTTCCTAATAATTCTCTGTACGTCCGAGGTAACTTTTGTCATATTTTCTTTCTTGCTTCTGATGCTATTGCTACTGATTTGTATCTTCTCCCACCTTTTCTTTCTTTCTTTCTTTCTTTCTTTCTTTCTTTCTTTCTTTCTTTCTTTCTTTCTTTCTTTCTTTCTTTCTGTCAGTTGGGCTAGTGGAGAATCTGTTTTGCTGATTTTCTCATAGAACCAGCTCATTTATTTGGTGCTTTTCTGATTTCTTAGCATAGGCATTGATTGAGATGAACTTTCCTCTTACCACTGCCTTGACCATGTTCCAAAATTTTTGATATGTTGTGTATATGTCTCCATTTGTTTCAACCATTTTTTAAATTCTCTCTTTCATTTCTTCTTTAACCTGTTATTTATGTAGTAGCATGTTTCCGTCTCCAGAATCATGTCTTCCTGGTTATTTTTACTAATTGGTCTAAGAAGACACATGGTATGATTTCATTTTTAAAATTTTACTTCTTTTTTATTATTATTATCATTTTATGATACATTTCCATAGACTCCAGGTTTTTCTTACCTCCTCCCTAAGACCTCTCCCACCCTCCCCTACTGAGTTCCGCTATATTATTACTATGATATAGTTCTTCAGAAACAGTCGTAAGTCAGTCATTGCAGGTATGGAAAATGGCAGAGATTCCAGCATTGTATTGTCAAGATACAGTTAACAGTTTCACTGGGAGTGAGTCCATCTTTAATCTGGAAATAGAGATGCATATTGCATTGTATCCTCACATCTGGATATGATAGCCTCCATTACACACTTACTGTACATCCTCTTAAATCAAAAGTTACATTACAAAATCAACAGCAGGAAGAAAAAAAGAAATTAAAAATGCCATGAGGTTAAGTAACATGCTGCTGAATAATAAATGTGTCACTGAAGAAATGAAAAAGAATGTCAAGAACTGAAAGTGATGCTACTGTATGAGCTATGAGTCAGTGAAGAATTTAATAAAAAAAAAGTATTTTGAAGAGAGTAAACTAAAATAAAAAGCAACAAACAAAAAACCCCATAAAAATTCATGAGATATATTTTTCGCTGATCTTTGTTGGTGAGATATGTCTCATATAGGTAACAAATAGATGGATTTTGTTTTATCAATCCAGTCTCAGCTGCTGGCTCACCACTCTCCACCTCCTGTGATCCTGTGCTTAAATCACACTGTTGTCTATACAGCATTTTTCTCACTTCAGTTGAAGCAGCGTCCAGGATTAGGGAGGCACAACCTATCCTAAGTAACTAGGTTGTTGGTGGTGCTGATCTTGCCAAAGCCTGATGGCCATTAGGTCTGAGAACCTATCTTTGGTAGCACCTTCAGGCACTACATTATTACTGTCTTCCCTGGGGGACCAGTATAATGCACTGAACCTGAGATGGTATTGCTCCTAACTTACCTCATGCACTGTCTCACTGCTCACTGCTCATTAGCTCACTGCTGTCCCTCCAGTCCCACAGCCTTTGTAACACTACACAAAATGGTGCCTGATATGGCACTGGCGGAGTTCTGGGTTTGTTGGATGATAAATCTGGGGCCCACCTGGACCTATTTTGGATGGAACCTGTAAGATGTCACCTTGGAACTGTTTTTTTTTTTTTTCTGGGGGATCAGTGTAATGCAGAGAGCTGGAAGTGATTGTACTGCCAGCCTTGCACATGCACAGCTTATTTTTGCCCCTCCAATCCCAAAGCCTTTGCCACACTACATAAAATGGCACCTAAGGTGGCACTGGTGGAGTTCTGGGTCTGTTGGCTATTAGGTGTGGGGTCCACACAGACCTATTCTTAGAGGAACCTGCAGGATGCAAAATTGGCACTACTTTCCTTGTGGGTTCAGTGCAATGCACTGAGTCGGAAACAAGGCTGTTCCTGACCAGCTCTCCAGTCCCACAGCCTTTGCTCCACTACACAAAGTGGGGCCCAACACAGCATTGGTGAGGTCTGGGCTGTGAATCCATTCTCTTCCTCCACTGCCCTTTGAAGTCTGCTGTGTCTTGGCTCATGGTTGCATCAAACAAATTGGCATGATGGGTAGTTCTTTGCCTGAGTTCCCACTGAACTCCTTTTGCCCTGGATGCTGTTGGAGCTCTGATTGCTCCTGGAGCTCAGATCAGTGCTCACCAACCACTGCTAAGTTATTTGGTCACTACCACACTGATCTATTGTCTTCATTGCTTCTCCCTCAAAAGCTCTTTAACATTTTAAAATGTGAAAGAATTTAAAGAGTTATTTGCTCCCAGCTTAATTTTGCTTTGCTATAGACCCCTTTGAATCAATGTTGTTGAAGATTATCTACAGAAAATCATACATAAAATCTGAATAAAAATTCAGTTACTTAACTCAATCCTCTGAAGCCTAGGCATAGATATTATCTTATGTTTCATTGTTGTAAAGCCAAAATTATCACATAAACTTTGAAAAACTAATTATGTCATTTATTCTAACATAGCTGAAGTTGACTATGTCAGACAAAGTCCTCAAAAAGAGGTTGAAATAACATTTTGGATGAAGATGGTCTTGGGCCATGGGCTGTCCTCAACTGTTGTCCCAGGCTACAAGCAGGCAGATGAATGGGAAGCAGGGTTAGGGGACATAAACCGGCAGCCATATGGGATCCCAGCACATGCAAGGTGAGGATTTAACGGCTAGGCTACTGTGCCAAGCCCAATATAAGCCATTTTAAGTAGGTGAGATTAATGAGCCTTGAAGAAATGAAGTCACTCACCATGGGGCCACAGGGCTGTAACACACTGCCTCGTAAGATGTATAGTTGGTATGAGTCACCTGAAGGATTTCTGAAAACAGAATGATCTTTCCCATTTGAGTTTCTGATCCAGCATTTCTAGATGAGCCTGAAAACCAGACTTTGTGGTAAGTTCCCAGAAGAGCTGGTGCTGCTAGCATGAGGTCTGCACCTTGAGATCCAGTTCCTGTGCTATTGCAACTAAGCTCTCCAAGTTACATGAGCATTACACCTCTGCTCTTCTGTTTTAATTATCCACTTTAGTGGGAATGGGATGACCTTGGAGATGTGTTTCTGAGATGACCTGTTCCTGGAACACTCCACACTTTCACTTTGTCCTTCCTCCACCCCAGCACATGCGACCACAGGCTCTGTGTCTATTAGTGAGAGAAACAGGGTCTTCTCTCCAGACATTTTCTTCTTGGACTCCAAAGAAGCACATCCATCTTACAAATGATATTTCAACTTTGCCTACCATATAAATATTTATGAGAGTGAGGTTAGCTAGTTGGCATGCAATATATATTTTTTGTTAAAGTTTTCCCATTAGAAGGCAGTTGCCTGGGAAAGCCTTAGAAACATAAATACTGCCTTTGGTCTCACAAAGATTGTGGAAAATGGAGTGGCAAAGAATTCACATTCCAATTACCGATGAGAGGTGAGGACATGTTCCCACAATCTCTCCATGTCAATGAATTATGGTCTCAATCGGCACCATGACCTTATATTGTGTTTCCACACCATAATTAAGGGAGGAAAGCATTATGGTATTATCACTGAAGAAATATTTATGAGAGAAGAGCAGATGGTAGCAGGAGTTGGCTGACCTGACAGAAGTAGCAGTTCAAGGGAGGCACAGGAAGAAACAGCCACAAGGACCTGGCCCAACGTTCTTGGCTCAGCAACATGGGTGCCACAGAAACCCAGAGGGTCTGTCTGTCATGGTTAAAAACACATGGCCACATTTGGGTTTTCCAGTTGGATCTTGTCAAGATGGAGTTTAAAAAAAGAGTGTCACCAAGTTAAAGCCAGGATGTCAGATTCACACTACTGGAATGTTTAGGAAGTCTATACAGATGATCTCTAATGTATGATGGTTTATCTAATGATTTTTCAGCTTCAGAATGCTGTGAAAGCGAAATGCATTCATTAGAAACCATACTTTCAATGCTGGATTTGGATCCTCTCCCAGGCTAACACTGCATACAGTCTGATCCTGTCTGTCAGCGCTCAGCAGTGGCAGCCACAGCTTCCCTCAGCCCCATGGTCATGAGGGGGAAATCGCTGACACTTCTCACATGCTGAGATATTCAACGGGATAGCACACATGCCTTCAGTGCATTTTCTTCTTATTTTTAAGATCTATGCATTTGAAAAGAAGCATGTCGGAGGGAGAGGTTTTTGAGAAAGAGAGAAAGGGGAAGGGAGAAAAAATTAGGGTGGAGGGAGAGAACTTTGCATTCGTTGGTTCATCCTTCAACTGATTCTCCAAATGATCACAATATTGGTACTGAACCAGGTTGAAATCAGGAGCCAAGAACTACATCCTGGTTTCTCATATGGTTGAGAGGGAAACAAACACTTGGGACAAAAGTACACTCTGCTATGTGCCCAGGTAAATTAGTCGTGAGCTGGATGAGAAGCGGGGATGTGAACCAACACTGGTATCACAGACAGTGGTTTAGCTCTCTGCACTACATTGCCTTAATGCATTTTCAGCTTGCAGTGTTTTTAATTGATAAGTGTTCAAGACATGATCCTCTTGCAAATAGTGGAGTGTCTGTTTTTAAAGATCACTTATACCCTTTTATTCTGAGGAGCTGATATTTTTAAAAGACATAATGAGTCTTCAAATCTGACAGACTCAGTTTAACTCATAATAGTTCCATCCTAGGTTACCTTGCATGCATTGTAGGTTTTGTATGCAAGGATTGGCTTTACTTGCTCCAAGATTTCTAATGTTGGGGTGATGTTGTGCTTGCAGTATCAAGGTGATGATAGGCCTTCAGTTCCTATGAACTTCATTCTGTACTTTAAGATGACCCAGAACTATGTGCAAAGGTTTATACAATTTCATTGCTTGTCATTTGAAAGGCATAGCAACAGAGAGACAGACAGACCGAGAGCTCACATTTGATGGTTTACTCCTCAAATTCCCGGGACAGCTAGAGCTGAACTGAGGCCAAACCAGAAAGTCAGGCCTCCAAAGTGGACAGCAGGAACTCAGTCACTTGAGCCATTACTACTGCTTCCCAGAGCCGGTTTGAACAGAAAGTTGGAATCAGGGACGAAAGAACGGACTCTGATATTGGGTGTGTGCCTCAGGTATGCAAATTTCATGCTAATTATGTGCTTTTGGTGCTTTCCAGAAAGGCATACCTGGAAGAACATTTCTTACAACTAAAATAAAGGTTATTCCTCCTTGATATTTTGGGTTCTGTCTATTCATACTTAGATGTCTAGGCTAAGAAGATGTTAAACACAAAATCAAGTCCATGAACAGGCTTGGCCCTGGTATTTTTAAATTTATTTATTTATTTGCAAGACTAAATTATGGAAAGAGTTATCCTCCATCTACTGGCTCACTGGATACAGTCCTTTTTACTTGCAAAGATGTTTATTATATATGCTATTTGAACTGAACCAGATAGGGAGATAGAAAGAAGAAACAATATAGACAAGAAAGAAATTACAGCAGTGGGTGAGGAAAGAAAGGAGATGGGGAGGGAGGAACAAGCAGGAGAGTAGGAATGGGTCTAAAATCAATGGCCATCGAAATGTCTTACGGCACCCACAACAGCAAGTTCTGAGTGTCTTTCTAGCTGGTATCACTGGTCAGCGAGGCTGAGCCTGGCACTTCAATGCATCCACTTCCCTTAATCCTCACAGCAGTTGCATAACAGGGACAATTTTCATCCCCCTTGAAGGACAAGGCATTCAGGAGTGTACTTGTGAGTTGCACCTGCCATGCAAAGTACACTTAATCGCTATGTCCTCAGCCTTGGTTCTTGGTTTATCTCTCCCAACATGGAGGTCCTGGCACCCTCTACCTGTCTACTCTTCAGTATTTATCACTACTACAAGGCAAAGATAGATGGAACATACATAGAATAGTTGTACTTGGAGAAAAAGTCGGATATGCATAGGGAAGACAGTGGCATGAGGAGTGTCATGGCTCAGTTATACTTTCTGTAACTTGATATCTGGGAGTACCCTAGAGAAAAGTATATGGGGGGACCTTGTCTTAGAAAGCAAGAACAGGAGTATGGAAGTAATACAAACAAAAAAGAGAAAATAGCTTAATGGAATTCTTAGTTCTTTTATCACTATGACTTTTATATTGGGTTGGGGCAGAAATAAAAGTCTACCTGAAATCTCAGATAATTCATGAGTGGGTTAAGCATCTTCTGGAATGTTCTATTCCCATGAAGACCTATGATTATTTTAATACTTAACATGCTTTAAATGATTTCTTAAGTTGTTAATATTCTTTGAGATATTATCATGATGTGCTACATGAACCTGAACGTTATTATGAGTGATCTGATGTTAGTCATTTCAGTGCTACTGAGTTAAATAATTTTAGACCTGTTGAAAAATTATATGTAAGATACAATGAAATAATTCTTGCATTTTGGGAATCTCTTCACTCTAATCTCTCTTCACCGATATCATGTTGCTTAATTCCTGGATGACCAACAAACTATCCAACACACACACACACACACACACACACACACGAAATGATGCAGTAAAGAAACACACAGTAAGGGTTATTTTTTTATTTTTTATTTTTTTTTAAAGATTTATTCATTTTATTACAGCCAGATATACAGAGAGGAGGAGAGACGGAGAGGAAGATCTTCCGTCCGATGATTCACTCCCCAAGTGAGCCGCAACGGGCCGATGCGCGCCGATCCGAAGCCGGGAACCTGGAACCTCTTCCGGGTCTCCCACAGGGGTGCAGTGTCCCAATGCAT
The DNA here is from genome assembly GCF_030435755.1 of Ochotona princeps. NCBI lineage: Eukaryota > Metazoa > Chordata > Mammalia > Lagomorpha > Ochotonidae > Ochotona > Ochotona princeps. The sequence goes on along the minus strand of NC_080839.1, from coordinate 6,886,464 downwards.
TGGGCCGTCCTCAACTGCTTTCCCAGGCCACAAGCAGGGAGCTGGATGTGAAGTGGAGCTGCCGGGATTAGAACTGGCACCCATATGGGATCCCGGGGCTTTCAAGGCGAGGACTTTAGCCGCTAGGCCACGCCGCCGGGCCCCACAGTAAGGGTTATTATGAATTATTGTGATTTAAATTTTTATTTTCTTATGGACACATAATTCAAAAAATACTGAACACCCACCCCAAGCTACACATTGCAATCAATGTTGGATACATCATAATAAATAGTCATTATTGTAGTTAATCAGAACAAAGTTATAAAAGTCACACAAAGAAAAATGTCATATGATCTTACTCATATATGGCATCTAATAAAACTAAGAGAAAACTTTGAATAGTTTCATCATAAAGAAAGAATGGCTAGTGTTGACTATACTAAATAATTTCATGCAATGTATATGCCTAGACAGGATGCAATGTACTTGCATATACACTATGTTACATAAAGACTATTAATGGGTCCAATTATAATGTATCAATCAAAAATAAAACTTTAAAATGTTGGCCCACAATATGGATAAGTGAGTAGTGTATGCATTTACATTTGTTGTTAGAAAATACACAGCTCTTATGAGGTTAGTTAAGAGATTACCAACACCTTGAATTCCTCACACTGGACTCTGGGACAGAAAAGAAACAGGGAAGTATATATTTTAACCAACATGCAGTTGTCCATTGGATTGCTTCCCATACTGTACTACTGGACTGTGCAATTGGATCTGGGGACTAGAGACAGTGTTTCCTGAGTCCCACTAACATCCATCAGCATCTTAGTACTGGGCTTTTAAAGTCATCACTAGAGAGCTATTTGTGAAGCATTCCTGGCTTCCCTGAGAAAGTCATGTTTCCGGGAGGGTGCTAAAGTGGCCAGAAATCAAGAGCCAAATATTTGCTAATACCTAGGAATCAAAAAGTTTGGATACCCCTTCCATGCTACACAGCCAGTATTTTGAAACATATTACAACTTTAAATGCTTAGGGGCTTAAGGGGCTACCAAGGACATGGAGAGAAGGGAGCAGCTGTCTTGTTCAGTTTTTCTAAACCATCCAACTCTAGAAGCTTTATGTCTAATGAATGGAAAGTCAGAACTCATTCTTACAGAAATACACCTGATTTTTCGAAAACCCAAGCTTCCTTCTCACCACTGATGTCACTACTGGATTTTGCAATGAATTCTTTTTTGGGGTAGGGGATCATTTTGGTGTACATTTCACAGGATGTGAGATTTCCCTTGCCCCCAAGACCACCTTCACACTGGCTGTGAGTACTGGTTCTTCCCTTTTATTCCAAACAGATCCTCATCTTTCCTTATGCTGCTAATGATAGATCTTCCCATGGGAGCTTCCCTGCCTTCCTCTGAAAATGCTGATGCAAACATGGGTCTTGTGTGTTTTGACTTTGAAGATGTCTGTATTGAGTTAGTAAATTGATTTTTGGACAATCCTTCATTACAATTGTAAATCTCCTTTTATAAAAATAGGAATAATGTCCTCCCCCCAAAAAAAGATGGAAACGACTGATAGGAGAAACTCCAGAAGCAAGCATCGTAGACTTGAATCGCTGTGGATCATGTTAGGGACCCCGGTCCCTAGCCCAGGATCTTGAAGACCCATGGCCCTATTTAAACCTGAGCTTTCTATTGTTCACCCAAGAAAGCTACCTTGCTTGCGCTGTGCTAACAGCTAGCTTTCAGACATGGACAAGAGTATGGCTTCTTGAAGTATCTTACATTCCCACAGAATGACATCTGCCAAGTTGTTGCTTAAGAGCCTGAGAATGCAGTTTGTGTAACATTCATAGAGAATAATGTCATCCCTGTTAAAGAACTGGTGGATTTCAGGGTGGATTGAAGCATGAGACACATGGTATGGAGTTTGAAAAGTCATGCCAGACATTTTAGAGCTGACTTTCATCTTTGTAGCTGCCAGGAACCTCTTCTTTGTTGTGTAAATGAAGGCTGGGCTCCTTGCCAGAGGACGGGGTAAAATCTTTCTGGCTTGCTGAAGCCTGACCCTTTGTTAGAGGCCTTGGTAGGTGGGAGTTCTGCAGAGGCGGGGGTCTTCCTGAGATGAGTAGTCCATGGAGGCAAGTAGGTGGTCTCTGCAATCTAAAAGGGACGTGTCTGTGTTGATGACAGAAACCCAGGGTAACTTACCTTAAATCAGATGTGTGACCCAGGTTGGGAGCCCTGTGCTCATTGCATACATTTACCTTATGCTACTTCCTGATATTTGCTTGGGAAACTGAGTATGACAGTGAATCCTAGAAGGGCTTCATGCTGGAAGTCCAGTGTGAAACACTGCACAGGCCCTTACAGTCATAGGGTCTGGGAAGGCAGCTGTGATAGTGAACAACTGCCCTCCAGGCTGTACCAGGTCCCTGTTGAACACTGACACCTTGTGGCCACAGAAGGATTTGATATAACTGTTGTCACATGGGACCGGGACAGTCAAGTAATCAAAGACTTTTTACCATGGAGATAATTAATTCTGCAATCTGAAAAGAAAGTATTAGCAATCTTGGTAACAGCAGTGTGGTCAAGTGGGCTGGTTTGATTGCCAGAGAACGTTTTCTTGCCATTCCCTTTATATCGTCAGGCAGCGGGGTGGTGAGATTCCAGAGGCAATCTCACACCTGTAGAGTGAATTTTTCTCTCCTTACTTATGTACTTCATGGTTGTGAAATACAGGGTTCACAAGTAGGTTAATGTGGAGAATCATTGAATTTTAGGACACTACACTGAACAGGGTCGTGTGTGTGTGTGTTCCACTATAGACACAGAAACCCTTACCTTGCCCATTTCATGCAGGTGTCATGGATCACCCTCTAGAGGCCCCCACACTCACAGTTAGCCCTAGGAGAGACTTTGATTTTCAGAGTCTGTGTTGCAATGTAGCCGTTGGAGGACTGGAAGGGGCCTACAGTCAGGTGTAGCTGGTAAAAGGCAGAGAAAACCCTGTTTCTCCTCTTGTTCCTGAAATAAGTCTCCCTTTGAGGCGCTGGTTCTTCCCTGCTTCACCGGATCGCTCCTTCTCTGGGAGTTCAGAGTACTCTTAGTGTGAAAGCCTCATTTTCTGATTCTTTTCCATTTATGTCTGCAAAAACTCAAAAACATATTTAAGGGTTTAGGTTGGGTTGATTATTTCCATGGAATTTTTGGCATGTATGAGCAAAAGATGAGACACTACAAATTGTTCTTATTTAAAGCATTTAATATTGCAGTTTCAGTTTCCGTTAAACTGAGCATAATTTTTCTACTTCAGATTAGTTAATATTTTTTTTGGAAAAAAGTAAAGGATTTAAAGGAACACAATTGTGTGTGATGGATCTTTTATGGGAACGGATAGGATATCTGAGGAATTTAAATGTCTTAATGAATGCTGCCCCTTTTGGTCTAAACATGAAGAAAGGCAAATTGTTTTTAAGAATTGCCTGCACTAATAATTTCATTTCTTTACATACCAGGCTTCTACAAAATTTCAGAAATCACATGAGAGAATACCATGGTAAGGAAAAGATAGATTAAATTGAAAAGATAGATAGATTAAATTAAAAGATAGATCAAACTGGCAGCTAATGCATATATTTCCTCTTGCCTTCTGTATAAGTTAATGGACATTAATTAATAAGTATTAAAACGACATTGGTGTGTAGGATTATTAAACATTTTTGGGTCCCATACTCTCACAACAGCTACAGTCAACATAATATAACCTATAAGTAGCATTTAACTACAGGGTTACCAAGTGGTGATTCTCTTTTAAATTTTAATTTTTCTAGACATATACCAGCCAGGATTCTCTCATTTCCCTGCATCGTAGAGGATAGCAATGATGAGTACGGTGACAAGAAAGAGACGCCATAGAAGAATCCATGTAATTGGCTAGAAAGAACATCTTTAAGAAGCAGGTGTGCTGTAATCTTGCAAATCAAATTAAAAGCAAAACAAACTCTTTTTTTTTAAACCGTGACTGAGTCCAAATGTCCTTTTGGCATTTAAGTAGCAAAACAGTCTTAATTATTTATTGATTATTCAAAACATATAAACTTGAGATGTATCAGAGTGTCTCAACTGCTTCCCTTTCAGGTGGACATTGGGACTTCACTGGGCCCCCATCACCAAGAGGGGAGGCTCTCTTACCTGGTATCGCTTTCTGATCTGGGACAGACAGGTTGACCTTCATTAACCTGCAGGTTGAAGGCACACTGCAAGTACTTTTTTTCCCCAAAAAAACACTGTGAATAAGCCTTGAGAGCGCGATATTAAAACCTCAATTTGGTCTGTGGCTTTTGGAGGCATTTGCCAAGTAGTGAGTTGGCAAAGAATAAGAAGCACAGCAGGGCTGGGGCATCCTCAAAGATCATCCTTTGCTACCCAAATGTGTTTTTTGGTCAAAGTCTTTGAGCACAGTGCAATAATGAAAAAGATAGGGAGGAATAATTTTCAGCTATTTTGCAATTGAATAATGTTAGCATTTAAGGTTGAGGAGAAGGAAAAGAGAAGGGAACGGAAAGCAAGTGAAAATATTCTGGGATTAAATTGTTATCTTTAAATATTGTGCTTCAATGGTACAGCAACCCGGGGCTTTCAAGCCTTGCTGCCAAGGATGACTAAATCTAGGTCTCTTTGCAGTGGAAACTAATTAACTGCTCCCTGGTACCACTAGGTGGAGATACAGGTTTACCCACCGCTCATTCCCTGGTTAAAACAGTCTGCAATGACTGTGAAATCCTTAACAGAAATTTATGATGTTCAGGATTGACCGATTTTGAATCATGTTGGTCGTGAACTCACACTTATTTGGGGGGGAGGAGGAGTGTGGAGAATTTTTTTAAATACCTCCTCATAGAATAATAGCAAATACCCCTAATTGTGCAGTTATAAAGTTGTCCATGCGAATTATTGCTTTTTTAAGCTCTAACTACAGATGCTTTTGAGACTGAGCGAGTAATCATGCTACATTCTAAATCATCTGCGAATACTATACATATTTTCTTTTATTGTCACACTAGCTGCTAGTTCATGGTCAGAGACAAACAAAAGAAGCTCCCCCTCCCCCCTCAAAAAAAAGACAGAGAAAGAAAAGAAAAGGAAAAAAAATAATAACAATAACAAAAAAATAACAACTTCACCAGTGGAAAGGGGCCAGCAGCTGGCAAGAGTTGGGAAGTGTGCTCGAGTTTAAGGGGTTGTTTCTAAATGCAGTACTTTTTGAGAATCTCATTACCTCACATCTTGACGTGTGAATTGTGATTCACAGCCCAGTTTGCTCAGGGCTAGTTAGCTCTTGTCTCAATGGTCCTAGGTGTCTAATATCCCATTAATCAAACCTTGGTGAAATGAAGCGTTGCGCGTTGTTTTGGCTGAGCCCCGTCTCTCCACTGAGTTGACCTCCTCTCTTTTATGTCAACTTCTCTGTGTCCATTGGTAGACGGCATGCGCTATCAGATGGCTTCCAGAGTAGACAATGGAGTCCAAACGTCCTCTAGAAAGGCAGGGAGCCATTTATTATTCTTTCTTTCACACTTGTCTCCCAGATGAAAATGCTCCCGAAGTTTACTGGATCATTCACTCACGTTTTCTCTCTTGCCCATTCTCTTGGCCTCTTTCATGGAAAGAATACCTCATAGATTTCATCTCAGTTGCCCGTGTAACCCTACTCTGCAGAGCTGCCTTCCACCTGCCAGGATCCCATTGAAAGACTTTTCTCACGAAGGAAAGGACCTCTGCATTTGTGGCTGGGAAAGTTCAAACAGCGATGTAATCATGGCTACACAGCAATTGTGCACATTAACTTTTCTTCCACAATGATTATCAAAGTTGAAAAGTCGTAAATGTCTGTAATAATCACAAAACCGAAAGATAGTGAAGATTTAGCTTAATGTTTTCCCCTCAAAATTTTCATAACGTCTTAAATGAATTCATAAGAAAAGTAAAACACACTTTTGGTGGCTATTTGCCAACAAAGAAACAAAAATAATGAAATTAAATAATGAAAACAGAACTGATATCTCATCATTAATTTCTGATTGCTCTAAGGTAATATTAATATAAACCTAAATTCATTTCTTAAACACATATGCGCAATTAGGACCATACAGAGGTACGTGGTTCATTTCTAATGGATGCAAAGGGGGCAGTCTCATTTTCCAATCTCTTTCAAGTGCATTTTTAAAAGCAGAGTTCATGGAAGTGTATGTCTCACTTCTTAGCTGTTTCCTCATTTTGAAAGAAATGTCTAGTGAGAGAACTCATTGGCTGTTGAAAAGATATTAACCAAAGCGATGGGGGCACGTGATCAGCAATACAGTGCACTGGGGATGGGGGTGGGGTGGGGAAATTAACACAGACTCGCCAGCCACTGATCCGCACCCTTAGCAGCCAAATTCTGGGGTTGTGCTTTGGATAAACACCAACATCACCGTGCAGGAATATCATCTCTATGATGGTTCCTTCTTTACCTGGCAGAACATCTCAGAAGTCACTAGAAATAGAAAATTCTTTACACTTAGGATAAAAATCAAACTTGCATTTTGTAACAAGATACAACTTTCTTTTCGTGCTCAATATGGACTTGGTGATATTAAACACTGTAGGAAAACCCTGCCCAAACTCACTGAGGCCAGTGTTACATCCACTCGACCGCTGAAATAGAGTGTTGCACTCACCAGTGACGGTCACAGCAAAGTTTTATTACAATGAGAGGTGAAGTAACTGACTTAGCAGAATGCAGTCCTGAAGAGTTTACAGAGTTTGTATAAGGACAGTTTACAATAGCTTGTTGTGGTTGGGCAGTCTGTGCCCGTCTTTTCTCCAGTCCGGTAGTTAAGATCATCAGACTCAGGCTTTGGAGCCACCTGTGTGGTAACCAGGTCTTGATTCCTGGGAACTGAGAGCTATCCGTGCTGTAGGGCACGTAGGTGGTTCAGCCTGTGAGCTCACACTGTCTCACACAGTTTCATACCCAAGGAAGCAAAGCAGAGGTTACAAAAACGAAAAGTAGTTAGTAATGAGCCATGCTAACTCCATTTTGTTTTCAGCTCTACAAATAGCACTTCCTTTTTGCAGTAGAAACTGAATTACGGAGGGGGAATTGAATTTGCCCTGAGAAAGGCAATGGACTGATGATACTGGGATCCACTTCGGGAGACTTCACCTGGAAGCATCACGGGCTCCCCTGCTTGGTTGACATATCTAGTATATATCTGCTTTCAACACCTTGCATCTTTTTAACTTAGAGTTTTCTTAGCTAACTTTGGCACTGAATTCAAATTCAAAATATCACACAGGAGAGTCATTTTTCCATGAGACAAATATGTTCTTCCCAGTTCAAATCTCCCTGCACATAATGCTATTTTCTGGATTTAAAAGAATATGTTAACGTGTTGCTAATTCTCCTCAAGTAATTGTCAATTTTCAAATTTTATTGTGTTTTACTATCAGTGCTACAAACTCAGGATTACACAAGAATACAATTGGGAAGTACTTAGTTAAAATAAATCAGTCTGCGCTTTTCCTTTGTATACGCAGAAATCAAGTAAAATAAGATGTTTTTTGAAAACTCTAGACGTTGATTGGTAAAAACAATTGTTTTTCTTGAGAATCTATAGGAAGTTCGGTGCCACCCTCCTTCCCACATGCACACATATGTAACTCACACATGAGATACCTTAGCAAACTCATGCTCAATGCAAGCTTCTTTTAGTCAATAAAGACACATTTAGGCCGTGAATATTTATACGAATTGGTCCAGTGTGAGTATAAAAGTCAATCTGTAGTCAAACTGAAACTTGAGAGAATGCAAATCTGGGACAATATTCCAATCAATACTTAGGTGGGCACTATGAACAAATTTCTCCATGAATCCCAGACCCTCTTTGTCCCTCGTTAGTCCTAAATATGTCAAAAATTCCTCCTCATCAATTAAAGATGGTTGAGGGAAAGTGGAGTGCTTTTTTAATCAGCTTTCCCTCAACTATTAAATAGTAAAAGTGATTACAGGGAGATCCGTCCCCCGTGGGATAATGTGCTAGCACACAAGCATTTGCAGTATGCACACAAACATCCCTTCCTGGAAGATAAGGATCTTGGAAAGAAACTTCATACAGAAACAACAGCAACAAAATGAATTGGGGGTTGGCTGGGTAGAGCGGAAATGATTGTTCTTATTAGCCCATTCTTCTGATTCACTTTGTTATCCGTTATAACTGCAGCTGGGCCTTCAAGTGAAAGATTCCAAAAGAGACCATCAATAACGAGATGGAATCAAATAGACCAATGAGGCAGAGCGTGTATTTGGCGCTCATGTCCCTTTGCCAGAACAAAGCTGGGGCAAAGAGGACTCAAGCAATCTGTCACATCCATTCCTGATCAAGCTACATGAAAATTCCCACACATCTGGTTGCTACTAACATTTGAGCTAAAATGCATCTACTTCAGATTTTCACTTTGCATTCTTAGCTCTCTGGTAATGTCAATGAAACTGTATTTGGTGGTGTTAGTTGTTGGGAAAGTCGTCAGATCAAATGGTTAAACAAACTACCAACAAACAAAACACAAAGAGGAAATCGCCCCCCTTGAGTGTTTCCTTCATTGACAGAACGTGTGTTTGATCAGGATGCAACACCATTCATCTTCTGGGCTCTCTGTTGATCATGTTTGCTGGAAGGATGCATGAACTCCATGAGAAAAGGCATTTATCTAAATTATCCTGATCAAGTGCCATCACTTTGGATGAAAGAAAAATGAATGAGAAGATGATTTTGTACATAAATGCCTCCCACTTGGATTCCTTAAGGAAATATATAGACACATGGTATAAACAGCCTTTTATACTCAAGTGTACTCAGAAAAGTTTGTAAAAATAAAAGAGGAATTAAAAACATGGTCTATTTTGGTACAAGAAATTTTTGAAATGCACAGATGCCTTTTTTTACATCAAGCCTTTATTTTCATAGAGTGTGAAACTAAATTTTGCTAAAAATTAATATACATATTTTAATTTAGTTTTCCATGAATTTTTAAAGGAGTCCTACGTTGTAGAGGATCTGGTATGCTGGCAATTAGCTTTTTGCATAGTTATTAAAAACACTGTCCAAATCCCTAGAATGTGCCAATCTTGAGCTATAAACTAAGAGTGTTCTCAGGTTTGCTGATAGAAAGCCAGTAGCCATATTATAAACAAGTATAGGTAATGTCGGAGAGTGGTGTGCTGACAAGTAGATAAGAAGATAAATGTAGAGTCTCTCCTAATTAGCCTTTCTTAATTAAAAACAGCAGCAGTATTGTGATCAAAATGAACTCTGGTGGGAGCATGGTCACTTGGTCTTCTGAGCATCGCTTCAGGAAAATGAGTTTTTTTTTCCCTTCCAGGATAAATTGTGCACCAAAGAAGGAATAAATGGTGTCTGTGAGCGGCGTCCCCTTGGTTTTTATCTGTGTGAGATGGATGTGCTTCTTGCGTTTTCGGAGTGGCGTGGGGGCAGACTTAGCCATCATTAGCACCCCAGGATAGATCCAATTCACTAATTACTTATGCTGTCCTGGTTCACCGAGATTTAAGTACCAAGTCAATCCCATTAGCTGCAGTCTCGCAAGCTTGCCGGAGCCATCCGTCTTTCATGGAAAAGAAGCACAAGGGTTATCAATCGGGCCCTGCAAGTCTTGGGATTTTCCTACTTTGGGAGAAGGCAAGATTAGTTCACACTCAAGTCCAGACCTCTTCTAAGCCACAACTATGGATGCGATAAACGTAAACAGTGACAGTTATCCATAACTACGTGAACAAATGGGAGGGGAAAGGCAGAGAGAGGGGAGGGAAGCAAAAGACAGGAGAAGTGATGAGACGGTACACAAAAAAAGGCCTGCCCCCACTGTGACAGCAGACCCGTGGTTCCAGGCAACTCTGCACATCACCTCTGAGCTACAAATGACAACTCATCTGTTACAAAACCCTCGATAATGTAGGCAGAAATCAGGATTTAAAATATTCTGAAGGCCCCAGGCCCCCTGGGAGCGGAGGATGGTGGGGGAGGGAGTGCAGCAGCTCTGGAAGCCTCCTTAAGGCCAAGTGGCTGCTTCCTCTGTGTCTGTGGGCTCTGGGGCCAGGCCTGTGCTTGTGCTTGGGATGGGTGATTGGCACTCGCTCTGGTGAGGGGAAGGGCCTGGCAGCTATTGGCAGCACTGTCACGTTCATTTGCACACTTTAGGAAGCAGCAGCGTGGCTACTAATACAAAAAAAGAATCTTCCAAGCAGCATGACATCTTTGGGAATGGAATATTTGTCTTTACAAATGATTGCTCCGCTGCCAGCACTTGACACGGTGCTCGCAAACATGTGTAATTGTTGGAAGTGTAATGATGATTATTTGCATATTTAATGCTCAAACAGTACTGAAGAAGCAACCTAGATGAAACCTTTTAGGGGAAGATTTGAATATGTTCAGTATGACCCTGAAGAGTTTCAGGAAGTCAGGGGCATTTGCGAAGGGCAAACGCAGGGATAATTGGCTGAAAGTTCGGCTGTACCACCCGGCCTTGGTGTTTCATTCACTGGCACAACAGTGTTCTCTCGGCCCATGTGAGGCAGAAGTTCACCAACACCAAAAAAAAAAAAAAAAAAAAAAATGCTTTCTCTTGGCTTGAGCTCAAACATAAACCTTCAAGAAACTATCAAGCTTTACCTAAACCATGTCTGATTCCAAGAACAGTTGCCAGAAAATCGGATGCAAGTTTGGATGCTATGAGGAGGGAATTCACTGTGTTCTTCATGTATTTTATCCTCTAGCAGGTGGAATTTTTTACCCGTCTCTGTACCACCAACAAATCATCCCATTCATTGGGAGGACATTTCATTCTCTTACAGTGTCAAGGTGTTTCAAACGTTGTTCCCCGGTTAGACTTGGATGGACTTTTGCTCCAATATATGCTCTTTTTCTCACAACATTCCTTACCTAAAGAGAACAGTTGGTACATCTAAACAAAATTAGAGATACTTCAGCTCCCAATCTCTATCTCCTTGAAGTTTAGATTCCATTACTTCTCTGCAGGTGGCCAATAGGAGAGAAATTGAGTGCTTTGCCATCCAGCCTCCCAGCTGAGACGGCAGGAATTTGCAAAGCTCTCAGTGATTCTAGGGTAGTTCCCCCACAGTAGGAGCACTTGGAAGAAAATCCAGAACACAAAACTCAGAAAGTTCCCTGTGCAAATGACATGGCATTATACCTAACTTCCCAACGGTGGCAAAGACACTGGTTCTGGGAATTGGGATGGTCTGCCTACTGTCTGCGGCCTGCTAACTAGACGCTCAGCAGGCTGACCAGTGCTTCCCCACACAGGAGAACACATCTTAAACAACTTGAAACGTGAGACTGTGCTGCACGCTCCAAATCAGCAGGAAAGGTGATTTTAGACAGTGGTAATCATCTCTGGGAAAATGTACCTCCCTGAAATCAATAGAATAATTTTTGATAATGCAGCCACTTGATCTGGTAATTTGGCCTTTCACCTGTAGTGAGCGACTTCACTGGAGACTTTTTTCAGCTATTAGACGCCTCTTACTCCAAGGCTATCCTAGTCTTTCCTTGAAAAATATGTCGAATAATTAGCTTCTAGGCTTAATGCTTTCCTTTTTTACCCTCTCCCCTCCCTCCCTTCTCATTTCCCATCAGCACAGCTTCTCCCCTCCACCCATGCTCTCAAGCATCCTGTCTTCCATACTCCTCCCCTGCCTGATTGGTAACAAGCCATTCAAATCATCGTTCATTCCCCATCTACACAGTCCTTTGAGGGACAGCACAATAAACCCGACTCAATTATCATCTTGTAAATTGATTTTTTTTTAAAAAAAAATGATGGGTGAATAGAGACTGCATATCTACATTTCCGACCCCATTTGCTCAACCTGGACTCTCAGCAGGATTGGCACATGACAGACAAGGCTTCTAATGAGCACTGTCTGTGGACCATTGAGTGACTCACCAGCAGTGCAAGGGGCTTAACGATGCTACCTTTACATGCTACTCAGAGGACAGACTTACTCTTTAGCAATTCAACCACCTGTGGAATCAACTTCTGGCATCAGAGTGGTCCACCGCTTTGCTGCAAGATGCTTATGGGAATATCAAAGATTCTGTAGTTCAGGTGCTCTCTTTGTTTTAATTCTCTGAATCATGTGATGAGAGAGGCAGCCTTATTACCAGGTCCTAGTTTTTAGAAAAGATGTATTTGAAAGTCAGAATGACAGAAGGAGAGAAAGGTGGTGATAGGTACAAACAGAGGGAAAGAGAGGGAGAGAGAAGACAGAAGGAGAGATGTCCACTGGTTCACTTCCACAATGGTCTACACAGCCATAGCTGAGCTAGGCTGAAGCCAGAATCCTGGATCTCTATCCTGGTCTCCAACACAGGTGACAAGGGCACAAGCATCTGGGCCATCTTCTGCTACCCGTCCAGGCCCATGATCAGGAAGCCGAACAAAAAGCAGAGTGGTTGAGTCTCAAACCAGCATGGCAATATGGGACACTGGTATCAAAGCAGTGGTTTATTCTAGGTTGCTGTGCCATGATGCCCTCCACCAAATCTTCATTTTATAAGTCAGGATATTCAGTCATGAACACGAAAAATATCAACCGTGTTGCCTTTTGGCTCCAAACATGTGAGAGCAGGATTTGAAATAAGTTACATAGGCAGCAAAGTCTGGACCCTAGCCACTGCCTCTCATGGCCTCTAGACCTTTAAGTTACACCTTTCTTTCTTGATATTGCTAGGCACTATGCCAGGGTACTCCAGAAGTCTTCCCAGACTCACTTGATCCAGTGGGTTGTCTACATCCCATAGCAGACAGCCTGCTATCCAGACTTGCTGCATTTGTGATTATAACTTCCTGCAGCTTGGGAGGCAATGGTGATGGCTCAAGAGTGTGAATCCTGGTCACCCATGGGAGACACCTGCATTGAGATCTAACCCACTGACCTCAGCCTGCTTCAGCTGTCACTTTCATGCATTTTAGATGCGAACAAGTGAAACAGAAGACATCTTTCTCTATCTTTCCCTCTCTCTTCTCTGCATTTCAAATAAAAGTGAGAGTGGAGTTAAAATATGAGTCTTGGGATAAGTGCTTATTGTGGTAGTTAACAGTGGTTAGGGTGCATATGTTCACATTGGCCTGCCTGAGTCTTTTACTTTAAGATTTATTTATTTTTTATTGGAAAGTCAGATGCACAGAGAGGAGGAGATGCAGAGAGGAAGATTCTCCATCTGTTGATTCACTCACCAAGTGACCACAATGGCCAGAGCTGAGCCAATCTGAATCCAGGATCCAGGAACCTCTTCTGGGTCTCCCACATGGGTGCAGGGTCCCAAGGCTTTGGACCATCCTCAACTGCTTTCCCAGGCCACAGGCAGGGAGCTGGATGGGAAGTGGAGCATCCGGGATTAGAACTGGCGCTCATATGAGATCCTGGTCCATGCAAGGTAAAGAGTTTAGCTGCTAAGGTACCATGCTGAGCACCTGAGTCTTTAAAAAATTATTCATTTATTTTAAAGAAAAACAGAGAACCAAAGGAGGGAGAGAGAGAGACAGAAAGAGAGCGAGCGAGAGAGAAACACAGAGTGGTCTTCCATTCATTGATTGACTCTCCAAATGGCCACAAGAGTCAAGGCTGGACCAATCTGAAGCCAAAACCTCAGAGCCTCTTCTGAGTCTCCTACATAGGCATACACGTCTGAGGACTTGGTCATCCTTGGCTGTTTTTCTTGCATATTCACAGGAAGTTAGAAAGAGGTAGAGCATCTGGGACTGAATCTGGTGTCCACAAAGGATGCCAACGCTGTAAGAGGTGGCTTTGCCCAGTGTGCCACAGTGCTTACCTCCTGTATCTTTCAAATCAATAAATATTAGAAAAGGAAGGATAAGCTTATTTTGGTGCAAAAATTTGAAATTTGTTTGTAGCCTTTTCAAAATCTGCATTTCCATGAAATATTTGAAAATAACCATGTAATGCATCTATTTTAAAATTTATTGGCTTCAAAATTGCAGTTTGTGCAATGCTGCTGGCCATCTATGTGTCACTTTACAAGGAAACTCATTGGAAATAAGGACAGTCCTGGCTTGTGCTCTGGACGGGTTTTCCTTTTTACAACTTAGAGCACAGCAAGCCAAGGGATTTCTTTTAAAATATCATATTCAAACAAGCCTTGGGATGCAAAGTTGAATTTTATTCCTTGCTAAATTTTTTTGAAGAGTACTGTATTTAAAAAGCACATAACAATAATTAGCAGTATTTCTTTAGGGGTTTGTTGGTTTGACCTTAGCCTTTTAATCTGTCATAGTATGCTAATAAGCCTGACAGAAAAGAAGATGAAATGCAGAGGCAGATGGACTCGTAGGGAAGGGAGGAGTGAGTGGAGGGGAGAGTCGGGCATTCAAAGGAAAGAGGAGACCATGCCAATGCCCGACTCTCAAAGTGACCCCAACACATTCAGGGATATGGGGAGGCCAAGGAGCAAGTCACTACTTCTTTTATAAACTCAGCAAATCAAGCAAGTTGATTTTTGCATGTTCTAGAAATTCTCCTCTTACTGTTGAGTTTGAAGTAAACTTACAGCTTCAAAGTTATGGATATAATAGAGGTGACATCAGCTATCCTAATTAGTTGTGTAAAGGAATGATGTCTGTAAATCCAAATGGATCATTACGCAATTTTGACAGAGATATTTACTAGGCATCAAATTTCCATGCAACTCTCCTTATATTCCCCTACAGTTAATTTGGCTAGAAAGCCTGGTGATCGGGAATGGAATGTATTATTTCTGAGTCAACGCATTTAAGAACAGGTATCTGGCTTCTTTTTCTGTTGAAGCAAACAGAAGCCATAGAATTCAGATGGCAAGTGATACATTCCAGCTTCCTGGGTTTGTCAGCAACTCGTTGGGATAGAGGTGACCCAACTGACAAAATTTTGCTGTACCAAGAGCAAGGAATAAACATTTATTGCATGCCACCATTGATTTTAGGGTTGGTTATTTACAAACACCTCTGTTTTGACTAAAGTCATGCAAAATTAATCGTGTTTATAAATTGAATTGAGTAGATTTTTAAAAGGATTTGTTTTATTAGTTTGAAAGAGTTCCAGAGAGATAGAGATCTTCCATTTGTTACTTTACTCCCCATATGACCACAATGGTCTTGGATGGGCCAGACTGAAGTCAGGAGCTGCACTTCCATCCAGCTCTCCCACATGGGTACAGGAGCTCAGGTATTTGTGCCACTCCACACTTCTTTCACAAGTACATTATCAGTGATCTGGATAGGAAGTGGAGTAGCTAAGACTCAAAGAGGCATCTGTATGGAGTGCCAGCATTGCTAACAGTAACTTGATTTGTTATGCCATGATGCCAGCCTCCTAGGTAGGTCTTCTGAATCAGTAGTACATCATCAGCCAGCCATTTAGTCCATGACTAAACTAGGTCAGATTGGAATAATAATACTATTACTACTAATAATAATAATGAAATCATTCATTATCTCCTCTTTCCCAAACATTGCATAAGTTGTTTTATGTAAGTCATTTCACTTTAAGGGTCCCAGGAAAAGTGTTTGTTAAACCAAAAGGGAAATGAAATTGAGGCAGTTTAAGCAGTTTGTCTAATGACCCAGAGTTATTCTTCTGAAATCCATAGTATTTGTCTTTGAAATCTTTTTTTGTAGTTTGTATAACTTAGCCATCCTGTACAAAACTATTGCAGTATTAAAAGCCATGACTAAATGATACACCTACAGTTTTCTAAACCTCATGCTTAAACCTTACTTCATAGGATTTATTCCTCAAAAGGAAAAACTTGCTGAAAACGTGGCATCAATGTAGTTGCACTAAAGATAATAAGACCAAGGAAAGTCAGGGCTTAGTGAGACATGAGTGGGTCATGATGGGCCTGAGTGAGGATTAATGTTGGTCTTCCAAGTTTTGGCACATGAGCACTACAGTGGCTCATTGAGGAAGAGTAAGCCTTCCCATTGCCCACTCCCACGCTTACTCTATCTTGCCACGTGTCTTTCTCTTTTATACAATGTCCAGCAGGAGACACATACGCCAGTGCCAGCACCTTTTCCTTTGACCTCTTCAACTGTTAGCTCAAGCCCCTTCTTTCTTTCCTTCATTCAGTCTCATGTATTTTGTCACTGCAGCACAAAATGCTACAAATCACGTGTGAGCAGATGATTCTGTGTTCAGTTCAGCAAGTTGGTTCGCATAATGTTTCTCTCCAGTAGAACTCTAAACTTCTACATGAATTAAATTAAGATTTTTATTTCATAGGCAGGGATAAGAGCCTGAAAGGTCATTTGAGTCCCAGAGAGAATGTCAAAAACACAACACCTGCTCGTTTGCACAATTCTGCCCCATCCTGAACCCCATTTCACACCCACTGCATTTTCACTTGTTTCTCACTGAGCCTTGGATTCTCCTGATACTCTCTTCTTTTTAGATATTCCATAAAGGAGCATTCTAGTTTTTTGTATAAGATTACATTTACTATGCAAATAAAGGAATCATTACAAATTAAATGAACACTGACATTATTTTTATTTCTTTCTCTTTTTAACTGTATGGAAATCATTCCCTTCCTGCATCTATCACTCTGATGCATCAAACACACATACATCAATGGACTCACACAATGTGGATCTCCACCCTCCCTACACACACAACATTTATTCTTTGTTATGCCATAGTGAGTCTCTTAAGAGTTGAGGAAGATATCTAATAATAAGGCTTTAGAATAAATTAGCAATGCCATTTACTGGATATAAATATATTGTTACTAGGACAGGGCACGTGATCGAATGTCTTTAATGTGATAAGTTCATATAAGTTTATTCCTATTCAGTGCCTACACTGATTCTAACACTTTACTGTGCTTGGCAAGACAGAGGCCATCATGATACACTCTTTGCTTTCACAAGGGAAACACTGAAGCCGTTAACTTGCTGCTCATTGTCTTTCACTCAATAATGAATTCCCCTCTTACCTGTCTTCCATCTTTTCTCAAAGTCACCTTCCCTGAATCTGTCCAATTTTTAGCTATTTTCTTGCAGGGACTTGTCTTTCCTAATTTTTTCTAAGTATGAGTCATGTGAAAGCTAACCATCCTCTGTATTCCTGTCATTACTCATGTATTAGGTATCAGACAACCTACTCAGAGCTCTCTGCTGCTACTGACTCCCCACCACCCACTAGCATCACCACCATAACCATCTCACTGTAGCTAAAGTATGTAGTGTTCTTTATGTTACAGTCTTGGCTGCCAGGCTTTATAATGTTATTTCATATATGTCTTTCTTCTGTAAGCCAATGCCCATTCGCTCCAAGGATATGTTATATGTTTTAAACTGTTCTCTCTTGCACTTGTTATGACTTGAGTAAAACTTGATTCCTTAAACTCATGCAGACTTTTGAATCCCAGGGTCATGTGCTAATAGTTAACAGATTAATGCTAAAGGAATAATATGGAATAACATGGAAACTTGGTCTAATTATGGCCCCCACAAGGTGGATCCATGGATATCCTGAGGGTTGGGAGGGGGCATGACCCCAGATGGTTGTTCTTTCTCTCAAGAGAAAGATGGTTATGCAAGTCAAGTGCAGCCTAGTTTTCCTCTCTGCTCCTAGCTTACTAGGTGGTCTTACTCTATACATGCTTTGCCTTAACTGGTATGTACTAGATACCATATTAATGGAGCTACTTGCCCTTGCATTGTGCTCTTCCTGATTTGAAGTCAAGACAAATTATTTCCTTCTCAAGAGGCTCTGATTAAGTATTTTAGTTACCCAACTCACTCTGTCAGTATCACCAAATTCCACAGGTGTAGTCTTTTTCCAGCCAAGTGTCCTCACATAAAGGCTGCAATTGTTCACATCCATCATTCAGCACTTATTACTCCCACGACTGTGAGTTTCTCTGAATCCCCAGAGAAAGTGCCCCAGTACAGTTCCCATCAAACCCTCTAACCGCCGTGTTGCCTTCAGAGTTACTGCTTTTACATTCATTGTTGACATTAGTAACTGACAGATATTTCTAAATAAAAACTTGAATGACAGTAAATGTCCTAGTTGCATCCTCCAACGATATCTCATGCCTTGTAGACTGAACAAGCAACCTTCTGCCTGGCATAGGCAGTTCTGTCTTGAACATGGCCTGCACTCTTGGTAGCTTCATTCAAGCACCAATTCTTCTGCGTCGCAATATCTTCCCCCTTCTTCTTCCCTGGACTATGTATTTCTTTTCTTTAAAAAGTTGTTTTAATGGATCCATGTCGTACAGATTTAAGGACACAATTGGCATTCTGTTACTTTGAGAAAAAATGTATTTTGATTACATTAGAGTAATTTGTATATCCAACACCTCAAGCTTTTTAATTTCTTCATGCTATAATACTTCAAAAGCATCCCAAATATTGTGAAATATATAGCAAAATATTAGCTGTAGTCATTTTCCTGTATTCTAGGACATCCCTTATCTACCAAACTACACTTTTATAATCAATAACTACCCTCTTTGTATCTTCTTTCCCTTCCACTGGTTGTCACTCCTTGACATCCTGAGGACACTCTACATTTTGGATTCCGCATGTGAATGAATACATGTGCCATTTGTCTTTCTGTCCTTGGCTCTTTTCTAATCACATTAGGCCTCAGCTCAAGCATCCATCTGCTTTCACACTGCTTGCCCCTCCTTTATTTTTAGCACATTCTTTATTGAATGACATCACAGCCTTACAGCAACCCAGCAGTAGTAGGCAGAGCAGGTGTCATTTTAATTGCTAGTTTACATAGGTGGAAACTGAAACTCGAGATGTTTGGAGTTTGCACATAGGAAACAGTTCGGTGTAAAAACTAAATCGATGGTGCTGAATGTTAGGTTCTATGCTTTTATAGACAGTTTTTTTTTTTCAGTTTAGAAAGCAATGGGTTTTATGAGCAACCTATCTTTTCCTTTTTTAAAGGGTTCTTTCTAGTGGATGTGTTTCTCATTGTAGACACTATAACCCTTTTTCACTTGATGTGGTTCATCCTGTTTTTCCTTCTCTTGCTGCTCATGCAACATTTTGCAATGTGAAGAAGCAAATCTTGCGTGCAATCTTTCAAACATTTGCTGAGTGACTTTAGAAGCATTACTTCACGCCTCTGAATTTAGTTCCCAAATTCTCAATGTTGAAGTACAAGATGCCAAATGATGAGGAGGATTTGTCTCTCCCTAGCACCCTTTAAGGACAACAAAAATAATTTAGACCCACAAACAAGCATTCTAGCCAATCCATTGCTTCATAATATTAGACCATTGCCCATCTGTTTACAATGCTCCCTTTTGTAAGAAACCTAAAAGTATCTCATACCAGAAATAGAGATGCCATTGGCTTGAACCATTTTCTTTCATGTGCTGAGTGAATTCACATACACACTGAAGCCAAAAGGAAACATGATTATTGGACAAAGACATTTCCGCCTCTGATTAGCAGTGAGAATCAAGCAGGTCTTGCACATTGATGATACTAGTATCTCCACTTCCTACTTCAGATACATGGGAGTATCCGAGACATCATTGCCCTTTTGAAAGTTCTACGCAGGTGAGGCTATTACTCTTAGTAGCAATTGACTTTGATTAGTCATTCCTTCTCTCTAGGCTTCATTTTTTCCCCCTCTAATAGGAAACAACATAGATCATTACCTTCTAAAAAGTCTTAGTGTTAGAAATAAATAAGGGTAATGACCACACAAATCTCAAGGGCTCATTATCTGCTAAGGACAGTGCCTGGCACTTTAAGACTGGCTGACTTGGTACAGTGGGTTGGCCTTTTGACAGGATGATACCCAAATGGGTTTTGAGTTCTTAGAACACAGAATGGAGCGTAGTGAATATGGGTGAGATAGAAATTGAAAGCACACTGTGACATCTTCAATCTCTCTAAATTTGTTCATCATGAGGCTTGGAGGAAGAATTTAATATCAAACCCAAAGCCTGCATCTTTGAATTAGTGATGAAGATTTCACACACACCCTCTAGCCACACCTGATAGCTCCATATTTCCTAATAAACACATTGGATCTCTCAGGTCTTCAGAGAGATTCTTCCATGTGGAAATCTTACTTTTCTTTTCAAAGAAGAGACTTACTTCCCCCTTCAGGGTTGTGCCTTCAGGGCTCTCTTGCTTCTTGAATTAGCTCATGCAATGTTACAGCATGGGCTTTATGCCATTTGCTATTCACCCCTTTTCTTCTTCTGAGACTACAACTCCTCAAGCACAGGCTGTTAGTGCTGCCTGCTGAAGTTCCCTCCAGCTGGGAGGTCTCAGTGTGTGTTGAAGCCCTGTGAGAAGTGCATGAAAGACAGGATTAGATGCTCATTGACTTCTTTCCACCAACTTTGACATTGCCATTTTCCCCAAAATAGGCTTTAGGTTTTCTCCACTTCCTTTTCTTTTTTTTTAAAAAAAAATATTTATTTATATTTGCTGGAAAGTCAGATATTCAGAGAGAAGGAGATACAGGAAGAAAGATCTTCTATCTGCTGATTTACTCCCCAAATGGCTGCAATGGCCTGAGATCAGCTGATCCAAAGCAAGGAGCCAGGAGCTTTTAGGTCTCCCATGTGGGTGCAGGGTCCCAAGGCTTAGGGCCGTCCTTGACTGTTTTCCCATGCTACAAACAGGGAGCAGGAAGGGAAACAGGGCTGCTGGGATTACAACCGGCGCCCATATGGGATCCCGGAGAGTGCAAGGCGAAGACTTTAGCCACTAGACTACTTTGCCAGGCCCGAGTTTCTCCAATTCAATGCATCATTTATGTCAGCTAACAAAAATAAATATGAGCTTTCAAGTTTTGTTTGCTTCTTATACCAAGTCCCAAATGTATAAATATAATTCATAAAATGCTGAAATTTAACTTGATTTCTACAACTAGAAGACTTATTTCAACACATAGAGAATTTACCACATGCATTAGCTGGTATGGAGACGTGGGAAAGAAGATTGCTGTTTTTGGAGTTGGAGAGAATTACATGATTCCAGAGAATGTGGTTAGTGCTACAGGATATAGTATATGACAGATGTAGGTGAGGAAAAGCTGTATTTCTCATTTTAAAAGATTGACATAAATAGAAAAAAAGTGGTCAGGAAGTCATACTAAGAAGTCACTGCATTTCTATAAGCCATGGAAGAAGGCCAGACCATACAGAGGACAACATGTTAGAAGCAGCAGTTTGTAGATGGAGATGCAGCTATGAGACTGGAAGGAAAGAATGGGGCCAGAGGATGTCATGATGGAAAGCAGAATAACAATAGCTCAGATCCAAAGACAGAGGTGACAAAACTGCTTCCTAATGGTTATTTTTATTTCTTTTCATATGCTTGAAAGAGAGGGAGGGAGGGAGAGAGAAAGAGAGAGAGAGAAAGGTAGATGCAATATCATCTTTGATCCATCAAATGTCTGCAACTGCTAGAGCTGGGCTAGGGCAATGCCAAGTGCAAACTCCGTCTGAGTCTCCTGTGTGGTTAGCCAGGCAAGCACATGAGCCTTCCCCTGCTCCCGCTCAGTGTGCGTTAGCAGATTCAGAGGGGAACAGCCAGGTTGCCAACTACCATCCTACAATGAGACAAAGCCTTTCCAAACACGAGTTGATCCTTTGTGCCACAACTTCCACTTCTAATAAATACTTCTGAACCAGGAAGGCAGAGGTTGGTCAGGCGTGGATCTTGGTATTACACTTTGGAGTTTTACTCATGAACAGCGTGACACATAAGAGCTTTTATACAAAGTAGAATCATTGATGAACAGAGAAACTACAATCAAAAATTCAATAACAAATATGCTCATATTCCAGAAAGGTTACAAGCTAGTAAATTGCTTGCTTCTCCTCTTGGAGAACACTGGCCCAATGAACAGCAGTATTCCTATTCTATGAGTTGAAATGCAATTATTAGGAATTATGTAAATCTGAACATCAAAAGGCTGTGAAGTGACAGCATCTAAAATGGCAGCAAGTCATCCATGTGCTTGAGCTTCTTGAAATACACAGAGCCTGGAACTTGTAAAGATGATGCCGTTTAGGACCTATCTTTCTGCAGCATATTCTGTTTCAGACTCCTGGTCAGACATTCATCTCACAACACTGAACGTTCTTATCCATGCTTTTTCAGACACACACACACACACACACACACACCCCCCAAGCCAGCACACACACTTCTTCTTTTTCCTCTACCAATCCAGAGCTCCCTTTGCCATTTACTTTACTACTCTTCACCAGCAAAGACACCAAGGAAAGGGCTTTGGTGAATGACACAGGAACCGTTGCCCAGGGTGAGATGGCCCGGGACTCCATTCTTCAAGATGCAACATCATGGAGGTAGGCTGTCAGCGAACTGGAAAGATCTGAAGTTGCAGTGAGCGAATGAAAGAAACACTCAGCTAACAAAACAGAGTGCCACGGAGGACGCTTCATCTGCTCTGGCCAAATCCCTTCTTTCTTTCCATCTTTTCTTCGCTAATCACAGCTGCCCTCTCATTCCGTGTTACTCCGCTGTGAAGAACAAAACCTCCCTCTAACTATCTGTTTTTCTTTTCTTCCCCAGAGTAGGTCTCATTACTGGTGATTAGCAGATGATTAAAACCAATTCAGCTTCCCCCAGTAGATATTTTCTCCCTGTTTGTGCCGAATGCGTCACCTTCAATGAACGTGCTCCTAAGCTTATTAACAGGCTCAGAGGATTAGCTGCCGCCAAGCTCGGTGGCTCCCATATTGGGATGCAGGGAGTGACATGGGACCATTTGCTGAATGCAGACAGGACCACAGGGACCAAGCTATCTAAATCACAATTTTGTTTTCCATGTAGAGCTAGACAGGGAAAAAAAAAAAACCTCTCAGCCATAATTACAAAAATCACACATTTGGACAAGTCTGAAAATATCCTTATATGAGTGGCAGAAAACAGGCTAACCCAATCAGGTGTGTGTGTGTGTGTGTGTGTGTGTGTGTGTGCGCAGTTTCCATGAATGCAAATTCATGGGGTTTTTGTCTAGTCACACATGCCTGTCCGTCTCATCCACTTTGGTGTCTACACAGGAAGTTTGGGGCGAACACATATGGATCCCTCTTTTAATGGAGGATGGTCACTCTCCATCATGTGAATTAAAGCTGCACATTTTGAAAAGCGACTCATTCTCCAAAGTCAGGAAACTTGAGTTGACTGTTGTCACATGCGGACAAAGGAATTGTGAGCATCCTGGTTTCGCTTCTTGAAGGAGTTCATACAGCATTTGCAGGTTAGGAGGAATCATTCTCTGTTGGCAAAGACACTGTTTCTTATTTAAATCACTGAACGATAATAGCAATAACAATCATAGTAATAATAATGGCATGCTTGTTGTGTGAGATCATCAGCTGTAGGTTGAAAAGCAAAAAAGAGCATTGGTTCAGAAAGTTCTGAAGCGAGCAAAGCGTGCTGGAGGTGTTACTATGGTTGATGATGCATTTAAAAGGTTGCTTTTGGGAATGCGGGAAGGTCTAGCTTTATTGTTACAAACGGTCTCTTGTTCTAAATCTGTAAGTTTTTCTCATGTATCCTTTCTGCCTTTTCAATGCAGCTTAACTCTGAGTGTGCTGGGGCTTGAAATCTAGTTTCCGATTTATAATAGCAACAGGGCTTGCAGAAAATGTCAACAAATCCCCCATCATCAGGGAATGTGAAAGGTAACTCCTGTCAGTCTGCCTGCTACAAGATAGAAGAAGTGTGGGGATGAAGAGAAGGAAGGAAAAATCCAAGCGAAACAGACAGTGCCACCAGACAGTGAAAATCAACAATGCAGATGATACAAAGGAAGACCTGACAAAACAAATGGGAAGTAATGAGGAATTCGAAAAAGATGTTGTCAGTCACTAGGAAGAGCGCGATCACATTTTGTTTCATTTCAATTAATGGCTAAGGGAAAATGACAGACAAGGAGTTCTTCTTAGTTCAATATTTTGGCATTAAAATAGCTTCACGAATATTCCTGAGTTGATTGGCCCAGGAAGCAGGCAACACCTGAAGGACTGCTTTCTTCCTCATTTAACAAAAGGCCCCAAACACGTGGTGCCTATGACAATGAGGCACTGCTTTAGGTAACTACACACAAAGAAAACCTTGACAATGATCTTCACAAAAGACCAGGGTCAGGACCAGGAAAATATTAGCAATCAAGAACCCGTAACAGTGTAACTGGGGTGTGAAGGTAAAAATTCTGGCTCAGACGGCTTCTGAAAATTTCATGACATGCCCATGAGGCAGAACACATAGAAACAAGGCATTTTAGGTGATTAAACAATGGTATGTGTGGCTTAAGAGAATGCTTTTCTTTGGAAATATCTTGCTGAGACTTGAGAGAGCTTCCATGTTATAAGAGACAAGTTCAGAAGCAGGGCAGCACCATCCTCAACAAATGAATAAAGAAACTACCACGGGAAGACCAAGATATTTCTGTTCCCTCTTCGACTCTGCACAGCACAAGACCAACGCACTATTTTGAGCAGAGGTCCTCTCACCTACTGAATTAAACATTACAGAAACAAGGTGAAAACTAAAAAAGGAGTAATATACTTGTTCTTCCACAATACCTCAAACAATTCCACAGGAATAACACATCATGATGGCTTTCTACTTCTTAAGGAATACAAGCATTCTCTGTCCTGTTAATCTAAAGCATCATTTTTGGCTATTATTTTCTTCTAGGCAAGGTTTTAGAACAGCATTGCTCTGCAGAAGAAAAGGCATCATATCTATTATTTTCTTCATCATGAATAGAATAACACAGTGATTAAGAACTATGGACTTCTCTTTATTTTTATCTCTGAAAATTATTAGTGGGACAGATCTATATTCCTTATCCAAAGTACTTAGGATCAGGGGTGTTTCTGATTTTAGAGTTCATTTTTAAGATTTTGGAAAGTTTGCATGTAAAGGTAATTACATAATGAGATATGTTAAAAATGTGACACAAACCTAAACAGAAAGCCTGTGTATGTTTTATAAGTACTTTCATAGGAGCGATTTTGTATATTTTTAGTGTTCTTGTGTTTTTCACTCAGCCTGTCACCTGTGACATTTCTGCTTGTAGCATCAAGTTAGTGCTCCAAAGATTTGGGCACATATTAGATTTCAGATTATCAGATGAAGAGTAAGGGTCAGCTCACACAAACTTGAGGAAAATATTCAACTTCTAAAATTATATATATATGTATATATATATGGCATGGAGGAACTATCACATCGCAAAGAATTAATGAGGGTTAGTCAATGTTAACTTCTTCGCGTGGGATATGACATAAAATTAGTGTCACAGCCCTTGTTAATGACTTCACCAAGGAAGACATACTTTATCACATGATTTCTGATATAGCAAGTCTACAGAAAGGTAGATGGGAGGAGATAAAAGATACAATTCAAGTCAATGGAGACAATTACAAATTTGAGAGACAGCAGTTGTTTTATATAAACTTGAATCTTATAGGAGTAGAACACTGTACATTGGGTGACACAAGGCAGATAAAAGCGTTAGGAATGGGCACCCATTAAAAGATCAATAACAATCCAAGGCAGCATTGCGAAGTGATACACGAGTGTCAGAGATAATAAATACTGTCAGAGAGGGGAGGGGTCCTTAAGAACTTGGGCTGTCTAGGAAATGATACGGCAAATAAGGCTCAGGAAAGATCAGCATGTGCACAAAATACATGCGAGTCTTTCTGGAGTGCAACCAAGTGTGCCTCTCTGTCCCATCTAGGGAGTAATGTCCAGATAGTAACACAACAGAGGCTTGCAGGGCAGAAACCTGCTTGCTGGTTCAGGAAGTGCACAGTCAACTCTTTGGAGGGTTATTACTATTATTATTATTAGTGATAATACTACTTGAAACCACAGCCAATGTAACCCAACCATTTGGAGGAGCTACATGTCTCTATTATGCAATTGATAATTTCAGGGTTTTATTCACAAGCACAATCATAAGAAAAACATGCAAAGATAATCTCTCAGTTGTGGACACATGCATAGGCTTTGCCTTTTGAGAACATAATTAAGGATGGGCGTTATTACAAAGAAAAGATCATTCAGAGATACAAAGAAAGAGAAAAATGGAAAGGGAGTGGGGAAAAAAGATCACTGCTTTCTTGTGCCATGTGCCAACCTCTGGGAAGTCTACTCAACTTGAACTGAGGTGGCACCAGCCAAGAAGGGTGGCAAGGAAATAGGTCAAGGGGCCTCGGAGTGATAAGAGAATAAAGGGAAAGAAGGTGCTGTGTTGAGAGCGGGCTACAAGGGAATTTTTTTCCCTTTAAACAGTAGGCAAAAAATGGAAAAATAGCCACTGGCTGGGCCTTTCTTTTCTCTCCCATTCATCCAATTAACAAAATGTCTTGAGCTAGCCAGGATCTCTATAATCTGCACATTGGTGACTAAAGCCCTTAGTGATGTGTGGGTCAGCATCCCAGCCAATTCCTTTCTGCAGTGTGAGGCCCAACAGAGATGAGGCTGGGAGGGGGCACACTTTGGTCGAACATGGCAGACGTTTTACTGCTAATCTCAGAAATAACCAAACTGTGAGGGGAGGGAAGGGCACTAGAGTCATTTATAAAAGCAAGAACAAGCCTGTGCCATGTGGCTGGTCAGACGTAGAGGACTGATTCAATAAACTGTCTCCATTGGAAACCCAAATACTTGGTGAGTTTTATTAAATAGAAGAAGATCATTAAAACTGTAGAGGGTTAAAAAAGAATCAATCATCAAAATCTAAATGGATATTCTAGGAAAATTCCTAACTGGAGTGTGGTATTATTACTCAGCCTTAGGCTGGTTGGAAAGATTATGTATCTATGTTTTAAATCTATAAGCTAACTAGCTAGCTATGTATCTGTCCACCCATCCTTCTATCTATGACTCCTGCTGATGTTTTTCATATAACTCTAATCACAAGGTGTTACAGGTATGGTCTTTACATCTTGGATTTTTCTATAGAATGTATCAGTGTAATATAATAAGCACATATAGAATGAGTATGTAAGTAAACATTACTGATGATATTCTATAAATAAATGACCAATCAGGGATGACATTACAATGTAGTAGGTAAAGTCACCAACTGTAATGCCAGCATCACATAGGGCTGTGGTTTGTGTCTTGACTGCTCCACTTCTGATCCAACTGCCTCTTTTTTTTATTAAAAAAAGAGATTGATTTATTTTAATTGAAAGACAGATATACAAATTGAATGAGGCAGAGAGAAAGATCTTCCATCTGCTGGTTCACTCCCCAAGTGAACACACGGACAGAGCTGCACCAGTCCAAAACCAGGAGCCAGGAGGTTCTTCGGGATCTTCCATGTGGGTGCAAGGTCCCAAAGCATTGGACCATCTTCTACTGCTTTCCCAGACCACAAGCAGGGAGCTGGATGGGAAGTGGAACAACTGGGACATGAACCAGCCACCCACATGGGAACCCCAGAATTTATTTTGTTGTTGTTGTTTTCTTTGTTATTATTTTATTTTATTTTAAAATCTTTTTATTTATTATTATTATTATCATTTTATGATACAGTTAAAGAGACTCCTGGGATTTCCTTTATCTATTCCCCAATTCCATCCCCCCCCCACCCCACAGAGTTACTCTATATCATTAATAAAGTATAGTTCTTCATACAGTGGGAAAGCAACAGAAGATGGCCCAAGTGCTTGGGCCTCTTCTGCCAATAAAGGAGACTTGGAAGAGGCTCTTGGCTCCTATATTCAGCTTGGCCCAGCCCTGGCTCTTGCAGTCATCTGGGGAATGAATCAGTAGATGGAAGATCTCTCTCTCTCTCTGTAACTCCAATTCAAATAAATAAACAAATCTTCAAAAGGAAGAAATGACAAATCACAGATTCAGGAGTAACCCAGCTACTTCAAAATGATAGAGCGGTCATGCTGCCATCACTCTGCCTTAATTGTTTTCATAGTTTTTGCTTTGTATTCCATTGTGCTTTTGGGAAGCGTGACAGCGAGGCAGTGGAAATGGAGATCTCCAGGCCTATGGATCCAGTAGCAGTTCAGTGTTAACTTTCACTCATAAATAAGAACAGTTAGCACTACGGTTGAGGCAGTGTTACAAGTGTTTTGTGGATATTTCTATGCTTAAACCTCATACCAGTTGCTTTTAACAGTCACAGTTATGGCTCTTCGTTTGTACACAGATAGGTAATGTTTCAGTTTTAGATTGCTTATTGCATGTCTGCGAAATAGGACGTCCTAGATCAGGGCACTGGCAGATGTAGAGTCTATAGAAAACTGCTCGTGGTTTGTGCCCGCATTTTGCAGTGTCTTCACAAGGTGGCAAGGGAAAGGCAGCTCCCTGTGGAGTCCTTTATCAGTGCGCCAATTCCAATTTGTGAAACCTGTGCCCTGAGGGCCGATTCACATCCTGAGAGCTCCACCTCCTGATACCTTCACAGTGGGCACAAGGTGTTCATCACATGAATTTTCAGGGGCACAAATGGTCAGACCCTGGCACTGCTGAAGCGTGGTGTAGGAATTGAACATGATTAGGTGTTGAATCCAGATATCCTTGCTTTATAGTTGCATGCTGAGGCTCTTCTACCCCTGTAACTAGCTCTTTTTTCTTTCTTTCTTCTTATTCATTTATTTTTAATTGGAAAAGCAGATTTATAAAAAGGAGGAGAGACAGAAAGAAAGGTCATCCATGCACTCGACAAGTGGCTGCTCAGCTGATCCAAAGCCAGGATCCAAGAGCTTCTTCCAGGTCTCCCACTTGGGTGCAGGGTCCCAAGCTTTTGTGCCGCCCTCAATTGCTTTCCCAGGCCACAAGCAGGGAGCTGGATGGGAAGCGGAACAGCTAGGACACAAAGAGGCACCCATATGGGATCCTGGCGCATGATAGGTGAGGACTCTAGTCACTAGGATACCTCACTGTGCCCTCTTTCTTTTAATAGGTTTGTTGTTTTTATTTGAAAGGTCAAGTTACAGAAAGTGAAGTAGAGAGATCTTCCATTCATTGGTTCACTCCCCAAATGGCTGCAGATTTTCAAGCTGAGCTGATTCAAAGCTAGGGTCCATCAGCTTCTAACAGATTTCCTACTTGGGTGTAGGAGCCCCTGGCCTTGAGCCATCCCCTGCTGATTTCCTAGTCAAGAGAGCTGGATGGGAAGTGGAGAAGCCAGGACACTAACCATTACCCACATAGGCTACCAGAGCTGCAGGTGGAAAATTAGCCTGCTGTGTCAGCATGCTGGGCCCTGAGAGCTTGACTCCTTTGCTTTGTTTTACACATTTCATGGAACTCTTTATTGCTTAACATCAATAAGAAGCAAATCCAATGATAGCATTTTTTTTTTTCAAATCATGATTCATTAGGTGCCAGATACTGCAAATATCTAATACCTGTCCAAAATCCAGTCTGGAGTATCTCCTACTGAATCATGCAGAAAACTAAGAAAATATCCTAAGTAACTTTCATGTGATATCCCCAAATTAAGCAATTATTGTATCTTGGTATATATTGCAAGGATGAGCAGGTCATCTGAAATACAGGAGCTGAGTATATTTGATGATATACCCTGGTGCCAATACAAAGGGTGAGAAACATTCAGTCAACCTTAAAGTCTGTGAGGTCCCACTCTAGTTTTTCTACAGATTACATGCTTTTTGGTAGAATTCACTTCTAGTAATGTTTCTCTTATACCACAAAATATTTCAAGCAGATTACATGCTAAAATGATACATCATATTATACACTAAAGATTTTTGAGCTACTGTGCCTGAGGACCTCATGGTTTTTAGAAAGAGAGAAAGGAGAGAGGGAGGGAGCAGGAGGAAGGTAGGCTTGGAGGGAGGGAAGAAGACTACATTGTCACTTAAGAAAGTGCAGAGTTGTGGGTATCATAAAACACCTTAAATAAACTAATCACTGCAGTTTTAAGTGTAATCTGTAATTATATACATACATATTGCATTATTATAGCCAATAAATATCATGTATTTTATCTTTATACACTTTACACACATTGTGAAGTAGTTGTTATACTTTCAATTCATAGTTTATTTGTCCTACTAAATATATCCAAACACAGATATTCTCATTGCACTTGAGCAGTTCTCTGCTTTCACATGACAAATGCAACGTAAGGATGTCTCTGGAGACTTCTGAATTGAATCATCACATCACTGATACCTTGTTATTAAAGACATCTTAGATTAAGATAAAATACCACTTGATGCTGAAAGGTAAGCTGGTAGACTAATTACCTGACACGTTTCTAAAGAGATTCCCGGAAAACAAATAGGAGGAACACTATTGAAATTGAAATATAATTATAAGGTAATGAAGATTATATAGCACGCAGGTCCTCGAGCAATCAAATGCGTGCCTGAGAAGTGCTGTGCATTTTTCAAGGCAAAGGATTTGCTTGTGGCTTTTGGGGACACTGGATGATTTATTAAGCAGACATCTGAACAGGTTTCCATTGTTGGTGGAACCAGTTGACACTGAGTATCTCACACTGCAAACACAGCACAGCTAGCACAATCGATTTCAGATGTGTTCAGCTGATGGTTGTTCCTCAAGTGACTGATATACATAAAGCCGGATCCACGAAAGCCTCCTGATACTCATGCATGCAGAGTAACACTCTAATCTCATACAGGCCAATTATTCTCTTTAATTTCTTAATTTGAAAATGTGAAAGATAATTTCTACTTAATTTATATATGCATCCATTGAATTAATGTTACGCAGAAAATCAAGTTCTTGCCCTTCCTTTAGCACAGGAGAAGGACCACACACAAGCAAGGGCGCATGCTCAATGGTGAGGATGGCAATAGATGCAGGTAAGTCAGAGTAATGGGAACACTCCGGGGTGCAGCCAAGGATGCTATGACTTGAAGGATTCTCGATGTGGTCTTTACATAGAGGGGAATATCTGAGCAGATAGCCAAAAGACATAAGAGAAGTGTTTACCAGAAAGATTCCCCAGTCAGAGACTGCAGAGGCCATGGTGTATGGGTACCCCTGCCATGTCTGAGGTATAGTCAGGGATTTCTGTGCCCACAGAGAAATGAAAGAGAAAGCTCAGTGCCAAGTAAAACTTATAAGAATGAGGGGTTTGGTAAAGAGCCTGACAAGCACTTTTCACCTGGACAAGATGAAATAGACCCAGAGCTCCCAGGTCTTTCATCTTACAACTGAAAAGCTTTGACATAACAGAGCCAACTCACAGAGGAAGACTCTGAAAGATGGACAGAAGAAGGAGCGTCTAGAAACATCAGGAGTTAAAGAAGATCATGTCATACACTTCTCTTCCCTTTCCTCTGCGCTTCTCCCTTCCCTGTCCTGCACAGGATGCTTCCGGAAGCTGTGCCTGGGACCACCAATGAGAGCTTACAAAAGCAGAAAACAAAATAAGTGGGAGAAACACCCTCAAAGCAAAACCCTTTATCCTAGACAAAATACTGAGAAAGCATGTCCTATAGACAGGAAGTCCTATCGGCAATTACCTCCTCCCTCCCTCAGCCTAATGTAAGGAAATCACACTCCTCCACATGCGCCGGACTAGGCTGAGAATCAATGCCTATCCTTAGTGGTGGTGCTGTCTCAGCATGGAGCTAACCTTCCACGTTCCAACATACTGGCCTACCTATGTTCATATTCCTCCTGCATAGTGCTGATGCAGCCTAGAGTCAACCTAACCCTCCACTCCAAACCATCATGTAGAAGATATCAAGGTATGCAGAGGCCAAGCAAGGCAACACTGATGCTCCTCCCCACTGTCAGTGAAGCCTAAAGGGGATGTGTGTCCATTTCAGATCATCAGAAAGAAGGCAGAATGATTGGGCGACGTGTCTAATTTCCTCTCACTCGTTTCTCTACTTGCTTATAAGGCTCAGGGAAGGTCCAAGATCCTTTC
Organism: Ochotona princeps; assembly: GCF_030435755.1. Taxonomy (NCBI): domain Eukaryota; kingdom Metazoa; phylum Chordata; class Mammalia; order Lagomorpha; family Ochotonidae; genus Ochotona; species Ochotona princeps. The sequence continues at coordinate 6,854,438 of NC_080839.1, read as the reverse complement.
CCTGTGGTGCACTTAAAATCAAGATTAATCCGTCTACTACTTCCCCTCCCTGATAGTACTAGGACTCAGAGGTGAGACAAATTAATATCTGTTACTCAGAGGCAAGGGAATAGTGTAACATAGCATCCCAAAATCAAGGTGAAGTGTCAATGCTGCTAGCAGAAACTGAACTACCCCACTGCTTATCAACAAAGCAATTCTAAATGAATGCCTCACATTGGCCTGCTAGATTGCTTGAGCCTGGTGGGGAGGTGGGGAGGTGAACATGCATATCCACCTGAGAAGCAGGTGGATACTGCATGGGGGCCTGAGCAACGTCTCAATAGGCTTGATGATTATGTAATGCCTTCATGTCTTTTACAGTTTTTGTGTTAGTCCATTCTGTATGATACTATCATGGCCACACCTGCCACACCTGCTTGTTTTTTCCTTTCTTTTGGCATGGAATGTATTTTTCATTCCTTTCACTTTTGTCTGTATGTGTTGCTGCTGGTATGCTGCTATAGACAGCAAATAGATGGCTTTTGTTTTGTTTGGAGAGTTTAGGCCATTTACATTCAGGGATATTCTTGAAAGGTAACAGCTTGGTGTCCTACTATTTTACCACATAGATATTCATTTGTAATTTTACTGGATTTTCTATTTTCGTATTCTTTCATTATGACAAATATCATCTATATTGATTTGTTTAAAACTTTTATTTTACAGGAGGACAGATTTAGAGAGAGAAAGAGAGACAGAAAGAAAGATCTTCCATGCATTTGTTTACTCTCCAAATGGACACAATGGCTGTATCTGAGCCATCCTGAAGCCAGAAATCTAGAGTTTGTCTGGGTCTCCCGTGCAGGGTGCCAAGGCTGTGGGCCATTCCCTGTTTTCCTCCCAGGCCACAAGCAGAAAGCTGGATGAGAAGTGTAGCATTCAAGACACAAACTGGTGCCCTTACGGAATACGGCACTTGGAGGTGTAGGATTAGCCAATTGAGTCAATGTGTAATCCCATCATTGTCTGTTTCTTTGTGTAGCATAACCATAAGTTCCGTTTGTAAGGCTAGAGAAATAGTGACAAACTATTTCTATTTCTATTTGCTTCGGAAGATGTTTATTTCACTTTCATTTATAAATGAGCTTTTCTGGTTACAGTATTCTGTGTTTGCCATTTCTTTCTTTCTTTCTAGATTGTTTCATCATTATTTTGTAGTCTGTATGGGCTTCTGATGAGAATCAGCTGCTAGCCTAATTGGAGATCCTCAGTTGGTAATGTGGAGTTTCTGTGGTGCATATTTTGGAATCTTTTCTTCATGTTTTACTATTCAAAGCTTTACCTATAATGTATCATGGTGAAGATCATTGCTGATCATTCCTATTCTGATCTATATGTAATTCCTGTACTTTGATGACCTTTTTTTCCTCCACATAGGGAAATTTTACTGCTACAATTTCACTGAATAAGCCTTATAATCCAGTCTATTTGTATACTTTCAGGAACTCCCAGGATATATATGTTTGTCTGCTTCACAGTATCCCATAAATCCCCAACACTCTTTTCAGTATTTATATTTCTTCTTCTCCTCCTTCCTTCTCTCCCCCTCCTCCTCCTCCTCTTCTTCTTCTCCTTCTTCTTCGTCTTTGTCTCCTTCTTTCTTGTCTTCATCTTTGTCTCACATATTTCCAAGCATCTGTCTTCTAGTTACGATATTTTTTCTTCTGACTCACGAAGTCTGTTGTTGAACAAAATGTCAAAGAAACTTTGTAACTCCCAGACATAGGCAAATATTTCACTTAAAAAATCCCAGAAGCACAAATAATCAAGATAAATCTAAACAAAAATGATTAAATCTAGCTAAGAATCTTCTGCTGTCAACAAGAAAAACAGAGAATCAACAGAATGGCTGAACATGTGTGCAAATTATGCAACAGATAGAGTATTAATATAAAAAATCTATTTATAAAAAACCCCTATTTATAAGAAACCCAGCAACAACAAAGCAAACAATCTAGTTGAGAAATGGGCAAAGGGCATGAACGGGCAGTTTTTGAGGGTCAACACACCTGAGGCTCACTAGATACCGAGCTAATGCAAATGAAAGACACAACGAGGTTTCACCACAACACAGTTAAAATTGCCATTATCTGGAAATTAAAAAATTACAAAATCAAGATGATTTTTTCCCCTGTGAAGCAGCTTTTTGCAATCAGATGAACTAAATCATTAAGCAGATGGAAATCTAAGCAACACTGTGTAACAGTAGTCCCCAGAAAAAGTTCTCATTGTTGACGAGATAACTCACCATTCTTTAAAAATAATTAGTCTAAAACTAAAAGATGACTTTACAAATAAACTCTAATTCTTAATTTTAATTTGATTTTAACTTTATATTACAGAATATCATGATTTAAGACCAGAAAGAATCAAAGGCACAATTTGCTTAGGCTTGATGTAACAATCACAACTCTGAAAACATGATTGGTCAGAAGCCTGTGAGCTAACAGTAATAGACTGAAGGGGAAACAGCAGGACTTATGTGTGCTGATTCTTCTTGATCTTTCCAGGAAGAATTTTCTTTTCTTTTCCTGCACATGGTTCAATATCCTTTCTGGAATGAGGATCTTCTTGCTCATAATTAAACAAGATAGCTCATAAAATTCTTTATAGATCACTCTGACACAGGATAACAGGGTTTGGAAAGATAGGGACATTGGTGTGGGAAGTGTGGCACAGTTTTCCTGCATTCTATATTAAAGATTCTGAATTGCGTCCTGGCTTCACTACTGATTCTAGATTCCTGCTAATGCGCACTTTGTGTTATTGCATGTGATTTATATGCGGTTGGGTCCCTTCCATTCACATGAGGGAACCAGCAGCCAACCTTGGCCTGACCTAGATCTGGATGGTACACTGGCTTAAAGAATGAAACAGTGGGGGCAGACACTGTGTCTCCACAGAGTACCTCTCACCTTGAAGTGCTGACATCTTATATGAGTTCTGGTTCATGTACTGGCTGTTCCACTTCTGATGCAGCTTCCTGCTTGTGGCCTTTAAGGGCCACAAGTGCTTGGGTCTTTGCAGCCACATGGGAGACCTGGAAGAGATTCCTGGTGCCTACTTTCAGATTGCCTTAGCTCCAGTCATCGCAGCATTTAGGAAGCGAACCAATGATGAAATATGTATCTCGGGGCCCGGCAGCGTGGCCTAGCAGCTAATGTCCTCGCCTTGAACGCCCAGGGATCCCATATGGTCACCAGTTCTAATCCCGGCAACTCCACTTCCCATCCAGCTCCCTGCTTGTGGCCTGGGAAAGCTGTTGAGGACGGCCCAATGCATTGGGACCCTGCACCCACGTGGGAGACCTGGAGGAGGTTCCTGGTTCCCGGTTTCGGATTGGCACAGCACCGGCCGTTGTGGCTCACTTGGGGAGTGAGTCATCGGACGGAAGATCTTCCTCTCTGTTACTCCTCCTCTTTGTATATCTGACTTTGTAATAAAAATAAATAAATCTTAGAAAAGAAAGAAAGAAAGAAAGAAAGAAATATGTATCTCTGTTTCTCTTCTCTCTGTAAAATCTGCTTTTCTAGTAAAAAAAAAAAACAACTAAAAATGTTATATAGGAGCCATGATCTAATGCAATATCAAAAATTTGAATTAGGATACATCTCATCTTTGATCACTTGGGATAAATTCCTGGTTCTAAATCCTGATTCTAGAGTTCTTCCAAGGGGTACCCTGGGAGGCAGCAGTGATGGATCAAGTTAATTGCTCATGTGTGGGAGACTCACACTAAGTTATTAAATCCTGCCATTGCAGGCATTTTGAGGCATAGATGATTCTCTCTCTCTCTCTCTCTCTCTCTCAGAAATACACATTTTAAATAAAAAAAAATGCAGAATTGAACAAAAACAGTTATAAGACTTTTTTAAACACCATTACATGTGGACTCAATAACAGAATGAAAATAGCAAAATTCAGAATCCCTTCTTGAGGACAGGTCCAGTTTGAGACACAGCTAGGAAAAAAAAAAGATTGAGGCAAACAAACCAAGAGAGCTTCAATGACTTGTGATGCTAACAAAAGAGTTAACATTCATGTCACCCTTGTAAAAGGAGTGAAAGTGAGGCTGAAAAACTATTGAAAGAAATAATGTCTGAAAACTTAGCAAGTTAGACAATAGACATTAATCTACAGGTTTAAAAAACTATGTACTCCACAGAAGATAAATCTGAAAAATACACACCAGGACCATGCTAATGAGACTTCTGAAACTAAAAGCAAAGTAAAATCTCTTGAGAGCAACAGAGAGAAATTTACAGGGAAATTCCAATTTGAATGAGAACAGATTTCTCTTTGAAACCATGGGTTTCAAAACAAGGTGGCAAAACAGTTTTCAAACACTGAAAGAAAAGATTTATCAACTGTGATTTTTTTATTTCCCATGAAAATATCCTTCAGGATGAAAAAGTTGAAAAAAGTCATTTTTTTGACAAATGAAAACCAGGAGAAATTTTTTCTACTAAGTTATTTTTAAAGAGCATCAAAAGGAAGTTATTACACAAAAAGGAAATGGTAACAGAGGAAGACTCGGGACTTTGGACAGAAAAAAAAAATGAATGGATAAATATGGTTAGTAAAATGCTCATTCCTACTTAGAAATTTCATAAATTATGATTTCTTGTGGAAGCAAAAATGATAACATCACTTGTTTTGGCACATATTACATAGAGGGGAGCTAAAGAAATTTCTAGATTTTAGATGGGAAGGTTGAAGACACCTAAATGTTTGTAAAGTGTAAATACCAACAAATCATAACTTAAACATGCATATTATAGTATCTATGGCACCACTAAGAAAAATAATTATATGATGAAATATATGTTCACACACACACTCTCTCTCACACACACATATACATTCTCTCTCATACACTCTCTCTCTCTCACACACACACACATACACTCTCTCTCATATACACACACTCTCTCTCACACACACACACACAGAGTTTTGAAAAAGACAGAACTCTTGTGTTTTTGTGTACTTCCAAAGTGTTGGTAATGGCACTGACTGGGTCCGGCTGAAAGACATCAAGCCAGATCCTCTACATGGAATTCAGGCATCCGGTCACCTGAGCCATCATCTGTAACATTTTGATCAGCACACTAGCATGATGCTGGGATTGAAACAGGAGCTGGAACTAGAATCCAGGCACTCGGATGTGAGAAATGGAAACACAAGAAAATGGATCAGAGAAAGTAAACTTTAAAAAAAATGACAGGATGACAAGTTACACCTTACTATATCAATGTTTAGTTTCAATGTGAAAGAATTACTGTACTTGATCTTAGCCAAAAGGCAGAGAAGCGATGTGAAAGAATTACTTAAGAAAAAATTATAGGCTGGACAAAAAGAAAAAAAGAAAATTGTAGGCACTGCTTTCATGAATCATCTGAAATTCAGTAGCATAAATATGTTGAAGGTAAAAGAAATAGGAAATGATACATCATGTGATCATTAATCTAGAAAGCACAGGAGTGATTATGTTAGTTTGAGGAAAAGCTGGCCAGAGGAGAATATTAATGAAAGAAAACACTACACAAGAATTAAAGGATCAACCATAGGGTCAATAAACAAAAGAATGTTTGGTTCTTACAGCAGCGACCACATGAAAATATATAATTGGATTATCAGTGAAAAATTCAAAATTTCAACTAAAAATCTGAAGAAAAACCATCTCACAGATGATCTAATGGAAGGATTTTACTAAACGTTAAAAGAATTGAGAGCAACATTACATAATTATTTTAAGAAAATAGAAAAAGAGGCACATTTCTTAATTCATCCTTTCCCTTATTCAGAATTCAGAGAGTGGGGAGAGATATATTTCATTCACTAGTTGGCTTTTCCAATGTTCACAGTAGTTGGGGAATGGTGCCAGGCTGCATTACAGAATGTGGAATTCAATGCCCAGCTCATCCTCAGGGTTGGCAGGGAACCACCTGCTTGAGTCATTGGCTCTGCCCCCAATCTCAGGAAGAATTTGGAATTGGGAGTGAAGACCTCAAACAAACCAAAGTACTCTGATATGGCAGAGAGGTATCAATACCTGTTCCTCAATTCAATTTTTTGACCCTGGTATTGTACTCACATGAATAGTTAAAAGCACAGAAATACATGAAAGAGAAAGAAAAAGAATGAAAATAACAGGTTAGTATCTGTCATAAATATCTTCAATAAACTCTCAGTAACAAGTGAGGTTGATTCCAGGTATGCAAGACTGATTTACTATTTTTGATTTTTCTTTTTCTTTTTTTAAATCAATGTAAATCATAGTGTAAACAAGAAAAAGAAGAATCCTATGGTCATGTCAAAAGAAAAAATCATTTCACAGGATATAAGCTTATTTCAAAATGTTTACGTAATAATCAAACTAAAGTATAATATAGGGGCAGGTATTTGGCTTAGAAGTCAGCATACTGGATAAAATGTTTGGGTCCTACACTGAAGTAACTGAATTAAAATCCTACCTTCTGGAAGGAATGTTTAGATTTCTGGACATGTACTTTCTACCTAAATAGAGTCAGATGACAGAAACTTAAATAGCCAAATAACCAAGATGGAGATTGAATTAGTAATGATGACCCTTGCAACAAACAAATAGCCCAGAACACAAGGACTCCACTGCTTAATTCAGTCAAGCTTTTGAAAAATAACTAATTCAAATTCTTTTCAAAGTATTTCCTGACTTTCTGCTTCAGTTTAGCTCATCTGGGACTAGAGTGAGGCTGGCTAGAAAGAACTCAACTCAGGTCTTTCATGTGGGTGATGGAATACAGATAGACAAGCTGTTACTACTGCATCTCAAGCTTGGCATTAGTAAGAAACTGGATCAAAAGCAGGAGGTAGGATTTGTCTGGTGTGATGTAAATATTTGAATTTGCGCTTACTTTCTGTTTTCACTGTTTATTTATTTTTAGAAAGATCATTTTCAGTTACTTATATTTTAAATTCAGAGTAAAAGAGAAGAGGTAGTTGAGAAAAAGAAAGAGACAGAAAGAGAGCCAGAGAGAGACAGACAGAGAGAGATTCCATTCACTGGTTCACTCGCTTGGTGGTTGCAAAAAACTGGTCTGGGTCGGGTTGCAGCCAGGGGCCAGAGCTTGTTCCGGGTTTCTCACATGGGTACCGAGGAGCAAGCATTTGTTCCAGCTTCTGCTTCTTTTCCAGGCACGTTTAGCAGAGAGCTGGATCAGGAGCGGAGCACCTGCGTCTTGAACCAGCACCCATCTGTGATGCTGATGTCAAAGGTAGAGGCTTAACTTGTAGTGTCACAATGCCAGCAATTCTATTTCTTTTTCTCTCAATCTAGTCTATTAATCTATCCTATTTCTTTTTTACTATCAATATATATGTATACTTACATGTGAAATAACTTCCCTGTATATGGAATACACTTTGTTCTATTTTTTTTTCATTAATCTACTTCACCAATATGTATCTTCTTTTTTTTTTTTAAAAAGAGATTAACTAGCAAATTTCATTTTGAAATCATTTTGAATTACATTTCAGTATTTCAAACTTTCAGTAAGAGAAGCATTATAATCCTTACAGTTTCTGCCCTTGCTCGTACAAGCAAACCTCTCTAGCATATTAAGTGAAAACTAGATAGATACAGATATATAGATATAGATGGTAAAACAATGAAGGCAAATATGTGTAGGAAGCATAATTGCCTTTGTAGAAAATTTTGTGGAATCTACAAAAATGCTCATAAAACTAGTGGGTTTACAGAAATCACAGGATGTAAGATCAACACAAAAATCGATTGCAGCATGATTGTTTGGCTTTAATGGCAATTTTTTTAAAGATACAATATGTTTGTTTTTTGGGCACTGTGCAGTGGCCTATTGGCTAAAGTCCTTGCCTTGAACGTGCCAGTATCCCATATGGGTGCCAGTTCTAATCCTGGAAGCCCTGCTTCCCATCCAGCTTCCTGCTTGAGGCCTGGGAAAGCAGTCGAGGATGGCCCAAAGCCTTGGGACCCTGCACCTATGTGGGGGACCTCGAAGAAGCTCCTGGCTCCTGGCTTCGGATCAGCTCAGCTCCGACCATTGTCGTCACTTGGGAAGTGAATCATTGCTCGGAAGATCTTCCTCTCTGTCTCTCCTCCTCTCTGTATATCTGCTTTCCAGTTAAAAAAAAAAAAAAATATATATATATATATATATATATATATATATAGAGAGAGAGAGAGAGAGAGAGAGAGAGAGAGAGAGACACTCACCATTGTGTTTTACACAGAGCGTGTTTTCCATTCAGGATCTTCCATGAATGTGAAGACCTGGATACCTTAAAGATTGCATTTTATTATCATTTCCAATTTCTTAGAATATTCTTCTTGGACTTGTGGAAGTCATCTTAGAAATAGCTGAGAGCTTTGTACCTCAACATCTTCAGCAACAATGAATACTGACATCTTTTGTGAATATTTCAGTATCTCTTTCATATCAGATGTGCACTTTGAACCAGTGTCTTCCTTCTTTTGCAACTGGCTGATGCTTTATCCCTAAACTTCTTCCTATTCTTCACCATCTATAAATGGCATAATAACACTCGTAAATAAAATGAATATAGTTTGAAAAACAGAAAAGAAGCTAAGCTCTAAATTAATTTGCCGATCAATAGGAATGATTGGCATGTTATCATGATTATTTGATATTAGGATTAAAATAGAAATTTTAATGTAAAGATAAAGAAAATAATAATTTCTGCATTAAATTCAATTTATTATCCAATTCTGTTCTATATATGAAACCTCTCCAGCGCCATGGAGACAGTAAGAATCCAATCACACACGGGTCACATTTTGCCCTTTATCTTCATTTGTGGGGGCCTCTAGGATGAGCAGGTGCCTTCTGGCCAGCAGACTTTGGTAGTTTCATCTGAATGGAAAATGTAAGACCCAAATGGAACTAAGTAATAGCAGAGGTTGTCATGGGAAACTCCCACATTCTTTGATATATGCTATTTATCAAATGCTTTCTACTTCCACATATTTCAATTCCCCTGTTTTACTAAACTATTGGGTTTGGACATGACTTTTGTTATATGCTGCGGTTTGAGCCTTTGGCACTCTTCTTCACAGAAAGCACATTAAGAAAATGCTTTCAAAACCACACCAGCACTCATTATAGGCTATGATTAAGCCTGTCCCAGAAAGACAAATACCATGTGTTCTCTGAGTTGTGACAACTAATATATAGAGTCCAAAAAGTTGTGATGTATATGAATGAGACTGACACCTTGAGAAGTGATTGTTGTGAATAGTGCTGGCCTCCATGCCTGAGGAGCAGTGGTGTTTCTAGTTACAACTTGTTGAATTCTTGATTCAATACAGAATTGAGTTTGATTGTAAAGTGGATTGAAGGAATGCCAACGAAAAGTTAAAAGCAAAGTAAGAGGAAGGAGGAGAGATGGTGGGAGTGAGTCATCATTATGTTCTTCATACTGTTAATATGCAGTTCATGAAATCTTTTCCCTTCATACAAAGATTGGTCAATGGTATTTCCAAAAAGGATCTTGATCAGTTCCATTGTCTCAGATCCTAGTGCTGTGGTACTGGCTTTTTCTTCTTCAGTCGTGAGGATCCTGGTGAGACGACCCTTCCAAATTCACCATCGTTATCCTGCCCACAAGACTCATGTGAGTGCTTGGCCTGTCCCAGCTATTAAATCAACAAACGTGCGCTGTGCCTGATGTTTTCCTGATGTTGACTCCAGGTTTCTGAGTGTATTTTTCGTCCAATGTCTGATCCCCTTCAGTGCTGACGTGTGCATTTCTTGTACTTCATGTGTGGCCTACCAGTAGCTATGTTTCCTGAAGCATTATACTTTGCTGACCTGCTCCACTTCTGAGCTCTAGAGCTTACTTAATGGTACAATGAACTCTTGCTGCTATATACCCATCCCTTCAATGCTTTCTGAAGCAAAGAAGTAGATTTTGATAACTGAGTGGAAATTGGGAATGAGCTCCATTACTGAGCAGTCAATGTCTTTGTCATTATTTGTATAATTAATGAAATTAAACAAAATTTGCCTTATTAAATTCAGGTTTTCCATTCTTTCTCTTGCTCTGATCAGGTCTTCTTAACATTGTACTGCAGAAATTATCATGTGAGTGTGCCCGGAAACATTTGAGGAGAAATGAGATTAGCAAAATCCATACATAATTTTTACACATTTTTTAAAGACTTGTTTATTTTTATTGGAAATGCAGATGTACATAGAGGAGGAGAGACAGAGAGGAAGATCTTCCATCCAATGGTTCTCTCTCCCCAAGCGGCCACAACTGCTAGAGCTGAGCCAATCTGAAGCCAGGAGCCTTGAGCTTCTTCAGGGTCTCCCACGCAGGTGCAGGGTCCCAAAGCTTTGGACCGTCCTCGACTGCTTTCCCAGGCTAAAGGTAGGGAGCTGGATGGGAAGCGGGGCTGCCGAGATTAGAACTGGTGGCCCATATGGCATCCTGGTGCATTCAAGACAAGGACTTTAGCTGCTGTGCCATTGCACCGTGGCCAACATAGTGTTTTAAATATATTGTGACAACAATCTTTTGTGCTAAAGTATTTTACACTAAGTAAATCACCCTCTTCATTCCATTATCCATGAATATTTTGAAAACCTCTCTGAGAATGATGGATAAAGTACTAACTTCAAAAAGAAAAAGTTTTGTATCTTTTACCTGCTATTCATTGACAAGGTTTGTTTTGATCTGGTTAAATTTGTGTCCATTTGATCCTCGCCATAGTAAGAATATCTTCCTGGCAGGCATGGTGTGATTCTGAGATATAATGAAGTCTTTAAAAGGCTGTATTGGGAATCCAGTGTCCTAAATCATATTAACTTTCTGACATGTAAGTAAATAAAATGTCTGTGATTTTCAAATGTCTCTTTCTGAGCAGATGGTCGTCCTAACTCATGAAGAAGAGTTGATTTTGTAGCGGACTTCTCTAAGCGTTCATTCCTATTACCCACACGATTTCTCATCGTCACTCACATGCCTCTCGCCCTCACTTTGCGACAGGTGCTTTCAGTTAAGCAGCTGATCTGCAAGCCTTTCTGATTGCATCTGCACGAGTCTCTTTATATTGGCTTCTCATTTAAACAATGTGAAATGTGTTAGCTAGGTGTTTTCTTTTTTTTTTTTCACTCTGACCTATGCTTTCCGTCTTCATGTCCACGATTGATTTTGGCGTCTTCCCTTTATCATTGCCCACCTGAACTCAGCCCAGTTCTTTTTATCTTCTCACCTCTTCATTACTTTGAATTTACTCTCACTCCTCTTATGGAATCTGCCAACTCTCTTCTTACCCAGTTTCATCTGTGCCCCGAACAGACTGTCCCTCAGCTGTATGTTACCAAATCTCTTTGTACACTCAGTCTAAAAACGCTCTTGTATGTCCAATACCCCACAACTTTACTCACAACGTTTTCTCTCATTCTTTCCTCTTTTACCCTTTAGAAGGGACTCCAGCATTCTTCATGATCCTCCCCGTCCAATTTTTCCCCTTGGAGCGAGTGCATTAATCTATTCCTGTAACTCCTTTGACTTCTCATAAAGTAAGACAGAATCAGACATTGAGTTACATTACTGATAACCAGAATTCTGCTTCCTTTGTTTGAAGGTTGAATTTTTTTTTCTTCTTGTAACACTCCCATCTTTCCTTACTCTGTCCATCACACATGTATAGACAGTTTGGTTAACTATCTTTCAATTATTCGTCTTTCTCACTTCCTTGCCAGCAGAGTCTACATTTTGTTTGTGATTGAAAATAACAACTGGGTCCAGTGCAGTAGCCTAGCAACTAAAGCGTTAGGTTTCCATATGGATGCCGGTTCTAATCCTGGCAGCCTCGCATCCCATCCAGCTCCCTGCTTGTGGCCTGGGAATGCAGTCAAGGACAGCCCAAAGTCTTGGACCCTGCATCCCCATGTGAAACCCGAAGGAGTTTCCTGGCTCTGGGCTCCTGGCTTCGGATTGGCTCAGCTCCAGCCATAGCGGCCGCTTGGAGAGTAAATAAGCGTATTGAAGATCTTCCTCTCCATCTCTCCCTCCTCTCTGTATATCTAACTTTCCAGTAAAAATAAATAAATCTTAAAAAAACTCAAAATTATAAAACAAAACAATAAAAAGAGTTTGGAATGGTCATGTGGAAATAGAATTTCTGTGACTGTTTTATTTTTCTAAGTATATTCACCATCCTGCTCTTCTTGCCTGAGGTACATACAGAATTCCTGGCCCGGCACCAATCACTTTGTCAGAACATTGCGATACTAAACGCTTTTGCTATCATTGCCACTTTCATTACAAAATCTTTTTTTTTAACCATCACATTAGTAATATTAGCTAGAATCTATTTCTATAAAGGAGGGCTCATAAAGATATGGAAATCTAAATCCATTTAGTTTTAAAAGCATTCTGGGTTTTGAATTTTGGTATTTGCTTCGACATGCCCCACAGAGCTACATAGAAGAAGGCATGCCATTTTGTAGAATTATAATCAATCTGTCATTCACTATTTGCTTTTAATATTGGAGATTAGCAATGTTCAATCTCAATAGCAGATTCAATAATGATAATAAACGCTTTTGATTAATTGTCATGCTGAGTGTATTATCACATATTCAAGTATTGCAACAATATTAGCAGTAAGTATAACTGTCCTCAAGACTGAAATAAGTAAATGAAGTGATTTATACTGTTTTGTTTAGTTTATAATGTCTGGTGTCGAGAATTAAACACAATGACTGCATATCACTCACGCCAAACCATGACATCTCATGTTTCCAGGTTCATCAAAGAATACGTTGGTGAGTGCTGGGATTAGCTAAATGAAGAGAATACTTTACATTTGCATGTGATACACAGCACTTTTGTAACTCCCACATTTTCAATTTCCAAGTCTAGCCCACTTGTGTTATATAAAAAACATGCTCTTCATTTCTCCCAGAGCAAAGCATCTCCCTCACTCTTGTTGCCTTCTCCCAGTGGGAGTGGAACATGCCCTGTGTTAGAAAAACACTTATATTCACGTCTCTTGGCATCTCTTGCATGTCGCTTCCTCTCTGCTGCATTGTATAGATACTGCTTCTTTTTGGCTGAGTCAACATGGGAACCTCATTTTGCAGGATTTGTTAGAAAAAAATATAATTAAAGTGTTGTCTAAAGGTTTAGGCCAATTTGGCCTGGATCCTAGAGCCCACTCTCCACAAAACCTCGAGGAATATATGTTCATAGAAAGGTTTACTCGCCGGGAATCCCTCCCATTTGCTTTGACGTGATATTTTTGCTTATTTTGCTATGGAATTCCTCAGAGGCGGAAACAGTGGCTTGCCTCATTAAGACTCATCATTTACAAGATGTTGACAAATGTTGGCATTTATCCTGTTAACATAATAAATGTGAGAAAAATGACCATTTGGCGAAGGTAGTCCTGTGTAAAATGCAGGCCTGGATCAGAATGGAGATGATGTGTGACTCGCTCAGTGCTGCATCCTGAAATAGATAGGTTATGGAGATCATCATTATTTCATCTTTGCTTCACAAACAGAATTTTCCTTTTCTTTGGCAATTGAGTAGGCAAGGTACTACAAGACATATTCAAAACTAGTACTCAGAAATACATTTATATAATCTTTTATTTTTACAGTAGTAAAACCAAAGTTTTTTCATGTTGGAAATAAGCTATTCATTTTGATTATTTTCTTTGATTACTTTCTTTAATGATTGGCTGCACATTTCATATGTACATTGTCTATCTGACAATGGTACATTTTATTATGCTCAATATTGCATACCCTCAATTTTGAAGCAAAATAAATGAAGTGAAAATAAGTGTGCAAAATGTAAATCACAATTGGCTTGATTTTTAAATAGAATATATTCATCTTACATATTTTCTACTAAGCACTATGTTAACAATTTAATTTATTCCAAGTCATTTTAGTTGGATACCATGTTTCTGGACATATGCATCTGCCCACACATTTGTTTTTGGAAACAGAAAAATAGAGTAATATCCATGAGCTTGCCTGGCACTCACAGTAAGGGTTTGGTGTTCTATGGAGCATTAAAGGTTTTCAGAAGGCATCAACGTTAGACAAGCTTTCCGTGTGATGTGTCAATATAGAAATAGGAGGACAAAGAAGCTCACTTGAACAGACAACTTGAAAATATTGTTTAAGCCATAAACATGTCCAAATATCTTTATGACTTGGCTTGACTATGAATGGCTTCCATTACTTGAACAGTTATTGGATCTTTAGCTTTAATTTGATCTTCCTTTCTTTTACATAGGATTTGCTAAGATTACCAATCATATATAATTGCTGACAGGCCCATTCAACACATATGCTCTATTTTTGTGTTTGTTGTCTTCAAAGACATTCCAATATCATCCCCAATTAAATGTTGTAACTATGGCTCATTATGGTACAAATTTTATTGATGATGCTTGTGTTTGGTAGCCATACATGTTATTCATTCTCAAATAGAATTCATGTTGCAATACATGAAAAACAATGAAGTCATGCTGCCTACAAGAGTCACTTTGCACATAACAGATATGGATGAAAAGAAGGGGTGCCTGGGCAAGTGCTTTCTGTAAAGGTCCGGACATGACACTTTCATGATGTTAGGGCCATGATTGAGACAACGTACCAAAACAACCATAAGGAGTCTTACTGCTTTTGTAATAGATTCACTTATCCACTTGCTTTTGAACTTGCCTGGTGTGCACTCAGGGTAAGGTGCTTTGCTAGGTGTTTCTAGCAGATTAAAGAAGTTTGTGGATTCTGTCCTCAGAAAGTCAGCGATAAAATTTGTGATTGCCTGTTTACATTACACTGCCATGAAGGGCCATGGCATGAAGAAAATTTTACTTTTTCTGAGGACAAATTTGTCTCCTGAAGGCAGAGCAATGCGTTATAAGCCAGTCACCTAGCAAGGGCTTAAGGCAGGCATCTATGTTCCTCAGAATCATATCATGGTCATTGAAATTTCCTAGTGCCACTATTGAATAAGCATCACAAAACAACACAAAATTTAACACATGAACTGCTTAGAATTTGTAAAGACTCCTTCCTGAAGAAAGCCAGTGAATTATCGAATGTTCCAATGTCAACTTTCAAAATTCAGATTGATTTACTGATTTGTCGACAACCTTCAATAGGCTCTGTAACTTTCCCTTTCCCCAAGTCCCACCCACACTGCTTTCCCCTGTACTATATTACAGTACTAATACATTACAATAGTAGAGTCCTTCAAAAAACATTCATAAGTCCATCATTTTGCCATTTAAGTGTATCCTGACACTGTAAGTTTGGACAACAGCAGAGAGTCCAGAATGGTATTGTCATGATATGTTAAGAGTTTCATTGGGAGTCCTTATTTGATTTGGAAGTAGAGATGCATACTGCATTGTATCTTCAACTTTCTATGTGATGGTCTCTATTATGCAGTTCCTCTTGATGACTATATGCACACACACACATATATATATGGATCTTGTATTTTGCATGAAGGTCGCCTTATGTCAGAGACAACATATGATATTTGTCCTTTTGGGATTGGCTTATTTCACTGAGCATAATTGTCTGTAGTTGGGGATAATTTTGTTTTAAATATCAGTATTTTATTCTTTTAATGGTTGAATCGTATTCCATAGAGTAGATGTCCCATAGTTTCTTTCTTTTTTTTTAAAAGATTTATTCATTTTATTACAGCCAGATATACACAGAGGAGGAGAGCAGAGAGGAAGATCTTCCGTCCAATGATTCACTCCCCAAGTGAGCCGCAATGGCCGGTGCTCGCCGATCCGAAACCGGGAACCTGGAACCTCTTCCGGGTCTCCCACGTGGGTGCAGGGTCCCAAGGCTTTGGGCCGTCCTTGACTGCTTTCCCAGGCCACAAGCAGGGAGCTGGATGGGAAGTGGGGCTGCCAGGATTAGAACCGGCGCCCATATGGGATCCCGGGGCTTTCAAGGCGAGGACTTTAGCCGGGCCCCCCATAGTTTTTTTTATCCATTCCTCTTTGGATGGGCATCTGGGCTGTTTCCATGTCTTTGCTATTGTAGATTGTGTGGCTGTAAATATAGGATTACAGATCCCTTTCTCATATGCAGACTGCATTTTATTTGGATATATTCTAGGAAGTGGGATAGCTGGGTCATATGGTAGATCAGTTTTCAGTTCTCTTAGCACTCTCTATACTGACATCCAAAGTGGCCTATACTTCCACCAACAGTGAGAGGGTACATTTCTCCCCACATACATGCCAGCAGGTTTTGTCAGAGTTCTGACGTAGGCCAGTCTCACTGGAGTTAGTTTGAGCTTCAGTGTGCTTTTCATTTTTATTTCTGTGATAGCTAGCAAGCTTGAGAGTTTTTTTTATATATGTATTAGCCATTTGAATTTTTTGTGTGTGTGAAAAATGTCTGTTCATTTCTTTTGCTGTCATTGAGTTTCTGAAGATCTGGAGCTCTCCCTTTGTGATAGAATGAGAAAAACTATCATTTCATAGATCATTTACAGTCTCAGAAAATGCCTAGTGCACACTGGGTCACTGTCTCTTGCCTGAGAAAATTCTAAAAAAACTGGTAGTCTTTTAAAACTTATTTCTGGGCTGCAGCTTGAAGATTTTGATACTCTGGATATTTAGATCTGGATTTTCCAGAATGAACAGTAACTTGTAACCATCAATTGAGTTGATATGTGTAATTGACAGTCAATTTGTTCCCAGAAAAAGGATCTAAATTTTGCGAGATTCAGGCTTTCATGTCTTTATTCTAGGGAAACATTTGAACAGGAGGTGGAGGCTCAAGACAGCGACAACCTCAACAAATATTTTCTGATTTTATCATTTTTCGCATGTTTAAATGTAATATCATTGGGAATTGCTGATATTTGAGAAGATGGCTTTGAGAACTATTATTCAGTCTTAACCCACAGGATTTTAGAGGACTGTTGGCTAAAATAATCCAGAAAGATAAATCCCTACAAATAGTTTAGCTCCTGATGGAATCTTTCTTGTCTCAATTTATTGTAGATGTATTTTGGTTTTATTTTGAAGACAATTGTTAAAGAAACCCGTGTAATTAGCATAAATAATGGAATGCACATTTCTCACAGCAATATGGAACTTTGAGTTTCCAGTCCTTGGTAGATAGAGGCCGTAGTTTTGCAACGGAGTAATTGGTAAGTGAATATTCACACATTTGAAGCTTAGCGAAATAAGGTCACTTTATATATGCTGATATTAATCGCCATTTTTCTTCATGCTTTTGTTTGTTTCTGGGAGATTGCCAGCTTCAAATAAAAGGCTAGCTACTGGGTGAGATCAGATAACTCCAACACGAAAAACCAACAATCTTGGTTTTAGAAATC
This sequence comes from Ochotona princeps, assembly GCF_030435755.1. NCBI lineage: Eukaryota > Metazoa > Chordata > Mammalia > Lagomorpha > Ochotonidae > Ochotona > Ochotona princeps. The sequence continues at coordinate 6,837,008 of NC_080839.1, read as the reverse complement.
TTGTTTTCTGCCTTCAGCCACAGAAAACAAGGCACCTCCTGCAATCCAATACATGCAAACTTTAGTGTTATGTCTGTTGTAGAATAATAGTGCTTATTTTAAGGTGAAATTCATGTTATGTGAAAAAGGAAGGCATCTGGTGTGTAGTTTCCTACTGAGATAAATCATGAAGCAATTGTCAGACACACCCCTCTCTGCTGTGTTCTAATGTATTGTTCAAACATTTGATTACTAATGAAATAAAACTCAGAAAAATGTTTTCATTGAGTGGCAAACTTGTAGACCTCTTCCGTGATCTAAATTTGAACAGGGCTGGAGTCTAATACCTTACAATGTTCTTCATTAAATATAAGAAAATCCTATTAATTAATTAGCCCTTGGTGTCAAATGAGTATTTTAAACCAGGGAGATGAGGAGGATGTGGGATTTTCAGTGACTTGACAGTGAACATTAATGATGTTGAACCCAGAGTGACTATTCAAACAGACTACCTTGCAGCTGACAGTTCAGAGTTACATAATGAAGGATGGGCAAGGGCATCATTAAGACTGCCTAGAATAGCGTGGTGAGTGTTCACTTACTCCAACTGTCCATAAAAATGCTGTTGACCATCAGCTTCAAGACTCTTTTATTATTTTAAGCAGGCACGACAATAATTTGAAGTTAAATCAAATATGTAAAGTGCTCATATCATTTTCCAATCAAATCCTAGGTCAATTGTGAATTTTCCCAGAAATAGAAATACTACATAGGTTTGATATTGTCTTTGTTATAGCAAGAATAAGGTTTAATTTTTCTAAGTTTAGGAATCTGCTATCATAACAAGTTCCTTAACTCAACAGCGAAACTGTAGGATGCGTTAAAAGGTGGACGTGGGTTACGATTCATTTGACTTTCTTTTCCAATTATCACAGATGAAACAAAAATTCACTATCTGGAAAGCGCTTGCTTTTGTGCTTAGAATTATTCAATTTTTATTTAGAAGACAGAGTTATGGGGTAAGGAAGACAAATATGGAGAGAGAGAAATTCTCCATTGCTAATTCACTCCTCCCATGACTATGATGGTCAAGGCTGAGCAGGGCTGGTTCAGGCTGGAGTAAGGAACAAAGAACTTCACTCCTACATGGGTGCAGGGACCCAAGTACCTGAGACATGCTCCACCTTGCACTGGTTTTCAGATGCAGTAACAGGGAGTTGGATCAGAATCGAAGGCTCTGGGATTTGAACTGCCTCTACTATGGGATTCCAGCATTGCAGACAGTGGCTGGACTAGCTATGCCACCATGCTGGCTCAACGGCTATTGTATTTTAGCAGGTAATTTACTGAGATGGGAAAAAAAATCTGTTAGCATGCATGGTTAGTTTAGTACTTTATACAGACACATATGATGATTATTTCTATAGTTCTCTGTCGTGACTCGAGTGAACACTCAAAATTCATTCATAGCGCAAACATATTGGATGCTTATTCTCGTTTTTAAATACTATTTCTTGTGTGTATTTTCCTTGCATGTATTTAAAATATGCAGTGAGATGGGCATTTGAGCCTGAATTGAAGCTTCAGGTTTAGATGCCTGAATCTCATTTTTGAGTGCTCGGATTTGATATTCACCCCTGACTCCTTGTTCCTGTTTTTTCTGCCAGTACAGATCCTGGGAGTCAACAGGAGGGAAGTGTGTGAGTACACTCGTGTGGTCCATGTGGGAGACCTCCAGAGAGGAACTTAGGCACTCGCATGGAGGAACTCACCTCCCAGGACTCCTGCTTTTCATATCCTGCCAGAGCTGTCCCAGGCTGCTTGAAAGTGAAGCCCCAGAAAGACAGAGCTCTTGTACTTCTATGATTCACATACATATATGTTAACTAACTTTTGGAAAATGAAATTAAAAGGCAAAATTATGAATAAATAAAACCATGAAGTATTATCCAAATGTTTTGGGAGCTCTTTGAATACGGTTAAACAGTTCTACTTGTCTGAACACCTGAAATGAATCTTCAACTTTCATGCTGAATCTTGACTTCACGAAGACCAGGGAATTTCCTCATTTTTTCTTGCTTTGCCAGTTTGTTCTCTACGTGAAACTTGGATGAGTATTTACTGCGTAAGAAAACTTTGCCAAGTTTAGTTTTTGTTTGTTTGTTTTTCATGTTGGATAACCTCTGGGCTCAGACTTTGCTTTGACGCTGAACCCTACTAACATATTTTTCTGAGAATAATCAGCAAAACACCAGACAATGATAGCATTTGAAAGGAGTGTGAAAAATCATTTCTTTCCATCCATTAAACACTACAACCTTCCTTTTCTACAAGAGTCAATTAAAGGCATTTAATATATTCTGATTTGCAAATGAATTGTCTGGAATTCAACAGCCTATTAGTGACAATGGGACAAAGTCAACCTTTAGTGTCTTTCTGAAGTAGGTACAAATAATGTGCATTACAAAGCAGTGAGCTGTTAACTCATGAAAAACAAAGTTAACAAGATATTTAAAGAAGTCAAGTTATTGCAAAGAGCTCTTAAGCTAATTATGCCTGAAAAATAGCTACTTCTTGGCTCATGAAAGATAGTACCTCCTTCAAACATGCATGACTGGGCTAGGATATTATACTTAGCAAGACTCAATTAGTTCTCTGGGTGGCCACTTATAAGAGATCTCTTAGAGGTCTCCAAAATTGCTAGCTCATTTTGAAGAGATGTTCTGAAATATCAGTGAAAGCACTTTAAGTTTGAAGACTAATTTCTTGTTAGAAGCAAAGATATCAATACGAAGGATGGTATTTTAAGCAGTTGTCATTTTTTTCCGTGACTAAAGGAAATGACCAACAACAAGTTTGAAGCAAAGGATTGATGATGGACTACAAAACCTTTCACATACAAAGGAGAAAAATACCACCTCTGGAGAAGTTAGTTCTCTTTAAGTCAAGCCTGTGGCTAGCTTAGTGTATGCCCTGTCGTTTTGATTTCTTTTTTCAACTCTTCTCAGACTTCCTGTTTAAATGAGTTCTCATCATTCTCTTTTTGAAGTGGATGTAGAGATCCTGCTCTTGAGATAACATGGGTTTTCCTGGAGGAAATATGCTAAAATAATACAAGATTTCAAATGTCGTACACAAAAATTATTTTTAAAAAATTGTTTTGTAGAAACAGAGGGGATGCAACCTTAGATGGAGTTGGGGAAGAAATGAAGAGGTAAGATATATGGTACAGGGCCCAGTGAGACAGCATGAAGGTTAAATTCCTTGCCTTGAACGCCCTGGGATCCCATATGGGCGCTGGCTCCACTTCCCATCCAGCTCCCTGCCTGTGGCCCGGGAAACCAGTCAAGGACGGCCCAAAGCCTTGGGACCCTGCACCCACGTGGTAAACCTAGAAGAGTTTCCTGGTTCCTGGCTTCAGATTGGCTCAGCTCCAGCCACTGCGTCCACTTGAGAAGTGAATCATTGGACAGAAGATCTTCCTCTCTGTTGCTCCTCCTCTCTATATATCTGCCTTTCCAATAAAATAAATAAATCTTTATATATATATATATATATATATATATATATATGATACAAACATGCAGGTAATTAGGATAAATAAGTTCAGGGATCGGAGGTATAACATGAGGGTTATAATTAAAAGTAAGGTGTTGTCGGTAGCAAATTTTAGTTGCTATTATGAAAGCACACATGTACCATCAAGAAGAGCTAGCAGGAAGAAAAAAGCTAAGTTCAATTGTTTTGTCATTTCACTATGTATATGTACACACACACTGCTGTTTTTCCGCTCTCAATTTATACAATCAAAAACATGTTCCTTGAAATTAAAATACACGAGAATGATGAACGCACGTGAACACTATCTTTCTCCACAGCAGATGACTGAAAGCTTATGGACCTCCAGCTTTCCTTACTCTTCTTCCACCTCTGTCTGCTGATTGCCTAACTCGTTTGACAAGTTTTTAGGTAACCTATTCATGTGGGCCACATTCACTCAGTCAGTTTATCGAATTAGCAGTTTGGACATGGCCTCATTCTTTGTCTTATTCAGGGAGGAGGAAGAATGTTTCAGGCCATGTGTATCTCTTGAGCCTTCATGCTCTTGCCTGTGATAATTTTCAGGCAACAGTGATTCACAGCACCCCATGCATTCTTTTTATAAAGTTCATGATCCCAGCGATCCTAGTTCTAGCTACACATAAATATTTGAAGGGATGGCGTTGAAGATAAGTTAGTCCGCTTAGGAGGCCATTTCAAAGTGAAGATGTGAACATTCAATTATCTTAGTTTGTGGAATGTAAATACGAAAAATATTTACTATGTAGATTGAATACTAACCAAATACAGCTCTATATTTCTAACCAATACTAACCAAATACAGTTTTATAGTTCTGTGGGTAGAATTAATTTGAAAATAAAATTATGAGTATGTCTGAGGTTAATAAAGGAATGAGTGAGGTATTGCCAACAAAATACAGAATTTCCATTCATTCTATTCATGTCAGTAGTTAGAAATAACTGGGTCAAGGAATGTTCTAGCAGACAGCATGATGAAGAAATCAGCAAGAGCCATGAAAGTTCATCATCCTTTAGTACTGACCTTACTTTTTAACCATACTCCCCTGGATAACACAGAGAATCTCAGTGTCCCCAGTCAGTGCAATGCCAATGATGACAGTAGGGACGCAGGAACAAATTCATACTAGCAGGACCTGAGAACAGACAGAATACACACTGACCCAAATAAAGCTATGTAACCTGGAAGGAAGCTAAAGATAATCAAATAAATAGAAATACTACTGTAACCGTGCGTATCTGCCACTTTTAATGATGTGGAGTATTAAGTTATTTAATTTAATGTTATTTAAAAGCGTTAAAAATTATTTAATCTAATTTATGCATCATTTAAAAGCACCAAAATATTTTCAATTCATTAATTCATCTACTAGGCTTGTAGATTTGTGATCTTGATCTTAAATAGATACACATCAATAGCTAGTAAAAGATATTAGATATTTTGGGCAATACCCAGCATATTATGAATTCCCACCCCACACAGCATTATCTATCTCAACTATATTTATTTGGGGAACTCAAGTGATAAAGATTTTAAAATTATTTATTCACTCATTCAAAAGATACGGCCACAGAAAGAGAGATGGATTCATTTTGTATTGACTTGGATTAGCCCTTTAATGACCACAATGGCCAGGACTGGGCAAGGCAAAGCCAGGAGGTCGAAACTTCATCCAAACCTCCGCATTGGAGTAGGAGCCCTAGCATTTCAGCCATTGGCCACTGCATTTCCAGGAGCACTGTCAGAGAGCTGCACTGGAGTTGAATTCGATTTAGAGTAGTCAAAATCAAACTGGCAATCCAATTTGGGATGCTGAGACCATCGACATCATTTAACCCATTGTGCCACAGCACCAACTCTTTAAATGATTAAACATATTGAATTTTCCAGATTCTCTGTTCCTTCCACCAGCACATTCTATTTTTTTTACAATTTATCCTGACATGTGTCTGGCTTCTTATATCTAAATCATAGCACTATGGCTTCATTCTTAGTCTATCACAAAGCTGTAATTGTCAACTTTAGCGATGTCATATGTTTTAAAAATGTTATTGTTATACTGAGGATGGAAAAAATAGGTCTCGGTAGCTGAAAATCACAGCAGAATTAAAAACATACCAGAATAGATATATAGTAGTAGCAAGGTGAAAATTTCAGGTTCTATTTCCAGATGACTTTGTTCTATGTGGTCATTCTTTGAAATAGGAGTGAGTTTCTCTCATTGCGGATGGAGAGAGTGACAAGGAAAGGGCCTTTTGAGATGACATCCTGACAGCCTGAAAATCAAGGGGACTCTCTTTTTTAAGCAAATATGGAGATGAAACAGACTAATAAATCAGTGTCTTCAGCCATCCACTCCTGGGAGATCACATCAGAGTCCCATCAAACATGGCCTGGTCAGGAAACATTCTTTCTTGTCAACTGGTGAGTCTCCGATTGTCTTGATCCTCTCTGGGAAATTACTTACTGAAGACAGTTGTGACCCCACATAATTTTACAGTTATTCATTTTGTCTCAAGAGATAAATTCTATTAAATCACTAGAGTATTGAAAGAGGAATGGGTCTGCATATATTTTACAACCTAGGTTCAGCTTTTGACCACCATTTAGTTTGTTTTTGATAGAGAGATTTTTATTCTACTCGACTAACTGTTCTCATAAAAAGCAGTAGCCAAGATGTCAAATGCCTTCAGAGTTCCCTAGAAGTGCCTTGATCTGTCACCATTCAGTGCATATGAATGCAAATTCGAAGAGACTGGAATCTTAAAGCTTTAAAAAGCACTCTGAATCATGTTTCTTCTCACCTCCCATCTTTATCTCTGGATTAATCAAAATTCCTGGTGCAGTCCTTTTGAAGTGGTTCATTTTATTTGAGGTACAAGTATGTGCTCAGTGCATAGTGAGGCATAAATGCTGATAATTTTTTCCTCCTCCCCCAACAGCCAGAATTATTCTGGAAAAGTTATGTGAAAATAGCATTGAAGTTACAAAGCAGATATTAGATTTTTTGTTCCAAAATCAATCTCAGTGATGCATATCTTAATGAATGGAAGATAGGAATTTCTTTTAATTAAACAACTCATTGTCTCAATTAAACAGACTTCATTTTGTTGCCTCACCATCGTTTAGGTGTGGTGACTTTTGTTTTCCACATTCTGCTATTTCCTGTTGCTTCTCTGCTGACATTTTGCAAGCAAACAGAATAGTTAACTACGAGTGCACAACATTTTGTTTTAATACAATATTAGTATCTGATCTTTGACTCATTAAATGACAACACTTGTCACCTTTAACTTGCTAGTATTTAACACTGCAGACCTGTCTTAATATCTCTTACATGCGTTATCCTTGGAAACATCTGTGAGCAGTCAGCGTGACAGAATAAGAATTAGTTTAACAGCAAAGAAGAACAATTATTTCATTCTTAGTGTAGATGTTTATCCTATTTCAAAATCAACTACTTGTTTCACAGGCTACCTTAAACCAATTTATAAAAATCCTATTAGTTATTCATCTATCCAAGTTAACTTCTAAACATATGCATCAATTTCAAAACATAGGCATTGAATCTTAATTTTTGAAAATCACATTTTAAATAATTTTATTTTCATTTGAATCCTTGAATGCTTTTAATTAATGCTTCATGGGTACTGGAGCAGTTTTAACTCACTAGAGGCCCTTGCTGTTTATTTTCTTATTTAACCATGACAAGAACATTGAAAGTATACTTCAACACACAAACTCATCCTTTCTCCAGATCTCCATCGAGATTCACAGACGCTCAATCCAGATGATTAAAGATGTACTGTTAGAAGCTGCAGTGATACAAATGCCATGGCTTCTCCCCTTAAGAACTTACACTGTGATGTGGGGGGAAAAATGCATGAATTTACTCAAGAGTGCATACAAAGCAATGTGCTAATGCATGACAGAGGTCAGCATTGTGGTGTAGTGCGTTAATCCTCAGGCTCTAAGGCTGGAATCCTCTGTGGGTGCTGATTTTTATTCTGGCTTCTCCATTCATGATCCAGTTCCATGCTAGAGCATCTGGGAAAGGAGCAGAGAATGGCTTAAATGTCTGGGTTGCTGGCATCCACATGGGAGACCCAGAAGAGAACTCAGGCTCTGAACGTCCACCTGAGGAGTGAACTAGTGAGTGAAAAATTCCCTCTCTTGTTTCTGATCTCTCCCTCCCTCTCTCTCTCTTTCTACATTTCAAATAAATCAACTTTAAAAAAATAAAACAAGACAGTACACGCCAAATTATACACTAAATATTGAAGGTCTGAAAAGTGAGGCAAACTTGCCTATCCAGTATCCAACAGTCTCCAAGCAAGATGAATAAGTTTTGTTTTGGATTCCCGCTTTTCCCTTCTGATATGTTCTTTTTTCCCATCAGAACCCAGCTTAAACTTCCAACTTCCACACACCACACTCACGTCACTGAACCAGTCCTCACCATGGATATTCCTCAGATACCTAAAACTCATCTCAACTTCCACCCTTGCCATCTGAGTCTGGAAGCTTTTGAACACTGGAAGGGATGATGGTGTCTGTGGGTCTCCTCCTTATTGCTCAGGCTGTGCTGCTCTTCTGCAACACATGCAGCCATCAGAGTTCTTTCTGCAGCTCTCATTGGCTAAATGCAATGGCAAGAGGAAATGCAGAGTGGGAAACAATACAAAGAAGAGGAATCATCCAGCCACTCTCTTCTGCTTGTGCTTGCTATTTCTCTGAGCATCCAAGAACTAGAGGGTTAATGACTGCACTACCACTAAGAGAAATCACCCTCCCTGTACATATTCCCTCATGGTAGTTAAGAGGCATTTGCTGGGCAGGCGGGGGAGTGGGACAGAAAAATGTCAGTGTGGAATAAAAGTCATGAATGCATTATGATAAACACTGTTTGTAGTGGGAAGGAATTGGAGCAAGGAATACTCCTATGATGAATAAAATCCTGTTACATAGTGAACATCAACCTTCTTGTATTAAGTAAGGAGGTTGAGTCTGGACATCTTAAGGTAATTTCTCGAAATTATGTGCTAGGATTTGTATTCGTTCTAAAATTGCATTGGTATAGTGTACTCTATTTTCTTAGCACAATAATTGATTCAGGAAGAAATAAGGTCCTTGGAATATTGTGCCATGAATTTATTGAATCTATTTATCAAGCACCATTTGACTAGTGAACTCTAGAGAGTCCAGGTTGGCATCTATATCCATCACCTCATCAAGAGGTACCCCAATCAGCTCTTTTGGGCTGATTTTTAAAATGGGTTTGCAGAGCTGTTGCACACTCCTGCAAGAGGAGGTCATTTTGCATTTGAATTCGAGGCTCAAGGGTGCATAAGAGGCTAACATTTTAGAAAAACAGCAACTTTAAAGGCCTGTTCTTTAAACATTTCTCATCTACTCCCATCACAGAAATCGTGGAAATTAAATCACCTGCCCTATTCCTAAGTGAACTGCTGATAACACTCAGAAATCCAGATTTCTGGTCCCCTGATCTAGCCCACAGAATGTACTTCCTTTTAATTAGTGAAACTGATTGAAAACTTAATTACACACAATCTCACACAAAAGGGAGCTATGATAATCACACAGGCAACACTTCAGGGATGGAAAGGCGAAGAGGCCATGTTTCTGATAGCCAGAGGACTGTGAGTATAGAATTCTCATCTTTCGTTGTGCTGTGCTGTTCTGCATGTGGGGGAAGTGTTTAGTGCACACACATGGGGTTTCCAGCTGTAACATCTTGGAAGGTGGAGGTCAAGACATGAGATAGGGTTTCAGGTTGAAGTGGGAGGTGCCAAGAAATCTAGGAAAAAAACCTTCTCTGATCTCACATGGAGTTTGCTAAAGGACTGAATAGAAACTTGGTTGGAAATTCTCAGCCAAGAAAAAGAGCCCTCTCAGATGCTGCTCAGAACTGTTCAGATATCCCTAAAGTTGTCCATGTTCTTGTGATGCATTTGTGGGTAGTGTTTATTAGAATGATTCAGGAGACAATTTGATATATCTTGTAATTCAAACTCATTCTCTTAAGAAAGCAGGGGAGGTCATGAATCTATGAATTGGCATCTCCTATAATAAATCTTAGATGAAAGAATATGTTATAAAATTAGAAAAAATTCCATATCACTCCCTTTCTTTCTCACGGGTACATTCCAACAAACAAGCAAAACCCCATCGTCTGAAAGGAGTAAAATAACCTCTGCCTTTATGATGTTTTTATTCTCTACTAATGATTTAATTTCAATAACAACAACAAAAATAGTGACTTTTCTTTCCAGAATAACCACTCACAACTTCTTTTGCAACATTTCTGCAAGGTTAAAATTGCATTATACAGTCTGCATATTGGGTATCTCTGGAGAATGCCAAAATCACCATTTGGAAAATTGTGTCAACACAAATTGATGCCGTATTGTGAGGCGTATCCCTAATCAAACTAAACACACACTCACACACACATCCCAGAATGGAATACATTGTTGGTTCACTCATGTGTCCTTTTTTTTTAATTTTTCTCTGAATTCTGTTAAATATGTTTGTTTAGGCTTCATATGTTAAGTGAGGAAAACACTAATCTTAAAAATTAGGGGATAAATTTATTCTTTCTTATTAGCTCAATTCATTATAAAGATAAGAAAAATAATTAGAAGTCATAATTTTCCCAAAGTTAAATAGAAAAGCGATTAATAAAGATTTAAGTGAAAAGCAAATATAACACTCGGTTCTTCCCAATCTACATCTCATCAAATTCACAGCAGAGATAACTGAATATATCAAGTTTTTTTAATTGGATTAGCCATTGATATAATCTCCTAAGTACATTCATTTGTCAGATGAAGGTTTCTTTCCTGTCAACTCAGATGAAAGTGTTTCCCTGGAATCCATTAGACGGGGAAGCATGTCAAACATTTCCCATTAACACTGTAGCACTCTGTTCCGTCCAAGAGGACAGCAAAGGGCCACATTTGCCTACTTCTTTTTTTTTATTGGAAAATATTTATTTATTTATTTATTTATTTATTTATTATTCATTAATTACATTGTATTACATGACACAATTTTATAGGTACTGGGATTCTCCCCTCTTCACCCCAAACCCTTCCCCCATGGTGAATTCCTTCACCTTGATGCATAACCACAGCTCAGGTTCCGTTGGGATTCCCTAATTACAAGCTCACACCATACAGAGTCCAGCATCCCACTGTCCAGTCAAGTTCCACAGCTTCTTAGGGAGGACCTCTAAGGTTTGAAGGCAGAGCCAGCAAAGCGTCACCTCGATCAATTAGAAGCTCCAACATATCATCAGCAACAGTCCAGGTACGATGAGACTGGTCAGAGTCCACTGATTGACATAGTCTATCTTAGAGTTTCCCCTTGTCCAGTTTTCCGCTGCAAGCATATAGCTGAGGTGGTTAATTGATCTACTCCATCTTCCATCTTTTCTTGGTTAATGTTTTGATTCCTCCATTTTGTTCAGGGGAATCCCCAAAGAAACTTTGAGGCGTTCCCAGTCCAGGCTCCTACATGTACTACTAGTAAGCACAGTGCCCGCCACAGTCCATCACTCCAATCAGCTGGTGGTTGTAACCCCTGGGTTGGATCTATTCTGAGCCCCGATCTCCATTGGAACCAATGAGTATTGCAGCTCTCCCCGGCTCTGCCCATCACACACTCGTCCCTCACCTAAACCAGTGGGAGGTGTGCTGGTTGGGTGCTGTGTTCCCTACTGGCACAGGCCATTTCGCCTTGGCATTTGGTGTTTTGTACTGTTTTTTATCACAACCAAACCTGGCCAGGCCCCCACACAGTTCCAGCACTCGGACTTGCCAGTGGATGACGTGAACTGACTCAGCCTGGTCTGCCTCCAACCTGAGCCAAATGTATGCCAGTGGGTCACTTTCCAAAGCCTCTTCTGGGTTGTTTACCTCCATGCTTCCTGCGTTTATTTGTAGGGTCAGTGTCCTGTCAGAAGAACTGTTCAGATTCCTCCATCCGATCCCTTCCTGGTGTCAGGCTTCACGCATACCAGCAGGTCCTTCAGCCAGCACCGCTCTTCGACACATTCTGGTTCCTGCTGTTGAGAGTTTCAGCCCAGCCATGGCTCGTCCATACCCACATATAGCTCATACATGGCTCAGTTTGGGTTGAAACCTAGCCGAGCATGTCCCACATCTATCCTGGTCCTCCGGAGCACCAAACTGTGTTGCGGTCTAACCTGGCATGGTACGTCAATTCCGAATCCATATTTGTGCCAAGGGATTACAACTGTGACCCGACCAGAACTCAGCCCCCTTCTAGTTCCTCCACCCCTTAGTGGTAAGCTCCACCCAGCTAAGGCCTCCCCCAAGCTCCCCAACTAGGCCTGTTCCCAGCCAGTGTTAAGTATGCCAGAGGTTGCTCTGGGTCAGCCCAGCGCACCCCATAGACTGTCATGCCTCGTGCATAGACTCCACCAGCCCTTCTAAACCATCCAGTGGGGTCAGAGTTTCCAGGGGATTGGTCCACACATACCTGACACATTCTAGCCCCGAGTATGGTTCTCGAATGCCAGTCAATGTCATAGTCCTGCCTTTTGTGACCCTTCTGCTGATCCCTCATCCTATCAGGTAATGGGGTATCCTGCTGGACAAGCCCGGAATTTAGCCTTTTGAATGAACTGGTGTTGGCAATCTGCACTATAAAGTGACTACAGGTTCTTCAGAGGAAGATTTATAGCCATTGAGAATCTTAAGGACTAATACACATTCTCAGAGAACTATGGGTTCAGCATGGAGCGACTCATGTAGCATATCAAAGAAACCAAATTCCAGAACTTCCTGCCCGGGCGGCCAGCAGGCACAGCATGGTGCCAAATGGCGCATGGCCACCCGAGAGCCGCTCACCCCATGTACGTACGTGCATGGTGGTGGTAAGCTTGGCTGTGCTAGGCTGGAATCATGGCGGGGGACCTGAGCCCTCCGGGCAGCATGGCTATCCCGGGGTTGAGACACTCAGGCCCCGCCTGGAACCTCCTAGCTCCTCCCGGGACAACCCTCCCACTCCTAAAAGAGGGCCATCAAACCAGGACCCCGACATTTGCCTACTTCTTTAGAGAAAAAGGATTAGGAAGCCGAAAAAGACTGTAACTTTTCTCCATGGTTGTGTGTTTTATTTTTATTTTTATTTTTATTTATTTATTTTTTTTTTATTATATATATATTTTTATTAATTATTTAGCATTATGTGACAGTTTCATAGGCTCTGGGAGTCCCCCCATACTTCCCCCTCCCCCCCCAGTGGATTCCTCCACCTGATGCAGTATTACAATTCAAATTCAATCAAGATTCTTTCTTTGCAAACATATACCAAGCGTAGAGTCCAGCTACTTAATTGTCCAGATGGGTTGAACAGTTTCTTGGGGAGACCATTTCTGGTCTGAAGTTAGAGCTGGTAGAATATCATCACAGTCGATTAAGAGTCCCAGTATAATAACATCAACAGCAATTTGCAATATTATGGAATTGACATGGTTTTGAGTAACCAGTATGTTAAAAAAAAAAACGACAAAAAAAACCAAACAAACAAAAAACAGAAACAAAAACAAAACAAAAACAAAAACAAAACAAAACAAAAAAACAAGTCCTAACCACTACCTATGATTAGCTCATTGACATTTCACTTTTAGTTTATATATAGGACCGGCTGGTATATACCTTAAAATGGCTATAAGGTACCATTCAAGCTCAGGCATTCTTTTTTTTTTTTTTTTAAAGATTTATTTTATTTTCAATATAAAGTCAGATACACTGAGAGGAGGAGAAATAGAGAGGAAGTGGAGCTGCCGGGATTAGAACCAGCGGCCATATGGGATCAAGGAAAGGACCTTAGCCACTAGGCCACACTGCCGAGCCCTAGCTCAGGCATTCTTATTGGAGAAGTATCTTTTTGTGTGTATGAACCAGTAGGCCAAATGTCTGAACCCACTTATTTTTCTTTTTTTTTTTTTTTTTTTTTTTTTTTTTTTTATACTCTATTTTATTGTGTTGTTGACAATCTTTACATAGTTAATTACAGTTATAGAAAGAAAAAGAAAAGAAAAAAAAAAAAGGTTCAGGGGGATAGGGAAGTGGGTAATACTATTATGTCCACATTGTTTCCATCTTGTATCTGAGGTAAAGGGGGATATTGAGGGGGAAGCCCCACCCGGTTTCCCGCCCACCCCGAGTCCCGGATGTGGGGCATGCTCTGAGATATGTGCTCGAGTGGTGTTAATAGTTCTCCAGTTATGAATCGCTGCCAGTTTCGCTCGATGAGGTCGTCCACTGATTGATATGGTCCATCATAAAGTCTCCGTTTGCCCCATATATCGCTGCCAACATATAGCTGAGATGAATGATTGATCTGCTCTGTCTTGTCTTTTCTTGATTAGAGTTCTGAGTCCAGCAGTTCGATTAGGGAGATCTCCAAAGAAACTTTGAGGTATTCCCAGACTAGTTTCTTGTTTTAAATTATGTTAAATTATCCTCCGTGGATGAGGAACCTTATCTGGTAAATTAAGATGACCTCCAAATTATATTTATAAATATTTCTGGTCATTCTTCTTGAGGGAAACCGCAATATGGCTTTTGGGATGACTGGGCAGAACCACATGGCAGTCTAACCTTAAGTCTGCAGTTAAAACCAAACAAAAAGTGCACCTGCTGATCATAGCCTATGCTCTTAGTGTATGCTGGTTATCTCTGTGTAGGCCATCCTTTCAGCATAACGCTAGTTATGGAGCACCAGCTGCGAAACTACGTTTCTCTAGTTCAAGTCTTAATATGAGGGGATTTTGGTTATGTTGTTGTTTGTTTTTATTGCTGCACAACAACTTTCCACAAACTGAATGGTCCCACAGGGCACAGCCGACTTCTCTGCCTTCTTCTGTCTTGAATTAAGATGGTGGCATATCTGTGTTCTCAACTGGTCTTCAAGGTTTTTTTTTTTTTTTAAAGATTATTTAAGTTATCGGGGTGTGAGTGTTGAACTGAGGTCACCATTTTTCTGTTGACTGTCATGTATTAATCTCCAAGCTACCCTTCATTCATAAGCATAAAGCTCTCTTATTTTCATTAAAAGCTTAATTAAGAGAGAGAAGAAAAAGAGAAAACAGTCCCACCACTGTTTCACTCTCCCAGTGCCCACAATGGAGGGGGATAGGTCAGGCTGAAGCAAAGGTCTAAGAACTTGAACTGGGCTCACCCATGGAAGTGGCAAGGACTTCAGCCATCATCAGTCAGTAACAAGGTGTGCATTAGCAGGAAGCCAGAGTCACAAAGTGGAGTTGGATAATGAACTCCACCATTTGATCCTGACACGTAGCAAACTTCTGCAAAGCCAGCAGGAGACACTTCAGCATGCTACAACAGTCCCTTAACGTAACGTAACTTGGGGCATGCGCCCCAAGTATCAGGGATCTTAGAATTCTGCCCATCACAGCCATGTGTTAGCTCAGTTGTATGACTAGTCCTTTCTCATCAACCCATCAATGTCAACATAATCTGACATCCAGGAAAAAAATTGTTTCGCCACATCCGAGTTTGTCATCCATGTTTTTGCTAACCCATTCTCAGATGATACCATCTTTGGTGAGCTGGCAACTCTCACCTGCTGCTGGTGACCCATATCTATATCTTGAAGCCAGCCCTCTCTCATCATCCATCTTTGCTCTACCTCCCTGATGACTTTCCCCTTCTGGCATCTGACCTGCATCCTATGTTACTATACCTCCAAGAATGCTCTCAAGTGACTCCCTTGACCTGCTGCTCGTCTGATTCTGAGCTTCCATCGGTTAACACCATGTAGCCAGGGATTTGATTGCTCTATTTGTTTTTATTGTCTCAAATTCTTTATTTAACAAGTTACCAGGTGCTGTAAACTTTACATCCCAGATTTTACTTACCACTTATTTTTTTTTCTGTCACTTCATTTCTTCAGTCTTGATTCACAGCCATAAATATCTGGCGTGTTTGTAGAAAAGACTATGTAGCATCCTATCTTAAACCTGTAGTGGTTCCCCATTTCCATATGCTAGAGTACAACGTACAGTACCAGTGTTCACCTTCCCTTCTCAGTGCCTCCCTGCTCTGCTTCTGCTAAAGGGTTTAAGCAAAATTATCTAAAAATTCTATTCCATGCAATTCATACAATAATGGTTTTAGTTATCACCTCGATATATACTTGCAATAAATATTTATAATTATTCACGGGCTCCCAATGTGTATTTGAAATGCTTTTCTTATCCTAGGGGAATAAAGCAGTTTATTGAGATGATGTGAGAGCAAATGGGTTTCAATCTACTTAACATCATTCTGAAGCCTTTGAAAACATCCTTGGTAAATGGGAGAAAGTTTTTAAATTAATTACAAATACTTAGAAACAATGAATATCCAAAGCACACTGGGATACCATTGTATATATTGATTTTTCTTTTCCCCCAAATATCTGTAGCTATGGATTATCATATCTGCCACAGAGGGCTTCAAAACATGCAGTAGTGAGATTGTACACAAATTTAGAAAACTGTTGTCTAAAAAGGGCTGTTGTGCATGTTCTTTACAAGGATGTCATGAGTTGGGACTCCTATACTTTTCTAAACTTTGAGATAAAAAGAATCAGTTTTAAGTCACCTGTTCAAAGGATGCAATTAACGAAGATTAGAAACTTGGGCTCAGGATTTGACACTGTTATACAACAAGGTAAGCCACCATATTATTCAGTTCACCATTACTCCACTTCCCATCCATATCCCTTGTAATGTGCCTGGCAAAGCAGCAGAAGATATTTCAAGTGCTTGAGCAGAGAAGTGAGAGAGCCTATAGGGGCCATTTTGGGAGTGAATTAGAGAATGAAAGGCGTTTCCCTCAGTCTGGATTAATATATAAAGAACCGGCATCAATACTGGATTATCCCACTTGACCCTTGAGGAGGCTCTTCTCGTTCCCATGCAGGACAATTCTCATTTCTATTGTAAAAAAAAACCTGGAAAATCCTTAATCATTTGGTGGCATTTATTCATGTCAAAATGCTGTCATAATAGTATTGTCTATGTGGTCTTCACTAATCACTGTCCCCTACTCAGGGTCCTGGTCCTCACATTCACATACTGCCTTGTAAGCCATTCATGGCGCTTCCGCTGCAGTGCTGTGGGTTTTCCTCTACAGAGGTGACAAGGTCTTCTATTCCAGTCCACAAAAGCTAGAACATCCCAAAGGGGAAGGAGCCCAAGCAACATGAGGAATAAACTGCTGATGATCAGAGTAAAGAAAAGATAATTCGGAACTTCAGAGTTTCTAGCACCATTTTATGTATTTACTCATTAACATTCACTAAACTCTTAGAGGTTATAAGAGAAAAAAATTTCCCCATGCTTATTCTATTGTCAAGTAACATGTACCGATGCACACATGCATACATACACACACACACACACACACACACACACACCACAAAGCTCAGTACACATTTTGTCTGTTGAAATAAAAAGGTAACATTGTGTTGTAATATTAATTCTGTGGGGGTAGGAGATTGTGTTTGCTTAGTTTACTTGTTGGCTGCTTCTCAAGAATCAGCAAAATTGCCCTAGTATGTAGCCAGTGTCCAACACATTCGTTGAAAAAAAGAGCAAGTAAAACTAATTCAACAAACCTGTGTATAATCATTACTAATTTGCATTATGGCTGTGCAAAGAGAAACTGGTAAAGAAATTTCAGTAGAGTGCTATGTGCATCACAAAAATCTTTCCCATAGACTGTTACTAATGCTAAGGATGCTTAGAGATCTGATGTAAAGAGCAAGACATGTTCATGTTCCAGTTTCTAGAGGATGTAACAAATGCAGAGTTCACATGTTTGCAAAATGAAATACATCAAAATAAACACAGAAATAGGATGCTTACTAAGCACCGTAATACAAACATGTTAAAAGTGTATCAAAGTATTTCTGAAAAATATAATTGAAAGAAGTTTGTTTCCATCCAGGAGAACTCTGAAATTCAAGCACTCAAGGTATCATCTAAAGTTCTTGGGAAACGCATATTACAAAAGAGCTATGTATTTTAACATCAAAATGGACTTATTTTCTAATTATGTTTTCTACGAACTTATTGAAATGCCTTTGTTGTATAGCTGTATGTATGTGAATACAATGTCATTCATATTACACCAGTGAATTTGATTCTATTTCACTTTATTAACTTAAAATGCAAAAAAAAAGAGGTAGTCTGGTTTCTTTACTGAAAGCAAATATAAATTTTACTTGCTTCTGTGACAGGTTGAGCAGCTTCACCAACCACATTTTCCAAGCTTCCAGTCACATGTTGGAAAGAAACAAATTTAGTATTTCACAGCCTGAGTCTTTGCCTTGAAATCATTATTCGTGTTTCTCTCAAGCAAAGGATTCCCACAGCAGTAAGTCCTTGGTTCCTGGTGCCTCTACATAGCTCTCACTACTAGTTAGGATCGGTTATAACTGACTACACCAAGCCTGGAGTCATTCAATCAGTCAAAGGTGCAGTCAGGATCTCACATTATGATCTTTCTTCTATAAAGTTCTTGTTTTTAACTTCACTCAAGTAGGAAGTCCAACTTGACTGCTCAGAGTTAAACAGAAATTATATCTAGAAAAATTCAAGTTGCAGTAAAATTGTGAAAGTGCAAAACTATAACTGCAACGGACACTGTGGCAGATAAATGAAAATCTAGGTGAAGCCAACATTATGATAAGGTAGCCACAGCATAAAGCATTGAAAAAAAAATCTCAAAAAAAAAAAAAAAACCCAACACTTTTGTGTGTTTTAAGAGATGAGATGTGTATGAATATCAGTTGCATGCATATAACATTAAAGCTACTGCAGGCTAAAGATATGTGGCAGGCATAGAGATGTTCCCTTTTTTCTGCTTTCTAGTAATCCCGTTGTCTGTGTCCCTTAGAGTCCATAAGTGTCATTAACAGCTTTTGATTGTCATTTAGAAAACTGTTGCCTCCAAGTGGAATGGAAGAAAATCAAATTTCTGGGAAATTCAATCTTCTTGGGTAGTAGATCAAAGAGAATCAAAAGGACAGATATGGTCATGTCAGGAAACCACACTGCCATTTCTATGTGCCAAATAAATACCCAAAAATGAAGTGAAAACAAGGTCTGATTCAATTGAAAATTTTATCAAAAATCAGACTGCAAGAATATCACATGAAAACGAATCAACATCGTTAAGAACCTGCAGTTACTGAACGATTCCAGTCTACCTTGTGTGGTTCCTCCTGAAACTAATGATTGTGGTGAATAATTAGCCTTTGTGTTTCCCTACACTTCTTCTGCAAGTAGAATTTATAGATATTTGACCTACCTGCATGTTTGGAAATATGTATTTAGCACAGCTGTTCTTTTGTGTTAAACTCATCACAAAATGCAGCTTAAATGTAACCCACCATTGATCTGCAGAAAGTGGAAACAAAATCTCTCCTTAATTAGAAGCATCCAATCACTTTTTTACATTTCAACGAACACACACTGTGAACTGTTTAATGGACTATAATTTAGAAAAGTGGAAAAGAACACACACACAAACACACATGCACTCCTAAAATACATAATAGAAATAAAAAACAGCAGTGTGAGTGGAAAAATGCCTTATGAAATCATGCAAAAATAAGATGTTTCGTTAAGAAGAGCTTTCTCTCATTCCACCGAAGAGATGAATGGTGCCCCATTTACAGCCAATAATGAGCCAGAGACAGAGAGGAGAGAGATTCATTATCTTCAATACCCTTAACTCTCTACTAGTGAATCCGCTTATCTGCTCCTTCGCTACAGAAGCTGGATGAGGGGGAGGAATCAACAAAGGACGGAGTGGAGTAAGTGTGTCACAAATTACCACCAACACACTGTGACTCGACGCACTTTTCATTTCTCTCCTCATTAACTGTGTCTTGCTCAAAATGAGCGACCGGGTCCAAACATAATCAAGTCCCAGAGATAACAATTGACTTGACTGCTGGGGCAATCAACACTTCCTAGCTACTGGGAAATGCATTCAGAAATAAAATGTGTTGAAATAAAATTCACTCTGCTCTCTCTTCTGTACTCAGATCATTTGAAGACCATCAGGTTTGCAGGAACAATCCGTCTTTCTGTGAAAAGGAAGACCTGCGTGCCGCCACCAACAAGCCATGCATGGAGTGTTATCACCGGGGAGAGTAATTACACAGTGAAAAGGCCACCACTGTGTCTTGGGCACTGGCATTTTTTTCCCTGAGGTCTTTATCCAGATTGCTACTTGAACAATAACAAAATAATAGTCATGCTAGGAAAGTGGCAGGAATAAAAGGCAAAATACAAACCAAAACCCATCAGATGGCTGCAACTGACCTGTACTTTGGAGAACACACGAATATTTGAAAGCAGAAGGGGGAAAAACAATAAAACATTTGGCATTGTTGTTACCATTTTATTTTAGTACGAAAGAATCTGTTACGACAAAACTCGAATAGCTGTCTGTGTGTGCTCTTGTGAGTTTGATTTTTCCAAGTGGAGATTCCTCAGCTTAAGCTGTTGACGGTCTTCCTGTTGAAGAGGTTTTTATATGAGCCAAGACACTTGATTTGATGTGAAATTTGAATGAAGTGGTTGCAATGCATCAGTCACTCCACGTAGTTGCAAGTTTGCCCTTAGAGGAATGCTGGGAGGAATACCTTCCACTCCTTTGGCAGAGGAAATAGAAACAAGCCAGAAAAAGGATTCCACGTTACGATTCAAATAAATTTACATGAAATTGACACTCACTGTCTCTAATACTTAGTTCTATATAGAATACTGCTTTCATTAGGATAACTGTATGTTAGTGTGACTTAAATCAGTAGCGAAGTGCCACATCTAGGTCCTTCTTTGGAAGAACGCTAATTCTCGCCTCTTTGTACCCCGTGACATCACAAAGCTGTGGCTGCTCCTTGGAGGTACGCTTCTCCTCTTCCGGTGGAGTTGGCTTCCTCTGCTCCTGCTCCTGCTGCCTGCTGTCCACACTGATGAATCTGATTCTCTGAGCTGGACATTTAAAAAAATTTGGTTTCAGTTGTAACGGATTTGTATGAATCAGGTAAAAGCTCATGTTAGAAAGTAGGAACGTAGAATGATCGTGGCCACTGTGCAATAGTGGAAGAGTGGACTTTGTTAGGCAGGAACAATGAGGTGAAAGTTGACTGGGTAGAATTAGGTTGTCTCATCTTACTTTTTTACTTCTTTGGTAAAGAGTAACATAGAGGATATTTTCTTTTTTTTCCTTGCTTGTCATTCTTCTTCTTCTTCTTCTTCTTTTTCTTCTTCTTCTTCTTCTTCTTCTTCGGCCAAGAGACCACTCTGAGAAGGGCTCTTCCTCATTGATCTATTTTCTCCCAATCCTGGCTAATGCTGGAGCTGATTCCAGATGAAACCAGGAGCTTCCATCTCAATTCAAGTTTCCAGAATGCATGACAAGAACCCAGTGATTTAACCATTGTTTATTGCTTCCCAGGATCTGTGTGGATAGCAAGTCAGACTCAGGAAATGTAGTTAGAAATAGAATCCAAACATTCTGAAATGGGATGTGGGAATCAACACCCATGCTAAACCTTGCTCACATGCTGATTCAGGCAGACTGGAATCTTCTCTTGTTCACAACATCGGTTTGGGTTGAGATCTTTGTGATTCCTTAAGGTTTCACTTTGATCACCTTGCACGTAACACAGATGCTTTAATTTCGGTTTGGTCTCTTTAGTTGGAGCCTAATGCAGGAGCTCAGTTCAAAACAGTGGTTTCTAACTTTTGCTTAACAGGAGTTTTGTCATTGATGGTTTGTCTTTGCTGGGGATAGGGGAAGGAGGGAATGAAATATACAGTGTACCTAATACATTTGCAATTATTTGGGACTAGGTTCATTTTGGTGTGTTAATTTGAATTACAGTATATTTCTATGCATATTGTGGCATTACAATTTTTTCCTAGTTTACAGGTTGTATTACTGAACCTCAATATTCTAGGGGTTTATGAGACTCTGATAGAGATCTTATAAAATTATTTCAAATCCTGCAGCAGAGAATACAGAGTGTGAATCAATACCAATAGATCTGAGTGGATATTAAATTTAAAATGTGTGTATAAATAAACATGTGTGCACAAATTTAAGCCAGGATTATTCCTACAATAATTTTCAAAAATTTGATTGTTCTGATGTGCTGAATAAATCCAATGAAAGAAATATTTCTCAAATGTTTCTCATCATAAAAAAAATTTTTTACTCAAAGAACATCTCTTCTGAAATGATACTCCTCTGAGGACACTTTGGTAAACACTGTTCTAAATACTAAAAATATTAAGGATATCTTTTGAGATATAATATTCATCTATTCAAAAGGAGCTAGGATTCAGTTGTTATTTATGAATACAAGCTTTAAATAAGGACACCATAGTAATTGTATAAAAAGGACAACCTTTATCAATGACATTAAGAACGAGAAAAGGATGAATTTTTACTTAAATTGAACGATAGCAATCATCTTAAAATTTAAAAACATTCCTAATCATGGCTGGTTGATATTGTTTCAGATGTACTCTTAAAAACCATTTCAACTATTCTCTTCATGGGGGAAAAGTATGAAAAGAAAAGTTAGGTGTGGAAAGGAGTGAGGTTTTCACTTTTATTATTAACCTGCAGGGTCCTGAAGCAGAAAACATTCCAAACATAATCAGCTGTATATTGTTGGATCTAGTAATTGTCTAAGATCAAGAGGTCTATTTTGATTACTCTTTTAATTCTATCAATATACAATTCATACTGCAGCTTCTAAGACCAGGGAGACACTAAGAATAGCAAGAAAACAAACCCGGAGAAACACATTTGAAACATTCGCAGAGGTAAAATTTGAATGAGATCTTAGTGAATGTCCCGGAAATCTTAGGATATATCTGGAACCTAATAAATGAATGACTCTTAATTCATTCAGTTTTGTGTTTACTTAAAAGAAAATCTTTCCTTATATTTTTCAATTATCAAATACCTTTGTCAGCCAGCAACATTAAGCTACAATAAGTTCCCCACGGAAAGAGCTGTGTCATACGGTAGTTGGCTAATTCTCATTGCATTTCAATTATCAGATAGCACAATAGGGACATATGGAAAACATTTAAAATACACTCCCTCTCCAGAAAACAAAATGCAGATTCAAAAAGGAAGGTAAGAAGCATTGGTTGTGTCATTTTCAAGCTGCAAATTTCAAGTCACATCTCTGGCTTTTCCAACATTCCCCTCAGCGTTCCTTCTCTTTCTGCTCTCTCACACTGCCTTTGATTGATACCAGACATTCAGGAAAAGTGCCAGTTGGAACAAAAACTCAATGGAATTTGGAGGGACCTTCCAGTAGAGAAAGAAACACAGTGATCCGTGCTGAAAATTAAGGGGAGTTGTCATTTATGCCAATAAAGATACTTAGATGAAAATTAACTCAGGTTATGGTTGCCCATTTTTTCTATATTTTATAATTGGAGGACGTTTCAAAAAGTTCATGAAAATGAATTCAAGTATATCTAGTTTAGGGCAACATTTTCTTCTGAGATTCCAGCATTATCTTTTCACACTGCGTTGTTTATACTTCAGACTTGTATTTAACAGAATAAATGCAGCTTTCAATTTTATTTGCCCTGATGTTTTATAAGCGCTCCGATAATGTGAAGCTCCTAGCAGTAATGCTGGAATTATATCCTTAGTTTAAAACAAAAAGCAATGATAGACAATTTTACCTTATTTTTAATCAGATAATGCATAGACCATTTTGAATAACAATGATAAACTTTTATACATCCAGTGAGCTAAGCCATGCGATTTTCATTATACTTCCATTTAGTTTTCTAATTAGTCTCAGAAAACATTAATTAATTTTGTCTTTTTCACAGCTTGGCACCCTTGGGTCTTAAACATCATGAACAATGCTGGCCTCCAGCAGTAGTAACCACAATTGCCAATTCTTTTGAGTAATCTGGAGTATACTTCGCACTTTTCTCTGTGGAACATTCGTCTAACCACTTAGTCCTAAATGTTCTCTGATCTATGAGTGAGAAAAATGGATAAATATCAGGACAATAAAAGATGACACTAGACATGCTAGGAGTGGAAGTGTTGATACAGAGATGAAATTGAACCTGTTGCTGTAGCGTTACTGGTCTACATGTTGTAAAGATCAATGGTGCACGGGCTGGGCCAGACCCCAGCACCATCTGGTGTCCTGGGGAACCAGGGTGGATGTGGGACTGACTTGGCTAGGTCTCAATCCCCTACTGAGCCATGTGTGAGCTATACATGGGTATGGACGAGCCATGGATGGGCTGAGTCATCCAGCAACAGGAACCAGAGTGGGATGAAAGCCAGCCATGAAAAGCCACTGTTCCTGCTAGAACAGCAGGTGAACTGAGAAGGGCTGGCTCATGGACCCCCTGGTATGTGCAAAATAAACGCAAGAAGTATGATAGGAAACAGCCCCAATGGGCCATGGAAAGTTTCCCACTGGCATACATTTGGCATGGGTCAGGGGCAGACCAGGCTGAATCAGTTCATGTCATCCACTGGCAAACCCGGGCGCCGGAGGAGAGTGTGGGTCGGGCCAGGTTCGGTCGCGACTAAAACTAGTGCATGATATGGAATTCCAGGGTGAGATTACCTGTACTGGATTAGAATGCAGCACCCAACCAACACGCATGAGAACCAGGAAGGGAGAGGGCAGAGCAGCGGGGGAATGGAGGGGCCGGTCCCCTCGCTGGACAGCTACTCTCACTGGATAGAGTGGGGTGGGATGGGGACAGACCAGACTGGGCAGGGCTGCAACACCTGAGCGCCGCACGTGGACTAAAACAGGGAAAAGCCAGGTTGGGCTGACTATTCCTGCCGGTTCTAGCATAAATTGGAGTGGGTGAACGTTGTTTGGGCTTAACCGCAGACAGCTGGCAGAAGCTGGCACTGGGAGCTAACTCTGTCCAGTCAACCACAGAACCACCCAAAGAGATCATAAACCGGGGCTGAGAGAGACCCAAGAGGGAAGTGGTGGGGTTCCCCCTCTTGGGTCACTACTCCCGCGAGAGGGCATGAAAACTAGGAGGGGGGCTGGGGTGGCTAGAAGGAGAGGCACTCAGCAATATCCGTGAGGGCTGGAGAGTTGAGTTGGTTGGAGGGAACTAAGCTTCAATGCCCATTGACAGGTACTGGAGCCATATGGGAAGCGGGACAGACTGGACTAGTCTGCTATGTATACTGGCAGGCCAGGGTGAGGGGCGGGCCTGGTGGCGGTTATTGTGGGTCGCCCCGACTGGGCTGCAGACCTCACTGGTTGATGAAAGAGTCGAGTGCATGCTGGGCAGAACCAGGCTGGACTGCAACAACCTTGGTTCCAGTGCAAGTCGGGACTGAGAACGGAGCCAGCCCAGCGATTGCAACCACCAACTGATTGTGGCGATGGACTGTGCCGGAACCGGTACTAGCTGGAACATGCGGGAATCTGATCTGGGAATACCTCTAAGTCTCTTTGGTGATCTCCCCAATCAAACTGCTGGACTCAGAGCCCTGGCTAAGAGAGGACGGAGGACGGAACAGGTCAATGAACCACCTCAGCTAAACGTTGGGCAGCGAAATACTGGGCAAACGAAGACTCCATGATGGACTGTGACAATCAGTGGCTTCTTCAATGACCTAATCGAGCTGGGAGGGATGTGACTGGCAGTGATCCATAACTGGAAGACTATTAAGACTACTTGAGCAAGTATCTCAGCATGCCCCACATCTGGGACCTTGGGCGGGTGGGAGACTGGGTGGGGATTCTCCCTCAATGTCCCCCTTCACCTCAGATACATAAATAATATAATAAAAATATATATAAAAAAGAAGATCAATGGTGCAGTGCCATTTGAATCTTGCCTAACCCTACTCTCTGCCTAGGATATACTAGCATTACCTGCTCCACTAATCACCAAACTTACCTAATAGTAACTTACAAGGAAATCTGTATGCAGAAGAACAGATAGCATTGAAAGTCAAATCATTAGAACTGTAGTTCTGCCTTGTAGTTTGCCCTTAAAACAGTATGTATCTCACGGCTTCATTCTGCTGAAATATAGATTCATTCATTAAAGGACACTGCATTTCACCATTAAACACAACTTTGGATGCAAGGAAAGACAAATTGGTGAGATAAAGTTTAGAATACTGTGAAGCGATTTACTGGAAAGAACAACGTATAGACATCAATTGCAAAGAAACTTTGTTGGCTACGATCGATGCATTACCTTTTTTTAATGATTTATTTATTTTTGTTGGAAAAGCATATATACAGAGAGGAGGATAGACAGAGAGGAAGATCTTCCATCTGCTGATTTACTCCCTAATCAGCCACAATGATCGGAGCTGTGCCGATCTGAAACCAGGAGCCCAGAGTCTCCTCTGGGTCTCCCATGTGAGTACAGAGTTCCAAGGCTTTGGGCTGTCCTTGTCTGCTTTCCCAGGCCACAAGCAGGGACCTGGATGGGAAGCACGGCCACCAGGATTAGAACCAGTGCCCATATGGGATCCCAGCACATGCAAGGCGAAGACATTAGCCGCTAGGGTACCGCACCGGGTCCTTAGATTTCTTATACACCACGTGCAAGTGTTGAAGAAAGTGTCACCTGTTCTTTTTGCATTTAAAATGCTCTTAAGATTTTACTGTAAAATTTATTACATATTCAGAATGCTTATGCTGCATCACCTTTTTGAGAGAAACTCTGACATTGATCTTGAACTCACAACCATGATTAGAAATCAGGCACACTCAAAGTCTTCACCAGCAATAGCTTCCTCCGCCTCACGGAGATCATCACCAGGGCACACTGAGATTGTTAGCTCTTTACTTGGTTTTTCGTTCTAGGCTTCTACTCACACATATGTGTATTCCCCAATGCTATCATTCTGCTGCCAGTCTCTAAACTTGTATCAACATAACATCATTGTTTGTTGTTCCCTTTTTCAGTGCTAAGTCACCCATGTTAAAACAATTTTTAATGCTGTAGTTCACCCAGTGCAAGTGGTACCATTTCTTCAGCCCGTGCTATTCCTTCAGGCTCTTTGGTTTTCTCCTGGAATTTACTAATACAAATGATGTTGCCACGGAGACTTTCCAATCTTTCTTTGCTCATATGTGCAAGCAAGCATTGGATCTGCTGGGTAGAAAGATATATGTTAGTTCAACTTTCTGTTGCAATACTAGCCATGATCAGATGAAAGCCGCATCAATTTACCCTCCTACTAAGATACTTTGTGTTGTCTCACATTCTAACCATTGCGTAATACTGACAGATTTTCAGGAAAATATTTGACAGTCCAATGAATGGAAAAAGCTGTCTCATAATTTGCACTTTCACAACTACATGCAAGTTTGGGCATCTTTTTTTTTTAATTCTAATACACTTTTTAAAAAAGATTTATTTATTTTATTACAAAGTCAGATATACAGAGGAGGAGAGACAGAGAGGAAGATCTTCTGTCCGATGATTCATTCCCCAAGTGAGCCGCAACGGCCGGTGCTGCACCGATCCGAAGCTGGGAACCAGAAACTTCCTCCAGGTCTCCCACGCGGGTGCAGGGTCCCAAGTCCTTGGGCCGTCCTCGACTGCTTT
The DNA here is from genome assembly GCF_030435755.1 of Ochotona princeps. Taxonomy (NCBI): domain Eukaryota; kingdom Metazoa; phylum Chordata; class Mammalia; order Lagomorpha; family Ochotonidae; genus Ochotona; species Ochotona princeps. The sequence goes on along the minus strand of NC_080839.1, from coordinate 6,809,757 downwards.
CCCAGGCCACAAGCAGGGAGCTGGATGGGAAGTGGAGCTGCCGGGATTAGAACCGGCGCCCATATAGGATCCCAGGGCATTCAAGGCGAGGACTTTAGCTGCTAGGCCAAGCCGCCAGGCCCGCAAACAAAATTTTAAAATCCATGTTTTTTTTCTTTTTTTTGTAATATGGATTTTCTGTTAGATTTTGAGATACCTTGCTAGTCAATGTCTGTTAATTGATTTTGTTTTATCTTTTTTTTTAATCACTGTGTTTGTTTTCATTTAAAAAGTTTGCACAGGATTTAAACTTAGCAAACTTTATTACAGTGCACATTTTCATTTTCTGACATACATTATCTTTTTCCTGACGATAATGAAAATGTTCCTATATTATATTTTTAAAGTTGTGTTTACTTGGAATCTGCATTAAAGCCTTTAATTATGCTGGCATAAATCTCTTTTTTTTGAAGATTTATTTTATTTTTATTACAAAGTCAGATATACAGAGAGGAAGAGACACAGAGAGGAAGATCTTCCCTTCGATGTTTCACTACCCAAGTGACTGCAACAGCTGGTGCTGAGCCGATCCGAACCAAGGAGCCCAGAGCAGGGTCCCAAGGCTTTGGGCTGTTCTGGACTGCTTTCCCAGGCCACAAGCTGGGAGCTGGATGGGAAGCAGAGCTGCCAGGATTAGAACTGGCGCCCACATAGGATCCTGGCGTGTTCAAGGCGAGGACTTTAGCCGCTAGGCCACAGTGCTGGGCCCCGGCTGCCATAAATCTTTTGATATGTCTGTCGTAATAGGAGTCTACCTCCCTTTTCTCCTGTAAGATTAACCTATTTGTAAATTACCAGATCCGGTTGTCATAACGACACAGCTTTTGGCAGAAATATTAGACTGTTATTCAGAGAGAATAAACATATTATCTGTAACTGCTGTCGAGTTTCTTCAGGATGCCATCATCATTGTGCAGGTTGTACAAATAGCATTGCCCTTAACAGAAGGTAGAAGGTTGAATTATGCTTGCCTACACATTTGACGCACGGAACTCCAAGCTGAAGGCATGCAAACGTGTTATGTTATGTACTCAATTCATTTGAAGTTTGCCAACCGGGGAGAGGGGGCGTTAACATATTGAATAGTAAACATTCTACCCCTTGGAAAAAGACACTCTGTCCCTTCTATATAGCTGTAATACCAAAACACTTGGAAAAAAAAAACTAGTATGAATCAAAGGGAGCCTGGCTTCGTCCCACAAGATACGCAAACATGTGAAGAGACTTCAGGGAACAGTGTCTCGACGATACGTCTTTGGTCATCTTAAGAAAATTCCTTGAAGTAATAACTTGAAAAAAAATTTTTTTTCAACACCTTAAATGACAATTGAAAACATTTTCTTTCTGGGGCCTAGTGCAGTGACCTAGTGGCTAAAGTCCTCACCTTGAACGCCCCGGGATCCCATATGGGTGCTGGTTCTAATCCCAGCAGCTCCACTTTCCATCCGGCTCCCTGCTAGTGGCCTGGGAAAGCAGTCAAGGACAGTCCAAAGCTTTGGGACCCTGCACCCACGTGGGAGACCCGGAAGAAGCTCCTGGCTTCTGGCTTCAAACTGGTATAGTATTGGCCATTGCAGTCACTTGGGGAATGAATCATCGGTCGGAAGATCTTTTTCTCTGTCTCTTCTCTCTGTATATCTGACTTTATGATAAAACTAAAAATAAATGTTTAAAATAAAAAAAATAAAATATTTTCTTTTTGTTTAATTTCTAGTACATTTAGTTATATTGATTTATTTTTAACTAAATCCACTTTGCTCTTCTAGAAATTTTGTTCTCAACTTGGCCATAAAGAATTTTTCTATTTTTAAAGATATATAGTGCGGAATTGAACGGGTCGGTATTTTGTTTGTAATTTTACATCTTTTTACTTTTGCTTCTATCGTTTATACTGTACGCTTTTCTAGTCGAGTCTCCCACGTGGACAGCAGGAAATCAGTCCCTCGAGCCATCGCTGGCATCTTTCAGGGTGTGCACTGGCAGGAAGTTGGAAGCAAGAGCTGGGTGGGCAAACAAAACCGGCACTCAAACATGAACTGTAAGGATCCGAAACAGCATCTTGGCCAAACACCCACTGCTGAAACCTTTCCATTATACCTTGTTTGTGTGCCTGCTGTACGCTCTGTTTAGAATTGTTGCATCGTTTAGGGCTGAGTGGAGATCAGACAGAAAGTGGATTAGGGAGTCTCTACAAATTGTGGCTCCTAACTGGCTTTCCTCTAATTGCCTCCCTTCTCAACTGCTGAGGGAGAGAGGCAGCAGGGAAATATGCAACTTTCCAAACACTGCAAAGCCTGAGGAGCTGAAAGCCAGGGGTGCAAATCTCTGTCAAAGACACCTGTTCTGAGACTATGGAGAGCTGGCAGCCAAGTAAGCTTGAAGTGTATAAGTAGGAATTGCCCTCTTCTGCCGAACACAGTGCCTCTCTGTTGGGTAATTCCTGTATTCCGGCTGGGCTAAGAAGGACTTTTTCAGTGGTGGCATGGTCTGTCTCCCTTGCTCTACCTCCTACTGTCCTTCTTTGTCTTCTTCTTTTTAAAATATATTTTTATTCTGAATTTTGAATTATGTGGTACAATTTCGTATAGGCTGAAATTCCCCCCCACAAACTCCCACCCCGACAGATTTTCCCCCTTTTACGACAATGGTATAGTCCTTCATACGGAATCATAATTCTATCAATTATTTAAGTGTACTCCGACATTGTTGGTAGAGACAAGGCCGTCTTTGTCTTCTGACACATCTGTCCTCCTGCCTGAGTCTCAAGGCTTTCCCAGATCATTCCTAGCCTTATTCCCTTTACCTTTACTGGCACTGCCCCCACTCGACCTGGATCTCTCCCCAGTTTGCATAGCTACTTGCCAGAGAGTCCACACTCACACCTGAGATTCATTTGCAATATTTCTAGACCAAACGTGGGGAATCCTTTTCTCCTTCAAAGGCCATTTGGAGAGTAAGAACACCATCAGGGGACTATACAAAACGATCAACTGAAAAATTTCTCCTGCTATAGATTTATTGAAACTTGTGTCTCACTTGCAGTTGTTTTGAAACAGCCATATCAAGTGATTTCTTAGGTCAATATGGGCTGGGCACCAAGTATTCCCCATCCCTGCTCTAGACCAAAAGAAGCATCATGTATGAACTCGTTCCAAACCACTTAGGAGGTACTTGAGTTCTAACAAGCTGTGTACTGTAAAAATAGCATGCATACATTAAAAGGGAAGATGACAGTGCTACTTCACAATTCATTGCCATTGCTAGTGAGCTACACACACTTATCAGGTAGCATATAATCCCTCACCTGCTGGGCAAAGATTGGACATGGCTCTCTCTCTTGATGTTCTATGTGCATCCTCATGCACACTCACTCTCCTGCCACAGCAGCCTCACAAATCATTGTTGGAAATGTAGCATACTCCGATACTGAACCAGTGACAGGGCTAGTAATTCAAGAGAGTGCCAAAGAGGTCAAGTGTGGCTGTGTTTCTACAGAAATTTAAGTGACCAGAAGCATCTGGTGTTACCCAAGTCACTGAGTGCTCAGTGTGGATCAGAACGAAGCACCCAGACTCTGTACATCTAGAAAGTGAGCCAGTACGTGAGAACTTGGTCTCTTTCTCTCTGTGTCTATGTTACTGGAGTAAATAATCTGAAAAAAACAATACACAAAAATATAAACCACCCAGTGGCACTCTTTGGAAGGCTCTGTGACCTTCCTGGTTACTTTGAGAAACACATGCAGTATTTTATTGCACTTATGTTCAGAGTTTCTCGTCCATACTGTCTTGCTTGCTAACCTAATTGTATTTTGGTTCTTCGAAGGTCATTTTAAATTTTTTTTCTTATTTTTTGTGTGGTTTGTCAAACTTTGTTTTGAACCTTGCTCACAAATGGACAGGAGCTACATACTGCTGTGGTTTTAATGTCTGTGACTATTGAAGCTTATTTCATACAGGTGAAGTTGACATCTGTCTGATTACAGTTCACAGCGGTTTCCTATGCTCCTTATCTTCCTGCTGAACAATAGTCTTGTTTTTGCTTCCCATGGAAGGCAGCAGAGATGGCTTGAATGCTTGTCCCATGGGTGGGAGAGTCTGAGGTGAAATTCAAGGGTCTTGACTTCGATTTGGGCCAGCCCAGTTGTTGCAGGTATTTAGAAAGGTGAATAAATCCATGGAGGATAGATAAGTGCACATCAGCCTTTCATTTAAAAATGTTTACCATTTTTAATTTTTTAAATGTTGAGATTATGTATTTTTTTAAAGATTTATTTATTTTTATTACAAAGTCAGGTATATAGAGAGGAGGAGAGACAGAAAGGAAGATCATCCGACTGATGATTCACTCCCCAAGTGACCATAACGGCCAGTACTATACCAATTCAAAGCCAGGAACCAGGAGGTTCTTCCGGGTCTCCCACACGGTTGCAGGGTCCCAAAGCTTTGGGCCGTCCTCTACTGCTTTCCCAGGTCACAAGCAGGGAGCTGGATGGAAAGTAGAGCAGCCGGGATTAGAACCAGCGTCCATATGGGATCCTGGCACATTCAAGGTGAGGACTTTAGCCACTAGGCCACGCCGCTGGGCCTGGTATTATATATTTTCAATTTGCAATGGCTAGTAAAGGTTTTTCCGATGGGCTTCTCCCACCTTTGGGGTTTTGAGATTATATTTATAAAAACTGAAATTCACTTTTCTTAAACTTTTTGATAGTAATTTTTTTTTACCATGACATTTAAGAATTCTGGATTCATCAACTATGCAGCATTTTGGAAATGAGTGATTTGAATATCCATTAAAAACAATAGCAGACATACTTAAGAAGTGTATCAGGCTAGTTACTGGGGAGAGATTGCTATGAGGAGAAGCAGGTGTATTCCTCCACATACAGGATACACCGTCATGAGGTTCTGGAAGCCTGAAATGCTTTAATACAGCTATTAGCTTTAGTGGAATCATTTTTGTAGCTACCTGCCTGAACCACACTTCATTTTTCCCACTTGACTCAACTGGGTCAAGAGATAGTCCCTTGATAGGTTTTGCTTGTGCGATACACTTTTACTAAAGCTTTCCCCCTGACAGAGGAGGAAAGCAAGCATCACTGTGTACTGTTCAACATGTGTTCTGAGAAACGCCGCAGGCGCTTAGCCATCAAGGAGTTCCCTGGGAGCTTGGTGAGTGGCTTAGAGAAGAGAGGCTGTAAGACGGGCGCGAGCTCAGTACAGAACATGAGAGAGAACTGCCTTCGTGGGCTGCTTCCTCTTCTCCCTCCTACATCTTTTCTCACATGTCTATTTGGTGAATCCACAGAAAGGGCACTTCACCTATCAGATAGTTGGTAAGGATATGACATTACTGAAATGATGTTAGTAGAGATTCATTTGAAATTATAATGCTACTCAGAACATATAGAGTATGTCAAATACTAGCTTGTCCAAAATGTTTAAAACGGACTTAGAATCTTTTTTTTTCCCCCATACAGAAGCTTAGCTCTTTCAGGAAGTCATGAATATTTAGTTTCCGTGTGGGAAATTCACACCATTACACGGAAAATAGATTTCTCTTAAGAGATCCTGGTCCCACTATTCAAAGGGCTTTCAGGCTTGGGAGGTGAAAGAGATACCGCTTTTCTTGCCATTGACATCGCGTAAGTCGTCTGGTTATCTTTTTCTTTCAATCCTACACAGCAAGAGGCATTTGGGCTGTCAGGCAGTGACACTCTATCAGGGCAGCTTTCAAGAAAAAAGTGTCAGGGACACAGCGTGACAGCATCAGCCAATGGCTGCTCAGGGGCTCCTTACTCACATTGTTTTTTTTTTTTTTTTTTTTTTTTTTTTTAGGAACCAGAGTGAAACTACTTTGTGAAATCAAAGATGACTTTATTCTTACCTTTGCTTGACATGCTTCATCCGGGAATGATGGCTGGAGAGGTTATTAAAGCCCACTGCTGAGCACTGAAAGGGTAGGGGGCAAGGGTTGTTGTGCAAAATTTTGCCACTGCAAGCATTTGCTAAATAAATTTAAGCAACTCATTTGGTTTTTCTGCGTCTGAAGTTCTATAGCAATCATGTGAGGGCAGCAGTAATCATTGTATTGTACCCTCACTTGGTCAGGCAACGTGCACAACATATGCATGCGTGTACATGAGTGCCCGTGGGTAGACAATGAAGTGTTGCGTGATTGTGTGTTTTTCTTCTGCGGAGCACAGAGGTAAGAGTGATTTAAAACTTCAAGTCAGCATGCCATGACTTATTCTTATGATACTATCAAGGTTAAAGTGCTGTGCATGCCAGCTGAGAAGAGCTAGGTGTTTTGTAGATTTAGGCTAAGTTCAGAAGCTGTTACTTATGTGAGAATGCTTATATTTGAAAACTTCAAAATAACTGGACAATACAATGTTATTCACATTGTGTCAATAATTTAAGCACCCTTTGCATTGTGGAAATTAGGGTTTGTATATGTTTAGTTGTAAAATTTTATTGTAGGATATAACTTCAGTAGCCCTCACATTATACGGAAGAGAAATGAGGCGTCATGAGATTCTATGACTTTCCAAAACCTGTGACATCAGATCAGGGAATGGGAAACAGCACATGAGGTGACAGTGTCTGACAGAAAACATGTTGTAAGATTGTCTCTCTGCTTAGAAATTGCTCACTTTATCCTATTAGATCCGGTCATGATGGCTGCCTCAACCACTTACAGAACTTTGCCCAGCTGAGTCCCAACTTTCTCCTGTCCAGAGCAAGCCTTCTTGTGTTCTTACTAGAAGGAGAGTCTACAGAACTCTGAAGCCTTGTTTTTTCTCCAGTTCCTCATTAGGACATGCAAGGTAACTGAAGGATTAAGGGTAATGAGTACTCTCTTTTTTCCCTCATTTCTAAGCTGAGATGTTGCCTTTGTGCCTAATTTCCATATAAATAAGAGAAATTGCTGAGATAGGCTGAGGATACAGACACGGAGAGTCCAGGGAACTTCAAAGTTCCTGTTACTAGAATACGATGTATTAGGAGATTAGAGTGTAGGTGCTGCAAGGAAATCCAGGATGCGATTTTTGCAGATGACCAGCAGGTCCTGGGTCCCAGGGGAAATTGTAAGACTTAAGATCTAATTTGTTATAATCTCCTTAATATAGACATTGTAAACATGAATTAGATTGGTAGGGCTGCTGAAACAAAGAACGAACAGCCGACTGTATTGTTTCACTTTTCCACTTTTTTTCTGGCGGGGGCGCGGGCTGGACTTTTGAAATCAAGGTGCTAACTGCCTGAGTTCCTCCAAAAAAGCTCACAGAAGAATTCCTTCCGGGTTTTCATTCTGGAATTCCCCCATGTATCTTTTTGCACTGTGCACTCTGAATTACACTAGTAATATGGTTAGAGACCATTCTAAAGACTTCATTTTAATTTGGTTTGTTTTATGAATGCTAGATCTACAAATAAGGTCACATTCTTAAGTATTGAGAGCAAGGGATCTCAAAAAGAGCATGCATTTTAAAAAAGAATGTTATCTTTAGACTGTGAAGTGTGTGAGAATCCCCCACTGGGAGGGGCGGCAAAGAACATACCCTGTGATGGTTACTCAGGGAGAGTGGAGGTAGAAGGAAGACTGTTTGGAACTGCTTTGCTTCTTGATGATTCCAGAGATCAGCCTATTGCTTCTACAGTGTCAGTGGCCACTTGGCAGGGATACCCCTGAAATGGAGGGCTGTTTTATTGACCATCTGATTCCTACAATGGGTTCTTGGCTTATGGCCTACGCACAATACCTGTATCTGCATCTTTCAAAGATGACTTTATCTTACGCAGTGGGCAGAGATCTGGGGAAGAGGGAATTTGCCCATGTTGTCTGCTGGGTTCCAGTGCAACCTGCGTGAACTCTTCTCTTCTCCAAGACTACAAAATTGAGGACAATATAAAGATTCAACTGAGAGTGATAAAACGAATAAACATTACGGGTAAGTACTAGTTTGCTTCCCATGGTTTTAAGAAACACACCTGGAGTTGGTTATTTTACATTCATCCCATTGACTAGCTCTCCGATGAGTGTCTCATCTTGTGACATCACAATGATGGGGGCACTTATGAAAGAGATCACTTTTGAGACAGGAAGTCGGAGAGAGTTCAGGGATCACTCTTTCTCTTCACAATAACTCCAAGGAGAACTGACTCCCTGAGACCAACATTAATCCTTTCTGAGGCTCATGGCCTCATGACATTGTCACCATGGGTTAGGCCCCATGTTTTAAAAGGACCCACCATTTCTCAACATTGGCACACTGTGCATCACACTTTCAGAATATTAGCTATTTGGGGACACACTGCATCCAAACCATAGAAACGAGAGAAAAGGAAGTCTCGGGACAGACTAGAATTAAGTAACCACACACGACATATAACCACACAGAAGTGATGTTAACCGGAGAGGGAACATGTCTGCTACTCATTTCATAGCTAATGGGCAAATGCTGCCACTGCCACACTTACAATTGGTTTATAATTTCCCTCTATAGAACAGGGTTCTTGAAAACGGCTGAGGTCAGGTTATTTTGTGATGGTATACATGCTGATCTCCATGCTTTAAAACAGGGAAGTTTTCAGTAGGATGCCTGTGGTGGTGCCATTCTGTATGGGGATGGTTTGAATCCTAGTTTTCCCATTTTCAATCCTGTTCTCTGCTTATGGTCTGGGAAAGCAGCAGAGAATGGCTCAAGTCCTTGGGTCACGGCACCTACATGGGACATCAGGAAGAAACTTCTGGCTCCCAGCTTCGGATCGACTCAGCTCCAGCTATTGCTGCCCTTTGGGGGGTGAACCAGCAGAAGGAAGATCTCTTTCTCTGTCTCTCCTTCTCTCTGTAACTCTGCCTTTCAAATAAAAGTGAAATAAACCTTAAGGAAAAAAAAAACAGGAAAGTTTTACTTCTTATGAATCGCACTTAGGCAGCACAATGTGATTGGAGACCTTTGGATGACAGAGCAGCCATCAACTCAGTGGGTGGCAAGTTGAGTGGGTGTTTCATCTGACCTCCAAGGAGCCATGCATCATCACAACTACTCTCCATTCATCAGCCAAGGTTATCACAGAGCCTCATTTAACCACGAGGAGACCAAGAAGTACTGTCAGCAAAAGTACAAAGTTTTGGCCATCTCTTGCACAGTCTGTTTTGTTTGAAGTGATAGTTATGTGTTTTTCCCCCCATAACCAGAAATCTCACTAAACATGACCTTTCATTTTAATTAGAAAAACAAGAGCTAAATACATGGAGTTTTACTCCGCATCATCTTTTCTTCTCTGATGTTTGTCTTTTAAACCTTCACTGTGCTGAAGTATTTTATGCATTTTGTTCTGCTCTGGTCTTCATTCTTTCCCCCTGAAAGTTCTTATACTTTTGGTCGTCTGCTGCCCTTTGATGTGGGCGTCCTCCATTCTTCCTCTTCACAGCATTGCTGAAAAGACTAAATCATTTGGAAGCTCTATTAAAACAACACAGTGATGATCCGCAGGTTTAGAACAATTTAAAATAGTTTTCAATTTCCTCTTCTTGCCCATCCCCATGTTCCAGTCTTGAGAATTTCCTTATGCTCCTCCAGCCACCTGTATTTATCCAGCTTAAAATGGGAGTGTACGCATTCTTGAGTTCTCAATCTCCTCTCCACCAGCACTAGGCTGCAGTCTGTCTCTTCATGCATTTTTCATCTGCCATTAATATTTATTGAGCAATGCAATATGGCAGGCCCTGCATAGCGGGGACCACACAAACCCACTTCAGCCTCTGATGATGCAGAAAACATCCCCTCTGCAGCTCTCGACTTCTGTAATTCCTTGTCTCTCTGAACACTTAGAATCTACTTCTCAACCATCATTCAATCTTAAGAGAAGCTTTTCCACCTTCCTTGTAGCTTTATGCTCTCTCTTGGACTATTATTCACCATTAAACACTATTTATTTATTCATTCCTTTTTGCTATGAGAAAAATTTATGGGTTAAAAATTGAAGTATGAAGCCGTAAGAGTCCACTCCATGGCTGCTGCAAATAATACCTCGTTCCCCAATCTTGATTCATGATTGGAAGATACTAATAATGAGAGACACTGATTTCTGCTAGATTTCGGTTTTTGCCAGTCCTCAAATTCATCTCAAACTGTTCTTAACAAAGTAGCTTTTTTATATCCCCGTTTTACCTATAGTCTGCCATGTGTAGAAAATTTTGTACAGCCTGCCAGAGAAGATGGGCTGTAAAGTCATGGTCTTCTCTACTCCCCATATCCTCCAGGAGAGGCCAGGGACATGCTGCTTTAGGGTCTGCAGTGTTCTCTGATTCCTGAGTGTTCTTTCTGAATTCCCTGTAGGCTCAGAGCTCAGTCTTAGTCATACTCACAGTGCCTTCATTGCAAACTACTAGTGATAACAGTTAGTTACAGATCTTCTTCAGTAAGCAGCAGTGGAGTTACGGAGGAGGAGAGGGAAAGGTGTTTTGGCACAATTTTTCCCAAGCTATAGTTCTTTACTCTCTTGTGTGGCCAGTGTCAATCTAACATGCCAGATGCTATTTTTCAGGAAGCCTCATTAAAACCGTCAGGAAAATTCCCAAGAGAAATAATCAACATCTCACCAAACAGCATCTTCGGGTAGTGTTGTTTCCTTCCTACCTTTAAAATCTGAAGACAAATACTCACTTGGAAATTTTTTTCTCATTTCTACAACCACAGCTAAATGTTAATTATATTACACCTAGTAGCAATGAAAGCAACAATATTTTGGTTCAAAATCGGTACCCTCTTTTTTATAAATACTAGCTGTGTTCTTATTTAAACATGTTGGTATTTTGTTATCAAGCAAAAAGCTAAAACAGTACTTGACTACTAGATTTTGTTAATGCTACAAGGAGCAAAGATCCTATTTCACTTACATTTTATTTTTTATTTTGGAAACTTATGGTGTGCATTGTTCGGAATTTTTTAGAGGAGAATAATTGGGCATGTATGTAGGTGATTTGCTAGGAAAATGGCTCACAGTGATTATTGCAACTGAGAAGTATTACAATGGATCATCCATTGGCTGGACACTTTGGCATGCTAGCAGCATGACTTTGTTGAAGTTTGAATGTGTCCGAATCAGGAAAGCTGAGTGTCTAACTCAAAGGTTAAGACTGAACACTTCTACCAGGTGAGCTGGTAAAAGTTGTAGAACACAAAGATAACACTCCTGGAGTTTGGATGTCCAAGAAAGTAATTAAACTTGTTTCAGTTGAGAGAGAGAGAGAGAGAGAGGGAGAGAGAGAGAGAGAGAGAGAAACCATTGACTTTATGCATTCATGCATTCATTCTCTCCAAACACCTTGCCAACTGGTGGTGTTCACGCACCTTGAGTGAAAACATTCCCTACTTGTCACATTCAGGGCCACATATAATTATTTTGGGAACCAAAAAACAGAGACAGATTCAAAGTAATGTATATTCCTGGTTTCTGGACATTCTGTAATTCAGTAAAATTTGTATAAATTAGCCATCATTTGCTGACTGAGGCACTGGTTGGAAATCGCACATCTAGAAAATGAAATGCTAGCCTTTGAATTAACGGAGTGTACTTCCAGTGTTCACAATCTGAGCCTTTTGTTATGGTACATTTATCACATACAATTGATGTGCATATGTTCCACAGCAGAGCAAATGTGAATGACCCGCCATGTGTCTAGAACCATGGACTTTGCAGACTGCAACACAGTTAATACTCTAGTTGAATAGCAGAATCATAATATTTAAATTCTTCTCATATCATTAAATTTTTTAGAACAGGCTATGAACATCAAGTAGCCAAATTTATTAAAACACATTATATGTTTTAAATAAGTATATGCTTCATTTTTTCCAAAATCATTCAGATTTTAATTTTACATGTTGATGTGCATACATGTATCTCCGTGCATGTTTGCATGTACATAAGTATGCATGTACTTTTATGTGAATACAAGCGAACACAAATGATAATAGGTATGTACTTTGAGCTTTACCATAACTGTGTGTTGATACACACACTTCTGCTGTGTCATCAACACAGTAATAGTATGGTCTTCATATAAAACTGATAGTGATCAAAACATTGCCACACTTGGATTTTTAGAAACCTACAAAATCTTATAATTCCCACAGTTATCACTGGGAATTTAATGACAGAGGACTGAATATTTTAAATGAATTGTTTTATTGATCTGAAGGGAGGTGAACAGAAAAGTTCCATCTGCAGGTCTCTCCCTCAAATGCCTTTGCCTGTTAGCCAGAGCTGGACTGAGGCTAAAGTCAGGGGTCTGTAATGCCATGCATGTCTCCCACAGAAGTGGGGAGAATCCATTCACCAGCCCATCACTGCTGCCTTCTGGGGTCTGCATTTGCAGAAAGCTGCAGCTGGCAATCCCAACCAGGTACCCTGATACAGAATATGGATGCTTTAACTGCTAGGCTAAATGCCAGTCTGAGGATTGGAGTTTGTTGAACACAAAATGCACTTTTACACATTTAAAATAAAACACAGTATAGAGTACCACCCTCAATATTGTTTGTAGAAGATACATACCAATAACACCAGCAGGTGCTTGAACTGCGATTTTACTGTTCCTTCATTTACTGCTTGAATGAGTCTTTTCTGCTACAGGTTCATATCCTGGTGCTTCCTTTGCATTGGTGCCTTACTAGGTTAAGAGCTTCTTGAACACAAACACTGTAATATGGCAAGTCAGTATGGTAACTGGGATGTCTATCAAGTGACTCCCAGGTGGTTAGAGTACACAGCATGGATACTCTGGACTGCCCAATGATTCCTGCTCTGGGTTAGTATTTCATCACTCTCCTCAGAACAGTGTGGCATCTGAAAGTTAAGAATTGCTTATTTCGGGCTCAGCGGCGTGGCCTAGCGGCTAAAGTCCTTGCCTTGAACGCCCCGGGATCCCACATGGGTGCCGGTTCTAATCCTGGCTGCTCCACTTCCCATCCAGCTCCCTGCTTGTGGCCTGGGAAAGCAGTCGAGGACGGCCCAAAGCCTTGACACCCTGCACCTGCATGGGAGACCGGGAAGAGTTTCCTGGTTCTTGGCTTCGGATGGGTGCAGCACCATTGCGGTCACTTGGGAAGTGAATTGGACTGAAGATTTTCCTCTCTGTGTACCTGACTTTGTAATAAAAATACATAAATCTTAAAAAAAAAAGACTTGCTTATTTCTGGCCTTTTCCATTTGGTATTTTCAAACTTCATGTGACCGTGAACAACTAAAACTGCAGAATGTGCCACTAGAGACAAGAAGGGTATGCTGTATATTCACTTTCTCAGCAAAAGTAAGGAAATAAAGGAAGAACTGACCTCCTTTCTGGGGTGTTGTAAAGGTTTCTGCATAGACACCAAGAGTCCTTATTTCTTGCAAAGTGAAACTATAAAGAAGGTATAATTTGGTGCTAATTATGCACAACAGTTCGTGTGTCAATCTGAGTAAGAGTTGAACATAGCAGAGTGTTAAAAACAACTCAGACTAGATCCTCCCCAAAGTTGCTATGCACAGAGAATACTGACTGCACTGGAGACAATTTCCCCACGGAGGAGGGAAGGCTAAAAGTCATTGTGACTATTCCTCTGTGCTCTCCTCAGAAAAGCAATTGCTTTACCATTGCCAAGAATGTCTGAATCCAAGTTAGAAAGGGGGAAAAAAATAAATGCTTGCCATGTTCTTAGTACCATTTGCCTTGACAGGAAAAACAACAGCATCTTGCCTCCTCAGCTTATTCCTCATCAGTGAACTCTTCCCCAAACAAGACACTCCACATCAGCCATTTGGGATCTCATCCATCAGTGTTGTAACGAGCTCTTCTATGCAGTTTGTACTCACTGCAACATGTACCGAAGCCAAGAGCAAGGAGTTGGTAATCTGGGCACCCACAGTTGTGATGAGGCATCTTCAGTGTAATCGTCCAAATCAAATATTTGGCTGCGCTTCTTCGGATGCGATATCTCATATTGTCACTGTGGTACTGGCAGAGCAGCGGAGCTTGCACGCTAGAAGAGATGCGCTGGAAAGAGACGGGGGTGGGGAGAGGCGGGAGGAAGGGACACGGTCTTAGCCCTGTGCGTCATCTTTGTGCAATACATTCTGCCTTTGTTAATCTCCAAGATGCGTCCAAATCTGTGATTCCACTTGGACCAGTGCCAAACTTGCATAACGCTAACAAAGAATGGCAGAAAAATCATACCTCTTCGAGGCTGGATTAAGCAGCAGAGACTTCCAATACTTATCCTCTTCCTGTGCCACCAGGATTTTATTCTTGCCCATGGGGTCTTCACCAAGTTTGTGCAAAATGGGTAGCATATAAAAATTATAATTTCAAAATGCTTTTGTTTCAGAATAAGCATCTTTACCTTCTTCAGGAACCCTTAACATTTATAATGCCATCATCCACGAAGGTGACCAGTTTTTGAAAAATATCTTCGTAAGCATAGCAGCAATTTTCATATTTTATTTGCTTCTTAAGACAGTCCTATCAGTTAGTAATATAGTTATGGAACTGTTACTACTTTTATGCATGAGACCCTGAGGTTACAAAAGGCTAATCATTTATGCAGGGAACTGGAAAGATCGTCTGAGAATCAGAGCCTATTCCTTTTCTTACACTGCTTTGTTGTTCATCAGTAATAATCACTTTTTTTTTATTGTTAATTATTTTGCATTATGTGACAGTTTCATAGGCTCTGGGAATCCCCCCCTCCTTCCCCCTCCCCTCCCCCCGGTGGATTCCTCCACCTTGATGCAGTATTACAGTTCAAATTCAATCAAGATTCTTTCATTGCAAACATATACCAAGCATAGAGTCCAGCTACTTATTGTCCAGATTGGTTGAACAGTTTCTTGGGGAGACCTTTTCTGGTTTGAAGTTTGAGCTGGCAGAATATCATCACAGTCAATTAAGAGTCCCAATATAACATCAACAGCAATTTGCAATGTTATGGAGTTGACATGGTTTTGAGTAACCAGTGTATTAAAAAGAAAAAAAGAAAAAAAAAAAAAAGGAAAACAAGTCCTAGCCACAACCTATGATTAGCTCATTGACATTTCAATTTTAGTTCATATACAGGACCGGCTGCTCTATACCTTAAAATGGCCATAAGGCACCATTCAGCTGTTTCGTGTCCATTTCATCTTAGTATTTAGCCAGTTGTTGTGTTTAAGTAAAATTTTGCTGATCTTGGCAGATTTTAGGATAATCCAGACTGGCTTGTAACTCTAACAAGATATATGTCAACATTTTAGGTGCAGAACATTTTTTTTCTTGGGGGGGGGGTGTGCAGGAAAATCCTCAACACCATGGTGAGGAGTAACTAATCTTTGTGACCCACCCAGCGAGGCATGAGCCTATCCATGCCAGCTCTTTCCTGTCAGATTTCAAGTTCTACTTTCTGTTGTTTATTTATTTTAGGTTTTTTTTTTTTTTTTTTTTTAGTTTGTATGATTGTTTGTTTGCTGTGAGGGGTTTTCGAAGCCCGATGGTCATTGCGAGGGAGGGGGGGTCCAGAGGTGGAGCCAGGCTCGGACCAGAGAAAGCTCTCCTCCCTGGTCCCGAAGGACGTTTATTGTTCTTCTGTTTCTGCAGACCACTCAGGGCTTCTGGTTGTCTTTCCGATGACGTTGGTTTCTGCGCGGTAGTGTTTGGACTTCTTCCATCCCCTGTGGAAGCTCCGG
The DNA here is from genome assembly GCF_030435755.1 of Ochotona princeps. Classification (NCBI taxonomy): domain Eukaryota; kingdom Metazoa; phylum Chordata; class Mammalia; order Lagomorpha; family Ochotonidae; genus Ochotona; species Ochotona princeps. The sequence continues at coordinate 6,794,002 of NC_080839.1, read as the reverse complement.
TTGGGGGTGGGTGACCTCAGAGTACTCGGCCTCCGAGGGCATCCAATTCCCTGTGGCCTCCTTGGCAGTTGGGATATAGTCCTTGTTGCTCGTATTAATAGTTTGTGGTGAAGGTCTGGGAGTCTTCATGGTAGGGATCCAAGCTTCCTCCTTACCACCTGCTCCACTCTGGAGTGCTCCCCTGCTATGATCACTTTTTAAGAAAAAGTTTTAATGTTTGGGGGAAACATTTATTCTCATCTGAAATGTGTCCCTTATGTGGCAAAAGGTCTTACCACTGGGAAAATTCTGTGCCCCCTCTCTCCAAAACTTAACACAAAAACAGTTGGCAATGTTTTTTTCTTTTTAAAGGAAGATGGAAGATTAATTATTGAAACAAAGTTTTGTTAACAGACCTGTGCCACTCCATTGCTCTGGTTCTGCTCACCTTAAATGGAATATACAAACTTTATTCTTCTGCGATTGGCCCTCCCATTTTGATTCCAGCAAAGGAGCTGTTTCGATGAGCCCAATGGCAATTCCAGATAAACTGGATTATTCTCCTCCACTTTAGCCCAATGGATTGTTATTTTTATTGTCGTTAGTTTTTATAAGTAGGCAAAGAGAAAAAACAAATACAGGGAAGGAGAGAGAGAGAGAGAGAAAGAGAAAGAGAGAGAGAGAGAAAGAGAAAGGAAGAGGATACTTCCTTTTACTAGTTTACTCCTCAAATATCTGACATATTTCTGACACAGCTAGGGTTCAGAAGTCAATCCAGATCTCCCACACAGATGACAGGCACCTAATGACCCTGTCCATCACCTCTGGAAGCTGGAGTCATGAGTTAAAGTCAGATAACAAACTCAGGCGCTCTGACATGGAACAAAGGCAGCTTGATAGGGGTCTTACCCATCAGGCCACGTGCCCATCCTTTGACCAGGCTTTACAATCCACTGCTACACTTTTTTGTCTGGTCCATCCACCCAGACAGCACCCGCACTTGGATTGCCTACTCCTGGGTTGCACCCATTGTTGGCAACAAATGTTGATTTTTCTAGACCTCCTGATGATACAATGACATTTTTCAGTTTGTTCATTATCAAATATTTATGAGATATTTCTCTGTCTCTAGAAATTCCCTAGGCAAACCTTAGACGGTATCCACCAAAAGCCATGGCCAATTTTTTAATTATTTATTTTTATTGGACAGGCAGATATACAGAGGATAAAAGACAGAGAGGAAGATCTTCTGTACGCTGATTCACTCTCCAAGTGGCTGCAATGCCTAGAACTGAGCTTATCTGAAGCCAGGAGCCAGGAGTTTCTTCTGGGTCTCCTACACAGGTGCAGGGTCCCATGGCTTTCAGCAGTCCTCGACTGCTTTCCCAGGCCGCAAGCAGGGGCTGGATGAAGAGCAGGGCTGCCAGGACATGAACTGGTGCCCATATAGGGATTCCGGCGTGTTCAAGGCAAGGACTTTTAGCTGCTAGGCTACCGCACAGGGTCCTCATGACCAAATTGACATCCGTCAGTCTTCCTTCTCTCCTTCCTTCCTTCCTTCCTTCCTTCCTTCCTTCCTTCCTTCCTTCCTTCCTTCCTTCCTCTCTCTTACTTTTTTCGTTTCATGACACAGTTTCATAGGCACTGGAATTTCCTTTCCCCCTTCCCAAGTTCCCTCCCCTCACCACTGATTACCTCCCCACCCAGTTTTACAACGGGTGTCCTTCATGAACATCCATATGTCCATCATGCTGCCTCTGAAATGTCTCCCAACAATGTAGGCATGGACAATTTTGGAGAGTCCAACATCCATCTGTCAGAACATTTTTAGCCATTTTACTTGGAGTCCATTCTTGTTTAATATGCATAGAGACATACTGCTCTCTAATTCTACCTCTGGACATACCAGTTTCCACAACACTTCCATTAAGCATCCCGTTAAATACAGAGCCAGCGTACACAGTCCACAATGGGGAGAATAATAGTGAACTTCCATCAGCATGAAGTTAATGAACATGCAACAAAAATACCAAATGTGTTGCTAGAGTTGTGAAAAACAATATCAAGAACCTTCATATGGGAATATATGTCAGCGTATGACCCATGTGGTGCTAAAGAAATTACAATAAAGTCTAGAAAATCATTACTCATGAGTTGTAGCAGTAACAGTGATAAAAGAGACATTAGCAAACTCAGGTGTTTAAGAGCAATCAGTCTCCTATGGATGATTGATTAATGAATCAGATCACAAGATCTTATCAGGAAAGACACAAATAACTAAAAAATGTGAAAAGGTAAAATTCACAGGCAAAATAATTAGATTTGACACCATAACACTGAAAATTGAAAAAAGAAAGAGCCACACCCTGAGATAATGTGCAAAACTACCCTTAGTAATGTTAGCATTGAGTATCACCAATGCACAATCTCTTAAAATTAGATATATGTCTACCTTCATTCGCTAGTAGGAATGCATTCTGTTGATTTTCCTTGATTCCTGATAGTCTTTTCTACTAAAGAATGAAGGTCACATGTGCTTCCTTGTTCTTGTTGTTGTTGTTGTTTTGTGTTTTTAATGGATGTTGTCTTATATTAGAGCAAATATGTGATCTCTGACCCTTTGGGATTGGCTCATTTCCCTTAGCATAATGGACTCCAGTTTGGCTCATTAGGCTGTAAACGATTATATTCCATCCTTTTTAATAGCTGTATAATGTTCCATAGAGTAGTTAAACCACAGTTTCTTTATCCAGTCCTCTGTTGATGTGCAATTAGGTTGCATCCACTTTTTTTTCTTTAAGATTTTATTATTATTGGAAAGCCGGATATACACAGAGAAGGAGAGACAGAGAGGAAGATCTTCCATCTGATGATTCACTCCCCAAGTGAGCCGCAACGGGCCGGTGCTGTGCCGATCCAAAGCCGGGAACCAGGAACCTCTTCCGGGTCTCCCACGTGGGTGCAGGGTCCCAGTGCATTGGGCTGTCCTCAACTGCTTTCCCAGGCCACAAGCAGGGAGCTGGATGGGAAGTGGAGCTGCCGGGATTAGAACCAGCGCCCATATGGGATACCGGGGTGTTCAAGGCAAGGACTTTAGCCGCTAGGCCACGCCGCTGGGCCCTGCATCCACGTTTTTGCAATTATTGATCGTGCTGTAGTGAACATAGGGGTACATATTTCTTTCTCATGCATCAAGTCTTTTGGATATATTCTAAGAAGTGGGATTGCTGGGTGTATGGATCTATGGTAAGCAAATTTTCAGTTGCCTGAGCTTTCTCCGTACTGATTTCCATAGTGGCTGCACCAGCCTGCATCCCCAACGGCAGTGGAGTAGGGTTCCTTTTTGCCCGCATCCTCGCCAGCAAGTATTGTTGGTAGTTTTCTCTAAGTGGGCCATTCTCATTGGAGTTAAGTGGAACCTCAGTATTGTTTTATTTGAATTTTCCTTATTGCCAGGGAACTTGAGCATTTTTTTCATATTTCCGTTAGTCATTTGGATTTTTTCCTTTGAAAAGTGTCTGCAATTTTTTTTCACTCACTTCTTGACCAGTTTGTTTGTTTTGTTGTTATGGTTATTCTGGAGTTCTTTATGTATTCTGGAAATTAGCCCCCAGTTGCTATGTAGAGTGCAGAGATTTATTCCCATTCTCTTGGCTGCCTTTTTACAATCAATGAAGATTGTTTCTTTTGCTGTGCAGAAGCTTCTTAGTTTGATGTAGTCCTATTTGTTTATTTTGTCCTTGACTTCCTTTGCTTTTGATGGTTTTTCCAGGAAGTCTTTGCCTGTACCTATGTCTCATACATTATTTCCGATGTTTTGTTCTAAAAGTTTGATGGTTTCTAGGTGTAGGTTTAGATTTTTATGAATTTAGGTTTGATCCTGGTGTATGGTGGGAATCACGTTTGATGGTTTCTCGGTGTAGGTTTAGATATTTATGATTTAGGTTTGATCCTGGTGTATGGTGGGAATGATGTTTCTTAGTTCTGCAGGCTGCTATCTAATTGTCCCAACAGCATTTATTAAAGAGATTTTCATTTTTCCAGGGTTTGTTTTCTGTCCTCTTGTTGAAGATTAGATGCCTGTCCATGTGTGGGTTCCCTTCTGATATTTCTATTCTACTCCATTGGTCTTCCTCTCTGTTTCTGTACCAGCACCAGGCTGTTTTGATTACTACTGCATTATAATGTGTGCAAAGATCTGGGATTGTGATCCTTCCAGCTAAGTTCCTATTCTTCAAGATGGTTCTGGCTATTCATGTTTTTTTTTGTGTGTGTGTATGTTTGTTTCCAGATGAACTTTTGTACCATTTTTTCCTAGCTCTGTGAAGAATATTGTTGGTATTTTTATTGGAATTGCATTGATTTTATATATTCACATATTTATTTCTGTCAAGACTTCGCCATCCCCCCATGGTTATTAATCCAGGACAAGTACATAAACTACCCAATTTGCAATGAATTACATCATTCAGATTACAGTGTACTCAGAACTACCAAACGTTTTGATGTGATAAAACAGGAGGCAGGAAACAACAGTAGAGCCTGAAGCAGATAAATGAGTTGATGGCAAAAAGCACTTTAAAAAGTATTTAAGAGCACCAAAGAGAATAGGTTAGAGAATGAAAAATGTAGAAAAGGTCAATATAAAATTATTTGGATAATAGTGAAAAGTGAGGAGGATTAGGAAGGAAAGGAAATATTGGTTCTTTGCCTTTTGGCCAAGACCAAGTGTAGGAAGGAAAGGAAACAATGAGATTCATTTCACAGAACCAAATGGCAACACTTCATTAATTCTTGGTTGTTATACATATTCAATAATGCCACATACATTTGATTGAGTACATTGGCTATGGATGAAAGTATATCTGCACTAAATTCCTGTGCTGAAGTACTAACTTTCAGAACCTCAGAATGTGAACTCACTTACAAATAAGATCCTTGCAGATGAAAATAATTTAGATGAAGTCATCATAGTGAGGAAAATGAGTCCCTAATCTATTATGAGCCATGTTCTTATAAAAAGGAGAAATTTGGAGCCTGAAAGAGTTCTACAGAGAACAGATGAAATGAGGGGGCACAGGTATGAGATGATCTTCTCCAATCAATGAACAAAGTTTCTCAGTTTCTCCCATCAGAACCTACAGAAAGCAAAACTTTGGACAATAGCTTACTTGAGTATGTGGCCTACAGAACCATGATAAATACAATTCCATTGCTTGTGTCACCTTGGGCTGTGTGTGTGTGTGTGTGTGTGCTATTTTCTTGGAAACTCTAGCAAATTCACACAACATTGCAAGTGATATGCACTCTAGACACTAGGAATGCAACGAGGGAAGCATATTCCCTGATTAAGGCAAATAATAATTCGGCATGATGTGAGTCACTAAAAATAAACGGAGTTGTAGCACTTGGGAATGTAAGAGAGGTAGCATTGAAGACGTTATTTAAAGCTGCAATTTACAGTGCAAGTTCTTAACCAACTCCTTGATTACTTCATTGACCCTTCAGTTTTTGTTTGTACTCAGCACCGGCTGCTCTACACCTTAAAGTGGCTATAGGGTACTATTCACCTGTCTCGTGTCTGTTTTCATTTTAGTATTTAGCTGTTTATTGTGTTGACGCCTAATTTTGCTGAACTTGGTAGATTTTAGGATAGTCTTAAACTGGCTTATAAATCTAACCAGGCAGAAATCTAGACTTAGTTTGAACTGTAATACTACAACTAGGTTGAGGAATCCACCGGGGGGGGAGGGCACGGGTAGGGGATGGGGGAATCCCAGAGTCTATGAATCTGTGTCACATAATGCAACGTAATTAATTTTAAAAAAAAGCTACAATTTATAAACTGGGTAGAAGTTTGAGGAGAAAAAAAATTGGAGGTGACAGCGTGATGGTTCAATAGGGTAATTCTCTATCTGCAAGAACCACCATCTCATATTGGGGCTTGTTTGTGTTCTTACAGAGGAGTTACAGAGCTGATGCTTAAAGCCTGGGGAAACAGATGAGGATGGCATAAATCCTTGGGACCCTGCACTCAAAGGGATCCCATGGCTACCAGCTTTGAGTTGGCTCAGCACTAGCTGCTTTGGCTATTTGTGGAAAAGCCATCTCTCTCTCTCTCTCTCTCTCTCTCTCTCTCTCTCTCTCTCTCTCTCTCTCTCTCTCTTCTCTCTCTCTTTCTTCCTTTCAAATAGAAATAAATAAATAAATAAAATATTTTAAATAAAGGTGGAAAGAACATGTCAAAGAGAAAAGGATATGGAACCTGAAACGATTCAGGAAGCAGGAAGAAAGTATATTTGAGGTACAAAGGAGTTTTATGGGAGAGAAGTAAGAAGTGAGGATGAATTCTGATAGGACAGGAAAAAAGGATTTCTGTTTTTATGTTTTGGATGTTGCTTGTCCTCCAAGGATTCACACTTTGTAAGCTGGGTCCTCAGAGAGATAATGTGGGAGATGTTGGGACCTACAGGCAATGAGGTCTAATGGAAGATCCGTAGGTCATCGGCTAGGGAGTGACACCCTCAGAATTTGCAAAGCTCTTGTGGGATGCTAGTTGGCTCCTGTGAGAGGACTGTTTACATAGATGTTGAACCCCCTTCTCACTCTGTAGCTTCCTATCACCTGATGAATTTCCCTCCCATGCACCTCTGCCACAGTCTTCACCAACCTGAATCAATGCAGGAATCTAACGAGTAGTTCAGGGCTGTGATAAGTCAACCTCTTTGCTTTATCAAGTACCCAGCCTCCAGAGAGTTGCTAAAGCAACAAAAATCTGATTAAGCCAGCATGAGAGGTTGGTGTTTTGTTTTTTGCTTTTCATACAGCTAAGGATCACTTTAATATGAACCAAAAAGGGACACTGAGGGAGACTGGCTGCCGGAGTGTTCATCTATGAGGCTGTTCAGGTGTACAAGTGATAGATCTACAGGCAGAGAACTCAAGTAGCATCTGAGAGCATGGAAAGGAGAGGTAGAAATCCAGGACTTTTATGAATGCTAGCATCATGAGCTTAAATCACGGGTGCAAGTGAAGAGAGTGGGAGTAAGCTGAGCATTTTAAGTTTTCCTGAAGTTCCTAGCAAATAGCAGACGCTCAGTGAATATTCACTATTAGTGTGGTTCCCCAACTCCCTGAGGTGAGAAAAAAAAATTAGGAGCTGTAAGGCAAGAGGCAGAGTGCATTACAAGGAAGAATTGGAAAATAAGGGTTGATTTGCTTCTTTGCTCATTCAGCATGTTCACTGAGTGTCTTTGCTCTGCCAGAGATTGGAAACAAGTCCAAATTTTCTTGTAACACAAAACAGATTATCAAGAATATTTTGAGAATTACTAGACAAGCACATATTGCAATGCTAAGAATATTCTGACCTATGGTTAACTTTCATAAAAATGGAAACAAACAGAACATAGAAACATACAATTTCAATGCTACAAAATGCATTCCAAGGTATTTTTTCCAAGCAACTTGATTTATTTTTAAGGATTTATTTATCTTTATTGGAAATGCAGATTTATAGAGAGAAGGAGAGACAGAAAGAAAGATCTTCTATTTGCTGATTCATTCCCCAAGTGGCCACAATGGCCAGACTGAGTCGATTCAAAGCCAGGAGCTTCCTCTGGGTTTTCCACGCGAGTGCAAGGACCCAACTACTTGGGCAATCCTCTACTGCTTTCCCAGGCCACAGCAGTAAGCTGGATTGGAAGTAAAACAGCTGGGCCACAAGCCGGCACACCTATGGGATCCTGGACCTGCAAAGCTAGATTTTAGCCACTATATCCTTACACCAAGCCCTACTTTAAATCATTTTTGTTAAAAAATGCTAATTTAAATCATGAATACTATGACTAATATGATTATCTGTCACATGTACAGGAGGAAAGAACATCTGTTCAATCAAATAAGAAATAAGAAACACCTCAAAATAATTGATTATTTGGGTCCAAAAGAAAGCGGGAAATCTTGCCTCCCACTTGTCAGAATCCAAAGGATCCAACACTCGATTTTCTTACTTTATTGTCACAACAAATACGCTATACTCTCCTAATGGTCAGGACCCAGTTTTCATACATCAGCTCTGGATCCATCCATCATTATTTTTAGCCCTATGTCACTTACCTAGTTTCTCTTGGTTTCTTCCCATTGACACTCCCATGTCTCCCATCTTGATAGCAGGCCCCTCACTTCCTTCACTGGATCTCTGATCTACCTTACACAGTTGCACTATTCATTCATTTCCCAGTGACCACCTTCTGCCCCCCTGAACAATCCCCACAGTCCATGAGTGCAGTCTGCCTTCTGGTGTTCTGCTGTGACTGAATCTTCATTTATTTGCAAAGTTCTTGGATCGTCATTTCATCAAAATACTCAGCTACACTTGTCACAATTCACTGCTTGGTCTTGAAACCTCATCCTCCAACATGTTTTCTTAAGTTCCTCTGTTCATTCTTTTCAAAAACTTCCTCCTGATCATTTTCCTTTGGCTAATCCTCAGATTGCTAATTTTCCTGAGATTTAATATGAATAATAGCTGCATGAATGCCACCATAAGATTATCTTATAGATTTAGCAAGCTTTAATCTGATACTAGATCAGGCGATCTGTTTGAGAACCTTCAACCCTAATATGTCCTCATTCCACAAGTCCCCTCATCTCTACTGTGCAGGAGAATTCACTTATTTCTGGCTTTAACATCTGACTTTAATATCACGGCTTTGAAATCTGGAACAGCCTTACAACTACCTTCCTTTCTTCCTTAACTGTCTATGGCTTTCAAAGGTAATATGTAGCTGTCTACTCATTTCCCAACTGGAATCTATAGATCTCTACTGATCCCTGACCTCAAAATTTCAGACCCACTGGAGCTGCAGCTGCCCCAGTACTGATCTCGGTGGTGTTTCACACGTATGTGAATGGCCAGTGACTCAGGAGAGACACCAGCACCTCGTCCCAGACTTGTGTCACCACGCGATGCCTTTAAATACACCACATTCATTTCACTCAGACTTAGCATATGCCTGTGTTTTGCTTAGTACTTGTTGATTCCTGTTCATTCTGCAAATCTGATTTGAGACTTCATTTGAGCTGGGAACTATTTCTTAATTTGTTAGGCCCCTGCTATGTTTTCCCATTAAATCCTATACATCAATATAGTGAAATTTATGACATTTTGTTGTAATTATTAATGTAACCATCTGTCTTTATCTGTAGATTGTAGTCTTACTAATGGGAGGGTCTGTTATGATTTAGCTGTTACTATATCATTAGTATATTGCACCATATTTAGCTGGATAGGGTATTAATAATTAATTACTAGATAAATGAATAAATTATTCATCATGGTGAATGCAATGTAGACAAAAGCTTCTATGGAAGTGTTGCCTCTCAAACGAAAAGCTGAAGGCTCAGTAGAAGAAACTTCTTTGCTCTTTGTCTAGCCTGGAATGCAGATGTGACTTCTGGGGGTTCAACTACCACTCTGTCGTTATGAGGAGGAAAAAAAAGTCATAGCACAAAGCTATAAGAAGGTTGGTTTAAGCTAACTTAAGATTTAATGGCTTACCTATTTATAATGCAGAATGACAGAGTGAAAGAAAAACAGAAATCTTTCATTCACTTGTTCGCTCCCCAAACAGCCTCGGGGGCTAGGGCTGAGTTGTATCATTGTCAGGATGCTGCAAATCCATCCTGGCTACCTACAAGGCGGCAGGAACCCAACAACCTGTATCTTCTTCCCATGCACAGAAGCTGGAACCTGGACCGGAAGCAGAGCATCCAGGAGGCAGACTGGCACCCCGAGAAGGGATGCCAACATTACCGGCCCCTTGCAAGATATCTTGAAGCAGTTTCCCAGCTCTGCTTTACTACCTCCAGATGTGTGCTCCAGGAAAACCATAGTTTCTTGCATAATTAATCAAGCCTTTGTCAATTTGGCTTCTACTATCAGCTGCTTAAGACACTCCTAGTTGACACGCTTTTAGTGCAAATTGCAGATGCAGTTTCTGCACAGCATGAAGCACAGATCACTGCAGTCTGTATCTTCTAACCCAAGAGTCTGCAGTTTTTGTCTACGGAAAGCCAAACAGTGAATGTTGCAAGCTTCACAAGCCAGAGGGTTTGTCATACAACTAGACTCTTACAGGTGAAATGATCAAGAAAAGCAGGTAATTGTTTCAACAGATATTGTTGATAAAAACAAGTGTCAAACCAAACACCTAGTTGGATGACCTATGATCTAAACCACTGGTGTTCAGTATTTCAAAGTCATTGAAATATTTCTTCAAAGAAATACTAGAAAGCAGCAACAAAACAGCTTTATAGTTACTAAAGCTAAAAATGTGTGAATAAATATCCCTTCCACTAGCTTTACTCATCTTCTGAGTCATGCATATAAATACACAAGAACAGATTTTGAATGTATTTTGTGCTATATATGGGACATTCTTTGATCCTCTAATTAAAAACCGACTTGTCCTTAGCAAACCTGTGCTGCTTACTCATGAACATTAGCTTTTTCAAAATGTTCACAAATAATCTCTCAGATACTCTGAAATTTGTTCCTTACACTCTGTTGTCTCATAAGTTTAGTAATTTGTCTTTCTATCGGATTCCAGTGGTTTTCTTTGAAGGGATTTTTGTTAGTGATTACGGTTGGGAGTTAGTGAACTTCCTTTCTTCTTGAAGGATACAAATGACAATAATTCTAACATTTCTCTTTTGAAGAAAAGTCTATTGATCTTAAGACAGAAAAGTAAAGTTCAAATGAAATAGTTGTTCTTTCTCTTTCTTATCTATTGAAATCATGAAAACAATTCGCATCTAAGGAGTGCTTCTAATTTGTATACATATCAGTAGGGAATAGTATTAGCTTTTGGTGTTTTTAATTCATTGTGCTACTGAAACATAATGGCCCTTTGCGTACTCATCCTTCAATCAATTTTTTTTCTGTATGTTTTTCTCTTCAATTTTTTCTTCATATAAATGAAGTGAAATATTCTACAAATCTCACAGTGAAAAATTACTAACTCCTTTTCGCTGCCCACTTTCGATTCCTTGCGTATTTAGATCTGTTTTATAGTTGATGCCTCCATTTTTTAAATAGTGTTACTACTGTTGATTGTTCATTTCCCTATGTTTTATTTCCTTAGTGTCTTCACTTTACTTTTTGCGATGTTTACTCTTCCTTTGTAATAATTTCTAGAAGAGATTAAGCTGCTACTTATGAAACTCACATGTTGTGTTGCCATCCTTAGGATAGTGTCCCAGCCTCTTTTCCCATCCAGCTTCCTGCTAATAAAACAGGGAGACAATGAATGATGATGACCCAAGTCCTAAGTGTTCTGCCACCAATGAGGGAGACCCAGATGGACTCCTTACTCCCCATTGTGGTTTGTTCCATCCATGCCTGGAGCAGGCTTTTGAGAGTGTTCCAATGGATGGTAGATCTCTCTCTCTCTCTCTCTCTCTCTCTCTCTCTCTCTCACTCTCTCACTTAAAACAACAAGAATATCTGTTGTGTCTGTAGTTAATAATTTTCTTTATTGAATATGTGAAGAAGGATGTATTTTATAATTAAATCTCTTGTTATTGGTTGTTTTAGTGTACCTACCAATCTAGAAATTAAATATGCTTCTTTGGTTTGTAACAGTTTAACACACATTCATATTTCTTTCACTTTCAAGACATAGCAAGCATTTGAAATTCTTAAAATTTGAACACACAGTTTCCATTGTGCTGTCCTTGTGAAATTAAACTATATGTGCACCTGGATTTCTCTTACGGAGTTAGAGATATGTGACATGTGGGTTAAGCTGCCACCTGCAATGTTGGCATCCTGTATTAGCTTTCCGGTTAGAATCCTGACTACTCAACTTCTAGCCTCGCTTCCTATGAACGTGGTGGGGAAGGTAACAAGAGTTGGCTCAAATCTGCCACTAATGTTGGGGGCCGGGATGGAATTTCTAACATCTGGCTTGTGTGTGACCCAGACCAGGTTGCTGTGGCCATTTGGGGAGTGAACCAGTTAATGAAAGATAATTTTCTCCTTTTCTCTCTGAGTTTGTTCCCCTTTCTCTGTCACTTTTCCTCTCAAATCAATAAGTAGTCTTTAAAAAAATAAACTTGGGCCCAGCTTGGTAGCTTAGCAATTCAAGTCCTGTGTTGAGCACACCAGGATCCCGTATGGGCACTGGCTCTAATCCTGGTGGCCCTGCTTCCCACCCAGCTCCCTGCTTTGGCCTGAGAATGCAGTTGAGGACGGCCCAAAGCATTGTGATCCTGTACCAGTATGGGAGATTCAGAAGAAGCTCTGGACTCCCGGCTTCAGACTGGCGCAGCACCGGCCGTTGGGCTCACTTGAGGAGTAAATCAGCGACGGAAGATCTTTCTCTCTGTCTCTCCTCTCTGCATATCTGATTTTGCAGTAAAAATAAGCAAACAAAATAAATAAGCAAGCAAATATATATATATAAGCAAATATATATATATATAAACAAATACATATATATATATATATAAAACCTCAACTTGACATATTGCTGTTACTGTGTGTATGGTCAATAGATTTACCAAACTATTTATCTTATCATTTTATACTTTCCTGAATTATTATTTGCATATGGGAATTTTTCCTTCTTCTTGAACATTAATTTTGTGACTTCTTCAGGTTAATAATACTTTTTTATGTTAGTTTACCAAAAGCACATTCTGGTTTAACTTAGCCAAAATGCCTTTTGTTTTTGTTTCATTTTGTATTATTATCATCATTTTTTTTTTTCCTTTTTTTTTTTTTTTTATTTTTTATTTTTATTTTTTTTTTTTTTATTAATTATTATGCATTATGTGACAGTTTCATATGCTCTGGGAATCCCCCCACCCCTCCCTACACCCCTCCCCCCTGGTGGATTCCTCCACCTTGATGCAGTATTACAGTTCAAATTCCATCAAGATTCTTTCCTTGCAAACATATACCCAGCATAGAGTCCAGCTACTCATTGTCCAGATGGGTTGAACAGTTTGTTGGGGAGACCATTTCTGGTCCAAAGTCAGAGCTGGTAGAATATCATCCCAGTCAATTAAGAGTCTCAATATAACATTAACAGCAATTTGTAACATTATGGAATTGACAAGGTTTTGCGTAACCAGTATGTTAAAAAAAACAAAACAAAACAATACAAAACAAAAAAGAAGCAAGTTCTTAACCACAACCTATGATTAGCTCATTGACATTTCAATTTTAGTTCATATACAGGACCAGCTGCTATATACCTTAAAATGGCTATAAGGTACCATTCAGCTGTCTCGTGTCTGTTTCATTTTAGTATTTAGCCATTTGTTGTGTTGAAGTCTAATTTTACTGATCTTGGCAGATTTTAGGATAATCTAGACTGGCTTGTAACTCTAACAAGACATTTGTCAGCAGTTAAGGTGCAGAACATTTTTTTTTTTGGGGGGGGGTGTGCAGGAAAGTCCCCAACACCATGGTAAGGAGTGACTAATCTTTGTGTCCTACCCAGCGAGGCATTAGCCAATCCATGCCAGCTCTTTCCTGTCGGATTTCAAGCTCTACTTTTTGTTGTTTGTCTATTTATTTTAGGTTTTTTTTTTAGTTTGTATGATTGTTTGTTTGCTGTGAGGGGTTTTCGGAGCGATCCTGATGGTCATTGCAAGGGAGGGTGGGGGTCCAGAGGTGGAGCCAGGCTCGGTCCAGAGAAAGCTCAGTTCCGTAGGCTCTCTGTTGTCCCTTACCCAATCCTTAAATTTCCTCCACTCTCTCCACTGATTTCTGCTCTATTGTTCCAGTAGTACAGTTCTTCTTAAACAGTCGTAAGTCCATCATTGTGAGCATGGACAATGGCAGAGAGCCCAGCATTTAAATTCTTGTGACTTTATTTTTAAATATGCCATTTCCTTTGTCTCATCCTGAAATACTTTTTACTGATTTTCTGTAGACTCTTACGATGCTAGCAAGATTTGTTCTTCCTAAACTTTTGTAATCTGTTCTAGTGTTTACTTAGATTTTAAAGCACTTTTGATGCTTTCCAATAGTTTAAAAGTTATCAGTCAGTAAATCTTTTAAATAATTGCTTCTGTATCTTTTTCCCTCTCTTTCTGTGAATTCATAAGCGTATGCTAAACTTCCAATATGACCCATTACAATAATTTTAGCATTGCCTACCGTTTTCTCCCTCTGTGCTTAATTTTGAGATTTTCCTACAAAATTGTCTTTTAATGTATTATTCCACTTTTTGACTGCATGCAAACCAATGTTAAATGCTTTAAATTTCTAACTGAAATTCTCATCTTGTAATTTTCTATTAGATAGTTTGGAATTTCCACGGTATTTTGTAATCTTTTAATTTCAGCAATTTAATTTAATAATTCTCATTTGGGAGATGTTATTCAGCAACTTTAAGTTCAAGTTTACTAACTGCAAAAGGATGTCTCCCTCTCTCTTCTTCCTGCCCTTCTTCCCTCAGTCCCTCCTTCCTTCCTTTCTATTTCATTATTTTATCACTAGATCTTGGCCTACTTTAAGAACTTAAATCTCAAATCAAAGAATGATGAGGCTTGCTCTTCCATCACACTTGTAAAACCTGACGGAGGATCTGTAACTTAAGGATGCAGGAAAAATCAAGGCTTACAATATCAATCCATCATATACTCTCCTGAAAGGACTCAGGTTAGCAGGTTCCTGACAAAGGGAGCTCATGGCTTCCTGTTAGGACAAAGCATCCGTTTCTTTGGCCTGACACAGCTTAACAAATACACAAGGCTTCGTGAGGACAGACTGGACTTCAGTCTCCATTCATTTTTTCAATGAGGTGTCCTCACTCAGGGCAAAATATAAAAGCCTTTCAACAATATTTAAATGTAATTAAAGATTTTGTCAAGCTTATCCTGAAGATATAAGTTTTATATCTACTAAATCTGTAAGGTGTAGACTCTGATATATTTGTATATGGGTCATTTGTTTTTTTTTAATGTAATGTAATATGGAACATTGATGTAATTAAAATGTTAAATACATTGATTTAATATATGTGAAATTAACAGTGGCATATAAAAATCAATTTCACAAATGTCAGCTGGAAAAATTTTAAAATGAGACAGGTAGTTAATATCAGAAGCTTCCGTCAGTTTCTTTTATTCATACTATGGTCTCCTTTAATGAGAAAATAAAAACTTTGACTAAGACAACTATAAGAAAAAATAAAATTATAATGGCGATGGAAATCTATGGGAGTGGCTTTCTGGAGTGGATCCAGTTTGAGAGCTCACTTCGAGAAACTGCATATTTTCTACATTAGGACTTTTACAGAATTTCTAAAAGAAAAAAATAAATAATTAAAATTGGTAAAAGTGCTTCTTATTAGATTAGCTAAGGCTTATGTCAATTTCCTGGTGAAAAGCTCACATTTATTTACTGTCTACATATTTTTTCTTTTTTAAGACTTGATTCTACAACAAAAGTGTTGGAATGTACCATCAAAGTGTCAAAAGAAATTTGAGAAAAATCATTCCAGGTCAAGAGAAGGATATTTCTTTATATATTTTTTAAATTCTTATTTTGTTTTTGATAGTTTTTTACGTATTTGATTAGGGTGCAAAGGGTCAAGGGCTAGAGGAAAGTCGATTAGACCATCATTTTTATATTCTCTTCTTTTATTACTGTGTCTGGGAGAAGGCAAAGACAAGGGAGAAGCCACACCCAGCCTCACAACCATCCGTGGGTCCTTGATGTGGGGCAGGCTCTGAGGGCACTGCTCAATTGGTTTTGATAGTTCAACAGTTCTGAACTGCTGCCTATCTTGCCACGCCAATCATGGTGAAATCTTTCCAGAATTCACAGCTGAAAAAGTCCATCTTAGAGTTTCTGTTTGCCCAGGTATTCACTGCCAACTCTTGGCTGGAGCTGTTGATCGATTTATTCAGTCCTCCATCTCTTTTATGGTACCAGGTGTCTTCTGCAGGCTCCAATGTACTGCCATATCCTTCATGTGCAACTGGGTATGTTGTCCACTGCTCCGTCTAAGCCAGCAAGGAGGTCCAGCTCTGACACATGCACTCCATGATCAGACCATAGAACCTGTAACTCTCTCTATGGCTGGAGTTCTGAGTCTAGTGGTTTACTTGGGGGGATTCCCAAAGATACCTCATTTGAGGTGATCCTAGACCTTGTAATTGTGCATGTATGACAATGTAGGTTCTGGCCCATTCTGTTGCCCAAATCTACCTACACACGAACTGGTGGTTACAATTGCTGCATCAGTTCTGTCTCCAGCTCTATTTTCTTCACAAATTAATGGGTGTTGCAGTCCAGCCCAATCCTTCACATTGCATATTTGGCCCTCATGTAAACCAGTCGGAGTTGTAGCCCAGTTGGAGCAACCCGCTATAACCCTCCCCCAGCCAGGCCTGCTCCCTGCCCTGGTTTCTGTGTTTGCCAGCATGTACGGCAGAGTGGTCCAGTCTGTCCAAGTTCTCATTCTGCTCTCGTATATGTCAATGGGCACTGAAGTCTAGATCACCCCAACCAGCCTCACTTTCCAGTCCAAATCGGTGCCAGTGGGTGCCACTCTTCATCTAGCCATGCCTACCTCTAGTCTTGGTTTCCATGTTCACTAGTGACAGTTGTAGCCCATCAGAGAGGTGCCCACTATTTCCATCATGGGCTCACTCCCACTCCCGGATCTTGCATTCTCCAGATGGTTCTGCAGATTAGCTTGACGGAATTTGTTCCTTGAGACACCATCTGCTAGCTGGTCCTGCGGCAAAGCCCAACCAACCCACTCTGGCTTATGCATGTACATTCCACCCAGCCTGGCTTACCCCCAATCCAGCTCACATGCAGGCCAACGGGTACTATAGCCCTGCCTGACCTGGTCTGCCCCACATCCTAACTCTCACACTCACCAGTGGGAATAGTGACCCAGCAGTGGAGCTCCCCACCCCATAGCTCCCTTACTGGGTTCGCCCTCTTTCCCTTGGGTCTCACATGTGCTGGTTGAGTGCTACGGCCCAGTCTGGCCTGGCCAGTCTCACCTCGGGATTTGCCAGTGGATTCTCTAGCTTGGCCCGGCCCAATCGACCCCTAGTTCCAGCTCACGCTGGTGGGGACTGTAGCCTAGCTAGTCCAGTCAGCCCCAACCCCTGGCCATCTTGTGAACTGGCTGGTATTGCAGCCCGACCCTGCATGACCAACACACCATTCTGGCTCTTGGACTTAACAGCAGGTGATATGAACTGGCCTACCATGACTTGCCCCAGACCTGAGCCAAAGGTGAGTCCGTGGGAACCATAACCTGGCCTGGCCTGGTTTGCTCCATTTCTTGGTTCTTACACTCACCTGCAGGGACTATGTCTTGCCAGAGGAGTTCATTTCCATGTGGAATTGGAAACAGAAAAAAAAAAAGGAGTTCATGTCCACCCCTCTAATGTGTACAGTTGAAGGAGCTAAGTTAACATATATTTACCTGTATCTAGACTATCATCTATCTGTATAGATAAATATAAGAAATAAATATACAGATATCATCAAATGTAGTGATGCATAGAAACTAACTGGTAGAAGCTCACTGAAGCTTAGGGAAAAGAACTGATGCTAGTGGGAGCAAAGGTTTGTCCTAGCTTTGCATTTGTTCAGGCACCTTTCTCAAGGTGAAGGTTGAGAATACCTGTGAAATGATGAGGTTCCATCAAAGCACACAGCCTTCTTTCCCTTTCCAGAATAACACTAACAGGCAGCAAACTTAACTGAAACAAGTGAGGAAAGTTGTAATAGACACATTCTCTGTAATTAGAATAACATGGGAGCTGATGTTGTAGGGTGAGAGCGATCATGACAAACAAGTCTAGGATTATGAAGGAGTCTTTATAAGTTAATCTTGGCAATGGCAGTGCCCACTAGAAATCAGCAAATGAGGGCCCGGCTGCATTGGCCTAGTGACTAAAAACCCTCTCCTTGATAGCTCGGGGATCCCATATGGGCGCCGGTTCTAATCCCGGCAGCTCCACTTCCCATCTAGCTTCCTGCTTGTGGGTGGCCTGGGAAAGCAGTCGAGGACGGCTCAAAGCTGTGGGACCTTGCACCCGTGTGGGAGACCTGGAAGAGGTTCCAGGTTCCCGGTTTCGGATCGGCGCAGCAACGGCCGTTGCTCTCACTTGGGGAGTGAAACATCGGACGGAGGATCTTCCTCTCTGTCTCTCCTCTCTGTATATCTAACTTTGTAATAAAAATAAGTAAATCTTAAAAAAAAAAAAAAGAAATCAGCAAATGACAAGTCTGCATGGCAATCCAGTCTGAATGGAAAACTGAAGAGAAGCTCATTACCCTCAGCTCCATCCATCAAACTGGAGACTGATGTTCCGGCTACCCCAGTAATACAAATTATCCTAAAAGACACAGAGTGAATAACCTGGACACACTTATGAAGCTGCAGACATTCACCTTTTCCTGACTTCTCTGTCCATATTCCAGTACTGCTAGGTCTCACCTCTCCTGGAACTTTTCAAAGTACACAGTCTAAAAATACAAAACATCTTAGCATTTGCATCTTCACTGACTTGTCCAACCAGTGAACAAAGGGTGACGACTGCAAACACACAGGGGCCATGTGCATGTGTCATCAAGACAGCGCCCCTCCCTACCTTCGGTCTTATGGGGCTTGAGAGGGGAGTGGTTACACAACAAAGCAATACCCTCCTCCTTAGGTTCCAGGTGATGATAAGTGAGATTTATTTGACTCACAGGTAGACAGAAAAGATTAAGTGGATGGGGGAGACACAGCTGCCAAGCTTGTGACCCGGAACTACTGAACTAGCTGCTTAAGATCACAGTACTGAAAGGAAAATGAATAGCTACCACACACCCCTTTACACACACACATACACACACACACACACTCTTCAAAACTGATCCATACCACCAAACAGAAGGTGCTGAGAAAGATTTGAAGCTTGTTGTATACTGAGTCTAACCATAGCAAGGAAAAATTTGAAAATGATCCCAACTCTGTACTAGACTGTGCTATTCCTCACTCCGAAAGCTTAGCAAAACAACAGTCGTGCTTTCATCCAAGAGTTCCAAGTACTCAGTTATCTCCTCTGCATGTCCAGCTTTCAACAAAATCATCAGCGGGCGTAGGGAGAGAAGGAAAGGAAACGTAGGGTCCTAAGAGACAAAATATTCACCAAGACCAGACTCTATATGGCACAGATAGCATACGGAACATTTAAAATAAGTGCAAATAATACATGAAATGTTCTATTAAATAAAGTGGATGGACAACATGCCTGACCCTTTGTGTAAACTCAGAGTTAACTGAAAGTCTAAGGAGAAAAAAACAACTGAAATAAGAAATGCAATCACAGAAATCAAAGTTGTCTTTGACAGGTACAGCAATATCCTTAACACGGAAGAAAGAAGCGAACGTGCAAATATGTCTGTTGACATTGCAAAGTCTGAAACTCAAGAGAAATAGCATATTGATAAAGATAAACAGCCAGCACATCCCACAACTGTGAGGCCTTATGAAATGCACCCCAGTGTCCTGGGGACACTTCAGAGAATGAACGTTTGGAGCTTATCAAGCATGATCTACTTAAGTTTGGGATCTACGTTAAAAGATGAGAACTGGTATTTAATTGGTGGCTAAATCAATACCTTCAGTTCCCAGCAACATTTTATTTGAATAGTGGTGGTGTGCTGGTGAGAGAGAGAAGTATCAGACACACGGTGACATGTCTGACTCAGGTCAGGGGACCCAGATCCTGTTTTTCAGCTCCAAGATGTGTTTATATCCAGAGACAACAGCATAAGATGCTAACACTTCTTCCATTAGGTTTCCAGAAAGACTCTCTAGGGAGCGAAAAGCAAGCAACTGCATTTTATTGTCATATGTAAACATGCATATTAAGTATGAGACAGATACTCACCTATGAAAAAAATTCCTGAAACGTAAGATAACACATGGCACATGTCATGTTCTCCCCGAGGGACGAAGCTGGGCACGGAGAACTTTATGGGCATTACTTACTGTACACAAATAACACTAATCTTCTATGCTCCAGGAAACATTCCTACTCACCTAAGGTGAGCACAACAAATATATATATTTAAATTTTAACATGAGTAAGGTGGATCACAGTAGAAGGAGGAAGAAACAATTTATATTTGCCAGGTTGTTGGCATTGAAAATGAAAGATCTTACAGGCAAGGAATACAAGAAGCTGCCAGAAGTTGGAAATGAAAAAAATAATTTGGGATGGAAAAAGACAGAAGGAAGGAAGGAAGGCAGGCAGGCAGGCAGGCAGGCAGGCAAGCAGGCAAGCACCTTTGTGAAACAGCTTATGGGGACCCTTGAGATGTACATCATGCACCTAGGCTTGAAGAAGGATGTGTACCTGCATGTGGCTGCTTAGATGCCAAGCGAAGACCCGGGGAAGCACACACCTTTCTCACTATTGGTCTCTTAAGGCACTGTAAAGTCCAGCGCAAAGTTGCAGACTGCCTCAGGAAGCCTGAAGGCAAGGTCCAAAAAGTACATACCCTCAGCCAAGACTGGCAGATGCAACCAGCGATAACAGGGGGACAAAGAGTGAGTACCACAGACCACTCCGTGCTCACGTGACTGACAAGATGGACGACGTCACTTCCTCAAACGGCATGAAATGCTGAAACCACTGCAAGAAAACTAGAGAAGCTAAGCAAATTCACGTCTTTGGATAGAACTGGATTTGTAGTCAAAAGCTGTCCAAAATGAAAACCAATAGTTGCGTAGCTGGATGACAAAAGGAATGAAAGAAACAGTGGCCAATGATAATTCACAATTTATATTAAAACCAGACAAAGACAACACAAGGAAACAAAATGAACAACCACAATTTTTCATGGTCACAGGTGCAAGTCTCGTAAAAGCTAGCAAATTAACTTATAATATGTAAAAATATTTAATACAACAGAATCAAGTTGAGATGTAGCACAAATCTGCTTCAACATTTAAAAATCTACAATACAGGGCCCAGTGTGGTGTCCTAGCAGCTAAAGTCCTCTCCTTGAAAGTGACAGGATCCCATATGGGCACTGAATCTAGTCCCGGCAGCTCCACTTCCCATCCAGCTCCCTGCTTGTGGCCTGGGAAGCAGTTGAGGATGGCCCAAAGCTTTGGGGGCCTGCACCCATGTGGGAGACCTGAATGAAGCTCCTGGCTCCTGGCTTTGGATTGATACGGTACCAGCCCGTTGCGGTCACTTGGGGAATGAATCATAGGATGAAGATCTTCCTCTCTGTCGCTCCTCCTCTCTGTATATCTGACTTTTCAATTAAAATAACTAAATTTTTAGAAAAAATCTACAATATAATCCATCATATTAACTGATCAAATAAAAGAAAAATGTGACTATAAGATGCAGAAAGCATTTGATGAAATCAAGCACTTACTAACAATAACAATGATCTCAGCAGACTTAAAGGAATGCCTTAATTTCATAGAAAGAATCTTCTATAACTGATAAATAAAAACATACTCCACAACAAGAGACTGGGTGCTGTCGGATAAGAAAAATATGGGTTCTCCTTGGTATTTAAGGTCACGCTGGAGCTTGACCAAAGTAATAAGACAAAAATAGTTGTATCTCCATTTGTAGCTTTGTTGATTAACAGAGAATATGCCCATGTAAATATATCCTACAAATTGATTGAAACCACTGAACTGGTAGGTAAAATGAATTTCAAGGTTTACATGTGGAATTTAACTATATTCCTATATATAAACAATTCGTGACTGGAATTTAAAATACAAAAAATAAAAATTATAATTAAACAAAAATAATGAAATTCTTGGGAGAAAACTAACCACATATAAGCAGAAAAAGTACGCTAAAATCATGAAATACTTCTGAAACAAATCAAGTATAACTCAATAGGCAAAGGCAGTATATATCAAAAGATTCCACATAGTTAAGTAATTTTTATGTCATAGAAATATAATTTATAGATTTCATTCAATCTCATTGAAGATGCAACAGTTATTTATTTATCTTTTTATATGGAGAATTAGAGTGATTATAATGTCAGAAATAATTGTGAAAAAAAAGTGAAATACTCCACCTAACTTTAAGGCCTACCATTGAAAAACTTACACAACTCACTAGCAAGTAGCAACAGGCTGGATGGGAGTGCATGACTGGATGAAATCAGCTGTCTCCTGCGTTTTCCAAGCTCTAACCTGGCTGGGTGAGCTCCCATTAGTTTTCCTACATCGAAGGTTCTCCCACCAGTGTCCAGATCAAGGGGTCTTCTGAGGTCATCAAACAGGAGACTCGCGTGGTGGGAGTGGACCTGAATTCCTGTGGGAAGCATCCTCGAATGGGATTCTCCATGTTTCCCCTACTCCCACTGCTTTGGAAATTCTGCTGGCGATTGCATGGAGGACCAAAGGATATGGAGAATGTCTTCAGGGGTCCTGATTTGCTGCCCAGGGACTACTCGGAACAGCTTTACCTCCCACCTCACCACCATCCTACCCAGAGTCTCACATCCCTTGTGACATTGCTACGTCCGCAAGAGTCTGATGTACAGATACATCTCTCTTGGAGTCAATCACAGGAATTCTTCACATCAAGATGGTTTCTAAAACCACCTTTGAGATGCTCTTCTAGGTCCTTGAAAGCAGGAGCTTCCAACATGAGCCCACCCAGGGAAACTGCCCCCTACACTGCCAGGAGGTTGTCAAGGTGGTGTCCTGCCAGCTCCTGGCAGCGATGGTGACTGTGCCCAATGGAAGAGCCTCGTGGTGGTGCTGATAGCCAGCCCTGGCTGGAGGTGAGAACATCAGGTCCCTCAGTACCCTCTCTCATCCTTGAAAGGAATGCAGGTAAATAACTTTGCTGAACACTTCTCAAATTTTGCAAAGTGATGTCATGAAAATATATGTATTATGAAAAAAAGTGGTGCAGCTTCAAATAATATTTCCATACAGAAACTTCTTCTAATTGCTTTGTCCACAACCTTTTTGAAGGATTCTCGGATCATGGGATTTAGCACTTTTATTCCTTGCTATTTATTCAAATTGTTAAAGACTTAACTTCACAAAAAATGTGCGCATGGATATTTATGCTTAGCATAGTTCATGGGAACCAAAATTGGGAAATAATTCAGGTGTTCTTTAGCAAACCTCTACACTACACTTACATAATATTAGCAAACCTACGTACAGACACATTGGGCCTCCTTATGTAATCGAACACTACTCAGCAAGATAAAGAAACAAACTGCTGATCTATGTAACTGCGTGGGTAGCCAGTCAATGCGTTTAGTGATATGAAAGAAGCCAGATCTGAAGGGGCTGTATTGTGTGAGGCAATTTATAGTGATTCTGGGATGACTAAGCCAACCATCTAAGAGCAAACTCTAGAGCTAAGTAGCACGCCAGTGGTTGTTCAGGTCTAGGAATGGGACAGCAGACAAAAACAAGGGACTGCACAGAGAACTCTGCTGTGTACCAGGAGGTGATGGGCATGTGACCTAGATTTGTTCAAAAACATAAAGCTTTGTAGCCTGATGCATAACTGTATGTGTATTTCTTTTGTGTGTTAGTTTATTTATTGGAAAGGCAGAGGATATGAGGGAAATGAGAGAGAGAGAGAGAGAGAATCCATCATCCTCTGGTTCACTTCCCAAACTCCTGCAGCAACCAAAGCTGAGCTAGATCAAGGCCAAACGCTGAGAACCCAGTCCAAGTTTCTTACGTAGAAGACAAGGACCCAACCATGTGAGCCACCTGTGCTTTCTCCCACTTTGTACAAGAAAGTATTAGAAAGTAAATGCAGGGGCCTGGCACAGTAGCCTAGCAGGCTAAGTCTTTACCTTGCACACTCTGGGATCCCATATGGGCACTGGTTCTAATCCTGGCAGCCCCACTTCCCATCCACCTCCCTGTCTGTGGCCTGGAAAAGCAGTGGAGGATGGCCCAAAGTCTTGGGACCCTGCACCCATGTGGGAACCTGGATGAAGCTCTTGGCTCCTGACTTCGGAGTGGCTCATCTCTGGTCATTTGTGGCCACGTGGGGAGTGAATCATTGGATGGAAGACCGTTCCTCTCTGCCTCTCCTTCTCTTTGTCTATCTGGCTTTCCAATAAAAATAAATCTTAAAACAAAAAAAAAAAAAAGAGAGAGAGAGAAAGTAAATGCAGAGTGGTAACTTACATCAGATCCTGAAACAGAAAATCCTGGAACTAAGTTAACAGTGTACAAATGGCAAGTCTCTGTTTTAATAGGAGTGCTATCATTGGGTTACAAGTTAGGTTTGGGAACCCTTCTAAGTGATACACAGGGATCCCCTGTGATATCTTTGCAACCCGTCTGTCCGCAAAACATAATTTTCAAATGACAATGTTTAAAATAACATTTCTAGCACAATATAATTTAATAACGGCAACACCGATGATAAAGCTGTAAGCATGGGATATATTTTCACTAGTGAAGACAGTAACACAGCAACCAAAGAAAACAAAGGGGCTATCACAAGGAGGCGTGAGTCAAGCCACCGCTTCTGCTGCTAGAGTCCGTGTGAGAGGGCTGCTTCGTGTCTCCTAGCGAAGGTATGTGGAGGGCAGGGGAAGATGGCCCTGCGCTCCCGTGCGAGATTCGGATGGCTTTCCTGGTTCATAGCTTGGGCCTGATCCAGCGCTACCTGTACTGGCCATCTAGGAAGTGAACCAGCAAATAAAAGATTTTCTTTCTCTGCCTCTATGTCTCTCTCTCTCTGGCCTCTCTCTCTGTCACCCTGCCTGTCAAATAAATACTTTGAGAAGTATATAAGACATTTATCTCTATATTGCTTGAGTTAATACTATCCATGTTAATTGCTTTTCCATGAAGAACACTTGCTGTTAATCTACAATTTATTAAGGATGAAGAGAAAAAATAACAGCTCCCAGGTAGAATGATGCTCGAACCCAGTACCCTAGAACTGGATTTGACATCTCCAACTCCACTCCTCACCGGCATTTTCGAAGGCTTTCTAAAAGATTCCATGTTTTATTGCACAGTTTACTCACAAGAACATTGCATTTCTTACTTAATGCTTCCACAGTTGCTCTCATGTTGATACCCACGTCAGCAGGAGTGCCAATCAGAGACCACCAATCAGAAGCAAGCCCGAAACTGAGAATTTAGTCCATTGGGTTTCAACTCGTAGATATAACTGTATGCTAAGACACAGATGACTTAATTACAACAACAAAATAGACTGCAGTGGCACAAGCCCGGCGCCAGCCATGCAGGCATTGGCTTCCAGTGCAGCTCGCTGTGTCCAGGCCTGGGAACACAGCAGGCCATGGCCCCGACGCTTGGCTCCCTCCATCCACATGGCAGATTCAAGGGAGAGTCTGCCTCCTGCCTTCAAGCTGAACAAACTTTATTTCAGCTGTTGCAGCGGTGACCAAGAAAACCATGGATCTTTTTCTGCATCATTTTGCCTTAGAATAAATAAAGTCAGTATTTAAAAAAACAGATGACTTGAAAAAGTCACATTGGGAGGATGCTGCTGAGTAGCAGGTGCATAAAAGCAGATGGAGTGACACTGTCCTTTCTCATCTTAGGAATCAGAAATGTCACCAAAACATGTCATGGAAATAGAGATCTTCAAGTGTCTTGTTTAAGGTTGTGTAGGTCAGTCCAATCATCATTAAGGAATAGTATCATGAGAAGGGATGTTACAAGAAGGTACACTTGTCATTTTCATAGGAAGATATATACAAATACAATCACGTGATACATAATGACATTCTGTGTGACATTGGGTGATGGTCCCCATCATTACAGTGTCTAGAGACAGTGGAGCTCTCTAATCTTGTGTTACTGCCCTCTGGCAGAAACTTGCTTAATGACACACCTTAGAAGGTAGCCTAAGGTTAAGCCACCCACGACTCTGGCTGCATGTTACTGTGACTCCTAGAAGAATCTCAAGCCAAGGCAGTGAGAAGAGAGGCCTCCGAGCAAGGGACCTGCAACTGGCATGCTTTGATTGTGTGAACCTGTTATCAGTTTATCACCTCTCAGCTCTTAATTTCCCCTGTGTTGCCTGATTTATGAAAATGGATCTGAGCCCTTTAAATGTTTGTTCCTTTGCCAGCCAGCACAATGTCCAGTGTTGGCCAGCAGATGGCAGTGGAGAGACACTGAACGAGGAGGCTCGCTTGCGGGTGTCTGTCTTTTGCAAGGTCCTGCAGCACACAGAGCTCTCCAGGAATCTGGCTCCCACAACAAGATAGCCTGTTCTCCACAGAACCCCACGGTACAGGCTGGCCAGCAGCAGCTGACAGCTGGCACCTCACAGGGTGCTGGAGGATTTTCCCCAGTGAGGCATCTCCCTGTGGACAACCTTCCTTGGCAAACTACTAAATACGTTTCTAGCAATTTCCAAATAAAGGTTTATCAATCCGTCCTGGATGTAAAGGCATGGTGGCATTGGTTCCTTTTAGCCACCCCTCAGCTCTTTGTGGCTGTGTCCCCACATCTCTGAATTTTGCACGCATTGAAAGATTGTTGCTGTTTTTCCACTCCCCGTGTTTGGATAAATGGCGTTTTGGGCAATATACATATTTCTGGTGTGGATTGGTAGACACTCTGACCAAAGAGAACTTGGTGGCAGCCACATGTGCTTGGAGCAAGAGTGGAACCGAAGGGTGAAATGGAAAGGTTACTAGAAAGCAAAGGAAGCAGATTGGAGGAAAAAAAGAAAAAAAAAAAAGGAGAGGGAAAGAGGTACACAGACATATGGAGTTAAGAATGGGTCCTGGAGCCCGGCGGCGTGGCCTAGCGGCTAAAGTCCTCGCCTTGAACGCCCCGGGATCCCATATGGGCGCCGGTTCTAATCCCGGCAGCTCCACTTCCCATCCAGCTCCCTGCTTGTGGCCTGGGAAAGCAGTCGAGGACAGCCCAATGCATTGGGACCCTGCACCCGCGTGGGAGACCAGGAGGAGGTTCCTGGTTCCTGGCTTCGGATCGGCACAGCACTGGCCCGTTGAGGCTCACTTGGGGAGTGAATCATCAGACGGAACATCTTTTTCTCTGTCTCTCCTCTCCGTATATTTGACTTTGTAATAAAATAAATAAATCTTAAAAAAAAAAAAAAAAGAATGGGTCCTGAGAGGCTGGAGTGTGGCACAGTTTGTTAAATGCCCGTTTGCAACACCAGCAAGTCTGCTTGTTCTGCTTGCTATTCAAATCCCCTTCGCTGCACTCAGAAGGCAGTAGGAGGTGATTGGAGTTTCTGGGCCCCTACCACCCTTGTGGGCACTTCGCTTCATCCTGTCCCAGACTCTGATGCTGTGGTCATTTAGGGAGTGAGACAGCGATAGAGGATCATGCCTTCTCTCCTCTCTCTCTCTCTCTCTCCAAATGTCATGTGAACTTATCAATCAACCAACAAACTGATCGACCAATCCATCTTAAAATGTGATACAAAGGGTTAGGCCATCAGTGGGACATGTGTTGGTTATACATCAAATAACAGTCTTGGACTAAAGGATGACCTGATAAAAGTCAGGACAGAAAAGAAACAACAACGAAAAATCCAGATTTGGCAAGCAGTGATTTGGAATAAAGTCTTTCCAAGAGGCAGAAAGTAAAGGGTGGTATCAGCGGCTGGCAGTTAGGATAGAAGAGTGTCCGTGGAATAACTGTCACACCTGTCTGAATAAAGACGGTTGTGTAGGTACTCACCTACACAAGCTGCTCCATTTCCTGTTATCTAAATGAATCACTTCTTTTTCTCATTAGACTTTGAGTAAGGCCTTGAATATAATTCACAAGGATTGTAGGCAGTGGGTTAGCTATCTTGTGAACAGTGTTGTTTGGGTGGTCACTCCCAGGCCAGTGTTGGGGGCTGTCCCCACCTGAGTTAAGTCAGTGTTCTTTGGCCAGATGAGTTAGAACCTGGGTCAAGCTAGGACCCTATCCCTGAGGTCCCCTGATCCCTTCACTTGCCATCTTCCCCCTGTTGGTGACAGATTGTACTTGACAACATCCTGAGGCACGGAGTCCCATTCTGTGGCATTCTGCAGTGCATAAATTCATCCATTTAGCACTGTCATGCCTCCTTTCCATGGTCAAAAGGGAAGAAAAGTCTTTTGATCAGAAGACGTTGAATCCAATTATAGGAAATGAGTAAGTTTGATTCTGGCCTTGGCAGACGAGCCTGCTGTTCAGGATTGCCTCGGGTGCACAGTGTCATTTAACTGTGATGATGTGTGTGGAAGTCACAGAAAAGCCATGAAGATGCCCAGTCGTGTGCAGTGAAGGCTACTGCCCAGAAGGCACCCATCTGAGCTCTAGCGTGTAGCTCAGAGATCAGGCACTGGTGAACAGAAGCCAGGGATCGTCACGTTCGCTCTCTCAAACTAGGAGGTAACTCAAAATATTTAAGATCTTCTTAACGTTCGCATGCTTACTGATATCATATTCTTCTCCGGTGAAGGCAGTACTTGGATTTTTTACATCACGGAACAGTGACGTCAAGACCCAGACATTTAAATCTTTGATGAAATCAGCAATTACTCAAGAACGTGTTGGAGAATAAAGGACCCAAAAATGGATCATTTGGCGCTGTGTACATAGAAAGAACCGCTCATGCTAGATTCTTAACATGTTCAAAGTATCTTACAGAAGAGTTTCAGATGACAATCCCAGAAGCTTCCCCATGTCACCGCCCCAAAAACAAACAACAACAGCAACAAAAATCTTTAGAGAAAAGCAAAACTTCACTAACACAAATAAGAGCTGGGAACAGCATTTGAATTCCCTTTGCAGCACACCTGGTAAGAATCAGTCTACCACAGCCTCATCAATCACGCTGAGGTTGTCAATTCTGACATCCTTTACGTATGCGTTGTGTGCTTAATGACTGCATGACAGAAAATGTAAACAGATACCACACGCACAGGTATGTGGTACGTACCTGTGTGTATGTGTGTGTGCATTGGAATGCATGGCCAAAAGAAATTTAAAAAAAAATAAATGTTACACAAAACTCCCCATTAAAACATATATGTCCCCGAGAGTGTCAGAGAATAAAAAAAAATTGCACACATGTAAAATCAGGAAATGTCTTTCATGAAACCACAAAGCCCCTTTGAAATAGCTCATTGGATACAAAATGAAGTAGAGCAAAAATCTAGATTATAGTACCTGCCCACCTACGGATAGATCGTGTTCTTCGAAGAAATTCCTTCACCCTTCATTGTGACACATCAAATTGTGACTGTACTAACCGGAATTCAGGAGTAGCTGGTGAGCCCAGCTCAAGGCCTGCATTAATAATTCATCAGGTACAGGGAAACAAATGATGCTGTAAACCTGAATATTTGAAAGCCCAAGTGCATTTTTAGTTCATACAACAAAAACAAACTCAGATTCCAATTCTATTATGAGTATGTTGGATGCTTTTAATTAACCATAGGAGGAGAAATTTTGTTCTTCCCACAACTTCTCTACCGTTCCTAGGGATAATTGAATGCAGGCATTGTTGTTCTAATCCAGAAAACACATTACTGGTATTTTCCAAAGTTTCCAATTTCGAAGACTCATCCATTGCATATTTCTACTTGCAAAACCCTTGAATTTCCTCTCCTCAACCCGCATAGCATCCTTTCACCCCACTCAGGAGCAGAGCTACACAGACATTTGTGATGAGACAAACAGAACTAAAAAAAGAAAAGCCTGGGATTAAAACTCCACCTTTCACTTTTTATGCTTTTTCCTGAAAAGGCATAGCATCTGTTTTGCTGCTCACACATCGCCTGTGACTGCAAATACGGGGTAAAAATACGGGTGTTGCTTAATTTTTGGTTAATCTCATTTCTAACTTAGCACATTTTCAAATGTAATAGCTTTTGTAAAACTGAAACACAGCAAGGAATACAGTATTCATGTTTCTCAAAATAGTCTCAGAATGTCAGATTCATTTAGAAGGGAAATTCTGTCCATTGCAAAGCATTGGACGTGGCAACGAAAGACAGGCACACATACACTCTCAAGCACACGGAAGATATTTCTAGATATGTGGGAAACAGCTTCCACTTCCAAGCACTTAATTCATTTATTTATTCTTGTTACCAAAAACACGATGAACTTTTCGGTTAAATCTGTTTTTTTCGATGGACTTGTCTGAAGGAAGATTTTTTTGGCAAGTTGTAGGATGGTGAGCAGTTGTGGCTGGCTGTTCACTCCGACCTATCATGGCAGGGCATTCACAGGGACACGGTATACAGGAACGTGGATTTCCACCTTCAGGGCTTAATTCTAAGGAATATTTACACGAGTGCAAATCCAGCCGTGGATGCTAAACTATTCGCTTCACTCTCTCATCAGGCTTTAAAAACTAAGGCAGAAGTAAAGACAATGATGCCAAAAAAAAAATAAATAAATAAAATAAAAAAAGCAAAAATAAGAGAAGGAAAATACAAGGAAGTGGATCAATAAGCAGGCACCTCCAGGAGTGAAAGATGAGTTTGCATTTTATGTTTATTTCATATGTGAGCGAATCTTTGCTTCCTAGATGCAAAGTGAGCTCTGTGAGGGATCTAACTTTCACGAAGGCAAAATAACCACATGGAAATGTTGCTCCAAAATGATGAATACTGTTTATTCCACCTGAAAGTATTATTTTATTTTGCTATTGCACAAAATACAGAAATGACCGGGTAAGTAACTATTTAAAACTAACTAATTCCACGTGGAGGCCAGTTTATTCCTAAGGCCCACATTCGTTCAAAGACTAGTTTCTTACTTAGTTGGAATCTTTCTCATTACCTCATTACTTAACCTAACAATGGCAACTTGCCAGGGCACCCCTGACTGCCCCTCCCCCGCTCCTCAAAACAGCTTTCATTTTCTTCCCCTTAAAAAACACGGGACTCACAAGGAATTTCACTGAAGAAGGGAGAGAAGCACGCATCTGGTGCTGTGAGATGTTTTCTCAAAGGTTATTGGTAACCGTTACTTTCAAAGCCATTTTCACTGCATTTCAGATGCTGGAATAGACTTCATGCAGTCATAAAGGGTTGCACCAAAATTAATGAAAAGGTTCCGTGTTCACATATAATAAATAAGTACCTAATTAAAGGCACAGTGAAGCCAGGGGCACAGATATTGTCTTTTATATTAATATCTATTATACTTCTACAGCATGTCCTGGGAGCCTCTTCCACTGACTGATGCCTGAAGGGAGAACTAAGAAATCACTCAGCTGGTGGCTGGCACTGTCTTGAAGAAAGCTAGCAAGGAACACTTTGCAGGCTTACAGACTTTGTCCACCAGCTGTCACCAGCTATGGGTGCTGAAAAGATCCTGTCACTTCATCCAAAGGGATTTACTTGGTCAGAAGGAGAAATTTAAATACAAAGCATGCAGCTAAGAAGCTAGTGAAAAGGATTATGAGCGTACAAGAGCACATGTGTATACGACACTAATACATCTTTAGGAAATTTCAGATCCCCAAAGCCAGGATTACTGCCAGGGCAGGGTGGTAGACCTAAGCGGAGACCTATACCACGAACGTTATTATCTTCCAACTATTCTATTCAACTTTCTGTGTCTTTCATCGCGACCAGGAGGGGGAGGTACACAGACAAACTGCCATCCCTTCAACAGACAACTCAGAAAGTACATTCAGGTTCTATTCATGTTGGGAATCACCTGAATGCAAAATACCCTGATTCTTGGTGTGTATGATCTGCTTTCTTTTTCCCCCTTGAACAAATTCACCGATGAGATGCATCTAATTGTTTAAAGACAGAAAAAGCAAACTTAAACACAAAACATTCTAGACTCATGAATCTGGATGCCGAGGGACTGGCACAGGACAGATTGACAACATCTCTGTGGCCAGACTCACGGAGGAGGTGATGCTGGGGAACCAACCTCCTTGCAAGAATGGTCCAGGACAAGTTGGGAAACAAACAAATAAAACCTCTGCTGTGAGTGATAAGGTGCATGAAAGAACTCTACAACGTGGAGAGTCATGAGACAGCCAATGGAAAGGCTGTTTCATTTTAAGCAGCAAAAGAAAACAGAGAGAGAGAAAAAAGGAGACACTTTGCTTGTGGCCTCCCCACATCACCAGCATTCATATGTCCTATGCCAGCTGGCAAGGCAGTCAAATTCAGCTCCTAACTGCAGGTGTCTTGGCCAATGACTACTTGTCGCAAGAAACTCGCCCTGTCTCTGGACCATCCTGTTGGTTCCAGCACTACAGAGAAGTTGTCACAGGCAGTGAGCTGTGTAATTACACCCAGGTTGAATCCTGGCACCGTGGCCAGGGAAGCTTGCCCCTAGGAGTGTCATTTTTACAGAGGTAAGCTCTGATTGACCTCAAGACATGGGCCTGAAGAACTTTTAAGGGCATACAAGGTTCAGAGGCGATAACACTACACAAGCGATCAAAGTGATTGATTGCCGTTCACAAGAGAGGAATTCACAGATGGCAAGACGATTCCCACACCCAGTAATAGAGACCGGGAAAAAGAGATCCCGAGTAAAATTGCTTTCTGTAGATTTTAGGAGAAATTTGTCAGAAGCTGTCATTAGAAGCATTTGGAAGAAGGAGCAAGCTGTTTAGAAGTGCGACACGAGTTGGAGAGTCTGCCTTTAGATGTCACTACAACCTCATGACTGCACTTCCAAAATTTCCTGGCAGGATTAGAAGAATTTGACACCAGCCAGCACACCCTGTGGACAGTTCCCTGAGATGTGGCATGGAGTACCTCTCCTTTTTCACACAGAAGTGCTCACGGAGCTGTCCCAGCCAAGCTGATTAAGGAGGCAGCTTGGCTCTGCCAGAACCTCTGTGCCAGCCCCTCGCTGCCTGCCACAAGCACCTTTCTCACCTTGCAGACAGGCCCCTGGGAAGGCTGTAACACAATCAATGCAAATGAGCTGTACCCTCCCCAGCTGAAAGGGGTTGGCCAGCCTGCAGAAGTCAGGTGCGCCCAGAGGGTGATTAACATTACCTACTTTCTCAGAGGGGCTGCGTTGCAATACTCCTACCTTAAATTAACATTTATCTAGGGATGCAGATTGTACAAAATTAATTTGCAATATTTTTCTCCTTTAAA
Organism: Ochotona princeps; assembly: GCF_030435755.1. Taxonomy (NCBI): domain Eukaryota; kingdom Metazoa; phylum Chordata; class Mammalia; order Lagomorpha; family Ochotonidae; genus Ochotona; species Ochotona princeps. The sequence goes on along the minus strand of NC_080839.1, from coordinate 6,760,905 downwards.
CTAGAGGGAAAAGAAATATCTATTGATAGGATGGATAAATGATACATGGATGAGACGGAGAGGGGGAGAGGGAATCGGGACTGCATAATAACCACACAGCATTTCGGAGTCCCTGTATATCCAAACGGGTAATATTTCTTTAAAATTCAGAGCAAGTTCTTATAAAGGAAAGAGCCAACAGGAGTTTAACCCCCTCGTCTCAGCCTTCTTTTGCCTACTTAGAGAAAACATTTCTCTCTGTGGCGATGCGACATTTGTGCTTGAATTATTTTTCCACAGGAAGGCATGGCAAATGCTCACAATTTAAAAGCCATATATCCAAGGAAGTCCAACTAACTATTAGAGTAAAAACTAACTCTGATAACTGGCATCCGATCTAAAATCTGGGGAAAACTTAGACAAATCAAATATCCAGTGAAAACATTACCAAATGCTGCACAACGAAGTGCCTATACATTTCTAATCAGTATTCATTTCCTGTCCTTAAAATAAACAGAAAACAGATTTCTCCATTCTCCCTCAAATCAATCTTTTGCGGTATCTGTCGGTTGCTTTCGCCCAATTAGTATTCTACATTCATTTATTTTCGTTGTAAGTTAATTTTTTCTAACCTACCTTGGCAAGGGTGTTTCATTCAATACTTGGAAAGGAAACCACAGAGTAATGCTATGTTCCTTAAGGCGGCCAAACTTATAACTTTGTTAATGAATTGAGATGAATCAAAGATACCTTATTAATTATTGCTTGCCTGGTAGGTTAAGCTTTGGCTTTTCACCTCACTGGCCCGGAGCACAAGATTGCCTTTGGCCATGTCCAAGGGGGGGTTCATTAAGGCATCCCCTGGGAATGGGAAGGAATTGTTAGCAAGAGGCAATGGTCAGTGCCTCCTCCCTAAACCCAGCAGGGAAAGAAGCCCT